>NC_064920.1:1057026427-1058244552 GCF_023897955.1 Schistocerca gregaria
AAAGTAATACAAATGACATCAAACCAATAAAGACAACATTCATGTTTATAATATAAAATTAATGTGGTAAGGTTGATTGAACTAATTTATAGCTGAACTGCTTGTATCATAACATGTTCATTTAGTATATATGAACACTATGTGAAAGTGTAATGCCACAACATTATGTCTTGTGAAAGGAGCATGAAAATAAGATAAAAGAGATTCAGATGTGTAAAGAGTCATTTTCCACTGATCTGCTTGTGAATAAAACAGGACAGAAAATATTTATGTAATGTACACTCTGGCGCACACAACAACATACAGTGGGTTACAGCATATATACATAAACATAGATGAAGACTAGTATGTGGTATACATCACCAAACATGGTGTCAGGAAATGTTTATCTTACTCTCACATTAAAGCAATGTCGAATCCAGGATAGAATGTGACAATATAATGAAGAGGATAATTGCTACTCACCATATGGCAGAGATGCTGAGTCACAGAAAGGTAGCTTTCGAAGAACAAGGCTTTGTCAGAAATAGACAAAACACACACACACACACACACACACACACACACACACACACAGCAGCCAAACTGCCAGCAGCAGTGCATTATGGTAGAGGGAATTGTATCAGGGTAAGAAGAAGGCTATGGTGGGGAGGGGAAGAAATAGCAGGGTAGGTAAGGTGGAGGTGAAGTGCTGCTGGGAGTGTGAAAGGATGAGGTGGAGAGTAGGACAGGTAGGTGCAGTTGGTAGGTTAGATGGAGGACAGGGGAGAGAAGGGGGATAGTGGAAAAGGAAAGAAGTAAAAAGACTGAGTGTGTTAGTAGAATAGAGGACTGTGTAGTGCTGAAATGAGAACAGGATAGGGGCTAGATTGATATGGTCAATGACTCATGAAGGATGAGGCCAGGAGGGTTACGGTAATATAGGATATCTTGCAAGGAGAGCTCCCACCTGTGCAGTTCAGAAAAGCTGGTGGTGATGGGAAGGATCCAGATGGCACAGGCTGTGAAGCAGTCATTGAAATGAAGGACCATGTAGAATGCAGCACAGTGGCTGCAGCTTAGCTTGTAGATCACATGACTGGTTTCACAGGTTGCCCTGCATTTGCAGGGATTGGTGATGTTTGTGACTGGACTGGGGTAGGTGGTGGTGGGGGGAGGAAGTATGGGACAAGTCTTGCATCTAAGTCTATTACAGGGATATGAGCCATGAGGCAAGGGATTGGGAGCAGGAGTTGTGTAGGGATAAATTAGGATATTGTGTAGGTTTGGTGAGCACCAAAATACCACTGTGAGTGGGGTTGGAAGGATAGTGGGTAGGACAGTTATCATTTCAGGGCACAACAAGAGATAGTCAGAACCGTGCGAGAACGTAATTCAGTTGCTCCAGTCCTGTGTGTTGCTGTGTCATGAGGGGAATGCTGCTCTGTGGCCAGACAGTGGGACTTTGGAAGGTGTTGGGTGACTGGAAATGTACGGCATGGGAGATCTGTTTTTGTACAATGGTGGAAGGTAATTACAATCTGTAAAGGCCTCAGTGAGAATTCTAGTATATTTTGAGAGGGACGGTTCATCACTACAGATGTGATGGCCGTGGGAGGCTAGGCTGTATGGAAGGGTCTTCTTGGTGTGGATGGGTGGCAGGTGTCAAAGTGGCCGTTTTGCTGGTGGTTGGTAGATTTGATTTGGGCAGGGGTACTAACATAGCTGTCTTTGAGATGGAGGTCAAAATCGCGGCTGGTGGCTTGATGAATTGAATACTGCCAAGCGAAGCATATGGGGGCGCAGATGTTGAGGTTCTGGAGGAATGCGGATAGGATGTCCTCACTCTTGATCCAGATCATGGAGATGTCATCAATGAATCTGAACCACATGAGCGGTTTGGGATTCTGGTTGCTTCAGAAGGATTCCTCTAGATGACCCATAGCTCTGCCCCATATATATTTGCGGGTAAGTCTTCAAAGGAGAAGTAATTGTGGCTGATGATAGCGACTATAAAGGAGATGCCTGGTTTGGAATCCATCAGGTGTTGGGAAAGGTAGCATTCAATAGTGGTAAGACCATGGGCATGAGGTACATTGGTGTAGAGGGAGGTGGCATCAATAGTGAGGAGCAGGGCACTGTATGGTAAAGGAACAGGAGCTGTGAAGAGTCTGTGGAGGAAATGGTTGGAATCGTTTATGTAGCTGCGTAGGTTGCAGGTAATACGCTGAAGGTGTAGGTCTATGAGAGAAGAGATTCTCTCAGTGGTGGAACAGCAGCTGGCTTAAATGGAGCATCCAGAGTGGTTGGGTTTATGGACTTTTGGAAACATGTAAAAGGTAGGAGTGTGGAGAACGGTAGGGTTGAGAAGAGAGATAGGCTCTGTGGAGAGGCTCTGGGATGGCGCAAAGGTTTGGAGGAGAGACTGTAAATCCAGCTGTATTTCTGGAATGGGGTCACTGTGGCAGGGTTTGTGGGTGGATGACTGACAGCTGGTGGAGTCCTGTCAGGTAACCCTTGCAGTTCAAAACAAAAGTAATGGAACCTTTGTCTTCAGGTGTTATTCTAAGGTTGGCTTTAGTTTTTAGGTGGGGGTGTGAGGTTAGTTTGCATGTTGAAGGATTTTGGGAATGATGGTGAGACAAGGTTCAAGGTTAAGAAATTCTGGAAAGTTAACAGGGGGTGATTGAGGGCAGTGGGGGGTGGATCATGGTTGGAAGGAGTAGTGAACTGAGTCAGTCAGGTTTCAGCACTGGTATTTTGTTGAGTCTGGCTGGTAGGTTTGGTGGCGAAAAAATGTTTCCACTCTAGGGACTGTGAGAAGGAGAGAAAGTCTTAAGCACATCCAGCATTCAGGTTAGACGGTGAATGGGGGAGTGAGGATGGGGGGGGGGGGGGGGAGTAGCAGAAAAGGAAAGAAGTAACAAGACTGGCTACGTTGGTGGAACAGATGACTGTGTAGTGCTGGAAAAGGAACAGGGGAGGGGCTAAAAGGGTAAGGACAATGACTAACAAAGGTTCTGTGTGGTGGCTGCCACCAATTCCATACCAAGAAGCCCCTTCCATACAGCCTAGCTGCTCATGGCTGTCACATCTGTAGTGAAGAGCTACCCCTCTGGAAATATACCGAGGATCTCACTGAGGCCTTTATGGATTGTAATTACCCTCCAACCTTGTAGAAAAACAGATCTCCCATGCCTTACATTTCCAGTCACCCAACACCCCAAAGTCCCACCATCTGACCTCAGAGGAACATTCCCCTTGTGACTCAGCTTTTATCTGCCAGGAAGTTTCAAGGGACATATTGTCACCATACCTGCCTGTTTCATCTGATTTGGCTCTTTGAGAATTACTTCCATGTCTCAAGCTCAAAATTCTGTTCAAATGAAGAACTAACAATCAAAGCTGATGGGTATTGAGGAATCTGATTTTCAAGGTGGGATTAAGGCATTGGAATATCATTAGACGAAGTGCATTAATGTACAGGGAGACTCATAAAAATGTTGCACTGAGGTAAGTTTCTCACCTGAGGCCCATGTTGAACAGTGACATCAAATGGGTCTCCGATCTTTCTTGCTTCTGCCTTAGCTTTTGACTTCTGTACAAACTCATCATATATGCTCTCATGCACAAAAGTTCTTGTTCCTGCACAGCATACTTGTCCTTGATTTACAAATATAGCATCATGTGCTATTTGCACAGCTTCATCAACTGCAACAATTAATTTTTACATTTGTTTTATTATATTTAATTTACAAGTCATGCAAAAATCTGTAAATATCTAAACCAATACGTCAAATATCTCACCAGCTCACATACATCAAAATATACTGTTACCTACAAATTATGGCTCATAGGTACCCAAAACAGAGTGCATCAGAACTGTATGCTCCCTTTTTGGAGACATCTGGGAGGGTTATGTCAACAGACAGCAAGTAACGATATTTACACAACCAATAAGGCCTCTGGGCATCATGATGTGAAGGACTGGGACTCGCCAATCAAACAATACAATACAAATGACTAATACTCATCATGATGCACAATAAATTGTGCAAAATGGAAAAAGAGCTTTCTGCAGGTGAGTATCTACAGCTGTTACATAATTTGAAATAAGCATGTTTGTGACATCAATTGTACAATTGTATGTTTATTCTCTATCAGTTTTGATTATTCTAATCATCTTTGCAGGAGGAAAACACTGTGCATCACTGGATCAAACACACATTTCTGTCAAACATGACACAACTAAATGTTGAACGTATACAGGGTGTTTCAAAAGCGACTTTACAAAGTTAAAAATTCATATAAATTTAAGGAAAGAAGATATAGAGCTGGGTTTAGTGTTATTTTGTAGGGAAACACATCATGCTTTTTACCTTAAACTAAATATGTTGGGTTTGGTTTCCATTGGTTACCCAGCACACATGCCAGCAGAAGTCAATTTCTTCCCAAACTTGCTGTAACATTGCAGGTGTAACTTGCTCAGTGATGAAATCGATGAGGATGACCAAGAATGAAATGTTTACTTCAAGCAAGATGTTGCACCACCCCACTACCTGGCTGACATCCAGGATTTTGTCAGTGACCGCTTTCCAGGTCAATGGATTGCCCATAATGCGGCAATTGCATGGCCCCCAAGTTCCCCAGACACAACACCACTCGATTTTTTAAAATGTGGTTTCATCGAGGATATTGTGTTTGTACCTCCTGTGTTGGCTTCTCTACCTGAACTTAGAGCAAGAATTTACACTGTCATGTTGACAAAACATTGTCTCACTCACTCAATATTGCCAGATGAGCTTGGAGGACCTGATGATTTCCCATGTCTTACCAAGCACCCTGTTTCTACAAAACATTTATGCCATTCATAAATTTTAGGCCTACTAGGAGGATCTTTTGCATACTTGCTATGGAAATTACGCTGAACTGTTGCCACCGACTTTGATTCTGCAAATCAAAACACACAGCTGCCTTCATCGGATCAGTAAAGGCAGCCATCTTTAATGCTACTGCTGCTAACACTCATTACAGTGCAATTCAGCACTAGCAAGCTACACAAGACAAACCTTTATGTATTTCCTTACAAACTGACACTACAGTCACCTCTGTAGGCACTATGAATTAATTTATATGAATTTTCAAAATTTTAAAGTCCTTTTTGAAACACACTGTATAATTATAATAGCAACCTGTCTCAACAGTCCATATAAATGTGCTGTGCCTTGGCACAATTACAATATTGTACACTTGGTATCACCAAGTATGCACTACTGTAATTGTGCCAAGGTACAGTGTGTTTATGTGGACTGTGCTAAGAAGACTGTTGTTATTGTTGTTGCGGTCTTCAGCCCAAATACTGGTTTGACGTAGCTCTCCATGAAACTCTATTCTGTGCAAGCCCCTTCATCTCCAAAGACTACTGCAGCCCACATCTTCCTGAATCTGCTGTATCCATCTCTTGGTGCCCCTCTACAACTTTACATCCCAGACTTCCCCCCAACACTACATTGGTGATCCCCTGGTGTCTCAGAATGTGTCCTATCAACTGATTCCTTCTTTTGGTCAAATTATGCCACAAATTTCTTGTCTCCCCAATTCTGTTCAGTGCTTCTTCATTAATTACATCATCAACCCATCTAAACTTCAGTATTTTTCAGTAGCACCCCATTTTGGAAGTATCTATTCTCTTTTTATCTAAAGTGTTTATCGTCCATATTTCACTTCCATACATAGTTACACTCCAGACAAATACCTCGAGAAAAATTTTCTAATAGTTAAAACTATATTTGATGTTAACAAATTTCTCTTCTTCAGAAATGCTTTTCTTGCCACTGACAGTCTACATTTTATATCCTCTACGAAATCTTCATGGCATATCAGCCGAGTTTTCTTTGGTTCCCTTTACTGCTTGTTCAATGCACATACTTAATAACATCAGGGATAGCCCAAAGCTCTGTCTCACTTTCCTTCAACCACTGCCTCTCTTTCATACCCCTCAAGTGGTATAACTACAAGTTGTAAATAGCCTTTTGATTCCTGTATTTTACCTCCCTTACCTTCAGAATTTGAAAGAGAGTTAGCTTTCTCTAGGTTTACAAATGGTCTAAATGTAGGTTTGCCTTTCCTTAATCGAATCTTCTAAGGTAAGTAACAGGGTCAGTATTGCCTTTTGTGTTCCTACCTTTCTCCAGAGTCAAAACTGATCTTCTCTGAGTTCGGCTCCTACCAGGTTTTCCATTCTTCCATAAGGAATTTGCATTAGTATTTTGCAACCATGACTTATTAAACTGATAATTTGATAATTTTCACACCTGGCAGCAACAGCTTTCTTTGGATCGGAATTATTATGTTCTTCTTGAGTTATGAGGGTATTTCACCTGTCTCATACATTTTGCACATCAAAGAGTGTAGTTCTGTCATCGCTAGCTCTTCCAAGGCAATCAGTAGTTCTGACAGATTATCATTTGCCCCTTGTTTTGACTTAGATCTTTTCTGAGCTTTATCAAATTCTTTCACAGTATCATATCTCCCATCTCATTTTTATCTACATCCACTTCCCTTTCTATAATATTGCTTTCAAGTTCACCTCCCTTGTATAGACACTCTATACATTCCTTTGACCTATCAGCTTGCCTTCTTTGCTGAGGACTGGGTCTGAGCCCTTGATAGTCATATATCTGCTTCTCTTTTCCCCAAAGGTTTCTTTAATTTTCCTGTAGGTGATATCTATCATTCACCTCCTGCCAATCTCCTTTTTTAAATGTTTGTATTCCCTTTTACCTGCTTTATTTGCTGCATTTTTAAATTTTCTACTTTTTTCATTTAAATTCAATCTCTCTTGTGTTACCCAAGGATTTCTACTAGGCCTTGTCTTTTTATCCATTTCATTCTCTGCAGCCTTCACTATTTCATCTGTTAAAGCTATCAATTGGTCTTCTACTGTATTCCTTTCCCCTGTTCTAGTCAGCCACTGCCTAATGCTCTCTCTGAACAACCTCTTATTCTTTCAATTTATTCAGACCCCATCTCCTTAATTTTCTACCTTTTTGCAATTTCTTGAGTTTTAATACAGTTCATAAACAATAAATTGTGCACAGAGTCCAGATCTGCCCCTGGAAATGTCTTACAATTTAAAATATGGTTCGTAAATCTCTAACTGTAATCAATCCGAAACCATCTGATGTCTCTAGGTCTGTTCCATGTATACAACGCTCTTGTATGATTCTTAAATCAAGTGTTGGCCATGATTAAATTATGCTCTGTACAAATTCTACCAGATGCCTTTGTCTTTCTTTCCTATTTACCTACTATTTTCGCTCCTCTTCCTTTTCCTACTGTTGAATTCACAATTAAATTTTCATTTCTTTTAACTATCTGAATAATTTCTTTTATCTCATTGTATATTTATTCAATATCTTTATCATCTGCAGAGCTAGTTGACATGTAAAGTTGTACAACTGTGGCAGGCAAGGACTTCATGTCTATCTTGGCTATGATATTGCATTCACTATGCTATTCATAGTAGCTTTCCCTAATTCATATTTTCTTCTTGTTGTTGTGGTCTTCAGTCCTGAGACTGGTTTGATGCAGCTCTCCATGCTACTCTGTCCTGTGCAAGCCTCTTCATCTCCCAGTACCTACCGCAACCTACATCCTTTTGAATCTGCTTAGTGTATTCATCTCTTGGTCTCCCTCTACAATTTTTACCCAAATGCTGCCCTCCAAAACTAAATTTGTGATCCCTTGATGCCTCAGAACATGTCCTACCAACCGATCCCTTCTTCTAGTCAAGTTGTGCCACAAACTTCTCTTATACCCAATCCTATTCAATACTTCCTCATTAGTTATGTGATCTACCCATCTAATCTTCAGCATTCATTCATTATTAAACCTACCCCCGCATTACCGCTATTTTACTTTGTATTTTTAACCCTGTATTCACATGACCAGAAGTTCTGTTCCTTCGCCACTGAACTACACTAATTTGCAATGTATATAACTTCAAAATATCTATTTTCTGTTTTAAATTTTCTGACCTTATTATGACAATTACATATGTTCTATATTTGGTTGGGTCATATTTCACAAAAATGTATGTTCGATTTATTGATGTACACCATTTTTCTCCTGTGAGAAAAAGGGTGAACTACAGTCGTAATAGGTTGCAATACCCTTAATGAACACTTTATAATTAATGAATACTTTACACACTCTTCATTTAATACAATTACGAAACAAAGAACCAAAAAAAAATCTCTTGGTCAAAAATCACATCAAAACTATAAGTAAACTTAAAAACTCAAAAACAGAGGATTACTGTGGTGTTAGTAACAGTGTTATTAAATGCATAACCTCTGCAGTCATGATGCCACTAACATATTGCACAAATCATATTTCTGATGAAGGTGTGTTTCCCAAATGTCTGAAAACGAGTCACACTCCCAGTCTATAAGAAAGGAGTTAAAATGCATAGAGAAGAAATAAAATCTTTGAGGTTTGCCAACGACATCGTAATTCTGTCAGAGACAGCAAAGGACCTGTAAGAGCAGCTGAACAGAATGGATCGTGTCTTGAAAGGATAATATAAGATGAATGTCAACAAAAGCAAAACGAGGATAATGGAATATGGTCAAATTAAATTAGGTGTTGCTGAGGGTATAAGATTAGAAAGAGAGAAACTTAAAATACTAAATGAGTTTTGCTATTTAGGGAGTAAAATAGCTGATGATGGTCAAAGTAGAGAGGATATAAAATGTAGACTGGCTATGGCAAGGAAAGTATTTCTGAATAAGAGTAATTTGTTAACACTGAGTATAGATTGAAGTGTCAGGAAGTCTTTTCTAAAAGTGTTTGTATGGAGTGCAGCCATGTATGGAAGTGAAACATGGACAATAAATAGTTTGGACAAGAAGAGAATAGAAGCTTTCAAAATGTGGTGCTACAGAAGAATGTTGAAGATTAGGTGGGTAGATCACGTAACTAATGGGGAGGTATTGAATAGGATTGGGGAGAAGAGAAGTTTGTGGCACAACTTGACTAGAAGAAGGGATCGGTTGGTAGGACATGTCCTGGAGCATCAAGGGATCACAAATGTAGCATTGGAGGGCACCGTGGAGGGTAAAAATTGTAGAGGGAGACCAAGAGATGAATACACTAAGCAGATTCAGAAGGATGTAGGTTGCAGTAGGTATTGGGAGATGAAGGAGCTTGCACAGGATAGATTAGCACGGAGAGCGGCATCAAACCAGTCTCAGGACTGAAGACCACAACAACAACAACAACAAGCTTTCAGAGTCTGAGGCTCCTTCTTCTGGCAGAAGAGCTGAAGGGGAAGGAAGAAGGGTGAAGGAAAAGGACTGGATATATTTAGGGAAAGGGGTACAGTTCAGAAAAGTCACCCAGAACCCCGGGTCAGGGGAGATTTACTGGACTGGATGAGAAGGAAAGACTGATTGTTGGGGACAGCACCAGACAAGATTTGAAAACCTGAAAGCCTAAAGGTGGAAGACAGGGTAATATGCAAGACAGAGATTACTACAAAAACATTGTGTATGATTTAATAACAGTAAAAAGCTAAGTGCATGGTATGTAACAGAGGTGGGAGGGGAGAAGGCAGAAAACACTAATCAAAAAATGAAAGATGTAGGAAATTAAAATGGAAAGAAGAAAGGAGTAGTTACTGTGAATAAAAGCTGAGACTTAGGAGTTAATGTGCAAGGTGTGTTCAGAAAGTAAGGCGACTTTATATTATTATAAAAAGAATATTTATTTATTCATCAATATTCATGTTGTTCCCTTCAAAGTAATTCCCTCAGTTACAATACACTTGTGCCAACACTTCTTCCAATCCTTGAAGCATTTCTCATAAGCACTTTTTGGTACAGCCTTGAGTATTTCCAACAATGCAGTTTTTATTTCCTCAATTATTGAAAACCTTCATCCTTTCAAAGGTCTCTTCATATTCATATTCATATTCATATTCATATTCTTTATTCACCATTGACCACCAGAGGTGGAATAGGCAATTTACATGGATATAATATAACACTTTCCTTGAATAATATCTTAAAGCTAAATGAACATTGCAAATAGTACCCATAGATGCTAACATACACCATAACATAAGATAAATACATTCAGTGACATCACATAATGAAATACTTAAAAATTAATGTCAATTGATTTTATATTCATAAATTCTGTTATATTGTAAAAAGGATTGATTAGTAACCATTTTAGTAGCTTGCTCCTGAAGCTACTTATGTGAGCCGACCGAGAAGAAAATGTAAGTTTATTAAATATTTTTATACTATTGATTAGATGGGCATTTCCTGTTCTTGTCAGCCTGTGCCTAGGTATGTCTAATTTTGTTTTGCCTCTGGTATTATGGTGGTGTATGTTTTCTCTCATTTCGAAATCTGCTATATTATTTTTTGCATACAATACTGAGGTGTATATATAAAGATTAATAACTGTTAATATTTTCAGCTGAATGAACAGTGGCCGGCAGTGCTCTAATCTACCAGAATTGCTCATTGCCCTTATCACTTTCTTCTGAATTTTTAGAACTTCAGTGATGTGAAGAGAGTGTCCCCATATCAGCAGTCCATATTCTATATGTGACAGAAAGAGTCCAAAATAAATAACTCTTAAATATTCTTTCGTCACTAGGCTTCTCAGTTTCCACATTAAATACATAACTCGAGACAATTTTGTGCAGATATGGTTGATGTGTGTTTCCCACGTTAACTTAGAATCTACATGAATTCCTAGAATTTTAACTGCTTCACCTCTATCTCTTTTGACAATCCAAGTATAATCTGCTGGTTTTTATCAGGATTGCAAAGCAGTGTATTTGATGAGAACCAATTTAGTGCCGCTTCCAGGCCATCTCGCATCATATCTTCCAGAACTGACATGTTCTCATGCTGAGCAAGCAAAGTTGTGTCATCAGCATAACAGATAACAGTATTGGGGATACAATGGGGTAAATCATTGACTGCAATTATAAAAAGGAAGGGCCCAAGGACAGAACCTTGTGGAACTCCTGTCTTAACATCTAGCAATTGTGAGGCAAACTGCTTCCTATTGTTTAGGTATGATTCAATTACTGCCAATGCAGAGTCTTGTACACCATAGAATTTGAGTTTTGCAAGTAAGATATGATGAGAAATGCAGTCAAATGCCTTACTCAAATCGCATAAAAGAAGTGATGCTTTATTTTTATTCTCAAAGGCTGTTATTACTTCATTCACAATTGAAAGAACAGCATTGGTGGTATTTCTTCCCTTGCGGAAGCCGAATTGACTATTAGAGAGTAAGTTATGTGACTCAACAAGAAAAAGTCGCAGGGGGCCAAATCTGGTGTATATGGTGGCTGAGGCATGATTGTCATGTCATTTTTGCCCAAAAAATCTCTCACAAGCAATGATGAATGAGCAGGTGTGTTATCATGATCCAAAAGCCATGAATTGTTTTTCCACAATTCCACGTGTTTTTTGCGTATTGCTTCTTGCAAATAGTGCATAACTTCAAGGTAATACTTCTTATTGAGTGTACGACCTTGGGGAAACAATTCATGATGCACTATGCCACAGAAATTGTAAAAAAAACAGTGAGAAAAATTTCGACATTTGAATAAACTTAGCATGCTTTTTTCAGTCTTGGCTTTCCGGGATGCTTCCATTGGGAACATTGGACTTTTGTTTCAACCTCATAACCATAAACCCATGTTTTGTCCCCAGTTATGACCCTTTTGACCAAATCAGGATCATCATTGATGTCATTCAAGAGCTCCTGAGCAATGCTCATGCGACGGTTCTTGTGATCAAAATTAATAAGTTTTGGAACAAACTTCGCTGACACATGCCTCATGCCCAAAACATCTGAAATAATTGCGTGACATGAGCTGACCAACATGTCAACATCCTCAGCAACTTCTCTTACAGTAATTCAATGATTTTTCAAAACAATTTCCTTCACAGCTTCAATGTTATCATCTGTTGTTCATGTGCTGGGGCATCCAGAGCAAGGTTTGTCATTGGCATCTTCTCTGCCACCTTGGAGGAGCTTGTACCACTTGCAAACATATTTTTTTTTTTACTTAGAGCAGACTCACTGTATGACACTGTCAACAGTTCAAGTGTTTTAGAGCACTTGGTTCCATTTTTCACACAAAATTTTACACAAATTCTTTGCTCCATTTTTTACAATAATTGAAAATTGCCAAGCACACTAAAACATGTCTAACCTTTCTATCTGTCAAAAACATACAAAGTATGTTGTACACTTGAAACTGTGAACATATGTCCAGGAATGTGTACCAAGATAACGAAAAAAAAAAAGATTGATAATCGAATGTCCATTGCCCACAAAATTTGAAAAGTCAGCTTACTTTTTTGAGTAGCCCTCATAAATTGAGGCTAGGTGGGTGGTGAGAACCAGGGACATGTTGTAGTGCTAGTTCCCACTTGCAGAGTTCTGTGAAACTGGTGTCTGGGGGAAGAATTCAGATGGCATGTGTGGTGAAACAGGCACTGAGGTCATGACTCATGTTGTGCAGCATGCTCTGCAACAGGATATTGTGTATTGCCTGTATACATCCTCTGCCTATGCTCATTCATCCTGACTGTTAACTGGGTGGTAGTCATGCCGATGTAAAAAGAAAACAGTGTTTACATAGCAGCTTGTATATAATATGTGTCATAACACAGGTGGCTCACCCTTTGATAGTATATGTTTTGCCAGTTACAGGGCTGGAATAGGTGCTGGTAGGAGGGTGCATAGGACAAGTCTTGCAGTGGGGATGGTCACAGGGTAGGAGCCATAGGGTAGGGATATGTGTGCAGAAGGAGTGTAGGGCCTGACAAGGATATTGCAGAGATTATAAGGGCAAGGAAAAGCTATTCTAGGTGTGGTGGGCAAAATCTCAAACAGAATGGATCTCATTTCAGGGCTTTATGAGTTAGCTTCATGAGTATGTGCCCATAATTTTGTTAATGGTCATATTTATTGTGATATTTACAACTAGGTAACACACTGGATTAAATTCAAAAAATTCACAATGAAAAATAGGGGTTCCTATGATTTTGCATTTGGTGCATATTACACAACATGTTACTGCATATGAAATTGAGCTCTACCAGTCTCTAATCTTAGGAAAATTCATCTTATATAGCACACTCACTTGTGATCGTGAAGTACAGTGATAAAACCAGAATGACATATCCATAACATACCTCATATTTCATAAATGGTTTGAGATATCGAAATGAGATTTTGTCAAATGATTGTATGCACAGAGCAGAGTATTGCGCTGTATGGTACCTACCATGTTATTCCACTAACTACAGACATTTTCAATGAAAGAACATAGTTTTTAAGGGCCATCAATACCAGGTGAAACGAGAAATGTTGTGGGTTCTAGAAAAACGTAAATGATGACATTTCACATTTATTTTTATTTTGAGAATGTGCTTTTTTGTAAGCTATAGTTTTTTACTTGTCCTCAGTTCCTCACTTACTAAGCTAAATAAATCACAGTTTCAGAATTCTCTCACAGCTGCATCTGCACAATGTGTTAGCAATATGACATTGTGTACACTCTGCTGTGTTTTGGCAAAAGAAGCGTCCTTTACCATGACAACAAGAGAAATGTATGTTCTAAAATAATTTCACCTCTATGATACTTCTCTGAAAGTTAACAATATTAGGAAAAATATAGAATGTTAAGATGACCTGCTAAGTTTCAGACAGGCACAATGAAAAGACTTTTACAAATTAAAGCTTTCAGCCAAAGCCTTCTTCAGCAAAGAAAACACACACATATTAACACAAGCAAGCAAATGTCATGCACACATGATTGCCACTAGTCCAGTCAGAGCTGCCAGTGATAGCAGTCATGTGTGCATGTGTGGTGTGCTTGCTTGTGTCAATGTGTGGGTTTTCATTGCTGAAGAAGGCTTTGGTTGAAAGCTTTAAAGTGTAATGGTCTTAGCATTGTGCCTGTCTGCAACTCAATGGGTCATCTTTAGGATAGGTAGTAACCTATCTTTCTCAATAACATAATCAATTTTTGAAAATATAATTTAATTGGATAGTTAAAAAAATGTATTCACCAAGTGTTGGCAGGAGAACATACATACAAAAGGTATTAAAATTGCAATGCTTTTGGAGTCAATGGCTCCTTCTTCTGACAGAAGGGTTGAAGAAGAAGGACAGGTGAGATTTAGGAAAAGTTACCCAGAACCTTGGGTCAGGGGAGACTTACTGGACAGGATAAGAAGGAAAGATTGATTGTTGGGGACTGCACTGGATGAGCTTTGAAAACCTGAGAGCTTGAAAGTGGAATATAGGATAATATGCAAGGAAGAGATTACTGCCAAAACATCATGCAAGAGTTAAAAAAATAGAAAGCTAAAAGGGAGTGAAGAAAGTAATAGTTATTGTACAGAAATGCTTAGACCAAAGAAATTAATGTAAATTAAGGCCAATGGGATGGTGAGATTCAAGGACATGTTGTAGTTTCAGATCCTACCTGTAGGGTTATGAAAAACTGGAATCTGGGGAAAGAATCCAGATGGCATATGTGGCGAATCAGGCACTGTGATCACTACTGTCATGTTTTAGAGCATGTCATGCAACAGGATACTGTGAGTTGCCAGCATACACACTCTGCCTATGCAGATTCATCCTAACTGATAACTTGGTGCTGATCATGCCGCTGCAACAGGTAACAGATGGTATACATAGCATGTGTTGTTTCACAGGTGGCTCTCCCTATGATAGTATATATTTTGTCAGTTACTGGGCTGGTATAGGTTGTAGCAGGAGATTGCATAGGGCATGTCTTACTGTGAAGATGTTCACTGGGGTAGGAGCAAAGAGTGGGTGGGGGATGGGTGTAGAAGGACCACAGAGTCTGACAAGCATTATGCAGACATTGGGAGGGGAACAAAAAACTATTATAGGTGTCATAGAAAGAATGTCAGATAAAATGGCCCCCTTTTGAGGGCATGATTTTGGGAAGTCGTAGCCTAGTCAGAGTTGCTGATTAATGCATTCAGGGCCAGTATAATAGTAAGTGAAAAGTGATGTATTCCTAAACTGATTTTTGGAGGGATCAACAGTATGAGGATTGGATATGTTGGCCTGTGAAATCTGCTTTTGAATTAGGCTGGTGGGGTAATTATGCCCAGTGAAGGCTGAAGTGAGAATGGTGATGTATTGTTGTATAGAGTCTGCATCTGAACAAATACATTTTCTTCCAATACTGAAGCTGGATGGCAGGGAACATATGACATGTAAAGGATGGCCACTGTCAAAATGTAGGAACTGTTGTTTGTTAGTAGTTTTAACGTGAACAGAAGCATTTAGTTGACCTTCAGTGAGAAATGTCAAGGAATGTGGCATGTTATTTGGGATAGGATCATGTGAAATTTAATTGGGAGAATGTATTTAGAGATTCCAAGAATGTTAAAACATCAGCCTCATCATGAATTCATATGGCAAAGATGTCATCAATGTATCTAAACCAAACCAGGGGCTGAAGGCTTATAAATCCCAGGGAAGCCCCAACCAAGCATCCCATAAATAGGCTGACATAGGAAGCAACCATCCTGGTTCCCAAGGCTGTGCCCCAGATCTTTACACATGCCTGTCCTTAAATCGGTAGCACAGCCATGGGAACCAGGTTGGTTTCTTCTAATGCCAACCTTATCATGGGCTGCTTAGAGGGGCCTTGCCTGGGATCCACAAGCCTTCAGCCCCTTGTTTGGTTTATATACATTGATGACATCTGTGCTATATAGACTCATAGTGAGGCTGACCTGTTAAACATCTTGGAATCTCTAAATACATACTCCCAGTTAAATTTCACAGGGTCCTATCTGAATACAATGCTACTTTCCTTTCACTCATATCTTCCTCACCAAAGTTCAGCTACACACTTCTGTCCACATTAAACTTATTAACAAACATTATTACCCCACCAGCCTGGTTCAAAAACAAATTTCTTGGACTGGCTTTGAACGTATTAATCAGCTACTTTGACAAGGCTATGACTCCTTAAAATCATGGCAACAAATGAGGTGCATTTCATCTGACATTTTGCCCGCTAACCCCAGAATACCTTTTCATTGCCCTCCCAATTCCCACAATATACTTGTCAGGCCCTTCTGCACCCATCCCCCTACCCTACGGCTCCTACCCCCGTGAACATCTCCACTGTAGGACATGTCTTATGCACCCTCCTGCTACCACCTATACCAGACCAGTAGCTGACAAAACATATACTATCAAAGGGAGAGCCACCTGTGAAATGACATTTGCCATATATACCAGCTGTTATGTAAACACTGATCAGTCTTTTACAGCAGCATTACCACCACCATGTTATCAGTTAGGATGAATGGGCATAGACAGAGGGTATATACTGGCAACACACAACATCCTGTTGCAGAACATGTTCTACAACATGACAGTCATGACCTCTGTACCTGTTTTACCACACTTTCCATTTGGATTATTCCCCCAAGACACCAGTTTCTCAGAACTCTGCAGGTGGAAACTGGTGCTACAATATGTCCTTGATTCTTACCACCCAACTGGCCTTAACTTACATTTATTTCTTTATTCTCAGCATTTATTCACATTAACTATTCATTTCTTCACTCTTTGTTAGTTTTCTGATCTGTTTATTTTTTGTTGCCCCCTCCCATCTCTACCACATACAGTGAGGTTTTTTTTCTTATTAACTCGTGTAGAATGTTTTGCAAGTAATCTCTTTCTTGAGAACTACAGCGTCTTCCACTCTTAAGCTCTCTCTCAGGTTTTCAAATGTAGGCTGGTGCAGTCCCCAACAAATAGTCTTTCCTTCTCATCCTGCCTGGTAAGTCTCTCCTTACCTGGGGTACTGGGTGACTTTTCTGAATTCCACCCCTTTTACCTAAACCTCACCAGTCCTTTTCCTTTGCTGCTCTTCCTTCCACTTCAACCCCTCTGCCAGAAGAAGGAGCCACTGGCTCTGAAAGCTTGCAAACTGGAATACCTTTTATATGTGTTTTTTTCTACTGCCACTTGTTGAGTAGATTTTTTTATCTATCCAATTACATTAAATCAATCCTTTTCCTAATACTGTTGATATTCCAACCTGGAGTTACCATTGCTTGTTTCTCTGTAAGTTATATATGGTTAACAATTCAGGTGAAAATAATTGCTGCTTTTGTTGCATTTTTAGGAGAATTCTTTTTAGATACTAACTGAAGGAGAGGTGATCTTTTTGGATGGTCATCATGCAGTGTGGGCATTTCTCCTACAGTATCTGCTCGGAAGGCCCACAAATACCACTCTCCCCATGCTCATCCTGCTGGCTGTGTATCTACCAGCCATGTTATCCTGCACACACTTTAAATAATTTATATGTCAAGAATAAGTTGGAATAAGAACTACATATTATGGTTGTGTCAATGGTAGGAATATAATCACTACCTAGTGAGTATGTCCTGAAACCAATGTACAATATTTATCAGGCTGGCTGGCAGCTGCATGTATCCAGAACTTCAAGGGTCAAATGACTACATTAAAGGGTACTGTAGAAGTGCCACAAAGATTTTCCATTTAGTAACCAGAATTACATTGGTGAGAAGGCACACAAGACAGATAATTAAGCACATGTGTTGACGATAAGTGTTGACATAGGGCAACGAATGTTATCACAAATTTTATAGTTTGTGAGCAACATTATATAACAGTTAAGATAGTTAGGATCAGATATATTGATTAGATACAAAATGAAGAAATGTTGGGGGAAATGTTGGAGGAAACTGATAAGGGAAGATACCAGTAGGAATTGTTATCAGGAGTGTAGCCAAGAATAGTTATCCCATCTATGGATAATATTATATGAATTAAGTTAGAAAGGAGTATTCGAGTTCAATGTCCCATCAATGACGAGGCCACTAGAGATGGAGCAGAGATCATTGGTGAAGCAGAAGCTCAGGTAATAGAAGGATGTAGAAGAGAAACCTTTTCAACATACATGTTCTTGTTTTCACCTTAATTAGTTTAGAGAAAATGTAGGTAACCTATATCTGGGTGGACAATCAGGGATTTCAATTCTATTCTTCCAAAATGTTAGCACAGTGCATCAAGCACTGTCTGCTCAATGTGACTGAATGAAAGAACAAAAATGGCACAAGTGTATTTTTTACTCACCATTGACATCACCTAGAACAATAAGAGGACTTTTTCCTCCAAGCTCTAGAGATACTTTCTTCAAATTAGATTTTGCTGCTGCTTCCATAATTATCTTTCCCACCTACAAAGTAAATATAAATTAAATAAAAATTAGAAAAGTTCTGTTCTCAAATATATAGCTCCATTTGAAACTAAAAGTATATAATAATGTGTTTTTTTTAAATATTTAATACTGTCAATCTTATTAAATATCATGTAAAATATAGCTATTACAAAAATAAAATAGTCTTCAGAAGAAAGATTGAGATTATGTTAAACTTCACAAGGCTATTCTCAGCATGGTTATATTGGAAATAGTATTCCTGCAGATTCCTTGAACACAGACACATTGAACACACATCTAACATTCTATGAATTTCAAGAAGGGGAGACACTTTAATGTTATAGATTATAGATACCAGCATCTTCTGCATTCATGCATTTTATGGTTATCCCACAAAAGGCAAAAGTTCTCATAATAAAATTCTCTCAAGCTTTCAGCTGGTTCAAGTAGTTTAAAACAAACAAGCTTTGATCTGAATGCTCCTCACCCATTCTCAAGTAACTTTGTAACTATGCCCAGAGGACTGTGCAGTGCTGACAGGCTACTGTGTAGTCCTCTGTCATATGGCATCATGTAGATGCGGTATGGAGGGATATGGGGTCAGCACGCCACTTTCGGCTTTCCCCACCTTGGAGCCACTACTTCTCATTCAAGAAGATCCTTATCTGGTATCATGAGGCTGACTGTATACTGTTCTATTTCTCCCAACAAGAAAAAATCCCTGGTAGTATCATGAATAGAACCTGGGCCCTCTGTGGAGGCACACCCATTGTCAAGTTGTGACTCTCTTGTGGTTCCTGTTGCCATCCTTATATACCCATGCTAAGTCCTTTGATGTCACTGGTGCCCACTCCAGCACAAAATAAGGTAATGTTTTGACTGCATGACAGCTGCACCCACTTTAATCTTCCTATACCTGGACCCCAAGCTTTGCTTAGCTGCAGACTGCTGTCTTTTTTGGGGCTGTTGTCAGAAATTTTTATCTTCATTGCTTCATTTATAATGTGGTCCCAAAAACCATTTGTTCACTTAGTAACAGATGTTTCACTGAATACAATTCAGTGGCCGTTTTCCAGACCACATTTTTCTACTGCTGATTTCTCAGGGAAACACAGGCCAAAATGGCTCTGGTACTCTATGCAGCACTGTTCATTAGTGCAATCTGTCTGCCTAACATAAAACTTCCACACCAACACAATACGTTGTATATTCCTGGTGTTGTAAGGCCTACATCCTCTTTCTTTGGTCTCACAAGTTGTCAAATTTTTGGTAGTGGCCTGAATACAATCAATTTTATGCATCTTTAGGAGTCTGCTTTTCTTTTCCATTACCGAGCAACAGAATGGCAAAACACAATTTTCTTCATGTCCTCCTTGAGGAACCTTCTGTTTATAAGGCTTTCATGAAATAACTTCCAAAATTTGTCAGTTGTTGTAGTCATTCTGTTTGAATACTTTTCATAAGAGGGTAGTTCTTTTTGAAGTGTATGAAATGGCTTCTGTTTTATGTTTCAAGTTTCTTAGAATGCAAAATTTCTGTGCTGAGTGCTGGTAGCTGGATGCTTGCAGATACCAGTCTTTTGGCTGGGTTTTTGGTAAACACTGTTCCTGAAACATCCATTTGCTTTTCAGCAGACAAGAACATCAAGTAACAACATGACATCATCCTTCTATACCTCCATCATGAACTTGATGTGGTCATGGATGATGTTGCTGAGGTTCACGAACTCTTCCAGCTTTCCATGTCCATGAGGCTAGACAAAGAACATGTCCTTGGTATCACAATAAAAGCATCTAGATTTTGTGACAGCTGCATCCAGGACAATATCCTCAAAGTATTTCATAAGTATGTTAGCTATATTTGGAACCATGGCCTCTCCCTCGCTATGTCATCTGTGTGGTTAAAGCATTCTCCACTGTACACCAAAAAATGAAGTTAGAGTGTACATAAATAAATCCACTACAGTGTTGTCAAAAAACTTGGAGAGAGTTATATAAAGTATTTGTTGGGAAGGCATGTGAATAATAAGACTACATCAAAGCATAGCATGATATTTCATCCTCCAGGGCACAGATGTTGAATTGAGCTGATGAAGTCAGTCATATTCTTGTTATGGTAACCCATGTGCAGGATAATGAGGCTGATCAGATGTTTTCTGAGTCAGTAAACCAGAGATCCAGTGGTGCTCAGGATGGGCTGGCCATATGGCTGTGTCCTTCTTATGAGCTTTTGGCTGGTCATGAAATGTAGGTGATCAAATGACAGAGGAGAGTTTTTTAATGTTACTCTCTTCAAGTGATGTCTGCTTGAGAAGCTCTTATGTCTGCCTCATTATTCTGGATAGTATGTTTCATCCTTTAGCTTCAACAGGAAGTTCACAACATAATAGTTTGGCATAGTTGAGAAACACCTAACCAAAAGCTTATGGGCTTTAAGCAATTTGACAAGTCTGGAAGTTTGTGAACATTTTGTTGGTATATACCCCCATCAGACCATGCATTTGTACAAAAGTTCTCATCTTTTTGTATTTATACTTGTAAGACAATAACAATGTGACTATCACCCTGGATTCTCAAGGGTCACAGAATTACATCTACATCTACATGTAGATTTATAGTATTTGTACAAGGAGACTACCCCTGATTTTCTCTTCAAAATGTATTTTTGAAATATCCTATGTGTGCAACAAAATTTCATTACAATTTGCACTGATGGGGTTAGGTGTGGGATAAGGGGGAGGAAAAACATTTTCAACTTCTTACACTGCCACCACAGCTACATGACAATTTGTATTGATGCAGTAAGCAAGGGGCAACCATTGTTGATGTGTGGCTTGCCTTGATCATCTCCTTAAGAACCAATTGCCTTGTGCACTTTTAGTGTTTGTTGGCTGTTGTGCATTAATTTTTTTGTGTTACTATTGTTTTAGTTGTAAAAGAGGTCATCTGAAAAAATATTTGTGACCGTAAAAGATTTTGACACAGACAGCACTGTGTGTGAGTACTTTGAATTAGAGCTCTATAGTATGGGTCTGATTTTACACTTTCAAGAATGGTAGACAGAAGAGACACCCTACGTAACAGTCATGGGCATAAGGATGTGAGAACTGAAAAGAAAAGGAAGGAAGAGAGCTATGGTTGGGTATCAACAGATCATTCTCTCCTGGGAGGGGGGGGGGGGGGGGGGGGGGTTGTGACAGACATATGACCACAGTGGACACATTCTAGTAGAACATAGTACACAGGTGTATCCATAGTTATCATGAATGAGAGAAATACTTTATCTCAAACAAGCTTGTTTTTAGCCTCAAAGACATAAAGTTATTTGATGGAAGGAAGTCATCTGTTGTAACCCACATAGTAGCCTGGAGATACCAGTATCTGCATGGTGTGAGGAAAAATTAATTCATTGACATCATGTGCCTTGATAAGAATTTGGTCAATCTATATCACACATTAATAATAGGATGAATAGACCACACAGCTAAAGAAAGAACAAAAACACTGATAGGAAAAGGTAAGATAATCATCCATCATACTGTCTCAGGTCATGACATCATTGCAAACAATTTATTTGTATTTTTCATTCCACAAGACAAGATGATTATCATGAGATGCAAATTCCAAGGTTTTCATAGAAATTGTTCCTAGTTTGCTGTTGCAAAATATTCCCTCAAATTCGATTGTAGTAACGGGCAATGTGCCGTACCATTTTGTGTCAGACAAAGCTTCAGTAACACAATGGATGGGAGAAATTAAATATTTTCCTCCGGATACAGAGCATTTTTCTATTGCAAGAATTTAAAGGTGACATGAATAACGTGGAGTTAATCGAACTTGTAAAGCTATACAATCCAAAATCCCAACATACCAGTCTAATGAACCGGCTGCAGCAAAAGAGCATAGTGTAATCAGCTTTCTTCCATCCCATGTTCATTAAAATCCTATTGAACTTATTTTGGCCCAGGTAAAAAGTTAAATGCCAAGAAAAAAAGTTTATTTGTCAGTGAGTTGGAAAGGTGGTGTGAAAGTTACTGTGAATATTACTCCCCAGTATGGTCTCAAATTGTGAATCACATCAAAAAGGTAGTCAAATGAATATTGATGCATGAAAGGGTGCTGGAGGAACAAACAGATGGTCATTTTTGCAGCTGCTGCGTCAGCTCTGAATCTAAGGAAGAGGATAGCAATGATATCTACCACGCAATCGTGCAGCTCACACGACAGTCAAGAGTGCTTAGAAATAAAACAATGGAAACTCCAGCATCTCTGGCCCAAGATGGTGGAGTTGTCAGTCATATGTGTATGAGGTGTGCTTGCTTTTGTGTGTAAATGATGTGTGTTTCTCTTGTAATGATGAAGGCTGTGGCCAAAAGCTTTATGTGTCTTTTAACTGTGTCTCTGCAACTTAAAATGTCTTCTTTGTGGTAAATAGCAATCTGTCTTTTCCTGCACTGTTATACTTATGAGTTATTCAAAGATTTAAGTACCCTCTTCAGCACTGTCATATGTTTTGCACTGAAGAATACTTTGCAGATGGTTGGCTTTGCATGAGCTGAAAACAGATGTGGCACACTCATCTTATGGTGTCACCCTGTGTATAACCATCAAAAGTCATAAATCATTTTAATGACATGATAGGAAAGGAGAGAATATTCTCCTTGACACCAGGGTATGTGGAATTTTGGATCAATGAAATGGTGGACACAGCAGCCAAGGAGGTTTGAACAATAACTAAACATACAAAGTAAATGAAATACTTAAAAAGTGTTATATAGAAAACCAGAGCAACAGAAGGGAAAATATGCATAACTAAAGAACTATTTCTGCCATTTTAGAACTATGAGAACTTATTTCCTAATCTGAAGACTGCACACATACCAATAACAATAATTTTCCTCAAATTTCATCTGAATGAAATTGTCCACATTAATTATATGTAGAGTATGACCAAATCTGTCTAAATATTACTCAGACCATTGTTTCATGAAATTCAACTTTCGGGTGATAATTTTCAATATGCTCATTGCAGTAGTACATCTATATTTCCTGAACGACAGGTTAACGAAGAATAACTAATGATTGAAAATATTTTACAGCCTATAAGCAAGAATTTCAGCTGCGCTAATTAGTCATTATAGAAACACTGACATATAGCATTAGAAAGACCAGAATTCATACTTTACAGTAACATATTTTAATTTTTATGAAACTAATTAACTAATCAGATTACTAGTGCCGAAGTTTGCATCCAACTACAATTACTGTTGCCATTTAATTTTCATGTTTGACATTACACTTTTGTTACCCTGAATTTTCTGGACTGAATGATATTTCTTCATTAATCATTTAATCAACCGTAAGAATTTGCATAATACATCATAATTTCAAATATGGCTAATGTACTTATTAGTAGGTAATTCCCAGTGTAAACACACAAAATGGTCCTGTAACCTTTTATATTTCATTAACAATGCATTTATTACGCAAACCAAGTTATTGCTTACTGCAAAACTCAACCATTCTAATAAATTCCAACCTAGTAGTTTTATAAATAAATATGTATTTCCTGAGATTATAACAAATCCATACCTAAGTCTTTCAGAAGCCACCTAACCCAAAAATCACTACTCCCACACAAGCTAATACCCGAGCAACATCTGTGTATTGAGAAGTCCACCACTAACATTTGTACAATTAACATCTACTTTCACCCATGCACTAACATACATTATCTTTCATTAACTTCTTTGAGTGAATATGGGAAAGCCTCTGTTGCATGCATTATGCATTTTAAGCTACATGATAGATGCCTATGCATCTGTGTCTTATAGCAAGAAATTGGTGTGTAAACTGACTATGTAAACTGAAACCAATGTTGTGTTACTTTACTGTCAGAACTTTGTTATAAATGGACACTGTGAATAGGTGGAAACTGTCATACAAATGAGTAAGATAATGGGAGTGTTTGCTTGTGAATAATATTTTATTTAAGGGATGCAACTGGCAATTGTATTGTGAAATGTGACAATAAAGGTGGAACAAGTCAAATCAATGAAAATTGTTGTGTATGTTAATGGAGACACAGCAGTTAATGATCAACCATCAATGCAGAACTTGATATAAACTAGATACCACAGGTACGTACTTTTCATGCTCTCTCACTATGGAAATATGGGATAACTTTCTGAGGAAATTGTGGAGCAAGTTCAATATCCTTTAGCTTACAAAAAGGAAAGTAAGAATAATGGGCGGAGTATACCAAACATCATTTTAGAAGGTATTTAACTAAAATTAATTTCTCTTCTTACTGCTATGTACATGTTAGAAACGAAACTTGTGAAGGAAAAGGTGAACAGTAATAAATGCTGCATGTCTGGAAATGAGTTGAGACTAAAATACTTATGTACATGTATGACAGACCATAGCAATGTTTGAGAAAGGTATAATCATAAGCATAAAACCTCATAATGCACAAACCAGATCCAAAAAAATAGTAATTGACAAGACAAAAATTGTAATTCATCAATTGATGATTATTTGGTTGACCACAGCTTCTAAACTTTGACACTATTTTTTTATCTTGTCTTTAATTGCATGTAAATGCTTAAAGATGGATAAATAAATAAAACAATATAGCAACCATTTTCAGAAGTATTTAGATTTTGATCATTTGTTGTTGTTGTTGTGGTCTTCAGTCCTGAGACTGGTTTGATGCAGCTCTCCATGCTACTCTATTCTGTGCAAGCTTCTTCATCTCCCAGTACCTACTGCAACCTACATCCTTCTGACCTGCTTAGTGTATTCATCTCTTGGTCTCCCTCTATGATTTTTTCCCTCCATGCTGCCCTCCAATACTAAATTGGCGATTCCTTGATGCCTCAGACTATGTCCTACTAACCGATCCCCTCTTCTGGTCAAGTTGTGCCACAAATTTCTCTTCTCCTCAATCCTATTCAACACTTCATCATTAGTTACGTGATCTACCCATCTAGTCTTCAGCATTATTCTGTAGCACCACATTTCAAAAGCTTCTATTCTCTTCTTGCCCAAACTATTTATCATCCATGTTTCACTTCCATACATGGCTACACTCCATACAAATACTTTCAGATATGACTTCCTGACACTTAAATCTATACTCAATGTTAACAAATGTCTCTTCTTCAGAAACACTCTCCTTGCCATTGCCAGTCTACATTTTATATCCTCTCTACTTCGACCATCATCAGTTATTTTGCTCCCCAAATAGCAAAGCTCCTTTGCTACTTTAAGTGTCTCATTTCCTAATCTAATTCCCTCAGCATCACTCGACTTAATTCGACTACATTCCATTATCCTCGTTTTGCTTTTGTTGATGTTCATCTTATATCCTCCTTTCAAGACCCTATGCTTCCGTTCAACTGCTCTTCCAAGTCCTTTGCTGTCTCTGACAGAATTACAATGTCATTGGCGAATCTCAAAGTTTTTATTTCTTCTCCATGGATTTTAATACCTACTCCAAAGTTTTCTTTTGTTTCCTTCACTGCTTGCTCAATATACAGATTGAATAACATCGGGGACAGACTACAACCCTGTCTCACTCCCTTCCCAACCACTGCTTCCCTTTCATGTCACTTGACTCTTATAACTGCCATCTGGTTTCTGTACAAATTGTAAATAGCCTTTCGCTCTCTGTATTTTACCCCTGTCACTTTCAGAATTTGAAAGAGAGTATTCCAGTCAACATTGTCAAACGCTTTCTCTAATTCTACAAATGCTAGAAACATAGGTTTACCCTTCCTTAATCTAGGTTCTAAGATAAGTCGTAGGGTCAGTATTGCCTCACATGTTCCAATATTTCTATGGAATCCAAACTGATCTTCCCCGAGATCGGCTTCTAGTAGTTATTCCAGTCAACATTGTCAAACGCTTTCTCTAATTCTACAAATGCTAGAAACATAGGTTTACCCTTCCTTAATCTAGGTTCTAAGATAAGTCGTAGGGTCAGTATTGCCTCACATGTTCCAATATTTCTATGGAATCCAAACTGATCTTCCCCGAGATCGGCTTCTAGTAGTTTTTCCATTTGTCTGTAAAGAATTCGCGTTAGTATTTTGCAGCTGTGACTTATTAAACTGATAGTTTGGTAATTTTCACATCTGTCAACACCTGGTTTCTTTGGGATTGGATTTATTATATTCTTCTTGAAGTCTGAGGGTATTTCGCCTGTTTCATACATCTTGCTCACCAGATGGTAGAGTTTTGCCAGGACTGGCTCTCCCAAGGCCGTCAGTAGTTCCAATGGAATGTTGTCTACTTCGGGGGCCTTGTTTCAACTCAGATGTTTCAGGGCTCTGTCAAACTCTTCACACAGTATCGTATCTCCCATTTCTTCTTCATCTACATTCTCTTCCATTTCCATAATATTGTCCTCAAGTACGTCGCCCTTGTATAGACCCTCTATATACTCCTTCCACCTTTCTGCTTTCCCTTCTTTGCTTAGAACTGGGTTTCCATCTGAGCTCTTGATGTTCATACAAGTGGTTCTCTTATCTCCAAAGGTCTCTTTAATTTTCCTGTAGGCAGTATCTATCTTACCCCTAGTGAGATAAGCCTCTACATCCTTACATTTATTTGTCCTCTAGCCATCCCTGCTTAGCCATTTTGCACTTCCTGTTGATCTCATTTTTGAGACGTTTGTATTCCTGTTTGCCTGCTTCATTTACTGCATTTTTATATTTTCTCCTTTCATAAATTGAATTCAATATTTCTTCTGTTACCCAAGGTTTTCTACTAGCCCTCGTCTTTTTACCTACTTGATCCTCTGCTGCCTTCACTACTTCATCAATCAAAGCTGTCCATTCTTCTTCTACTGTATTTCTTTCCCCAATT
The DNA here is from genome assembly GCF_023897955.1 of Schistocerca gregaria. Classification (NCBI taxonomy): domain Eukaryota; kingdom Metazoa; phylum Arthropoda; class Insecta; order Orthoptera; family Acrididae; genus Schistocerca; species Schistocerca gregaria. Next base: position 1,057,053,581 of record NC_064920.1, read on the forward strand.
CCTGTCAATTGTTCCCTTATGCTCTCCCTGAAACTCTCTACAACCTCTGGTTCTTTCAGTTTATCCAGGTCCCATCAACTTAAATTCCCACCTTTTTGCAGTTTCTTCAGTTTTAATCTACAGGTCATAACCAATAGATTGTGGTCAGAGTCCACTTCTGCCCCTGGAAATGTTTTACAATTTAAAACCTGGTTCCTAAAGCTCTGTCTTACCATTATATAATCTATATGAAACCTGTTAATATCGCCAGGCTTCTTCCATGTATACAGCCTTCTCTTACGATTCTTGAACCAAGTGTTAGCTATGATTAAGTTGTGCTCTGTGCAAAATTCTATCAGGCGGCTTCCTCTTTCATTTCTTAGCCCCAATCCATATTCACCTACTACTTTTCCTTCTCTCCCTTTTCCTACTACCGAATTCCAGTCACCCATGACTATTAAATTTTCATCACCCTTCACTATCTGAATAATTTCTTTTATTTGATCATACATTTCTTCAATTTCTTCGTTATCTGCAGAGCTAGCTGGCATATAAACTTGTACTACTGTAGTAGGCGTGGGCTTCATGTCTATCTTTGCCACAATGATACGTTCACTGTACTTACCCGCATTCCTATTTTCCTATTCATTATTAAACCTACTCCTGCATTACATCTATTTGATTTAGTGTTTATAACCCAGTAGTCACCTGACCAGAAGTCTTGTTCCTCCTGCCACCGAACTTCACTGATTCCCACTATATCTAACTTTAACCTATTCATTTCCCTTTTTAAATTTTCTAACCTACCTGCCCGATTAAGGGATCTGACATTCCACACTCCGATCCGTAGAACACCGCTTTTTCTTTCTCCTGATAACGACATCCTCTTGAGTAGTCCCCGCCCGGAGATCCGAATGGGGGACTATTTTACTTCCGGAATATTTTACCCAAGAGGACGCCATCATCATTTAATCATAGAGTAAAGCTGCATGCCCTCGGGAAAAATTACGGCCGCAGTTTCCCCTTGCTTTCAGCTGTTCACAGTACCAGCACAGCAAGGCCGTTTTGGTTATTGTTACAAGGCCAGATCAGTCAATCATCCAGACTGTTGCCTTTGCAACTACGGTACGACTATCTGTATCGCTGAGGCACGCAAGCCTCCCCACCAACGGCAAGGTCCATGGTCATGGGGGGGGGGGGGGGTTGATCATTTATTTTATCATTTCAAATTTCATTGATTCCTGTGTGAATTACTTCATGTGGTATCTTTTATTTCCTAACATATATTAGCTTTGTTGCTATACGAGGTCCATTCGAGTTCTAAGGCCTCCGATTTTTTTTCTAATTAACTACTCATTCGAAATCGATGAAACTGGCGTTACTTCTCAAAGTAATCGCACTGCAGACGTACACATTTTTCACAACGCTGACGCCATGATTCCATGGCAGTGGTAAAGGCTTCTTTAGGAGTCTGTTTTGACCACTGGAAAATCGCTGAGGCAATAGCAGCACGGCTGGTGAATGTGCGGCCACGGAGAGTGTCCTTCGTTGTTGGAAAAAAGTCACTAGGAGCCAGGTCAGGTGAATCGGGAGCATGAGGAATCACTTCAAAGTAGTTATCATGAAGAAACTGTTGCGTAACGTTAACTCGATGTGTGGGTGCGTTGTCTTGGTGAAACAGCACACGTGCAGCCCTTCCCGGGCGTTTTTGTTGCAGTGCAGGAAGGAATTTGTTCTTCAAAACATTTTCGTAGGATGCACCTGTTACCGTAGTGCCCTTTGGAACGCAATGGGTAAGGATTACGCCCTCACTGTCCCAGAACATGGACACCATCATTTTTTCAGCACTGGTGGTTACCCGAAATTTTTTTTGGTGGCGGTGAAACTGTGTGCTTTCATTGAGCTGACTGGCGCTTTGTTTCTGGATTGAAAAATGGCATCCACGTCTCATCCATTGTCACAACCGCCGAAAAGAAAGTCCCATTCATGCTGTCATTGTGCGTCAACATTGCTTGGCAACATGCCACACTGGCAGCCATGTGGTCATCTGTCAGCATTCGTGGCACACACCTGGATGACACTTTTCGCATTTTCAGGTCGTCATGCAGGATTGTGTGCACAGAAATGCCAACTCTGGAGGCGATCTGTTCAACAGTCATTCGGCGATACCCCAAAACAATTCTCTTCACTTTCTCGATCATGTCGCCAGACCGGCTTGTGCGAGCCCGAGGTTGCTTCGGTTTGTTGTCACACTATGTTCTACCTTTATTAAACTGTCACACCCACTAACGCACTTTCGACACATCCATAACTCCATCACCACATGTCTCCTTCAACTGTTGATGAATTTCAATTGGTTTCACACCATGCAAATTCAGAATATGAATGATTGCACCCTGTTCAAGTAAGGAATACGTCGCCATTTTAAGTATTTAAAACAGTTCTCATTCTCGCCTCTGGCGGTAAAATTCCATCTACCATACAGTGCTGCCATCTCTGGGATGTATTGACAATGAACGTGGCCTCATTTTAAAACAATGCGTATGTTTCTACCTCTTTCCAGTCCGGAGAAAAAAAATTGGAGTCCTTAGAACTTGAAGGCACATCGTAATTTGCTAACAAGTAAGTATACATTATGTTTAAAATGTTTAAATCAATAAGTATCAAAACAAAAATTGCAAATATTTACCTCTGTGGAGCCAGTAAAGGCTACTTTAGTAATGTCTGGGTGTGAGGAAATAGCAGCTCCTGCAGTTGGACCGTAACCAGGTATGACATTTATGACACCATCGGGAAACCCTGCCTGTGAAGATATGATTTAGCAAGCTCAGCTACAACAGTAAAGATTGTTGAGGGTGTTGGTAGCTTGCTAAGCAAGTTACCTCTTTAGTGAGGGCAGCCACATGCAGTGTTGCAAGAGGAGTCTGCTCTGCGGGTTTTAACACAATTGTACAACCAGTGGCGAGTGCTGGGCCCCACTTCCACATAGCCATTCCGAGAGGGAAGTTCCATGGAATAATTTGTCCTACTACACCAATGGGTTCCTTCCTTGTGTATGTGAAGTAAGGACCATCTGAAATAGTGTCAAGAATTAAAATGATATAGAAACCTTGGCTGAATCTACAGTAATGCTATATTTACTGATTCTCTATATTTAACACGTGTAAAATTTATGACTAAAAATTTACAGTGAAAAGCAGAAAAATCTGCAGAGGGCTGAAGTGTAATGTAGGGATTAACGGTTGATTTTCAATACGCACAAATGTAATATATTGGCATAACCACATGTGCTTCCGTGGTCAGTGCCATGAAGATTAAAATGGTGCAGTATCATGTCATTGTGTAACATACTTTGAATGTTAACTACAAAAATGTCTTTTTTCCATAATTCAATGGATGCCTAAAGGCAAGAATGGTTTTGCAGGAGGGAAGGTGGCACTATTTATTGCTGTCAATTCATGTCAATACGTAGCATTAAGGCCCAAGTTGCCAGAGTTGGCAGTCGTGTGCATGAGGTGTGCTTGCTTCTATGTATGACGCGTGTGTGTTTCTCTGTTTCTATTTTGCTGATTAAGGTTGCTGTCATAAGTTTTGTATAAGTGTCTTTTAACTGTGCCTGTCAGCAGCTTAGTCTAAACACCCATAGAGGAGCTGTCAGTACATTTATGTTCACACCTGGAAGATAACATGTCTGCCAAAAGCCACGTACTGATTTGCAGGCTATCACCAATCATAGACAAGCCAGATAGCCCAAGAATGGCTTCCCTCCTACCCTCTCCTGTCACACTAGCCTATTGTATTCTAATTCTACAAATATGACATAATGACAGTGATTATCTGCAATAAATAAGAGCACCTCTCCTCCAGCAAAACCAGTCTTGCCCTGAGGAAGGACATTGTACCATCAAAATTTTGGCTTTATAGTTTATATTCAAGTTATTATACACAATCATGCAGGACAACATTCAGAAGAGCTTTAATCATGAAATGTAATGTATTGTGCATAAATAGACAGAAAACCCTGTAGCTTTGCAATTACACAATTGCTGAAAATCACTGGAAGTAGTCACATCCATGAAATACCTGCAAGTATATGTACAGAATGACTTACAGTGGAATGAGTATAAAAAAAAAACAAGTAATTGGAGATTCATGTATGATAGAACGAGTAAAGAAATTAGCCACACTGACAAAGAATTATTTAATGGGGGCCCTCTATGTGCTCAACTGATACAATGTCTACATGACATTATGAATGAGAAGACTGTTCCAAAACTGTTTATATTTTTTACAAGTATTTTATAGTGCAGATGATTATATAACTAAATAAAGTGAGATGATCATAAAAGCAGAGAGTGACAGAGTGTAGGAGCAGATAGTGGGGGGATAAAAAGGCAGTTGACTAAATAAAGAAATTCTGACAATGTGAAAAAGAAAGGTTGTTTAACTGAGGTTACGCTCATGAGGGTAGAAAGAAGTCGGGATATGTTCAGGAAAGATGATCCATCTGACCCATGTGGTGGAAAAGATACTCAGGTCTCTTGATTTATACTGTAGAACATTGACAGCAACTGGGTAATTTGTGTCTGCAAGAGTGATAGTTGTTCTGTGTCCATTCATGCATTCAGGCAGTTTAGTGCCATCACTCTGTACAAGAAATTGTGTATTGAGCATACATTTTTGTCAGTCAATATGCATGGCTTCACATGTTTTGCTCCATTTTATGTGTTGGACTATTAAATGGGGAGTGGAGGCTCAAATGAGTGGTAGTCACAGGGTAATAGAGCAGGTTTTACTTATATATTACTTAAATTATTTCCTTTAAGTTGTACTATAGAGGCTACATATTAAGATTTCAGGGTAAGCTACTGACTGGTTTCCCATAGCAAGCACACACTCTGTGCATAATGTAATCTTATGAACCCCAATAAGATTCAGTTAATTATTCAGCTGTGTAGCTGTATATTGTTAAGTTACTTTAAATGAAAAGTTGAGAGCTAATGTGTAGAAATTACAATGGGAGGATACAACTGTTGCACAATCTGAATCTAATATTATCGGATTTTGTTTCATGTGTTACAAAATACAAAACTGAGCAATTTTTTTTTCTTTTTTTAAATAAATTGTAAGAATAAACATCTGGAATGAAGCAATGTCCTCACCTAAAAATTCTGTCCAGAGCTTACATATGTTAAGATTTCTCATCTTATCTGGTTGACATTTAGAAATAACATTATGCTTGCATTATTAGCATCTTTCAAAATGTATAGGACAAAATTTAATGTTATATGTACGAATTTATGTGATTTTATTAACATTTTCCTATATAGTCAGTCACACAGATTCATTAGTCAATGTTCTTCCTATTGATTTGAGAAAGTAGCTGCAGTTAGACTAGATTTTATCATCACACTTGAGATTATTTCGAATAATCTATTTTGCTAACATAACAGAAGAATACTGTAGATGCTAAACTTTGTTGATAAAATTAGTACTTCGCTATACAAGAATAGCAAAGTAACAGAAATCTTTTGTGACATGATAATGGCCTTCCACTAGGTAAACCACACTTTGCTAATTTACACGCTATGTTAAGTATAGGATTACAAGTTGTGTCCTACTTGAGGCATAAAATATAGAGGGAGAAAAGTAATTATTTCTTCAATAGCAGTAAAATGTTCTTAACAAGAAAGTACATGATTTGCCCAGCAATATCCACTCTTCATTAGTTCTGCTTGCCAACAATACATGTTCATTCATTGAACATTGTGAAGCAGAAAAAAAAATCCCTGAATGCACTAACACACATGATAACTTAAAACATAGTTCCAGCCATATGGTTTGACCCTCAACATTTCAAAAGCACATTTTGTACTATTTAGGATCCAACAGTCAAAATGCCAGGAAATAAAAATAAGCTTCAGAAATAAGAAGATAATGAAAGTGAATCCATCAGATATGTAGGACTAAATCCAGATAAGAATTTAAACTGGAATGTGCATCATGTGAACTTAAGTTGTGCAGCATTACATTTGTAATGCAAATATTATCCAATGTCATTGAATGGACACTTAAAGATTGGATACCAGAGATATTTTGAATCAGTAGTGAGATATGACATTGTTTTTGAGGAAGTTCTAGCAATATATGCACACAAAAAGGCAGGTCCAAGAGTTCCAGAACCTGTACAGAAAATTCGAATAGAGATCAACATAAACATCATTTCTGCCCTTTTTATTGCTCATGAAAACCACACATTGCAAGTTGTACTACCATACTGTGAGACCTTCATAGTTGGTGGTCCAGACTGTTATACACACCAGTACCTCTAATACCCAGTAGCATGCCTCTTGCATTGATGCATGCCTGTATTTGTCATGGCATAATATTCACAAGTTCATCAAGGCACTGTTGGCCCAGATTGTCCCTAGTCGAGTGATGTCATCATCCTCATGGAAGTCATTCACAAGATGTGCACTATGGGGGCGAAAACTGTCATCCATGAAGATGAATGCCTCGCCAATCTGCTGCCGATATGGTTTAACTATCGGTTGGAGGATGGCATTCATGTATTGTACAGCCATTATAGCGCCTTCCATGGCCATCAGTGGCATAGGTCAGCCCCACATAATGCCACCCGAAAACAGCAGGGAACATCCACCTTTCTGCAGTCAATGAACAGTGTGTGTAAGGCTTTCAGCCTGAACAGGTAGCCTCCAAACATGTCTCCGACGATTGTGTGTTTGAAGGCGTATGCAACAGTCATCGATGAAGAGAGCATGATGCCAATCCTGAGTGGTCCATTCAGCATGTTTTTGGGCCCATCTGTACCGCACTGCATGGTGTTGTGGTTGCAAAGATGGACCTAGCCATGGGCTTTTGGAGTGAAGTTGCACATCATGCAGCCTATTGTACACGTTTGAGTCATAACACAACATCCAGTGGCTGCATGAACACCGTTATTCAACATGGAGGTGTTGCTGTCAGGGTTCCTCTGATCCATAATCCATAGTTAGTGGTCATCCACTGCAGTAGTAGTGCTTGAGCAGTGTGAGCAAGGCATGTCATCGACAGTTCCTGTGTGTCTGTAGCTCCTCCATGTCTGAACAACATCACTTTGGTTCACTCCAAGACACCTGGACACTTCCCTCATTGAGAGCCTTTCCTGGCACAAAGTAACGATGAGGACACTATCGAACCATTGTATTGACCATCTAGGCAACGTTGAACTACAGACAACATGAGCCATGTACCTCCTTCCTGGTGGAATGACTGGAACTGATCAGCTGTCAGGCCCCCTCTGTCAAACAGGTGCTGCTCATGCATGGTTGTATACATCTTTGGGTGGGTTTAGTGATATCTCTCAACAGTCAAAGGGACTGTGTCTGTGATACAATATCCACAGTCAACATCTATCTTCAGGAGTTCTGGGAACAAGGGTGATGCTTTTTTTTTCCGATGTGTGTATCTTGTATACTTAAGCTCCGGAACAAAATGGTCAGAAACAGGTTTGCTGAAAATGTTGTTTATTATTTGAAACCTCAAACTTTCATCAGTCCCCTCCCTCTACACACACACACACACACACACACACACACACACACACACACACACATATATATATATATATATATATATATATATATATATATATATATATATATATATATATATATATATATATAATGATGTAAATAAAATAGAAAGAAACTTCCACATGGGAAAAATATATTAAAAACAAAGATTCCAAGACTTACCAAGCGGGAAAGCGCCGGCAGACAGGCACATGAACAAAACACACAAACACACACACAGAATTACTAGCTTTCGCAACCGATGGTTGCTTCTTCAGGAAGGAGAGGGAAAGACGAAAGGATGTGGGTTTTAAGGGAGAGGGTAAGGAGTCGTTCCAATCCCGGGAGCGGAAAGACTTCCCTTAGGGGAAAAAAAAGGACAGGTGTACACTCGCACACACACACACACACACACACACACACACACACACACACACACACACACACACACGGATGGATATGTGTTGCTAAGATGGTTCTGTATATGGAGTCATGTATATTGAAAAATAAGCTAATTGATACTCTAGGAAAGGGATGTTCCCACTCAGTGGAAGAACTGATAATTTAATTGGGAAGTCACTGATTATTATCATTAATATTCTGTTACTATAAGTTTGTATTCTCACTGTCATGCTGATGGAACAAAGTCTCTGAAATGCATTATAAATCAGAAAAATTTAAATTTAGTGACTGATTATGTTGCATCTTATACATATCTTAGGCAGTCACAGAAACAGCTTACCAAATATTTGCAGATGCACTGGACTGTAAAAAGAAAGTTGCAAAAACAGAGAGATCTATATCACACAGTATTAAACCTGATTGAACAGTGTGATTTAAATTGGACAATAACTGAATAGTTTTTAAGATAGGCATGTTATTAACTGAAAATTCAGAAAGTAACATAAAGCTGCACTCTCAAAGAGAACTCTTCATTATGAGCTGTTTAAGTGATATGCTCCTTATTAGAGCATATGGAATTACCTGTAGGTATGAAGTATGCAGAGCCATTTTTCTCCTCCTGCATATGAAATGTTGACAGTATTTACAAAACAGTTTGCAATTTCTTAAGCTATGGAATGAACCTATTTTACTTATCAGTTTGAAAATTTCATTGTCACAAATCCTCATCAGCTATCTACATCCACATCCACACACTGAACACCAATGTGAAATGCATGACGGTAGGTATTTCTCATTGAGCTCTGCTGGTATCTTAGACAATGTAAAAAAAAAAAAAAATATTTAAAACATTTCTCAGATCCATAAATGACAAATGGTTAAGCTGAAATAAGCCAAGAGGTTATTTAATCAAAACCTAACATTTTAGTGGCGTAGTGTAAAATATAGCTTCATCATCTTGCATTTAAATTGCATCAGTAGAGGTCAATTTGATTTTTAAAACAGTGACCTACTTATTTCTCTGAATGCTGTAAGTTCTGATTATGAAATATGATGACGTATCTCATTATAATGTCTCCCTACTTTACTGTACTTACCGGTAGGGATAGTTTTCCCAGTAATCTTGTCACACCAACCCGCATAGTATCGAAGAGTAGTAGCTGAAGAAGTTGCTTCATAAAAGGAACCATAAAAGAGTTTGCCTCCCTCCAATGTTAACAAATTTGCTATCTGTTGTGCATCTCTCTCAATTAAGTCAGCCAACTGAAATGAGAATATTATTATTTTTTCTACTGAATAATTTACTTGATAATGAAAAGCAATACAATTGCTTGAATAAGATTTGAACTCAACCATGCTTTATTTGATGCAGTTGAAATGAAAGTACTGTGCCCTTGCCTTCCTCTGATCTTAGAAATGGCTCACCATTGTAAATGGAAAATGTGGGATCGAACACATAAGGCGAACTCACAATCACATTACTAAATTTAGAAAGAAGCTTTTAACCATGATGACTGACATACACCCTTTGAAATTCTGAAGTTATGAGAAATTAAATACAGGAAGCTAAAGGTAATTTACAAACTGTAAAGAAAGTACACCACAGACCTTAATTGAGGGGAAGTGAGATAGTGAAGTAGCCCATCTCTTCTTGTCACTCAGTGCAAGCACACAGTAAGCAGTAATGGAAGCAGAAATTTATAAATGAAACTGACGAAAAGGGAGAAGAGATAATATCATTAAGGTTTGCCAATGACATCATTGTTCTGCCAGAACAGCGTATAATAAGCCTAAATAAATCACTACAATACTAACACATACTATGCGTACTGCAATACATTTTGCGTCTTCAGCTCCAATACTGTTAACTGTTGGTAGGGCCTATATATGGCAGCGATATGATAGGTGATAGGGAGGGCTGTTTCCAAGACTGTCACAGAGCATGTGTTTGGCTGCTTCTTTATATTTCTTGTTAACTGGTCAGTTATGATTTAAAAATAAATTTTAATAACTTGACAAAATCACAGTTTTAACCTTTAAAAAGCATCAGACACTTGATTAAAAAATGTTGATTTTTGAAGCCAAAAAGATGTTTGTCTAAATAATCTATAATGTTTTTAGTAGTAGATGGTTATACAAAAAAAGTCAAATTTCAAAACAAAATAACAAAAATTTATATGATCAATGCATGATTTTCACTAATCTGGTGGTATTTGAAAGGTGAAAATCTCTCCTTAGAAATTTTATAATGAACTCTTGGACAGTGTAACTTTAAGCAAGATCAGCTTCGTTACATCTTCACTAAATCCTCAAGGACAGCCATTGATAACATTTTTATAGACAAATCAAAGGAACAAAATCATATTGTAAAACCTGTAATAAATGGACTGTCAGATCATGACATGCAGCTCCTTGTTTTAGATGTAAATTCTAAGCAGATTATCAAGACTACTAAATCTGAGTACAGGACAGTATTCAATCAACCAAAAATTGAGTGTTTTAGAAAACTGCTCAAAGATATGAACTGGAAAGATGTTTATAGTGCACATGAGATGAATGAAAAATATAACACATTCATGAACAATGTCAGTACCATGTTTGAAAACTTTTCCTCTAAAAGTTACTCAAATTAAACAGAAGTCTATAATAAAACCATGGATCACACAAGGAATAAAGATTTCCTGTAAGACAAAAAGGAAAATGTATCTGTCGACCAAGAAGAGCTCCAATGCTGATGGATTAGCTAAATACAAGGAATACTGTAAAATATTAAAAAAAGTAATTCAGACATCTAAACAAATACACTACAAGAAGAAGATAGCAATGTCAGGGAACAAAATAAAAACAATATGGGATATAGTGAAAGAGAAGACTGGTAGAACCAGAAAGGAACAGGAGCTAATAGCACTAAGGGTAGATGACACATTAGTAACCGATGGGCATAGTGTGGCAAATCTATTTAACATGTCTGCTTGTGTCTGTGTATGTATGGATGGATATGTGTGTGTGTGTGTGTGTGTGTGTGTGTGTGTGTGTGTGTGTGTGTGTGTGTGTGTGTGTGTGTGCGAGCATATACCTATCCTTTTTCCCCCGAAGGTAAGTCTTTCTGCTCCCAGGATTGGAATGACTCCTTACCCTCTCCCTTAAAACCCACATCCTTTCATCTTTCCTTTTCCTTCCCTCTTTCCTGACGAAGCAGCCGCCGGTTGCGAAAGCTCAAATTCTGTGTGTGTGTTTGTGTTTTATTCATTGTGCCTATCTACCGGCGCTTTCCCACTTGGTAAGTCTTGGAATCTTTGTTTTTAACAAGTACTTTATATCCATTACTGATAGAATGGGATTGTCAGGATCAGTAAATAATGCCCTTGAATCTCTGAAACTAGCCTTTACAATTAGCTTCAGGTACATGAATATGTCACTCACTTCACCAAAAGAAATAACTTCCATAATAAAATCTTTAAAACAAAGCATTCTACTGGTTACGATGAAATATCAACAAAGTTAATTAAGGCATGTTCTTGTGAGTTTAGTACAATTGTAAGTTACTTGTGTAACCAATCAATTATAACTGGGACATTTCCTGACTGGCTGAAATATGCAGATGTTAAGCCTCTATTCAATAAAGGGGATAAAGAGATGTATTCAAACTACAGACCAATTTCACTTTTGCCAGCATTCTCAAAAATTTTAGAAAAAGTAATGTACAGGCAGCATCTCAACCATCTGACCACAAATAACATATTATCAAGAACACAGTTTGGATTTCTGAAGGGTTCTGATATCGAAAAGGCTATTTACACCTACAGTGAAAATGTACTTAATTCATTAAATAACAAGCTACAAGTAGCAGGTATTTTCTGTGATTTGTCAAAGGCATTCGATTGTGTAAACCACAACATCCTTTTAAATAAATTAGAATTCTATGGTGTCACGGGCAGCGCTGGAAAATGGTTCAAGTCATACCCTGCTATCAGGAAATAAAGGGTGTCAGTGCAAGGGACTAGTGAATTAAGTCATCATCAGAATGGAAAGAAATTACATGTAGTGTTCCACAAGGATCCATCTTAGGGCCATTGCTTTTTCTTGTGTACATTAATGATCTCTCATCAGTTACACTGCCAGAAGCGGAGTTCATTTTGTTTGCAGATGACACAAGTATTGCAATAAATAGTATGTCGAGTGTAGTTCTAGAAAAATCTGCAAATGATATTTTCATGGATATTAATGAATGGTTTAAAGCCAACTCATTGACATTAAACTTTGAAAAGACTCACTACATGCAATTCAGAACCTGTTAGAGGTTTCCACCTAGCATATCCATAAAGTATGAAGTAGAGCAGATAGAAGAGGTTGACAGTCTTAAATTCGAGTGTTAGCAGACATAGGCGACATAAAAGTGAAAAAGCTTGCATACTTTGCCTACTTTCATTCCATAATGTCATATGGTATAATATTTTGGGGTAACTCTTCAAGTCAAACAAAAGTTTTCAGAGTCCAAAAGTGTGTAATACGTATTAGTTGTGGAGTAAACTCACGGACGTCTTGTAGAAACCTCTTCAAAGAACTGGGTATACTAACTACTCCCTCTCAGTATATTTACTCCTAAATGAAATTTGCCCTAAACAACATATCTCTTTTTCCAACATACAGTTCAGTTCATACATACAATACCAGGAACAAAATTGATCTGCACAAGGACTTAAAAGCACTTACTTTAGTTCAAAAAGGGGTCCACTAGTCAGGAACACTCATCTTCAATAATCTGCCAGCAAACATAAAAAATTTAGTTACAAATAAAGATCAGTTTAAAAGGAGCCTGAGAGACTTACTAGTGGCCAACTCCTTCTACTCCATTCACGAATTTTTTAATATAAACAAATGATGTGTTGTATATATTTATACTATTAGTATTGTTATTTCAGCATAAAAAATAAAAATAAATAAATAACATGACATGTTCCACATCCACGAGGATGTCCTCAATGAATGGAATGAAAAACTAATCTAATCTAATCCAACCTAACTTTCTTTGTGGGCTTTGATAGCAATTTAATGTATATAAGAGTCTGGTATATTGTTCTTCGCAGCTAAAGCTTGTTTATTTTTCTATGTCCAATTTGCAAATGTCTTTTAGTTAACTTTTAATTTGGGAAATAGATAAAGTTAGGATAACATATAACAAAAATTTTATATTAATATTCATAACAGATTAGTTGTATTTTTCTGAACTTGCCTTATTCATTAGCTTTGCTCGTGCTGAAGCATCCATTTCTCTCCACACAGACCCTCTTTTGAAGGCAGCCTTGGCTGCAGCTACTGCCTTGTCCACATCAGCCTGTAATAGGGAGCCAACATTGTCATTTCAGGTTTACCATGTGGACGGAGCTTACAGAAAGGCTGTGTGTGTGTGTGTGTGTGTGTGTGTGTGTGTGTGTGTGTGTGCATTAATCTGTGTGCCTCCCGTGTAACATGAGTTAAATCAACATTCTGAACCAAATGTATCACTGTGTGAATTTTGTTGCAGTCATTACTTAGAGCCATGCACACGCGCACGCACGCACACACACACACACACACACACACACACAAACACACACACACACACACACACACACACACACACACACACACACACACACACACAGTTGCTACAGCAAACCATCATGTTTTAGCTGTTAAGAATAGGACCAAAATACATGACAGAATAATTACATATTAATTAGGAAAGCATTCCAGTTTGACCATTGAAAGTACACTTAAAGAGAATCTTTGGTCCAAAAAATGAATACAATCAACTACATAAAACTAACATTTTTAAGTCAGTAGAAATATTTTCTATTGATCTTAAAATAACCAACTTGTGTCCTCATCGATACTACTGTGTATTGGCTTCAAAGGTATGCAACAAAAAGAAAATGTGGCTGCCACACACAGGTAAAGTCACACATTTCCAAGCAGCAGCCTCCAGATGGTACTCATAAATCAGGACCACTTTCTGCTTCCATACCACGCCCAGCAGTATATCGTACTCATCTACTGAGGGTGTTGCCAGGTGGCATAGTGAGTGCTGTTAACTGGGGACTACATTGCTTCAACCTAGTACTAGCAGAAATGTGATCCTTCTACCAACAGGAAGAGAAGACAATATGCTGCAGACATTGTGCAGTCAGATGACAGCAGCCAGCTCTGAACAGTTCCTGCAATTATGCTACAGGGCACACTTCTATGAGTTCAAATCTGAAGACTACATTCTGATTTAGCAGTCATTGTTTACAGAGAATTAGGACAGCTGAATGAGTGTCTGCATAATACTTTGACAATATCATAGACAGCCAAGTTAATTAGATTTCACTGTATTAGGTGCCATGTATCAAACTGTTAACAAAATTACTAAGTAAATTTGTGTGATCCCAATATTAATAATTGTTATAGGTTATTTCGTATTTTGTACCCATATTTCTATTCTAGTGCAACACTATCAAGCAAGCATTGAAGTACTAGCAGTTTCCCATGTGCCATGCTTTAATACACTATACCACAAACAAGTTTTCTGTTACCAAGGATGTTTGGGCTGAATAAATAGTAACAATCAGTTAAAACACCCACCAGATAGCATGATAACTGGAGACTATAAAGTACAACATTTATTAATAGCAGTATATAATACTAATTATCCTCACCATATCTAGCTCAAGTGAGGTGAATTCCTGGACAAACAATGCTGCATTGAGGAACTGCTGAAAGTCTAACCTCCCTAGAATGTTTTGTTCATATTTTTTTACTTTTCTACAGTTTTTAAATAAGAGAATAATTCAGAAGCCAAAATAGTTTACTTAGTGTTTTTCATTTCCTTTGAACAAAAAAAACAGCTCTAGTTGTTTCCTTCTCAAGCACAATGTGGCATGATATTACCTTCTACATCATGAGAACATTACTCTCAGGTGCCATGTAAATTCTAATGGAAGGGAATGTAACCACTTACCTTATCTCCTTCTGAAACTTCAGCAATCTTCTGTCCTGTGGCAGGATTTATAACAGGAAACTTTTTTCCAGAGGCCGAATCAACAAATTCATTGTTTATAAAAAGCTGCAACAGGATAAGAATTTAGATAAGTTTTCTGCACTGTGTTAAACATACAGGAAATTCTATATAAAGAAGGACTATCCATCTAGGCAGGTAACAACAGAATATTTTACATTGTTTTCAAACTTCTATAGACAAATTCATTTCCCTGCAGCCCAGCTTGAG
Source organism: Schistocerca gregaria (assembly GCF_023897955.1). NCBI lineage: Eukaryota > Metazoa > Arthropoda > Insecta > Orthoptera > Acrididae > Schistocerca > Schistocerca gregaria. Next base: position 1,057,068,785 of record NC_064920.1, read on the forward strand.
TATGTCCCGCACCTAATTAATGAACAGCACAGCAAAACACATGACACTCACAGTCTGCAACAGCACAGTGACAGTTTCAATTCTCCCTTGTAGCACTAGTTTTCCTGAACTTCTTATCCTTCAGTATAACCTCCCATCCCTCCACTGTCATGGATTTAGATTCTGCTAGCCTAACCTCCTCTCACTACCACTTAACTACCTCCTTGGTGTTTGCTTGATTTCCACCTTCTTACATTATTCTCCCCAAAAGACATATCCTCTGTTCTCTCAATTTATCATATTTTCTCTCTTTTCTTTGTGCTGCTATCACTCTCCTATAAATCACTTCCTATTTCCTCCCAGAAGAAGCAACCTAAGGCTCTCAAAGATAGGTATCTTGTTATCTGTTTTGTGTGTATTTCTAACAGTTGTAATGGAAGTTGCACTAGTTGACAGTAAGTAATAGCCAACATGTAAGCCTATTTGAATTTAATGACATTTTCTGAATTTAATTTTCTTTTTGATGCAGTTAACTCCCTAAATTTATTTATTCATAATGTTCCATGAACCCCATCACTAAGGACAATCATCTGGGATATGGGAGGAGTCAAGGTGTACCTCAACAAGGACTTGAGATTGTTTCAAAACTTACTCTATTTATTGTATTTGTAATAAAGCATCACTATACTACTATATACTGTTCATTGATTTTGATTTTAAATTTGATATAATAAAAATACAAAGAAGTCCACTAACTTGAACAATATTAATGCTTTCATGACTATACTAAATATCAGCTACTTTACTACTTTTGTATTTGTTTCCAATTGCTATGATATGTTGTTATAATCTGTTGTCAGCTGCTATGTGCTCTGTTTCTCTCTAAACACTGTTTTCATCCATCAAATTTACCACCTGTGTAATAAAGTGCTGTCAGAACAGAAAGTATTCCAATCACCAATAAATAAGAATTAAAAATGTGCTCTTGTGAGGTTAATATTTACACCATCCTACTGATATTTAGCAAAATTTAGGAATTACGTATAGAGTGTAAAAACAGAATCCTGTTTATTACATATAGTAATGCTTGTCATGCACTTAATAGGAATCTTCACCCATGAATCTATATAATAACTTGTAAGAGTGGCTAATAATATATGTTTTTAAAAGGATGAGGAATTTGTAGTGCTTTATAATTTACTGCTTTATGCCTGATGGGATCTAGTTACCTCCAGAATACCTTGACCCCAACACGAAGCTTGATCAAATAACATAGTCAACTGAACTTTTTTTTGTATATTGTACGTCTATTTCTTTCATCCATATAAATCTTAACAGAAGCTCAGAACATAATTTATAATCAGGTGCAAAAATTCTTAAAAAGGAAACTGAGAGTCTTCAGACATTTCTAAAAAATTAAAAGAAATATGTAGACTGCTAATACTATAGATCTCTCTGAGCTATATCTGAAACAATTTTCACGGTAAAAACAGCTCTATTTGTTTTAGAATATTATTTGAGAAATAAGAATCAATGTACTTCAAAGTATTTTGAATATTGCCACGTTCGTAACATTAGCCCATTTGTTGTTTATGAAAACTATGGTAATGCTTACAAAGCTTTCAGTGTACATCTGAGTCCATCAGGCTGATGTTATTTGTTATGTGTTGAGGAATTCCCATACATTGTAATTTATTATTATTAATTATTATTATTATTGTTATTATTGTTATTATTATTATTATTATTATTATTGTGTTTGCATCTAATATTTTTATGAACAAAATAAGTCAATTTCAGCAAGGATTTCCACTCTTATTATGTTTTCTGCATCACAAATTGATTAAATTTCTGTTCTGTACATTGAACTGACCTTCTAGATCCTATTCCTCTGATTTGCGATTACTGGGGTTTGTTTGGCCCAGTATATAAAGACAAAGGAAAATGTGTACAACTAGATAATAGGTCATTTACAATTTTCTTTTTTGAAGCAACTCTTTTTTGCTGATTATGGTTTAATAGTTTTAGTTATATTTTGAGTATACTAGGTACTGAGTATTTTGACCTCATTTATTGTTGATATACAGAGTCCAAGATTAATAATAGTTAGTTGCTAGATATTTGGTTAACAATATCTTTCTCACTGTTTTAAGATTTGTTTTGCATTGTTTAACACCTTAAAGACCCCTAACTTAGACATTACCTACAGAGTACATTAAGTGAATGAATGGTAAAGAACTAATAGTCATATGCAATCTATGTCCAAGTAAATTTATAACTACTTTAGTTCTGTAAGCTTCAAAATTCATACTCAACTTTGTTTATAAATGGTGCTATTCCCTTGTAAGATGTAGTTTTCTCTCTTGCATTTTTATTAGCCATTAATTCTGTGGTAATAGGAATCCCTCTCATAGGATAGAGACTTGATATTAGGTGTAGATAATGAAATAACTGGCCACTGTTTGTCAGTGGCAATTCTTGCGGACAGACAGTTTGTTGGTTGTCATGCCCACATAGAATGCAGCAGAGTGGTTGCAACACAGCTTGTAGATCACATGACTGATTTCACAGGTAGCCCTCACTGAAATCTTCACAGACCTAATTATCCTCCCAAACTTGTACAAAAACATATCTCCCATTCCTTATCTTTCCAGTCTCCCACCACCTCCCAAAGTCCCACCATCCGGCCACTGGGAAGCATTCCCCTTGTAACTCAGTACCACCCAGGACTGGAGCAATTGAATTACATTCTCCACCAAGGTTTCAACTATCCCTCACCATGCCCTGATCCTACCCACCCCTCCCACACTGTTATTTTGCCATCTACCAAACCTACACGATATATTCGTACATCCCTACACAACCCCTGCTGCCAACCCATTGCCTCATGGCTCATACCGCTGTAATAGACCCAGATGCAAGACCTGTCCTATACATCCTCCACCACCACCTATTCCAGTCCAGTTACAAACATCACCAATCCCAGTAAAGGCCAGTCATGTTATCTACAAGCTGAGCTACAAACAATGTGATGCATTCTATGTGGACATGACAACCAACAAGGTATCTGTACACAGGAATGGCCACTGTAAAACTGTGACCAAGAAACAAGTGGACCACACTGCTGCTGAGCACGCTGCCAAATATGACATATTTCATACCAATGACTGCTTCACAGCCTGTGCCATTTGGATGCTTCCCACCAACATCAGCGTTCCTGAATTGTGCATGTGGGAACTATCCCTGCAATACATCCTATGTTTCCATAACCCTCCTGGCCTCAACCTTTGTTAGTCACTGCCCTCACACATACAGCTGCTTCCCTGTTCCCATTCCAGCACTATGCAGCCCTCATTTCACCAACACACCACCCAGTCATTTTACTTATCTCCTTTGCCATTACCCCCCTCCCCTCCCCATCTCTCCCCTCCCCTAACCCACAGCACTTCACCGTCCACCATCTATACCCTACTATCCCTCCCCACCCCAGCCTCGTCATTACCCCCACCCAATTGCCACTCTCATCATGCACTGGTGCTGCTGTTTGCAGTGTGATTTTGGTTGCCTGAGACTACATTTGTGTATTTGAATTGGATTTGTGTGAGTGTGTGTGTGTTTTTGTGTGTGTCGTCTGCTTTTGATGAAGGCCTTACTGGCTGAAACCTTTATTTGTGACAGTCTTTTTGTTGTGCCTATCTGCGACTTAGCATCTCTGCTGTATGGTGAGTAGCAACTTTCCTTTTCATAATATTGTTACATTCCATCCTGAATTTTCCATCATTTGAATTAATGACATATCTGTTTGTTAAACACTGACTTCCAAAACTGTTATTTATAGCTTACAGAAGTAAGATGGTGGCCATCTGTGATGCACAAAATGAGTAGAGAAGAACTGCTCCATGCTAAATGTCAGTTCATTATCAAAACTATGCATAGTTACTTCCACACAAATTCTCATATTATCTACAGTTTTCAAGAAGCCACTGCACAACATTACTGCACTTTATGATAGTTGATGAACTTTCTCACATTTAAGCATTGGCTTTGACTAGCTTCTGACTGTTTCTAGTTCTATACTAATAACCAAAGCCAAACAACTGAATCCACAGGAAAGGCAACAGCTTTTAATAGCTAATGATAGTTTAACAGTATGTCCCAGGATTTGTCATGAACCCATTTGCTGTTCACAGGGAGTTCTGTTTCAATGTAATACTCAAACTTATCTCACATACAAAATTAAGCTTCAAAATGTCACCAGCTGTTCTCCACTTCTTTTGCACACTGTTAGAAACTTCCCAAGATGACTGATGACTTGGGTTATTGAAGTTACTACTATACTTCACTTAAACAGCCCCTTTGTCAAGTAAGAACTTAGTCTAAATCTAGTAGGTTTTGAATGATTTTACATATTTTATGAAATTTTTCACCAGCTGTGATTTTTAATTACTTTGTGTTTTTCCCATAAATTCTCTGTTACTGTGTCAGCTGAGTCATTAGTTATATTTATGTTTCCATACACAATGTTTTTTTATGTGAACCTAATTGACAGATAATGATTAGACACAATACATTGGTCAAATTGTATTGAACAATACAGGCCTACAATGTTTATTACTGAACTTGTATCTAAATACAATTATTTTTGGGCATAATCACAGTAACACATTTTTAATCAGTAGAGTACTAGTTTTCTACATCAACATATACATACAACCACAAGTTACCATATGGTGTATGGAAGAAGAAACCCACTACTACTAGTAATTTCCCTTTCTGTTCCACTCGCATTTTGAGTGAGGGACAAAACGATTGTGTATGTAGATGAAGTGGTGGTAATATGGCCCTGTAACATATATGGCCCCCCTTAATATCTTAACAACATTTAGCTGAACTCTAGTGGTGATAGCTGGAACTAGTCTACTAGTATCCTCACTGGCCTGTAGGAGCACTGGAAGCAGGTCAGTACAGTGGTTGAGTGACAGTGAGGTTATATTTTTCAAGCTCCTGTTCAAAACTTTGAGAGGTATGTGAATTTCACTTTATTAAAGTACCACTGTTGGTTGATACTTAGATGTAAGTGCCATGCATACAACCTAAAAAGTACTGGCAACTGTTACAAATAGATTAAAAGGTGTGGTATTATTTCGTTTAAGGTGACTGTAATACGGCCCCCAACAGTGTTTCTAATGTGGACCTTGGGGTCCATATTATGAGTAGTCCATAAAATGTTTTTATTTTTGTTTTTAGGTGCCTAGAACTAATCTGGCACCTAAACCAACCCCCAATAGGCAGGTGTGGGATAAAAACAAAATGTGATAGGCTGTGGCTGCTGTTGTATCCCAAAAACAACTCTGTGCTGGTATGTGTGTGAGGCTAATACCCCACAGGTGGTATATGTTGAAACTAAAAAGGTCAGAAGAAAACCAGCTCTACCAGCATCCCTAGAAAATGAACTAGTGGATTACTTACAGTATATGGAGGCCAAATTCTATGGTTTTACTCGTATGGGTGTTAGAAAAATGGCCTACCAACTTGCAGTTAGGAAAGGAATTGCAACAAACTTCAGAAATTAAATTGCTGGAAGGGCTTGATTGACCATTTTCTTCGATGTCATCAAGATAAGCTTTCAATTAGAAAGCCTACTGGAACATCATATGCTCGAGCAAAAGGCTTTGCCCGTGAGAGAGTTAACTCATTCTACAACTTGCTACAAGCTGAGTACCAGAAATATAAATATCCAGAAGATCATGTTGTATGTTACATCAATCAAACAGGCCTTAGTATACTTCAGACAAAGACATCGCAAGTAACAGCAAGCAGGGGTAAATGTCAAATTTGTTCTCTGACTGTTGCAGAGTGCAGGTCTCTAGTAATGGTCATCTGTTCGATAAGTGCAGGAGATTCTTATGTTCCCCCAATGTTCATATTCCTGAGAACGAATATGGCAGACGTTCTTATGAAAGGTGCTCCTCCTGGGTCAGTTGGGAGAGCCCACCCGTCTGGTTGGGTACAAGCAAACCTATTCATGGACTGGTTGAAACATTTTGTTGAAAAAATGGCTCTAAGCACTATAGGACTTAATATTTGAGGTCATCAGTCCCCTAGACTTAGAACCACTTAAACTTAGCTAACCTAAGCACATCACACACATCCATGCCTGAGGCATGATTCCAACTGTGACTGTAGCAGCAGCGTGGTCCCGGAATGAAGCGCATAGAACTGCTCAGCCACAGCGGCCAGAAATTTTGTTGAAAAAACAAAACCAACAGAGACTTCACCTATTCTACTAATCCTTAATGGTCACTTCTCCCATGTAAAGAATACTGATGTGGCAAAAAAAAACTTCATTGCCATTTCCTCACTGCCTTCACACACAACACATATGCTGCAACCCTGAATCGTACTTTTATGGGTGCATTTAAGACTCACTACAGCGAGAATATTCGTCAGTTGATGCTCCATGAAATAAAACCTGTTGGACCCTGTGACATAGCGTCTCTCTTTGGCAAGACCTACCTCCAGTGTACAACTGGCATTAATGCAGTAAGTGGGTTTAGGATAACAGGAATTTATCCCTTAGAAAGAAATATATTTCAAGATGATGAATTCATCGCTGGGGAAGAAGTCCCGATTCCTACGCCTGCCGACCAACCGAAACAACAGGAACCCAAAAAGATTGTTCAGACTTAAGGGGACCTTGATGCTATTGAAATTGATGACCATGAGCCTATTAAAATTGCTTTTAGTGTATCTCCAAGAGATATGCATCCCTGAAGAAGATGAAAACATCGTCTCGTGGGCGAAAATTGTGTGTTACAGTCTTGTGACAGGATCTCCATATAAAAACGAATTAGAAGCTTACATAGAAGAGAAAAAAGCTGCAGCTAATCTTCATGGCCGTGGACGCGGTCGACCGATATTAATAGTTATCAAAAGGAACTTGACTTATGATATATCGCAGCCAACTTGATCTGGAACCCAAACCCAAATTCATAGTAGAAGGCGTGGTGAATCTGGCTGTGGAAGAAGTGTTAGTAAGAATAGTCGACATTTGAAGAAAACTTTGATTAAGCAAGAAGAAATGGACAGCGATGACTCAGATTGTGTTGACGATGACATCATGGTGCTCTCAACTGGTTCTGGTCATCCTCCATGTGACCTTCCGGTTGGTGAACTCCAGCCAAATAAAACTGATGCTCTTTGCCTATTCTGTGACGGGAAGTTTTCAAATGATGTTCGGGGTGAATTGTGGGTGCAATGCCTAATGGGCTCACAATGAATGTGTGGGGCAGAGAAAGAGGACTATGTTTGTGACTCCTGTCGCTAGTACTGTGCTACTTTGTACTTTTATGGTTTTATACTACGTAATAAATACGTATTTTTATTAAAAACCAATTCTTTGTTTTTCTTGCAGCAAAAAATCCTTAAAATATACTGGGGGTCCATATTACAAACACCATGGGGGCCATATTAAGTGCACATCTCGTTTGTATTCAAATTTATCATCTTTCGGAAACAATAATAAATACATTCTGTCATTTTAAGGAATTTAATCAATATAATGTCTTCGTTAATTGTCAGTAGAGTATAACTATATCAATTGAGGTACTATTATTGTATTAGTGTACAATATTTTATTGAGAAACAAACTGGGGGTCATATTACCACCACTTCCTCTGCATTCGTACCACCGCAACTCTTTCTAATATTCTTTCAATGGTTCTGATGCGAAATGTGCGTTGGCGATAGTAGAATCATTCTGCAGTAGGCCGCAAGTGTCGGCTCTCTAAATTCTCTCAATAATGATCCACAAAAATAACGACATCTTCCCTCCAGTAATTCACATTTGAGTTGCCGGAATATCCCCGTAATACTTGTGTTTTGTTGGAAACTACTGGCAACAAATCTGGCAGCCCGCATATGAATTCCTTCGATTCTACCAATAAATCTAAGTTGACCATTCGCCTTCTCTACTACAGTCCTTACATGCTCATTTCAATTCATATTGCTTTGGAACGTTACGCCTATATATTTAATCGACATGACTTGGTCAAGCAACACACTTCTGTATTCGAACATTATGGGTCCGTTTTTCATGCACATCTGCATTAACTTACATATTTTGATCATACACTAACCATTTTCAAAAGCCCCACATCTTTCGCAGCAAGTAGTAAACAGAGCGTACGTGACAGGTATTCAACAACGATATCATGTGCACTTTGTTCTTCATATGATGTAAGACTTGTGGTCACAATATAAACCAAGTGCCAGTGGTTGTGTCCTTCAAACATGAACGGAATTAGATAGTTAATGTTAAACAAATTTCACCATAGATATACAACTCTTTTACTTCTAACTTAATGAAATTAGCTGGGTTCAAAAACAAGTTGTTAAAGGCAGTTGCATTGTATGTTTCACCATTGCTGGGCGCTAACTATTAGAAATAAAGCAAAGGTGGGTGTCAGTCATCTTAGGTATTCTCAATTAACGTCTTTTGGACTCAGACATTTATCTGAAGTCAGCAGTATAAGTGTAACTAGAGTCTATGATATAGCTTTCAGCTGCGAAGCACAAATATCTGCAGACGAAACAATGGTGTTCTATAGAACTGCAACAACAGTGAAGTGTCGCCATACACAATTGCAAAATCGCGTAACGTGTTTGGTTGAGGTAGATGCGCGAAGCTGTTGCACCAAGCCCTCAGTAATTGGCAATGATTTTCTTTCATCGTCTCTATTTATAGTAGCAAATACAAACACATTGCTGTTGAGCTTAAAAACTATTTTTTTTCTGTTTCTTGAATCCATCTTTAGTGATGGCCCAGGTAACATACCGTTACTACGAACTGTGTACTATATAAAGCACCAAAATTAAGAGAAATCGGGGCTCAAGTAGAAGCATAACAGGCGGCCAATCTGCTACCTCGCCATCCTTGAATGGGTTGTAGATACAATGCTAAATCCTAATCTCCCTTACTTCCTACCAAGAATGGAATGGGAAAAGTAGCTCATTATGCTGGTACATAGTGTCCTGTCTATAGGTACAATATGGCGTTTACAGAGTAAAAACGTATATGTAGCTGTAAAAAGACTGAGTTAACTAATGAAATGATTTAACATCTCTGAAGATTTTGCTACTGAAAATCCGGTTTAAAGGAGATTAAAAAAACTGAAAAGAAATAATAGTAGTAGTAGTAGTTTATTCATCCAGAGACAAAGTACATTGCATGGATTTCGTCCAAATATATATATATATATATATATATATATATATATATATATATATATATATATAGGGCGAACAATACTATACAAAATACAGATGTGCATAGTAGACTACATAACATCAGACCACATTGAAATAGCACGTACAACTCTGATTTTTTACATTGATGTATGAGAAAGACTTTTTACATAGAATACACAGTTGATATTTAGATATAACACATATAAGTAAAGCACTTTTGTACATATTATTTATTTAGATCATAGCAACAGTCAGATAAAAATTACTGTTGGCATAGCGTACATAAATATAATTGTTTAGTATGAAGCTATTCCAGGTATTCTTTTACACTATAATAGCAGTTGGTCATTAAAAATTTGAATACTGCTTCTTTAAATGAAGACAATTTTTTTATTTCTTTTATCTTTACCGGTAGTTTGTTATAAATCTGCTTCCTTGTATGTTTGTTTGTTTCTGCGCCAAAGCCTTGTTAACTCTTTTTATATGAATGTCATTGCACTTTCTTGTGTTGTAAGTATGTAGATCCGAGTTGGATTGGAAATTGTTAATATTTCTTCTTACATTAATTATACTTTTCTGTATGTAGAAGCATGGTAGGGGTAGAATATTCAGCTGTTTAAATAATTGCTTTGAAGGAGTTAGCCTAGCTAACAGCTCGTTTTTGTTGAGTGAAGATGGTTTTGAGATTTTTCTTATTATGCTCGCAGAAGGCGAGGTCATAGGTAATAACAGAATGTATATAAGCAAAGTAAACAATTCCGCTACATTCCCTACTACATACAAAACTAATAACACGCAAAGCAAAGCAAGTAGAGCTTAACTTATGCAACAGATTCAGGATATGGGATTTCCAGTCTAAATTTTCGTCTATATGTACACCTAAGAATTTTGTGGTAGCAACTCTCACATTTTCTTTATTTTGTATTCTGAGATCTAGATCAGAGTGTGACTTTGCTTTCCTGTAATGGATATAATTAGTTTTAGAGATATTTATGGTTAATTTGTTCACTTCAAACCAATTTTGCAAATATTCTATAACTCTGGTTGCAGATGTTGGCAATACCCGGTTTATGTCAGTTACTACAATGTTTGTGTCATCCGCAAACAGGGTTATATGAGTACCATTTGGTAGAATCTTGATATCATTTATGTAAAGAAGAAATAGGAGAGGTCCTAGAACACTCCACTGCGGTACCCCAACTGGCACCGTCTGAATATCCGATCTGTAAACAATACTTTGGTTTTTACTGTTTGTTGTTGCAATTTCTACTACCTGTTTCCTATTATGGAGATATGACTAAAACCACTTTTTAGCTACTCCTAGTACACTGAAATATTCTAATTTGTCTAGCAGGATATCATGTTGGACAGTATCAAATACCTTTGAGAGGTCCAAATTAATTCCTATTGTACTGTTGTTCTTATCTAGCCCCATTACAATATTTTCAATGAATTGGGTGATGGCTGACTCTGTACTCATTCCTTCGTGAAAGCCGTGTTGGTTTACAGACAATAGATTGAATTCTTTGAGGTCATTTTTAATTCTGTTTTTCATGACTTCTCTATTACTTTTGAAAATACCGATAATAAAGCAATTGGTCTATAGTTTCCCACTTCATGTATATTGCCCTTTTTATACAATGGTTTTACTTTTGCAATTTTTAATAGTTGTGGAAAGACACCTTCTGAAAATGATATGTTTATGATGTGTGTGAGTGGGTCTGATATGACACTAGCACATCTCATCATAACTGAGCAAGGTATCTCGTCAATCCCTGAGGACATTTTATTCTTCATTGTTTTTATTATTCGATTAATTTCCAATTTGTTCGTGGGAGGTAGCAATAATGAATTAACACTTTGTTCTTCTGGGATTGATGTTCTACTAACCTAAGAACAATTTTTACTGAGATTGATTGGACTATTTATGAAGTAGTCATTTGCTAAAGTAAGATTTCTGACTAGCAGACCTTGATCATTTTTTAAAACAAAGTCATCTGGATTTCTAACATTTTTGCTTGAGCCAATTTCTTTTTTTACTACATTCCATATAGCTTTCGATTTGTTTGCTGACCCAGCAATTACATTGTCATTATGCATTGTCTTGGCTTTTTTGATCACCTTCCTGTAAATTTTCTTGTATGTCTTAACATAATCTGTGAAGTGTTCATCTTTGTTATCTTTTTTCAGTTGACTGATATGTTTTAGTGTTTGACTAGATGCCCTAATAGCAGGTGTTATCCACTGGCTTATGTTCCTAGGCATGACATTGATCTTTGTTAGCTTTTTTGGGAAACACATCTCAAATAGGGACATGAATGTACTAGAAAAAGCATTGAAAGATTCCTCGGTTGTTGTTTGTGCAAAGACATCTTCCCAGGTTTCATTAGCTAACAACTGGATGAAAGTATTCACTTTTTCTGTATAGAAGTGCCTTTTGTATCCCCACTTATATTTTACTACCTTGGGGATAGAGTAATTTATGTATGTTAATAGTGTATTGTGATCCGAAAGACCTAAGTTTACGTTTAGTGGCTCAGTGATACCATTCTCCATATTTGTGAAAATATTGTCTAAAAGAGAAGATGACAGTTCTGTTATTCTGGTGGCATCTGTAAAGAGTGGTTTCATGTGGAAGCTGCTGAGTATACTCAAAAGCTGTCTTTTTTCATCACTTTCAATTAACAGGTTAATATTTAAATCTCCACATAAAAATAATTTCACTTCATTTCTATAAAAAGTGTTTAATGCTGCTTCTATTTTTTGAAGAATATGTTTTTGTCGCCCAGTAGAGATCTATATATTGTAATGACAACTAGTTTTTCACTCTTCTCCTCAGTTTTTAACTCTATGGCACATGATTCATGTTTTTCTATATTTAGATGGTCCAATTCTGTTTTCACTTTCAACTGCAGTCCTCCTCTAAAGTAAATGCATACCCCACCATTTTTAAAAACACTTCGGCAATAATGTGATGTGTTAGCAAAGCCCGAGTAGGCATTACAGGAAACCAGGGAAAATTCTCTGCTGTCTGTCCTTTCATTTGTTGCCTTCCGAACATTTCTTTTCTCTTCCGGCGTAGTGCGTTAGGATACTTGAAGATTTAACATAAATTGGACATTTGCCTCCTCAGCTTTAATTTGCTTTGATTTGTTACATTGGCCTACCCACTTAGTAATGCTTGCTGGTCGCTCATATGTCTTATTGAGCTGCTCTACCTTCGAATGTAGTAGGGCCTACAGAATGATGTGAAACAGATCCACTCCTTTCAGTTCTGTTCTCACTGATGCGTCCTCTACAATGCTTTTTGGAATATGTAGATTGGTACTGACAGTTTTCTGTTTACTCCTTGTGTTACTGTTATTGTGTGGTCGTCAGGCATTCGTAAGCATGCCGTTATAATATTGCATGTACTTATTTTCATTAAATAAAACTTCCCTTCACAAAATTTTTCATATTAATTATGCGGTATTAAAAAGTTCAACAAAAGATATGGGTCCAAGACGTTTCATAAACGTTAAAAATGGAAGTAGCACCTGGAAATCCAGAGTCAGTAAAGTTACGTGAGTGCCGAGTTTATTTTTTACTTTATTTTCTTCAGTTGATCGCTCGCACGTACAGGCCGCCATTTATTTTAACAGTCAGGCCTAAAAATGAGTGTTTACAACCTCATCTAGACTCCCAGTATTTGAAAAGTTGCTCGAGGAGGAAACATATTCGACGTGGAAATGCGACATCCATAACGAAGTGTGAGTACTTTCCTGGATATGACGAAAGTGGACGATTTTTGGAAGAAAAGAGACCAAAAATCACATTCCCTCTTTTTACTCTTCATGGACAAGACAAATTATTGCCACATACGGGTCAAGAATACGGCAGCAGAAGCTTGAACGGATTTAGCAAAAGCACTTGAAGACTCTCCCTGAGAGTGAAATGTGTTTAGGAATTTGCTCCTGGCTGGATTACCCGATCGTTATCAACCTATGATTACGGCACTTGAAAACTTGTGGCGCATATACCTCCGGAGATTCTATAAAGTTGTCTTAAGATGGCGTCTAGTACGGTTGTGTGTAGTGACAAAGTGAACAATAATTACAGTTGTGCCTTAAAAAAAGTGTCTATGGGAATTGTAGTAGTGAAATCGGGAAGCTAAAAGAACGAATTTCAAGTTTACAAAAAACTGTGGACGTTTTAAGATATGACATTTCGCGTTTAAGAAACGAAAATGCTGAGCAGCTGGAAGTCCCTCGCAACATGGCGCCAATTGTAAATAATCAGTCGATTACTCGACAAACAAGAGTAAAATTTACGAAAATACGTGTTGCGTGTGTAAAAAGTACACTTTCAGTGACAGGATGTGCTTAGCTTGCACTAAAATATCAAAAGTTGCGGAAAGGAGACATGCAGAATCGGAGAAATTCCAGTGTGTAGCAACTACATCTAACGAACAAAACGCAACGTTGAGTCGAAAAGTTTCAGGATTCTGCTACTGTGGACATCGTGTCTGTAAAGGAATTATGTGCATAAAATGTGAAACTGTGTTTCATTTCTCTTGTGTAAATGTGAACTCTTAAACAAAAGTTCTGGCTGTGTATGGACGACGAGTTAGGACTAGACTTGAATAACAAAGACTGTACTTACGATATAATCAATGTGTTCATTGATGATGAGGTTAAAGAATTAAAAAGTAAATCTGACAAGCTCCCGCGACAGAAGTTACAAAATGATGGTGAAATACTCATAGACAAAAAAAAGGTTCCAAATCATGCGAAAACGAAAACTCTATAAGCGAAATCGCTGCAAAAACCAATCAGTATATTACGCCAAAAACAACATCTAAAGCTGTGAAAAAAATTGCTAATGATTCCTCGTTATACATTACGACAAAGAACAGGTTTGATGTGCTACAAAAAGATGAAAATTGTGAACAACGAAGCACTGAGGTAAATAAAAACTTCATAGTTCAAGAAAACAGCATAAGTAGCAAGAAACATTCGTACAACAGACACAGCAGTAACATAAAAAGCTCATCTAAACACAAAAAAGAATAACAGTGTTTGCAGACAGCCATGGGCGATCACTTGCAGCTAACTTAATTCATCAAAGTCATAATAATTTCGTAATCCAAGGAAATGTTATACCATGTGCACCATTAACTTCAATACTTGAAAGCTCTTACAACTTACAGAATCTCACAATGAATGACACAGTTCTAATCTGGGGTGGCACAAATGATGTAGCCAAAAACGAAGCAGACAAGGCATTAAATGCTACAACATCAGCATTAATTAAGCTTCAGCACACAAATGTAATCATAGTAGGGATACCCCATAGATATGATTTTGAAAACTGGTCTTGTGTGAACGATGAAACCGGGTGAACAAATAGGAAAATAGTGAAATCTTTCCAAAACACTCAGTTTGTAATAGTCCCTCAGAACAGAGACTGGTACACTTCTCACGGACTACTCCTAAAAGCTAATGGCAAGGAAGAAATGGCCAGAACTTTACTTGCAGTCATCTCTCCAAAAAATCAACTAAAGCCTACAACATCACTTGAGTGGAAGGATCCAGATGGAACTGAGCAAATAATACCACAGCAAGAAAAAGTTACAGTATCAGAAATCAACCACAATGTTGTCAAGAAGACAGTAACGAACAATTGAGTAGGAAGATCAGTTTGCAGCAACAGGATATTCAAAAGTCCAGAAACACATTGTGCTCCTAGAAGATCCTCAAGACCAATAAAACCCAGAGTTCAAAGTGACATATTTTTGTGGGAAAGTAAAGCAACTAACAAATTCCCAGGAGTGGGTAAAAACAACTTGCCAAGCCAGCTAGTTAAAAGAACAGAAGCTGTGGCATCAACTGCAGACTCTTCAGCATCACTTACTCAATCAAATGTGGTGGAGTATACAACTGCAGTTACTGCAACACCAGGCCGTTCGGCCACTCCTCGGACTGTACGGAGCAAGAAGGCACCGCAACAGCTACCTTGACAACTAGACAGACAGAAGCCAGGTTGGGTAGTAGATCGAGAAATGAAAGATCGCCAAAGAACAGGAACATTTTTAATGCCTGGATCCAGAACTTATGTAAGTGAACCAACTCAGTGCATTTTAAAGGAAGATAATCAGAGTCACCAGTTAAAAATACCACTAAGGCTCATGCACCTAAACATACAGCACCTTAGAAATAAGCTTAATATATTACAGGTTTCTGTAAATGAACAGTCACCTCATATAGTGGTGTTAACTGAGCATGGATTAAAATCTGATGAAATTATTTACTGTAAACTAGAGGGCTACTCCTTAGCAAATAGTTATTGTAGACAGCAACATAAAGGTGGTGGTGTGGCAGTACACATTAGTGAGAATCTCAAGTACAAGAAAATAAACTATCTAGACCAGTACAACAATTGATTGAAGTGACAGGCATTGAAGTCCACACCAAAGAGTGTAGAGAGGTTATGAGAAAACATAAAGTTATTGGGATTTATCATCCACCAAAGGTTGATGTAGTTAGCTTCATAGACATATTTAGTACAGTAGTGGGACGTTGTGGTCCCAGTGACCTAACTATACTTGGTGATCTGAATATTGAGGCAAAATCTTCCAGTTTGTGTCATATGAGATTAATAGATACTCTTAACTCATATAATCTCATAAATGTAGTAAATAGTGATACCAGGGTAACAAAGTCCACATCTAGCAGAATTAATTACTTTATATTATGTAAACATATTAAAGACAGTGTTAGGTGCTGGAACATGGATTTTCACAAGCATCCCAAAAATGACAAAAGTTATCGAAAATAAAAGAATCCTAAAAGAGGGTAACATCCTTGGCCTAAGAAATAAATTAGCTATACAGGACTGGGATCTGGTTTACCAGACTGAAGGATCTGAAAACAAATGGGCCAAATTCTATGATACTATGCTAAGACACTTTGACAGATGCTGCCCTGTTAAGAAAATACAAATAGTGTTCACCCATAACCAAAGTGCAAAAACCAACAGACTGATACTTCCAGCAAATATGATAAAACTCAGGAAAAACATCCAGGACCTGGATGTTTTACACAAGTCAACAAACCTGCAGGTTTTTAAAGCCAAGTACAATGATGCCAAGAAAATCTTTAAGAAAGAGCTTTCAAATCTAAGAAAACAGATATACAGCAGTGAAATAGCTCAATCAGACAATATAGCCAAGACCTCATGGAGAATTGTAAATCAATTTCGCAAAGCCACACCGAAGCCAGAAACTAAAATTGTAAATATAAGACATGAAGGAAACACGACTAAAGACCCTAATGAAGTCTCCAATGTTTTCAATAAATACTTCATATCTGCAGCTGTTAGTCCAGTTAATAACACAATTGTGAGTAGTGAGGTAAAGCTCTGCACCTTTGAAGAACCACCTTTTGAATTCAAACAAGTAAGCGAAAAAGAAATAGGCAGGATAATAAATAACCTAAAGAATAAGTTTTCATCTGGATGGGAATGGTTTGAGTAGTATTGTGATTCAAAAATGTAATAAGGAATTGGTTAAAATAATCACCCACCTGGTTAACTGCAGTATCAGAGAACATACATTTCCAAATGTATTGAAATGGAGCACAGTTAAACCAGTGCATAAAAATGGATCCAAGGAAGAGGTTTCAAATTTCAGGCCCATATCATTAATACCTGTCTTCAGTATAGTATTTGAAGTCGTGCTGCTGACACAACTTAGTGACTATTTCTTGAAAAATAAGTTCCTAACAGAGACACAACATGGATTCCGAAAAGATCATAGTACTACTACAGCAATTATGGAATTTCTTCACAAAACATATGGTACCCTTGATCAAGGAATGCAAACAGCTGGCATATTTCTACACCTTACTAAAGCCTTTGACTCGGTAAACCATGAGTTACTTTTAAGTAAACTTGAGTCATACAATGTAAATGCTGCATCTGTGCAATTGCTGGGTACATATTTATTTAACCACAAGCAGTGAACAAAGCTGACTTACAAAATCAATAATCAGATCATTAATTCCCAGTCCAAACATGAGACAGTCACACAAGGTGTACCCCAGGGCTCAATTTTGGGCCCTTTCCTTTTCCTAGTGTACATAAATGATATAGAGCAACCTTTCAACTCCCAATTGGTAATCTATGCAAACGATACCTCACTGTTACTTCTTGGTAAACAAAATGATGAGTTAATGTTGGTAGCAACTGAGGGACTACGTCAAATAACTACTTATTTCCAAGGTCAAGGTTTGAAAGTTAATATCAGTAAATCTCAATTATTGCCATTTAAACTTACAAACTCACACCAAACCTTTATCAGTAACATACGTGGAATTGAAGTAGTGGACACAGAAGGCTGCAGATTTCTAGGTATTCACCTAGATGAAAATCCAAGATGGGTAAACCATATCAAATTTTTATGCAATAAAATCAGCAGTTCATTACTTCTAATCAGCCAGTTATGAAAAGTAGTTCCACATCAGACATTAAAAACAATTTATTATGGAACCATTTTTGCACACATTAATTACAGGATAGAAATATGGGGTTGTGCTGCCGACATACATATGAACTGAACATTAACCCTACAGAAAAGAGCAATCAGAATTATCCATGGATTAGGCTATAGAGATTCATGCAGGGAAATCTTTGTTCATCATAAATACCTCACAGTCTACTCACTGTATCTATACAAATTAATTTAAATTTTTGTGACACATCAAAACAAAGCAACAAAGTGCTCTGATATGCATGCCTATAATACAAGAAATGAAGACTGCTACTACAGACAAACAACAAAATTAAAAACAACAGACCATAGTCCATGCATTAGTGGTCAAATATGGTACAACAGATTACCAAGCTCTATAAGGTGCCACAAAGGGAACTCATTCAAAGTGAAACTGAAACAAGCTCTATAAGGTGCCACAAAGGGAACTCATTCAAAGTGAAACTGAAATATTTCTTGATTGACAAGTGTTTATATTCTTTAAGTGAATATTAATATTAAACTAAAATAAATTATATATATATATATATATATATATATATATATATATATATATATATATATATATATATGTGTGTGTGTGTGTGTGTGTGTGTGTGTGTGTGTGTGTGTGTGTAAAATCTGAATATTTGTAATAGGTACGATGTAACACCCAATATTGTGCCTTATTGGGTACAATGGTACATTTGTATCGTGTATATGTAATCACATATATATATGTGACTGTACTAAGCTTGTAAAAATGCTATGAAGTTCGCAAAAGACACTAGTTGGTGTATCCATGCAAAAAAATACAATAAATAAATAAATGAACAAAAATAAAACTACTACACAATTCCCAAATGTGAAGACTCAAATGGAAATGAAAAATTGGTGTTCTCTCTCAATGAACTATGTCAAACAGAACACATTATTAAATGGTCCAGAAATCATGCTGAAAAATATTGTTCCAGCAGGGAGTGGGGGGGGGGGATAAAAAGTCGGTTGACTTAATAATGAAATTCTTCTAATAGAAAAGAAGGGATATTGGTTAACTGAGGTTATGCCCAGGAGAGTAGCAAGAAGTGGGCATATGTTCAGGGAGGATGATCCATATGTCCCATGTGGGGGATAAGGCACTCAGGTCTCTTGATTTATACTGTAGAGCATTGACAGCAACTGGCTACTGGGTGTCTGCGAGAGTGATAGTTCTTTGGTGTCCATTCATGAATTCAGCCAGTTTAGTGCAGTCACTGTGTATAAAAACTGTGCATTGAACACACATTTTTGTCAGTCAATGTGCATGGCTTCAGACGATGCTGCGCATTTGATGTGTTGGACTATGAAGGGGCAAGCGTTGACTGATGGAAGTATAGTCACAAGGTAATAGATCAGGCTTTACTTGTAAATTACTTAAATTATTTCCTTTAAGTTGCACTACAGATGCTATATATTAAGATTTCAGGGTAATTAAAATTTGGTGGTCATATTTTACAACGTATGGTAATGAACAGGCTAAAAGGTCAGATGATTCTGAATGTGAAATCATGTCTATTGAAAAACAAGCTTCTTGAAAAGCTGGGAACGGGATGTTCCTACTCAGTGGCGAACTAATTGTTTAATTGGGATGTCACTGATTATCAGTATTAATATTATGTTAATATAAGTTTTTGTTCTAACAGTCACGCTGATGGAACAAAGCCTGTGAAATGCACTGTAAATCAAAAATTTAGTGACTGCTTATGTTGCATCTTAATTGGTCACAGAAACAGCCCAGCAAATGCTTGAACAGGTATACCGCCGGTTCATAAGCGTCCAACGGGCACAATATTCTGGCGATCAGACATGTCGCCATCGTCAGGTGCGCTGACGAACTGAGCTCCTGAGGGCGGCCGGCACTTTTAACCCCCCCCCCCCCCTCTCCCCGCGGACCGCTCTCTTCGCCGTCCGCGCCCGCAATCTCAGCAAGACTTGTGACCCCGCATTGAATGTAATTACGAAGACTCTCAGTAAGAAGTACGAACTGGCGACCAGGGCGGAGGAAGCAAGCACATCGACACTACGACAGATTCCGACGCCCACGTCTTCGCGACCGCCAGCGCGCGGGCGCGGACGGCGAAGAGAGCGGTCCGCGAGGGGGGGGGGGGGGGGGGGGGGAGGAGATTTAAATCGGCCGCCCGCCCTCAGGAGCTCAGTTCGTCAGCGCACCTGATGATGGCGACATGTATGACCGCCGAAATATTGTGCCCGTTGGACACTATGAACGGGCAGTATATCCGTGGACTGTTCGAGCAAAAAATACGCCGGGAGAAACTGAAGAATCACAGCCTAGCAAATATTTGTAGACAGATTCGACTGTAGAAAGAAAGTTGCAAAAACAAAGACATCAATATTTAACAGTAGTATTAAGCCTGCGTCAACAGCGTGATTGAAATTGTGCAGGAACATATTTTTCAAAAATAGATAACTGAAT
Organism: Schistocerca gregaria; assembly: GCF_023897955.1. Taxonomy (NCBI): domain Eukaryota; kingdom Metazoa; phylum Arthropoda; class Insecta; order Orthoptera; family Acrididae; genus Schistocerca; species Schistocerca gregaria. Next base: position 1,057,088,992 of record NC_064920.1, read on the forward strand.
AGTTTTTAAGACAGACATTTTATTAATTCAAAATTCAGAAAGTAACATAAACCTGCACTTTCAAAGAGAACTCAGAATGCTTCAACTGAATGTAGGAGAACTGGTCCATGCTAAATGTCTGTTAATTATCCAAACTAAGGGTATTTACTTCTAGACAAAGTCTCATGTCTTCTACGTTTTTCAAGAAGCCTCTGCACTACATTATTGTCCCTTTGATATAGTTGTTGACTTTTCTCACATTTAAGCGTTGGCTCTGCCTAGCTTCTGACTGTTTCTAGTTCTGTACTAACAACCAAAGCCCAATAACTGAATTCGCAGGAAACGCAACAGCTTTTAATAGCTAATGATAGTTTAATAGTATGTCCCAGACTATGTTATGAACTCACACATTTGCCATTCACAGGGACACAGACAACACTAAGTTTCAAAATGTCACCAGCTAGTCTCCGCTTCTTTCGCGCACAATAAAAACCTGACCAAGATAATAACCGGCTTGGTTTGGTATTGAAGCTACTACTATAAGTCACTTAAACAGCCCCTCTGTCAAGTAAGAACTTAGTCTAACTCGAGTAGGATTCACCAACTCTAATTTTTTTATTCCTTTGTGTTTTTACCATAAATTCTCTGTTACTGTTTCCACTGAGTCATTAGTTATCTTTATGTTACAATACACAATAATTTTCTTTTGTGATGTGAACCTAATTGACAGATAATGAGAGACACAATCCATTTATTTTCAACAATACATGGTTGCACCATTTATTACCGATCTTATATGTAAATAAAATTATTTTTGGGGCATAATCACAGTAACACACTTTTAATCAGTATGGTACCAGTTTTCTGCATCAAGAGATACATACTTCACGAGTCCCCATACGATGTGTGGCAGAGGGTACCGTGTACTACTAGTATAAATTCCTTTTTCGTTCCACCCGCTATTTGACCGAGGATAAACTATTATCTACACTCCTGGAAATGGAAAAAAGAACACGTTGACACCGGTGCGTCAGACCCACCATACTTGCTCCGGACACTGCGAGAGGGCTGTACAAGCAATGATCACACGCACGGCACAGCGGACACACCAGGAACCGCGGTGTTGGCCGTCGAATGGCGCTAGTTGCGCAGCATTTGTGCACCGCTGCCGTCAGTGTCAGCCAGTTTGCCGTGGTTTACGGAGCTCCATCGCAGTCTTTAACACTGGTAGCATGCCGCGACAGCGTGGACGTGAACCGTATGTGCAGTTGACGGACTTTGAGCGAGGGCGTATAGTAGGCATGCGGGAGGCCGGGTGGACGTACCGCCGAAGTGCTCAATACGTGGGGCGTGAGGTCTCCACAGTACATCGATGTTGTCGCCAGGGGTCGGCGGAAGGTGCACGTGCCCGTCGACCTGGGACCGGACCGCAGCGACGCACGGATGCACACCAAGACCGTAGGATCCTACGCAGTGCCGTAGGGGACCGCGCCGCCACTTCCCAGCAAATTAGGGACACTGTTGCTCCTGGGGTATCGGCGAGGACCATTCGCAACCGTCTCCATGAAGCTGGGCTACGGTCCCGCACACCGTTAGGCCGTCTTCCGCTCACGCCCCAGCATCGTGCAGCCCGCCTCCAATGGTGTCGCGACAGGCGTGAATGGAGGGACGAATGGAGGTGAGCGCCACAATCAGGACTGCATACGACCGAGGCACACAGGGCCAACACCCGGCATCATGGTGTGGGGAGCAATCTCCTACACTCGCCGTACACCTCTGGTGATCGTCGAGGGGACACTGAATAGTGCACGGTGCATCCAAACCGTCATCGAACCCATCGTTCTACCATTCCTAGACCGGCAAGGGAACTTGCTGTTCCAACAGGACAATGCACGTCCGCATGTATCCCGTGCCACCCAACGTGCTCTAGAAGGTGTAAGTCAACTACCCTGGCCAGCAAGATCTCCGGATCTGTCCCCCACTGAGCATGTTTGGGACTGGATGAAGCGTCGTCTCACGCGGTCTGTACGTCCAGCACGAACGCTGGTCCAACTGAGGCGCCAGGTGGAAATGGCATGGCAAGCAGTACCACAGGACTACATCCAGCATCTCTAAGATCGTCTCCATGGGAGAATAGCAGCCTGCATTGCTGCGAAAGGTGGATATACACTGTACTAGCGCCGACATTGTGCATGCTCTGTTGCCTGTGTCTATGTGCCTGTGGTTCTGTCAGTGTGATCATGTGATGTATCTGACCCCAGGAATGTGTCAATAAAGTTTCCCCTTCCTGGGACAATGAATTCACGGTGTTCTTATTTCAATTTCCAGGAGTGTATGTTATTGGTACGACCCCTATCTCTCTAATCTTACAGCACAATCGTTCTGCAGTCAGGGTCAAATGCCAGTTCTTTAAATTTTCTCAATAACGGTCCTCAAAAAGAACGTCGTCTTTCCTCGCCTGATTTAAATTTGATGTGCCGAAGAATCTCCATAATACTTGCGTGTTGTTTGAATCTGACGGTACCAAATCTAGAAACCTAAGTCTGAATTGCTTCACTGTCTTCCTTTAATCCGACCTGATGCAAGACTTGAACAGTACCCAACAACGGGTCGCATTACTGTCCTATATGCGGTCTCCTTTACACATAAATCAAGCCCTATTATGGTCCTTCCGTCTTCATTCCATTTCATATTCCTTTGCAACGCTATGCCTCGATATTTAATCGACGTGACTTGTTCAAGCAGACTCCACGAATATTGTATTCGCACATTATGGGTTCGTTTTTCCTAGTCATCTGCATTAACTTACATATATTGGTCATACACAGGCCATTTTCAAAAGCCCCACATATTGCGCAGCAAGTAGTGAACAGAGAGTACATGACATGCATTCAACCACGATATCATCTGCACTTTGTACTTCGTATGATGTAAGACATGTAGTTGCAATAAAAACCATGTTTCTGTGATTGTATCCTTAAAAAATAAAAGGAGTTAGATAGTCAATGTTAAACACATTTCTTCAGAGATACACTACCGTTTTAATTCTATTTCAATGAAAGTAGTTGGGATCGAAAACAAGTTGTTAAAGGCAGTTGCACTAGGTCTTTAACCACTGTTGGGCGCTTCACTATGAAAAATAAAGCAAAGCTGGGTGTCAGTGACCTTACGCATTCTCAGTTAAGTCTATTGGATTCAGACCTTTATGTGAAGTCGACAGTATAGGCTTAACTAACTACAGTAGAGTCGACGAAATAGCTTTCAACTTTGAGGCTCAAATACCCGCAGGCAAAAGTTGAACAATAGTGAGGTGTTGCCATAGATTATTCCAAAATCGCGCTACATGATTGGTTGAGGTAGGCGCGCGAAGCTATACCGCCAAGCCCTCAATAACTGGCAATGATTTTCTTTCGTCGTCTCCACTTACACAGTATTTGCAAACACAGAAACATTGCCGTGAGCTTTTAAAAAAAAAAAAAAAAAAAAAAAAAAAAAAAAAAAAAAAAAAAAAAAAAAAAAAAAAAAAAAAAAAACATTTTTTTCTGTTTCTACAATCCACCTTCAGAGATGACCCAGGTGACATTCCGTTATTACAAACTGTGTATTGCACACCCCAGAAAAATTGAGAGAAATCTGGTCTCTAGCAGAAGCATAACGGGCGGTCAATCTGCTCTCTCGCCATCCTCGAATGGGTTGTACACACAATGCTAAACCCTAATATTCTTACTTCCTACCAAGAATGGAATGGCCGGCCGTTGTGGCCGAGAAGTTCTAAACGCTTCAGTCCGGAACCGCGCTGCCGCTACGGTCGCAGGTTCGAATCCTGCCTCAGGCATAGATGTCCTTAGGTTAGCTAGATTTAAGCAGTTCTAAGTCTAGGGGAGTGACGACCTCAGATGTTAAGCCCCATAGTGCTTAGAGCCATTTGAACCAAGAATGGAATGAGAAGAGTAGCTGATTATTCTGGTACATAGTGTTCTCTCTATAGGTACAATATTGCGTTTGCAGAGTAAAAAGGTATATGCAGCTGTAAAAAGACTGAGTTTACAAATACATTGACTTTAAAGGAGTTAACATATCTGAAGACTTTGCTATTGAAAATCCTGTCTAAAGGAAATGAGAAAAATAAAAATTAAAAAGAAATAATGTTAGCAAAGCCCAAGTAGTCATTACAGCAAACGAGCGAAAATTCTGTGCCGTCGGCCCTTTAATTTGTTCCTTCTGATCATTTTTATATACCAATGTTTTTTTCAGCTTCCAGAACAATTCCGGCAGAGTGCGTTAGGATACTTAAGAATTTAACATAAATTGGACATTTGCCTCCTGATCTTTAATTTGCTTTGATTTGTTGCATTAGCTTACCCACTTAGTAATGCTTGCTGGCCGCTCGTATGTCTTATTGAGCTGCTCTAATCTCAAACATAGTAGTGCCTACAGAATAATGTGAAATAGATGCACTCCTTTAAGTTCAGTTCTCACTGACGCGTCTCCTATAATGCTTTTTAGGACATCGGCAGTTTTCAGTTTACTCTTTGTGTTATATGTTATTCTGTGGTTGTCAAGAATTCATATGCGTGTAATTATAATAGTGCATGTAGTGATTTTCGTTAAATAAAATTTTATTTCACAAAATTTTTTCACGTTACTTATGCGGTACTAAAAACGCTCAACCAAATGTATGGGCCCAAGACGTCTCATAAATGTTAAACATAGAAGTAGTGCGTGGAAATCCAGAGTCAGTAAAGTTACGTAAGTGCCGACTTTCTTTTTTACTTTATTTTCGTCAGTTGATTGCTCGAACATACAGACCGCCGTTTATTTTACCGTTCAGGCCTAAAATGAGTATTACAACCTCATCTAGACTCCCAGTATTTGAAAAGTTGCTTGGAAAATTATTCGACGGAAATCTGAAGTGGAAGCGTAATTTATCCACGGCGAAGTGTGGGTTGTTAAAGAGAACCTTCCTTCGATTGCTACGAAACTGGGCGATTTTTGGAAGAAAATAAATTCGCATTCCTGGATTGTACTCTTTGTGGACAAGACAAATTATGCCCACATATGGGATACGAATACGGCAACAAAAACTTGAACAGTCCTGGAAAAGAGCGCTTAAGAGTCTAGCCTGCTTAGAACACAAAGCACAACCAAATTAGGTAATTCCAAGTAGGTAGACGAATACTGCAATAGAATCATAACGCCCGCTTTTAAATTAAATGAAATGGAGTACCCAGCGAGTGAAGAGCTCATCGGAACTTTTCTCCTGGCTGGATTACCCGATCGTTATCAACCTATGATTATGGCACTTGAAAACAGTGGCGCACGTAGCACCAGAGATTCTAATTAAGTAAAACTATTACAAGATGTCAAACCTGAAGTCATACAGAAGACATTACTAAATGGTACAAGTGCAACAAACAGAACCATACTGCAAAATCTGGTTCTGGCAAGAGCGAAAAAGGAGGGAGCTCATCAAAAAATAACGATGAAGATAACGTAACCAGGAAACAGTCTGACCACAAGAAAGCCTTTCTTGCAGCTGACCCTTAACAGTCACAAGAAAGGGAGGTGTGTTATTTAGATTATTGTACCTCGATTGTGCGACTGACGATGGAGAGGAGCTCCATAATACCAAACCACGTAAAGCTCAGCGATCAGCATATTAGGTGATGGCTTAATAGCAGAGACCTCTAGATGTTTCCATCTGGCCTATGCTGTAGAGCAGTAGAAGCAGAATCATCTGACGTTCTTTACATCTCAAAATCTACCGTTAATTTGCTCTCAGTTAGTAAAACTGTAAGCAAAGGGCAGTAAGTATTGTTTAATAAAAAGGGTCGACTTATCTGCGAGCTAGAAGGTGAACTAATTGCCAGAATATAGCCTAAGAATGTTATGTATTGTTTGAATACAGGTAAAATAAGTAAGGGAGTGATTGTACAGTTGAACTTCCCATTACGAGTCGATGTCAGTTTAAGGGGACGTGTGGGATTTGTAAATTGATATTGACAGTTTTCTGTTTGCTCCTTGTTGTTTCTGTTACCCTGTGGTCGTCAAGCATTTACATGTGTGCAGACACAGTAGTGCACGTACTGACTTTCGTTTAATAAAACATTCTGTCATAAAGTTTTCACGCTAAGTGAATTCAAAATGCTCTCGACTGAATATTGTTATTTTTGTTACTTAAAGTGATTCCAAATGGTGCACATTACCTGTGTGTATTTGAGTGCTGGAGCTTTGTCAGCCATGATGGATAATGAAGGAAGGTGGGACAAAGACTGTCACAAATCGGCACAACCTGGCAAGAGGGAGGCGTACTGACTGCAGCCAGATTTCTTGCCTATTTTATAAAACACTTGGAGTTACGTAACGCCAGTGACAAGCATCATAAAGATAAAAAGAAGTCGGTTCAAAGATAAGTAAACTCTACGTCTGATAGGCCTACAGAGAGAAGTAATAACAAGACACAATGCGTCACAGATGAAGGTCAGCTGCGACTTTTTTCGTCTTTATATGAATTCCACAAGTCACCGTACGATGCATGGCGAAGGTCATGCAGCAAGTATGGGCAACCTTAGGCGACCCGTGGACCTAATTCACAAACGTATTTAGGGGCGAGGGGGCAGTCCTCTTTGAAAACTTCAAAAATCAATTTTTTGTGCTCAGGATGTTCTCTGGGATGTCTATTGTAGAGTTCGTCCAAAGTTCTCCAGAAATTCCGTTATCGAGTGACAAGGCGATTTGTGAAGTGCATTGGCGCCGGACGGATACGCCAGATACCGACGAAACTGGTGACCCTTTTAGTTTGACATGTTATCGCTTGACTTGTCGGAACGATGCTTCGGATGTTAGACTCAAAACGCCGACGGAAGTTTTAACGGTTGCGCCTGGTCTCGGGAAACCGTTCACAGTGGGAAAAAATGTAGACATCGCGGCCATTGTGGCAGTATCTAACTTCAACGTCGGCCTAACAGGTATTTTGGAAATTATGAAAGTACAAGGACTTGTTACAGCCTGTTACAGCTTCTGCACAAATGCGAGCGAAACGCGTATCGCGCAGAGTAGCATTTAACAGTAACTGCCAAAGAGGCCCACAGGACCACCACGGCCTCGAAAAAGATGGAGGAGGTCCTCAGTTTGGATCTGGAAGGATTGCTGTATGGTCCACGGATCGCTGATTAGATGTATGACTAACCTAACTAAAAAAAAAATTAACCAAAAACTGAAAAAAACTTTTTTCTCGAAACCGTGTATTTCAGATTGGCGGGAAACATAACTTTAGAATAGTATGCACCATCTTGATCACATTTTAGTGCCGGCATTCTAAATTGAGTTCTCTGTCACCTTTCGCAGTCGTTTTGCGATATCTTCAGAAGTTTATTTTCGGTGCAAGCTTTTTTTCCTACGAAATAAATGATATTTTGTTCAATGTCTCAGCATATTAATATTTTCAGTAATTATTCTAAGTATGCTGGTAGCAAATATACTGAAAATGACTTATACATAATTATTAGGAGAGATACAGGAATTCATGTCGATGACCAATATTATGAATGCAAGGAGTCCTTCCACCCGGTACAGTGGGTACAGGGAGCGTCCGATATGGAAGCAAAAATGATATGTTAAAGATAAAAGTATAAGGAATATAACTATATCATCAGATTTAATAGGCTATTACTTTTTATTTTTAATTCAAACAAAAATTGCAAGTATCACCTGCACTACTGGCCATTAAAATTGCTACACCAAGCAGAAATGCAGATGATGAACGGGTATTCATTTGACAAATATATTATACTAGAACTGACACGTGATTACATTTTCACACAATTTGGTTGCATAGATCCTGAGAAATCAATACCCAGAACAACCACCGCTGGCCGTAATAATGGCCTGGATACACCTGAGCATTGAGTCAAACAGAGCTTGGATGGCATGTACAGGTACAGCTGCCCTTGCAGCTTCAACACGATACCACAGTTCATCAAGAGTAGTGATTGGCGTATTGTGACGAGCCAGTTGCTCGGCCACCATTGACTAGACGTTTTCAATTGGTGAGAGATCTGGAGAATGTGCTGGCCAGGGCACCAGTCGAACACTTTCTGTATCCAGAAAGACCCGTACAGGACCTGCAACATGTGGTCGTGCATTATCCTGCTGAAATGTAGGGTTTCACAGGGATCGAATGAAGGGTAGAGCCACGGGTCGTAACACATCTGAACTGAAACGTCCACTGTTCAAGATGCCGTCAATGAGAACAAGAGGTAACGGAGACGTGTAACCAATGGCACCCCATACCATCACGCCAGGTGATACGCCAGTATGGCGATGACGAATACACGCTTCCAATGTGCGTTCACCACGCTGTCGCCTAACAGGGATGCGACCATCATGATGCTGTAAACAGAATCTGGATTCTTCCGAAAAAATGACGTTTTGCCATTCGGGCACCCAGATTCGTCCTTGAGTACACCATCGCAAGCGCTCCTGTCTGTGATGCAGCGTCAAGGGTAACAGCAGCCATGGTCTCCGAACTGATAGTCTATGCTGCTGCAAACGTCGTCGAACTGTTCGTGCAGATGGCTGTTCTCTTGCAAATGTCCCCATCTGTTGGATCAGGGATCGAGACGTGGCTGCACAATCCGTTACAGCCCTGTGGATAAGATGCCTGTCATCTCGACTGTTAGTGATACGAGGCCTTTGGGATCCAGCACGGCGTTCCGTATTACCCTCCTGAACCCACTGATTCCATATTCTGCTAACAGTCATTGGATTTCGACCAACGCGAACAGCAATGTCGCGATATAATAAACCACAATCGCGATAGGCTACAATCCTACCTTCATCAAAGTTGGAAACGTGATGGTGCGCACTTCTCCTCCTTACACGAGGCATCACAACAACGAACAGCAATGTCGCGATATAATAAACCACAATCGCGATAGGCTACAATCCGACCTTCATCAAAGTTGGAAACGTGATGGTGCGCACTTCTCCTCCTTACACGAGGCATCACAACAACGTTTCACCAGGGAACGCCCGTCAACTGCTGTTTCTGTACGAGAAATCGGTTGGAAACTTTCCTCATGTGAGCACGTTGTAGGTGTCGCCACCGGCGCCAACCTTGTGTGAAGGCCCTGAAAAGCTAATCATTTGCATATCGCAGCATCTTCTTCCTGTCGGTTAAACTTCGCGTCTGTAGCACGTCATCTTCGTGGTGTAGCGATTTTAATGGCCATTAGTGTATTTTTCAGATGTTCAGAGACGAGCCCTCGCACGTCGACAGCACACTCCAAGCGTATAAAGTCAAAACTATAGGGTGCGTGACGTGGACGTCATACGGATACGCGCCGATACGAATGGCATCCATTTCCCGATCGCCACACCAACAAATTATGCCTCAAAACATGCGTTTCTGATAGCCTACTCATTTTATGTTCACCTCATCTTTAGATGTTTACACTTATACACATCGTGAGCATTGTTTCTTTATTTAAAACAAAAGCGATCTTAAAACTTCCGCTGCAAAATTGTGCAACGCCGTTAGTAAAGAAACAATGCAAACGATACGTAAATAAACGTGAACATCTGAAGATGACGTACCAGACATCCTGAAATGTCATCATGGAAATATAAACACGTATAACAGCAATTGTCTGCAGCTAATTCATAATAAATTACCTTTAATGCCAACGATGCTGTGTTCTAATATTTCCACATCTGACGGGAATTACTTACTAGCGCTAACATGAGAAAGAATAGAAAAACAAAATACGGCAATGAAATAGGCAATGCCAGTTGGCAAGCAATTTGTCATTTTTAGCCACAGGCAGGTGATTCGAGTGTTTGTGGATATTAACACATTAGATTTCAAACAATAGCAGCAAGCAACTTAAAATACTTGACAAAAATACTTTTGATGACTGGTGGCATAGGCAAGGGTTGTTTCTGTAACACTAAATAAATTAAGCCATCATTACTTTGTTCATTTTAAAAATTTTGAAGTCTAAATCGCTTGAACTTAGCATGCATCGTTTGTATTATACGTATTGTGCACAAGACAAATAATAAAAATGTGAACAACGCTCAACACGAGAATATTTTGGTCAGCGTCAGTACTGTTCAATATCTCTGGTATTGACAATACAACAATAGTCACCTTCAGACGGTCATCATATTGACGTATTGACAGTAACATTGAACGTGTGAAGGTCCGTTAACATCCGCGTAACGTTTCTACCATACTTCCTACATCGCTTAAAGGTAGTGAACGGTTTGCCCCACTCCCTACGCGCACGAGAAAAAAAGGGCCACAACTTCGAGCTCAGACTATTTCTGAAATCCAGCGACGGCGATATGGCATTATGCGTGCACGGAGTTAGCAGGTCTTTCACTGATCTGCGCCATGAGGTGTAAAACCTGAGGCGACCCGAGCGTCGGCGGAAATATCCTAAAATGCGTCCTGGGTGTGATACAATAAATTCTTTCGCGGACCCGACTGAAACCAACTGCGGGCCGGATTGCGCAACCCGTGGTATACACAGTGATTCCGTGATGATGTTACAGACTTCCAGGGATAACGGAGAAGGGCAAATGTATCAATATGAGGTAATTAGGTAAGGGACGCTGGTCGGGTTATAAGCGAAAATCGTTCTGGTACTTCTGACAGTGGACGTCTTCTACTGGAATCCTCTTGTTCTCCTTATTTTGGGAGGAAGTAATATGAACCAAAGAAGAGAAAATCGATTAGTAAAAATGGGCTCTAAAATGTGTACTTGAGAGATTTGAGCACTTGTTCAGTACAAAAGTTGTGTTTCATAGTAGAGAAGTGCTCATAGCTCTTAGGCTAAGCCCAAATTGAGACGTGTATAGCACGTGTGACATGATACGACACTACAGGGCGGCACGCACATTCCGCCAAGTCGTGCTGGCCCAGGGCATATTGCGACGCGTACACCATACTTGGCACGCGCCGACTGGCAACGGTCTGCGCTGACAGAACCGAAGCCCGCGCAACCTGTTATCTTTCTCAAACGATTTTACAGAAACTATTCACTGAAAATATTTAATTTTCGCCTTACTTGTAGCGTTATATGTCAGTTCCGTGGCGAAGTGCCCGTCATCTCACCGATGGTCTTGCTTATTGTGATGTACACATTTTAGTAAGAGACTACGCAAAATTCAAAAAGCTTGCAACGAAAATTAGATTGCGTTTAGATTTTGCGTTTAGTACGTATTAAACCATATGTTGCTGAATATGAAATTTAGCTAACATATTGAAGTTTTGTTTAGACTTGGGAGGAGGTCTCTATCTGTCCCCGATCTGAAGAAAATGTATCCTATGTAGCGCATTCACTCCAGATCTGATGCACACGGGAATGAAATATTCTTACATCCCTCGTATCTCCTAAACCGCTCGAAACGTCGAAACGAGATTTTGGCGAGTGATGGTACACAAGAAGGAAAGTACTTTGCCAGTTCGTTGTTGTTGTTGTTGTTGTGGTCTTTAGTCCCAAAAATGGTTTGATGCAGCTCTCCATGCTACCCTATCCTGTGCAAGCTTCTTCATCTCCCAGTACTTACTGCAACCTACATCCATCTGAATCTCCTTAGTGTATTCATCTCTTGGTCTCCCTCTACGATTTTTACCCGCCACGCTGCCCTCCAATGCTAAATTTGTGCTCCCTTGATGCCTCAAAACATATCCTACCAACTGGTCCCTTCTTCTTGTCAAGTTGTGCCACAAGCTCCTCTCCTCGCCAATTCTATTCAATACCTCCTCATTAGTTATGTGATCTACCGATCTAATCTTCAGCATTCTTTTGTAGCACCACATTTCGAAAGCTTCCATTCTCTTCTTGTCCAAACTATTTATCGTCCATGTTTCACTTTCATACATGGCTACACTCCATACAAATACTTTCAGAAACGACTTCCTGACACTTAAATCTATACTTCTTCAGAAACGCTTTCCTTGCCATTGCCAGTCTACATTTTGTATCTTCTCTACTTCAACCATAATGAGTTATTTTGCTCCCCAGATAGCAAAACTCCTTTACTACGTTAAGTGTCTCATTTCCTAATCTAATTCCCTCAGCATCACCCGACTTAATTCGACTACATTCCATTATGCTCGTTTTGCTTTTGTTGATGTTCCTCTTAAATCCTCCGTTCGAGACACTGTCCATTACGTTGAACTGCTTTTCCAAGTCCTTTGCTGTCGGTGACAGAATTACAATGTCATCGGCGAACCTCAGAGTTTTTATTTCTTCTCCATGGATTTTAATACCTATTTCGAATTTTTCTTTTGTTTCCTTTAGTGCTTGCTCAATATGTAGATTGAATAACATCGGGAGGTTTCGAGGTTCGAGTCCTCCCTCGAGCATGGGTGTGTGTTTGTCCTTAGGATAATTTAAGTTAAGTAGCGTGTAAGCTTAGGGACTGATGACCTTAGCAGTTAAGTCCCATAAGATTTCTCACACATTTGAACATTTTTTGAATAACATTGGGGAGAGGCTACAACCCTGTCTCACTCCCTTCCCAACCACTGCTTCCCTTTCATGTCCCTCGACTCTTATAACTGCCATCTGGTTTCTGTACAAATTGTAAATAGCCTCTCGCTCCCTGTATTTTACCGCTGCCACCTTTAGAATTTGAAACAGAGTATTCCAGTCAACAATGTCAAAAGCTTTCTCTAAGTCTACAAATGCTAGAAACGTAGGTTTGCCTTTCCTTAATCTTTCTTCTAAGATAAGTCGTAAGATCAGTATTGCCTCACGTGTTCCAATATTTCTACGGAATCCATACTGATCCTCCCCGAGGTCGGCTTCTACCAGTTTTTCCATTCGTCTGTAAACAATTCGTGTTAGTATTTTGCAGCTGTGACTTATTAAACTGATAGTCCGGTAATTTTCACATTTGTCAAGACCTGCTTTCTTTGTGATTGGAATTATTATATTCTTCTTGAAGTCTGAGGGTATTTCGCCTGTTTCATACATCTTGCTCACCAGATGGTAGAGTTTTGCCAGGACTGGCTCTCCCAAGGCCGTCAGTAGTTCCAATGGAATGTTGTCTACTTCGGGGGCCTTGTTTCAACTCAGATGTTTCAGGGCTCTGTCAAACTCTTCACACAGTATCGTATCTCCCATTTCATCTCCATGTACATTCTCTTCCATTTCCATAATATTGTCCTCAAGTACATCGTCCTTGTACAGACCCTCTATATACTCCTTCCACCTCTCTGCTTTCCCTTCTTTGCTTAGAACTGGGTTTCCATCTGAGCTCTTGATATTCATACAAGTGGCTTTCTTTCCTCCAAAGGTCCCTTTAATTTTCCTGTAGGCAGTATCTATTTTGCCCCTAGTGAGATAAGCCTCTACATCCTTACATTTGTCCTCTAGCCATCCCTGCTTAGCCATTTTGCACTTCCTGTTGATCTCATTTTTGAGACGTTTGTATTCCTTTTTGCCTGTTTCATTTACTGCATTTTTATATTTTCTCCTTTCATCAATTAAGTTCAATATTTCTTCTGTTACCCAAGGATTTCTACTAGCCCTCATCTTTTTACGTACTTGATCCTCTGCTGGCTTCACTACGTCCTCCCTCAGAGCTACCCATTCTTCTTCTACTGTATTTCTTTCCCCCATTCCTGTCAATTGTTCCCTTATACTCTCTCTGGAACTCTGTACAACCTCTGGTCCTTTCAGTTTATCCAGGTCCCATCTCCTTAACTTCCCACCTTTTTGCAGTTTCTTCAGTTTTAATCTACAGTTCATAACCAATAGATTGTGGTCAGAATCCACATCTGCCCCTAGAAATGTCTTACAATTTAGAACCTGGTTCCTAAATCTCTGTCTTACCATTATATAAGCAATCTGATACCTTCTAGTATCTCCAGGATTCTTCCTTGTATACAAACTTCTTTTATGATTCTTGAACCAAGTGTTAGGTATGATTAAGTTATGCTCTGTCCAAAATTCTACCAAACGGCTTCCTCTTTCATTTCTTACGCCCAATCCATATTCACCTACTATTTTTCCTTGTCTCCCTTTGCCTACTCTCGAATTACAGTCACCCATTACTATTAAATTTTCGTCTCCTTCACTACCTGAAAAAAAATTTTTTTTTCATCATACATTTCATCAATTTCTTCATCAACTGCAGAGCTAGTTGGCAAATAAACTTGTACTACTGTAGTAGGCGTGGGCTTCATGTCTATCTTGGCCACAATAATGCGTTCACTATGCTGTTTGTAGTAGCTTAACCGCACTCCTATTTTTTTTATTCATTATTAAACCTACTCCTTCATTACCTCCATTTGATTTTGTATTTATAGCCCTGTATTCATCTGACCAAAAGTCTTGTTTCTCCTGCCACCAAACTTCACTAATTGCCACTGTATCTAAATTTAACCTATCCATTTCCCTTTTTAAATTTTCTAACCTACCTGCCCTATTAAGGGATCTGACATTCCACGCTCCGATCCGTAGTACGCCAGTTTTCTTTCTCCTGATAACGACGTCCTCTTGAGTAGTTCCCGCCTGGAGATCCGAATGGGGGACTATTTTACCTCCGGAATATTTTACCCAAGAGGACGCCATCATCATTTAACCATACAGTAAAGCTGCATGCTCTCGGGAAAAATGACGGCTGTAGTTTCCCCTTGCTTTCAGCCGTTCGCAGTACGAGCACAGCAAGGCCGTTTTGGTTAGTGTTACAAGGTCAGATCAGTCAATCATCCAGACTGTTGCCCCTGCAACTACTGAAAAGGCTGCTGCCCCTCTTCAGGAACCACACGTTTATCAGGCCTCTCAACAGATATCCCTCTGTTGTGGTTGCACGTACGGTACGGCTATCTGTATCGCTGAGGCACGCAAGCCTCCCCACCAACGTCAAGGTCCACGGTTCATTGGGCGGGGGGGGGGGGGGGGGGGGCAGTTCGTAAACACACTGAACTTTCTTATCTACGACGATATATCAGAAGTACTTCCTGTTTTATTTTTCCATTCCAGCACTCTGGTCGCCAGTTACTTGTTTAATGAGACACTCTGTTTCAGAATTCTGTCACAATAGCTGCTGCAAAAAAGAGTTCGTGCAAAAGAAGTACTATCAAACCTGTCAACAAGAGAAATGTGGCCGTTACTAGTAAATTGTGATGCTCCTTCGAATGAAAAACGGTTAACAAACCACACAAACATACATCGCCAATTCTGTTGACATTTTGGTTGAATCTCATAACCCATCGTATTTTTTACACTGTGCGACTGGAATGCAAACTTACCAAAGGATTTTATTCATTTTCTTCTCTGAGCAGTATCAAAGTTTTGATGAACGTACTCTTCAGGCGGAATGACACGCACATACCAGATGCTGGTTACTCTCTACGTCTTGCCAAACTGACAATGCGCGATTCGCGGATAAAATAGTTGTTATTGATAGAAGTAAACAATTGGTATGTGGCACAACACAATGGTCAGTGTATCGTCAGCAGCTGAGAATAATGCCCGCAACAGGAATGCGGAAGCTAGTCAAGTGTGCTTAATCAGAAGAGGTATTCACGTCGTTCGAAAAACATTGCTCATTTTGTCAGCAATACACTTCAACAAATTAAATATATCATATCACCACACTCTTTCACGATACTCACACTTTCGTAATAATACCAGCCCCTACTTCATTTGTGTAGCCTGTTGTATAATTAGTTTATTAATGCTGATAGTGTGTATGTGACCACTGAAATGCTTTTTCACGTCGCGACGATCCGATTAAAACATTGTTATTCATGAGGGCTTCTCGACTTTTTCTAGCTTGCAGTAGAAATGTGCTGTCCACATGTACGTAGTATAATGTCTCTCATTACATCCATATCCAAATAATGATAGTGAAACTTGTGTACTTCATATATCGGACACTTTTGACCAGGAGCACAAGGGGGTCATACGTGTGAAAATTACGCCTTTTCAACTTTTTGTAACAGATTGTTGAGATACTCCAGCATAACAGGCAGCAAGTATACAGGGTGGACCATTGGTCGTGACCGGGCCAAATATCTAACGAAATAAGCGTCAAACAAAAAAACTACAAAGAACGAAACAAGTCTAGCTTGAAGGGGGAACCCAGATGGCGCTATGGTTTGCCCGCGAGATGGCGCTGTCATAGGTCAACCAGACATCAACTGCGTTTTTTTTAAAATAGGAACCCCCATTTTTTATTACATATTCGTGTCGCCCGTAAAGAAATATGAATGTTTTAGTTGGACCACTGTTTTCGCTTTGTGATAAATGACGCTGTGATAGCCACAAACATATGGTTCACAATTTTAGACGAACAGTTGGTAACAGGTAGGTTTTTTAAATTAAAATACTGAGCGTTGGTACGTTTGAACATTTTATTTCGGTTTCCCAATGTGATACATTTACCTTTGTGAACTTATCATTTCTCAGAATGCATGCTGTTACAACGTGATTAACTGTAAATACCACATTAATGTAATAAGTGCTCAAAATGATGTCCGTCAACCTCAATGCATTTGGCAATACGTGTAACGACATTCCCCTCAACAGCGAGTAGTTCGCCTTCAGTAATGTTCACACATGCATTGACAATGAGCTGACGCATGTTGTCAGACATTGTCGGTGCATCACGATAGCAAATATCCTCCAACTTTCCCCACAGAAAGAAATCCCGGGACGTCAGATCCGGTGAACGTGCGGACCATGGTATGGTGCTTCGACGACCAATCCGCCTGTCATGAAATATGCTTTTCAATACCGCTTCGACCGCACGCGGGCTATGTGCCGGACATCCATCATGTTGGAAGTACATCGCCAATCTGTCATGCAGTGAAACATCTTGTTGTAACATCGATAGAACATTACGTAGGAAATCAGCATACATTGCACCATTTAGATTGCCATCGATAAAATGGGGGTCAATTGTCCTTTCTCCCATAATGCCAGCACAATACATTAACCAACCAAGGTCGCAGCCGTCGTGAATATCCGTTGCCCAATAGTGAATATTAAGCCGGTTTACGTTACCGCTTTTGGTGAATGACGCTTCGTAGCCAAATAGAATGGGTGCAAAAAATCTGTCATCGTCCCGTAATTTCTCTTGTGCCCAGTGGCAGAATTGTACACGACGTTCAAAGTCGTCGCCGTGCAATTCCTGGTGCGTAGAAATGTGGCACATCGATGTTGATGTAGCATTCTCAACACTGACGTTTTTGATATTCCCGATTCTCGCACATTTTTTCTGCTACTGATGTGCAGATTAGCCGCGACAACAGCTAAAACACCTACTTGGGGATCATTATTTGTTACAAATCGTGGTTGACGTTTCACATGTGGCTGAACACTTCCAGTTTACTTAAATAATGTAACTATCCGGCGAACGGTCCGGACACTTGGATGATGTTGTCCAGGACACGTAGCAGCATACGCCTGTTGGGCATTTTTATCACAATAGCCATACATCAACACGATATCGTCCTTTTCCGCAATTGGTAAACGATCCATTTTAGCACGGGTAATGTATCACGAAGCAAATACCGTCCGCACTGGCGGAATGTTACGTTTATACGTTTGTGACTATTACAGCGCCATCTATCACAAAACGAAAAAAGTGGTCCGACTAAAAGATTCGTATTTCTTTTCGTACTACGCGAATATTTAATAAAAAAATGGGGGTTCTTATTTTAAAAAACGCAGTTAATATCCGTTTTACCTATGACAGCGCCATCTAGGGGGGCAACAGTAAGCGTCATCTGGTTTCCCCCTTCAAGCTAGACGAGTTTCGTTCTTTGTAGTTTTTTCGTTTGATGCTTATTTCGCGAGATATTTGACCCGGTCACTATCAATGGACCACCCTGCATAACCTTGTTTTACTTTCCTGCCTTGTTTCTAGATCACCGGTTTTTATAATATTCCTTACTTCCTTATTCAGTACCTCTTACGTTCTGAAAACATCGTGGAGGCAAAAGATATACTCCCAATAGCTAATGGTTTACCAGTTATTGAACTGTGCATTGTTCTTGACAAAAGAATAAACAGACAAAGAGTATATTGATAGGTGTAACTGATAACTAATATGTATTAACGAAAAGAAATGGAGCGCTTAAACGGCGAAAAATGAAAAGTACTCAGTGACAATAAAACTCAGTATACCGTAAGGCTGATTATTTGCAAGGGCAATACATATACATCCACTGACCATATGGCCATGCCGAAGTGAGCGTATGGCAGGACTGCCTTTACGCTCCCGCCTCCCCCCTACCGCAGTGCTCGTGTGACGAGCGGCGCGAGAAACTGTGCCTCAACCTCAACGCCGCGCGACCTGGCGTAGGCGCGTGTCGCATCCCAGTCGCGTCGCGTCGCAATTTGCGCGCCACACGCTATACGCGTCTCAATTTGCGACAAGCCTAAAATGGTAGGGCCGGCCATACTTCTATCGGGCCGAGTGTGCGTGCCCTGGTTCCGCCTGTATCTCTTTCGTTCGTTGCTTTCCGGAAGTACTCGGTACAGCGCGACACTTGATTTTCTATTGCGGTGCGAAATTTTTCGTTCGGCACAACTTTCTTCATTTCGGCAGAATCGTGGTGTCAACGGTGATTATCCATCGCTATTTGATCGTAATATGAAGGACGTTCACAGGTCCGGTGGATGTTTGGACAAAAACAGGCAGTCTGGCGATCCACCGTCACAAGTCTTTAAATGGGAATGACAGAGGAGAGGGATGAGAATTCTCAATGTTAATTATGTAGTCTCACAAGTAGTGGATACTGAAAATTCGCTACGAATCGATATTGTAATACCACGCAGAGAGACTTTAAAGATGTACACTACTGGCCATTAAAATTGCTACACCAAGAAGAAATGCAGATGATAAACGGGTACTCATTGGACAAATATATTGTACTAGAACTGACATGTGATTACATTTTCACGCAATTTGGGTGCATAGATCCTGAGAAATCAGTACCCAGAACAACCACTCTGGCCGTAACAACGGTCTTGATACACCTGGGCATTGAGCCAAACAGAGCTTGGATGGCGTGTACAGGTACAGCTGCCTATGCAACTTCAACACGATACCACAGTTCAGCAAGAGTAGTGACTGGCGTATTGTGACGAGCCAGGTGCTCGGCCACCATTGACCAGACGTTTTGAATTGGCGAGAGATCTGGAGAATGTGCTGGCCAGGGCACCAGTCGAACATTTTCTGTATCCAGAAAGGCCCGTACAGAACCTGCAACATGCGGTAGTGTATTATCCTGCCGAATTGTAGGGCTTCGCAGGGATCGAATGAAGGGTAGAGCCACGGGTCGTAACACATCTGAAATGTAACGTCCACTGTTCAAAGTGCCGTCAGTGCGAACAAGAGGTAACGGAGACGTGTAACCAATGGCATACCATACCGTCAAGCTGAGTGATACGCCAGTATGGCGGTGAACAATGTGTGTTCACCGCGATGTCGCCAGACACGGATGCGACCATCATAATGCTGTAAACAGAACCTGGATTCTTCCGAAAAAATGACGTTTTGCCATTCGTGCATCCTGGTTCGTCGTCGAGTACACCATCGCAGGCGCTCCTGTCTGTAATGCAGCGTCAAAGGTAACTGCAGCCATGGTCTCCGAGCTGATAGCCCATGCTGCTGCAAACGTTGTCGAACTGTTCGCACAGAAGGTTGTTGTCTTGCAAACGCCCCCATCTGTTGACTCAGGAATCGAGACGTGCCTGCACGATCCGTTACAGCCATGCGGATAAGATGCCTGTCATCTCGACTGCAAGTGATACGAGGCCGTTGGGATCCAGCACGGCGTTTCGTATTACCCTCCTGAACCCACCGATTCCATATTCTGCTAACAGTCATTGGATCTCGACCAACGCGCGCAGCAATGTCGCGATACGATAAACCGCAATCGCAATCCACAATCCGACCTTTATCAAAGTCGGAAACGTGATGGTACGCATTTCTCCTCCTTACACGAGGCATCACAATAACGTTTCACCAGGCAACGCCGGTCAACTGCTGTTTGTGTATGACAAATCGGTTGGAAACTTTCGTCATGTCACCACGTTGTAGGTGTCGCCACCGGCGCCAATGTTGTGTGAATGCTTTGAAAAGCTAACCATTCACATATCACAGCATCTTCTATATGTCGGTTAAATTTCGCGTCTGTAGCACGTCATCTTCGTGGTGTAGCAATTTTAATGGCCAGTAGTGTAGTTCACAATGAAAGAGCAAAAAATTGCAACAACTGACAGACGGCGTTATTCGTTCTGTAAAACATGCAGCACTTTGTGCTAAGTTTGAAGGCATGCAGCACGTGAAGATATTGGTGGAATGAACAGTAAAATGTCTGATATCGCACGCCTCGTTGCACGTCAGTTGCTACTGGTTTCAATGTACTTGAAACGTATAAAGACTTAATATATTACTGCAAATCACGTTGGCTAAGTCAAGACCGGGGACGATTTTTCTATTCAAAACTCGTTATTATTAAATGTATGAAACAAAAAGGAACGAAAACTAGAATATCCGAGATGAGTTACAGCTCTCGCATTTTAAATGGACTGGTCTACAAACTGCCCACAGTAAGACACTGCAAGAAGGGGAACAACTGAATTACAGCTCTCGCATTTTAAATGGACTTGACTGCAAACTGCCACAGTACGACAGTGCAAGAAGGGGAACAACTTCCTGATTTGATGGGGATGCATTTAGCCCTCTATTGCATGATTTTTTTTTTAGGAAACCCATAAAAACATATCTGGGGGTAGGGTCTGACACACAAAATACTTTTGGATAGGTTAAACATAGAAATTGTGATGTAATTTTGATTTATTCAATATTTTAGGTTTGGCAAAACCATGCGTATGTCAACAAACTTCCCAGAAAACTCACAACACTTTTATTTACAGATATGTATAAAATGACTTAGGGAAGATACACAAATGTGCTTCTACATACATTTATGAATAGTTTTAGGTGAAAACTGTTACTTTTCTGTTTTCAAAAATATAGTTTGTCATATTATTCAACATTAGATACCTCATTTCATCACTCAGGGTGAAATTTCAAAAAACAGTTTTATTTCCTGTGAAACATAAATGAACCTTGCGTTTCGAACACTTCGCTCTCACAATTCCATTGCTTGATGGAACTTTTCACCTTCCTTTGATATCCTTAATAGGTAAATATCCTATGCCATCTAGCCGCATATCTTTTACTGGCAATGCAGCTGTTGGTCCTTTCTTTTTCTTCACTGTATAGACTGTAGGCTCTCTCAATGGAATTGATTCTAGGTCTTCCTTGCTTTCTCGCCTCACTTTCCCCCTGGAACAACAAACCTCTACCTGTGGCCTTCTTGATTTCGCTAAAACGAGTATGCTTTTCCAATGCATTCCACTTGATAGTGCATCTCTTCTGTAAATAAAGCTATCATTCACTGCCATCAGGTCTAGAATATGAAAAAATATTCTGTAATATCCTCTTTTGGAACGTATCTGTATCCTATACAATGCTAGAACTGAATCCACAAGATCTACACCCACGAACTGATTATACTCTATTACTACCCTGGGGCAAGGCACCTTGACCGACTTCTTCAACTTCTTGTCAAATCCTTCTACTTCAGTCATTGGATTCGCTCCCACAAAATTGCTGAATAATGTCACAAATCTGTTATGCCACTTTACATCAGAATATTGCGTATTTCCATGGAACACTGTCTTTCATCTGTTGCACCTCTTCCAGATCCCTTCATTTTCTTGTCAGAGCCGAACGCACGTCCCTTTAGACGGTTGGAACAAACAGTGCCTAGGCTGTAGATTCCTCTTTCTGCCAGTTTCATTTGCAGATTTAAACTACAGAACCAGTTGTCAAAAAATATTATACAATTCTTGTGCTCAGGTATAAAACTAGCTAGCCTAGCAACATTTCCACTGACTTCTGCGTCAAAAAGCTGCTCATTTTGGTTAGTTCTGCCAGTATACAGTTCAAAGTGGTATACTACGCCATTCACATCAGATAGTACAAAAATTTTATATCTCCATATCTTTGGGTTTTTTGTTTTTTTATTTTTATTTTATTTGCACTGTTTCATTGAATGACGCCCTTTGAATGGTATAATCTGCCCGTTAAGGCTGAATTGTTCCGGCTTCTGTAGCACTTTACACTTAGAAACAGTATGGTCATTTGTATATAGGATCATACCCTGGCTCTCCTTTGAGTATTGTTCTCAAATTACCAGCATAATGTATGTTATTCTTTACTTGTTCAAAGCGATTTATACGCATTCTATCAGCTACAATGGGAACTCTAGTCTCAGGATTCCAGTAATCTCTAGTATAAGGGAGCCTGATCTAATTCTTGTCTGTCAAGTTTCAGCCCTTTTGCAGGATTTTTTTCTATGGATAGTCTGTTTGACTCCTCAACAATAATGTGCAACATTTCGCTTCCAAGAAACGTATGAAAATATTCTTTCTGACTGCAACATGAGAAGGGATGTCAAGTGTATCAGTCCATTCTGGGATAACTAGTACTTTCCGGCATTTCTTCTAACTACACGTTTGTTTAGGCCTTTTATTTGGTTTTGGAGCATTATTTTCTTCTGGCATTACAATGTCATTTCGATGCAACACATTGCTTTCGTCTTGTTATTCCTGTTCCTGTTCTTTTCCTCTTCTTCTTGTTCTCCATCACTGTCATCGTCACTCTCAGAAACAACTATAGACGAAGCTCCATGAGGAATATTGCGTCCAGCGCTTTCATCCTCTGAATCATCTGCAAATACTTCTTCACTGTCAGTGTCGCCCAATTCCCAATCGTCACTTTCTTCAGGAATATTCCTAACTGCCGCTGAATGTCTGCCACCACAGAAGCACGAAGCTGGAATTGATCCCATGTCTACAAAATAAAAGTAATAACAGTAATAAACAGCATTGTACTGAATCCGCTTGAGTTGAGAAAGGTTATGTTTACATTGGCAAGATCGTAGTGTTGCCTTAAGGCAACAAACCGAAAATTCAGAGTAATTATATATCATTCAGTTACAGAGACATTGAAACATTATCTGAGCTATCTTTATGCATCATTTTACATACCTTAAAAATATAATTTCTTTGGGTGTCATCTAAGTGGCAGAAATAATTCACTTTTTCCGCTGCTGTAGCGTGTGATTACATATAGTGGATCTCCAGCAACGATTATAGATTATCAATAGTTTCTGCCGACATAACGACGCTAAATACAGTCAAGCTTAACATTATACATAAATTTATGGTTTGTCGCCATATGGCAACAGCATGCAAAAAAGGGTTGCAAAGAAAATGGCTTTATAGAAGGGGCACATTTTGACAAAAATGTTCCAGATCCATGAGCTCACTGCCGTTAAAGATAACGTGAGATTTGAAGAATTCATTGTTGCCTTGAAAGAATAACACAGGTAGTTTCCTAAACTGTCAATCTTACATCTATTTTCGAGATGTTTTCGAGACTATTTGCCGCTTCTGTGCAGGTGTAACTGATTGATCTGTAAGGTCATTCCCGTTTTAATGGCAAATCCTTTTACGCTAAAACTGTCCAGCACGCCTACATTGTATCCCTCGCGTAGAATTTCTCCGTCCCCATAATGAGGATGCAAAAGTGCTTAATATTCAGAGCAACATATTTGTGTGAAAGACCTTTCTTCGATTACGAAACTAAATAAGTCACGATTATGAGGCAACTTGCGGCGAAAATCTGTGAAATTGTCCTCGTGTGTCCGTGTGCCAACGGTTTGTACCAGGTGAAAATTGATGATAATCAAATAATACCGAAAATTGGTTTTGTTTGAGATCTTTGATGTTGAAAAATATTAAATATCAAACCAAGTCGTATCAGTGCGACTGCGTAGCCATTTAAATGCGGTACGTTCGCAGTTTCCCCCTCTTTCCGCCTCCTCACTGCCAGACAACATGGTGTGATGGAGGGGAAATGTGCCACGAAGCTGAGCCCTAAGGCACTGGCGCCACAGGACGGCCCGCGGAGCGAAACCCTGTCTCATGGTATGCCCCTTACAACCCACGTTTACTGGACAGGTTTTTTCTTGAAACTTCCTGGCAGATTAAAACTGTGTGCCGGACCGAGACTCGAAATTGGGACCTAGGCAAAGGTCCCTAGTTCGAGTCTCGGTCCGGCACACAGTTTTAGTCTGCCAGGAAGTTTCATATCAGCGCACACTCCGCTGTAGAGTGAAAAATTCATTCTAGGTTTTTTCTTGTTCTAGTCTGCCCTATCTCCTCCCAAAAGTCTGCAGAACAAGAAGTCCACTATCAGAAATTTCATAACGATTTTCGTCTATAGCTTCCGACTCGTTTGTTTTCTGCTGACCAGTGTCTCTTACTTCAGATTGATACAGTTACATTTCTCCATCATTCCTGAGCGTTTGTAATATTAACCCAGGATGTCCCAGTTTAGTGATTGTACCAAAGTTTTCACCATCGTCCCCTACTGCCCCCTCCCCCCCCCCCCCCCCGCCCTCCCCTTCTCAATGCACAATCCTACTCCATTCGCATATTGTGTGTGGGAATCGAACTTTATGTGGAATCGAATTTCTTTCATCTTAGCATTACGCTCATTTCGTGAGAGCCGGCCGCGGTGGTCTCGCGGTTCTAGGCGCGTCGTCCGGAACCGTGCGACTGCTACGGTCGCA
The DNA here is from genome assembly GCF_023897955.1 of Schistocerca gregaria. NCBI lineage: Eukaryota > Metazoa > Arthropoda > Insecta > Orthoptera > Acrididae > Schistocerca > Schistocerca gregaria. Next base: position 1,057,113,662 of record NC_064920.1, read on the forward strand.
GGTTCGAATCCTGCCTCGGGCATGGATGTGTGTGATGTCCTTAGGTTAGTTAGGTTTAAGTAGTTCTAAGTTCTAGGGGACTGATGACCACAGCAGTTGAGTCCCATAGTGCTCAGAGCCATTTGAACCATTTGAAACATCACTGCGTGAGACATACTTTGGAGGAAGTAAGAAGCTTCTTGAACCGTTCTCAGAATTTTGCGTAAAAACACAAATCTAGGCAGATGGGCTTGATATTGCAAGGCGGGCCACTTGCAACAGTGCGCTGATCAAGCGTTGCACTACAGTGATTGTCGAACATCGCTGTCTGCCTGCCGAGAGATTAGTGAAGCCAGGGGCATTTCGGCATGCGGCGTTCGTGACTTTAGCAGCCACAACACCGTCCGCTTTTGCGTGGATAAACACTGGACATCTGGCCAGGTACGTAATCGGAGCAACAGTCAGTCGAATCGGGAAGTGATCGAGCCGGCGTTCGTCAGCTTCCACCGCGAGGCTGCTCCGGTGCAGCGTCATCCTGACACGGGCTGGTTCTAAATGGCTCTGAGAGCTATGGGACTTTACTGCTGAGGTCATCAGTCCCCTAGAACTTAGAACTACTTAAACCTAACTAAGCCAAGGACATCACACACATTCATGCCAGAGACAGGATTCGAACCTGCGACCGTAGCGGTCGCGCGGTTCCAGACTGCAGCGCCTAGAACCGCTCGGCCACATCGGCCGGCTGACACGGGGTGGAGTCGGTGCTGGATGGACCAAGCGTCGAATTGAGACTGTCCTAGGCACCTAGCCACCAGCCAGACTCAAGTCCAGGGTTCGTATATAGGAGCCTCCGTCGCCTCGCTAAGGGCCGACCGCCAGCAAACCTCGCCTGCAGCCAAGCCCAGCCGTGCCACTGTGTCCCGTAGGTGAGGGAGGATCGTTGGCCATCTCGAAAACGAATCTGATGTGGGCGCAGGACCCACGCTTCCCGGGATCAGAAAAAAAGGACCCACTGTCAAAAAAAAAAAGTAGGATCCACGCTCAGGTCTGGGAAAAAGCATCCACGCCTCTAGCGAACAGGGAAAGGAGTCAGCGCTTCCAGTCAAAGAAGGTAGTAACATTTATATGGTACTTCTAATCAAAACAGTAAAACGTTAGTCTGTCGTAAGTCAATAGGAAAAATGGCTCTGATTATCCGGTACGTTGAGAGCAGAAGAAAATGGACCTCTGATTCCATTCGTCTCGCTTTTTTCCGAAATATCCCGAAAGTTTTTTGTTTGAGACATTCACAATTTCTCAACAGGCTATTTCTCCTATTTCTCGTATTTCTAATGGAAATGTGAAGGACATCCTTCTGTACAGCAGTGGAAGTTGGAAAGTAGATAAAAAGATAACATCACAGTTACAGAGCTTCATAAGTAGGTGTCTACGGCGCATAAACAGTGTCTGGTGGTCAGAAAAAATAAGTAATGAGGATCTCTGGAGAAAAACAAATCGGACACCAATAGAAGAACAGATACGTGAGAGAAAGTGGAGACGGCTTGGACAAAAATCGAGAAAGCCATATGGACTAATCGAAAAGGGAGGCATTGGAATGGAATCCCCAAGGGACAAGGAAGAGAGGCAGGCCTAGAGGTACGTGGAAAAGGTCGTTGAAAGGGGAAGAAAGGATAATTGACGAGAGCTTGGCAAAATTGAGAGAAATGGCAAAAGGCAAAGGTCCTGCTTTTTTTGTGATTACACTTGGCTAAAGCATTTTAGGCTACTGGATGCATGATTCGAAATTTACTGCTCGTTGCACAAGAATAATATACCCCAGGAAGCACGATTTGTGCAACTTCCTCTACAATTTTTGCTTATTTACAGTTAATGTTTTGCACTGTTAGTAGTATTGATTCATGTCCACTATTTTATCATGCCAACACGAAGGTACACTTTTAACAGAAATATAAAAGGTGAGTTTACCTTTATCACTGGCAACAGAGAAGATGTAGAATTTGCAAATCAAACTTTGCTATAGGACATGGTGGAATGTATGACTTTGTGAATCATGGTAAGATGAAGAAAGATCGCCTGAATGTTCAAACAAAAATGCACTTCCTAATAAAACACATAAAAGTGAGAATTACGGTGACAGGGCAGCAGAATTAACTACGGGGTGTTCAAAAAGTCTCTCCGCAGTGCCTTATGATTGTTTGCAGCGCGTTCCGTGTGATTGTTCGCCCTTCAAGTGGACTCTCCCAACATTCCACTGTTTCGTTTATCTCAGCCAGCGTCAGTAGTATCTTTGTTGCGTGTCGTTACGTGTTGACGTGAACGTTTAATTTCTTTGTTCGTTTGTTACGTTTTTGTCACTGTTAAAATGCTAGCCATCGAAGAACGTGTGTTTTTAACCGAACAAGTGTTCAAAGCTGGCGGTATATACACAGTTTCAGTTCGTCAACATTTAGTTCAGTTTCCCCGGAGACAGCACTCCCACATGCGATACTGTGCGAGATTTGACTAACAAATTTCAAAGTACGGTTCAGCGACAGATTCACCGAGAAGTGGTCGTCCTAGCGTTTTGTCTGAGGATAAACTACTCGATACTTCCGATAAAACGTCCATGAGTCCGAACAAGTCTGCAAGAAAACTCTCCCAGGAAATCGATATTAGTGTCGGAGTGACCCACACAGCTGTAAGGAAAAAATTAGAGCTTTTCCCATACAAAGTGACAGTCGTGCAAGAACTGTGAAATACTGACAGTGGCGAGAGACTGCATTATTGTTAATGGTTCGAAAATTTCGTTCAGCAAAATGGAAGGAATTTTCTTAAAGAAACGTTTTTACTGATGAGGCGAGGTTTCATTTATACGGGTACATGAACTATGTAGAGTACTGCAAATCCACTGTGTATTCATGAGGAACCATTTCATTCTGTGAAAACAGAAGTTTGGATTGCAATTTCTAGACGACGGATTGTAGGTCCCATATTTTCCAACGAATCAATAAACGCACAACGATACTGCAGTGGTATTCTGTACCCATTCATAGGAGAACTTGTCTTAAGTGAAATACTGAACGGTTATTTTCAACAAGATGGTGCAACCGCGCATACAGCTCGCGTTTCAATGTCACTGCTTGCTGATGTTTCTGGTGATCGCATAATTTCACAGGGACTTTGGCCTCCACGATCGCCTGACCTAACACCACCTGACGTTTTCTTCTGGGGTGCAGCGAAAGCAACTCTCTATAAAAACCGTCCAAAATCCATCGATGAATTGAAAACTGCAATATCCACTTTCGCTGCTTCTGTTACGAAGAAATGTTACAACTTGTGTTTGGAAACATGATTAGACGAATTGAATTGTGTGTTCAACAACAGGGGGGACACTTTCAACATTTAATGTGAAAATTTGTAAGTAAACGTGAATATTCAATAAATTAATAACTTGCATTTCAGTGAGTTTCAGTTCGGTATATTCACTGCAGCACGCGCGGTTAACACTCATACGGCAGTGTGGAGAGACTTTTTGAACACCCCGTATAAGAAGTTATTTTGGGATCATCTGAATGCATTACCCAAAGGTAAACTCGTAAGTCCATTAAATTTTGTCAGTACAATTTGTGTCCCGTTTTCGGCCTCAATAGTGACAAGTTTTTTTCTATACTTTTTAGTTATGGGAATAACAATGAAAACAATCGATTCACGCAGTTGTTGGAAAACAACCGACTCATTCGGTTGCAGCTTTACGTATCGACTGAATTATTCATTCATTCTTTTGCGTGAAACTAATCTGTGGGTGCAACCGAATGCAAACGGTCGTACAGTTGGTCGGACTACTGATTCATTCTTCTGAATGAAACCAGTCCCTGAGAGCAACTCAGTGATAACAGTCGAGTCAATCTGTTGTAGTTTCAAGTGCCGGTTGGATTTTTGTTCGTTCATTTATTTATTTTTCGAGTGAAAGCAGTCTATGAAAGCAATCACACAGAAACATGCGACACTGCTCTAGCTTTGCAATTGACTGAACTATTCATTAGTTCTTCTTATTTTTGTGCAACTGAAAAGTCAGTAATTGTTTTTCTGTTGGATAACCACGTATTCATTCTTTCAAGTGAAATCTCTCTTTAGTGTTTTAGCCGTCTGAGCTATCCACCCATTCTTCTGACTGAAACCAGCCTACAGCTGACTGCAGACTTTAGACTTTCCTCGTGACGCTTCATAAACTGCAGAAAAGAGAGGCCGTTGACGTCGCTATTGACATTTCTTTGCAGAACGCACCACAAACATGACACAGTATTACTTGGAAACACATGATTACACTTTGGAGTTTGTACTTCGTGCTACTTACAGAAATTCTTATGAACTGATGAGAAATATTTTTACATTTACGCACCTGATTATGACAAGTGTCTTTCTATAAGAGTTGAAAGAATTTTTACTGACTTATGAAATGCCATATGGCTGCTGAATGATGTTTCCATGTTTTACTCTGTATATATTTGCTTATTTTATTTGCTATGTAGTTTCTAGCTGCGCTGTAGCATTGGTTTTGTAACATAAAATTTAATACATATGCTAATGTGAACACTTTCTGTCAACAGATCCATTAATTAATAATTTTATGATCCACATTCTTAAAAAAAAGAGCACGAGGAAAGGAAAGAAGCATAACCAAGAGAAGTGACTAGTAACAGGAACTTTTCAAAGACTTCTTAATTTTTTTGGCTAGAATAAGTTGTAGTGCTCTACTTTAGTGATAAGATGTAACATTGACATTAAGATGTGAATAGACATTTACCTTATTTGCGTTGCTGTCTGCTTGTGAATTCTCATGTTTAGGTATAAGTTATTGCATTTGCTGCTGCTATTTGTAAGGCATTGTCCTACTGAATTTTACGTGGTATTACTCTGGTAAGCCGGTTTACCACTGATTTATTTCTCTTGTTTGGTGCATATTTCCTTATATTAGTTGTAATGTTGCATTTGCTTTACTAATGTAGATTTACTGCTGCTTTCTTTGCCAATTTGCATTTTTTTGCCATTTCTGCTTGTGTTAATTGTTTTGTGCGGCTGCATTGCCTCGTTCTCTAGTTTTTGTATCTGAGCTCAGTAGATTTAAGTTAGTTTAAAAAGTGGTATATAACCAGGGAACAGAGACAACAGGTTTAGGTAGGATTTTCTTGGAAACAAATGATGAGGTGAGAAATATGTGAAAGCATAACTCCAGAAAGCATGCTTAGATAGAACATTTTTTTGGGAACAATGTTAAACTAAGGGAGATCTCCGAGAAAAAATGAAGTTTTGGTTGGAAAGGAAGTACCTTGTCCTTTCCTTTTTGTGTTACTCTGCTATGTTTTTATGTACCCTTGTGTGTCTGTGTTTTCCCTGTCTCTGTGTGTTTACCTGTCAAGATAAATTTGGTAGAATTTTTTTTTCTAATACTGAGCTGCATTCCTTACGATGAGGAATACTGTTATCCTCAAACGTAATCTGTTTTTTACTTTGAAAAGATATTCATACATTATTTATTCTGTTCTGTTTTCCTTTAATGCTCATGTGTCAAGTTAATGTTCATAGGATATTCTCATTTTTTCATTTATTTACTTGTCACAATTCCTGTAATACTCATGTTATCCCTTATTCCTATTCTTTTTTTAAAGTCTGTATTACTACAAATGTTGTCGGTATTATCTTGTTTCTGACTGTAATGATGTTTTCTGTGCTTTTGTAATTGTATTCTTATGCTGTAAAATTGTAATTGTATATACACCAGTCCTTTAAGTTAAGTAAATAATAGGGATTCATTTTACTGCACACATTTCTGTTGGTCATATTACATGTATAAAATGTCAGAGGTTATATGACTGTGTTAATGCTTGCACGTGTGTTGATATTCAGCAAGGGACTGGTTAACAGCATTGCTGGTTCAAAGGATATTGCAAAAAGTTAGTGAGTGCACAAGTGTTGGCTTATGGACTTGCTATATTATCCGCAAGACTCTTCAAATGTGATAGTGCACCCGCACAGTCGCAATGGATGGCTGCTGGCCATCTCTTCAAGGACTACAGTGGGTCTGCAAAAAAATGGCTCTGAGCACTATGGGACTTAACTGCTGTGGTCATCAATCCCCTAGAATTTACAACTACTTAAACCTAACTAACCTAAGGACATCACACACATTTATGCCCGAGGCAGGATTCGAATCTGCGACCGTAGCGGTCGCGCGGCTCCAGACTGTAGCGCCTAGAACCGCCCGGCCACTTCGGCCGGCAGTGGGTCTGCACCTTTGGGTGACCCATTACTATCATAATCTCAACAAGAAATACTGTGGGTCTGCTCTGTGGTGACCTACTAATTCTACCAATATTCTTCAAGACTTCGACTGACTCTGCGGTGGGTTTGCTCTGTTATGGCCCATTACCAATCTTCATGTCAAGAGTCAGCACTGTTTTTCCATTGAGAGGACAACTCTACTTCTTCAAGGCTGCATGGAGGTCCACTACTTGTGTGTGCATTTTCTTTTACTGCTCAGACTTTGTGCATAAAACTGTCATAGACTACTCTTCTAATGAATGATTAGCACTGTCTGTAGGGACTGTGAGGACAATTTTTGCTTTTGACCAACAGTATATCACTAACAGTATGCATTTGATCTATTTGATATTGTTAATTTCAAAAAGAATTAACAAATTAGAATTGACCACTGCCAAAAACAAGTTGCAGATTTTTTTGAAAGGAACAGAGGGGCTATGTAAGCAGGGCTGTTTATGTGTTTGTATGTTGTTAGCGCTATGTAGCGCTCTGTATTAAACCTCTGACTGCGCTGTGTGCACTCTGTAAGAGACACTCTGTGGCTGGTCGGACTTGCAGTTGGAGGTGTACAGCCAGCAGTGATGGAGTGGTTGTGAGTCGTCGCCACTGATGGAGGTTAGAAGTTTGAAGTGTTAGCGAAAGCAGACGATCTGGACGTGTCTGACATGGAGATTGAATATTATTCAGCATTATGTAATTTTTGGTATTGGATGTCACGAACGATTATATATTTGTTTTGAACTGGATGTCATATTATTAAGGTAAAAATACGTTGTCTGATTTGAAACAAAATCTTCCCTTTGCTAACCGCATGCCTGTCAGTAGTTAGAGCCTTCAGTAGTTAGAATCTTTTATGTAGCTGACAGTATTGGTGCTTGCGGCATTGCTGTAGTTCGGGTAATGAAGATTTTTGTGAGGTAAGTGACTTATGTAATGTATAGGTTTTTGTCAGAATTTCTTCTTAGTCAGGGCCTTTATTTTGAGTTAATCTGAAAGCAGTCAGATCGCGTTACCGTTGAATATTGTGAGTAATTAATGAAATGGAAAAGTTTGAGTTCTGTTTGTCAGGGCAAATTCAGTAGGTCAGTGTTGTAATGATAAAGACTAGCAAAGTGTCACCTGTATTCACTTTCAGTTTAAGTAAATATTTTATTAAGAAGTTTCATTTGGTAATGGCATATTGAAGAATGCAGTAGGGCAGTGCACATTTTCCATTACATTTTTCTGCGTTTATAATCTGATTATAAAGGATACCAGGGAGATAGGAAATGAAGATCTGAATGCTTTAATCTTTGCTGATGAGCTAGCTGTCTGGGAAGAAATAGAACTAGAGGTACAGGGAAGATTAGATGAATGGAACTTCAAGTTTAAAGAGTATCAACTGACAGTAAGCAAGAGAAAAACTGTAGCAATGGTCAATAGCTATGAGCAGGACGTCAGCCCAGGGCAATATGATGCTAGATGCAGAGAAAATTGAATGTGTGGAAACTTTCAATTACCTTGGAAGTACAATATCAAAGAATGGAACTGGCTAACTAGAAGTGTGGAACAGAGTAAGAAATGGATGTAAATTTTTTCAACTTTTGAATCTTATGTGGGACCAAGGATATCCTGCGAGAGCCAAACAGACCAAGTTTAAAACGTATCTTCTGTCGATTACGATATACAGCTTAGAGTGCTGCGTAAATAACGAGACAGAACTGAGCAAGTTACAAGCATGAGAAATGAAGCTTGTGCGATCGACCTTGCAGAAGAGTAAACGAGATAAAATTAAGAATGAAGCCATCAGAGGAGAGATCCAGGTGGATCTGTCAGTGACTGAGAGGCGGAGTAATAGACAGCTCAAGTGGTATGGGCGTGTGAAGAGACTGAAGGATGACTGCCTGCCAAAACAATACTTGAATAGAAATACTCAGGAGAAAAGAACATTTGGACGGCCCAGAAAGAGACGGCTACGTTAGATTCAAGAAGATTTGAAAACTTGAGGAAAAAACTGTGAAAGAAAATCGAGACAAGAAGAATCTCAAAGCAAAATGGAGGCAAACTGTTCACGAACACCCCACCTGGCTGGCTTGAAGAATACAAAGGTGATGATGATGATGATGAATGCAAATAGGAAAGAAATGTGATTGACACTTGAAATCAGTAGTTGGGAAGGTGAATGGAAAACTTAGTTTTGTTGTGTGAATTGCCTCTGGCACAGTACGGTGCATTTGTAAAGCACCACTTACAAAATACTAATGTGAGCTGTTTCATTCCTGGTGATGACAGGAGTGATATATTTCTCGCAAAGGACCTATCGCTAATTTAGCTGCTCATGAATACATGTACTCCCATTTATGATATTAGAATGAATTTTATATGACACTCTGTGGCACATCTTTCTGATCTCCATGCGGTTTTGACCAGTGGATTCATTTGCAGTGTATACGCTCGAAAAAGTGAAAGACTAGCGTTTCACGTCTCGTGGACAGAGTTTTAGCTAGGATACGACAAGGATGGAGAAGCTGTAATAACATTCACTTTAATGGAATTTTAAACCACACTCCTCTAAAATATGAGCGCAGTGAATGCACCACATCATGTTTCTCTCGGTCAAATATTGGAGTTTCGCCTCAAGCACTGTACTACAAATTTATCCATTTATTATTCAAATGAGACTTTCTTAGAGTAACACCAAAGCGGTTTTTTGTGCGAATGGTATTATCTGCGACAATCCAATACCGGAAATCACGTAGCCATCAACGTCCTTGATATGATCTTTGTACTGTTCTCTTGTCATCTGACATGCCTATGTCATATCCGCAGCTGCCGGTGTCACGTACCTGATAATGCGATGAGCTGGCTTCTTTCTGTAGAGAAACACTCATATCCTCCATAAATCATGCGAGAGAGGGCTGCATATTGCGCCATAGTTTTTTTATCACCTAGCCTCTAGAAACGTTTCCGTTAAAGAAGTTTGAAAGGTTAAACGAAAACACACAGAAACATTGTTTCCTTATGTTGCTTGTAATTAAACTCAACCATCAGTCTCCATAAAATTCCTTTTGGAATACACTGTCAGAAAAATAAAATGTGATGTACATCTAAAGACAAACAAATGATGACACAGGCCAACGAAAATTTGTTTTTGAAATTTTTTTTTGCTTTGATAGCTGATCTTTATAGATTTTTATGAGCTGAATCCATATCTATCCTTAGAATTTTTTGTATCACCCATAAGTTTCGAGTAAAATGCTTTTATTATATAGTATAAAAATCCTATGCTATATGGTAAACGGGGAAATTATTGAAACGATTTCTTACAACATAAGCATGGTTTGTATTTACAGTAAGATACTTAAAACAATGATTTGTGTTAGTAGAGGTTTCACTTGTCAGCCGGAATTGGTTTGTATTTTCTTTCTCTTTTTTCTTTTAAGCTTCTTGTGTGGCTTTTTCTACGATGAGTCGCTTGCTGAACTTCTCAGTGAAGTGGCCAACAGTAGCCCCCCCATCACGTACATCAGAAAATACTTCTGTTGGAATAGAATTTAAATCATCTGGTGGTTCAGGAACCGGCAAATTTACACCATGCCCTACTGGTGGGATGGCGGATGGAAGGTTGTTTTTCGAATTATGACCAGTAATATCAACACTGCAAAAGTAGCAATCATCAGAATGATTTCTCAGCTCCCTCCATATCACAGGAACAGCAAATCTAAAGTCTTTTTTTCTCCTTTTTGGACCATTTTCTCAGATCTTCGAGACACACATAACATACCTTATGCGGCGCCCTAGATTTATCTTGATCACCAAGCTTAGATCCAAAATATGACAGATAAACCTTTTTCACAAAGTCTGTAATGTTTCTTTGGTGTTTCTTAATCACAAGTTCACCACAAATATAACAAAAACTGTCAGCAGAGTTTCTACAATCACAATTAGACATTGTACTGAGCACATGTACAGGAAATGGGAAAGTGAGGTTAGGATGACAGTAAACAAAACACTATCTGTTAACACAAAAGTAGAATCGACCTTTCTTTGCCAGCATTGCTACCAATGTGATCTACATTCATTACACATCCTTTTAAAATTATTTTAACTATATAATAGCTCCTAAATTCTTTAAAAAATCGCTTAATTTAATAAATTTGACTGTAAAATATGAAGAAATGGTGGGTCATATAGTTTTTTAAGTATCATATTTGAATTTCCCACCATAAAAATCTAAGAATAAGGTATTTTCAGCAAAAAAGTTTTTCCATTGCTGGCCTGTGTAATCATTTCAGAAAAACTGGATAAATTATTCATGAGAAGAAACTTAACAAATCGAAGGAGAGTAAATAACGAGTCGGTCCACCTCTGGTCCTTATGCAAACAAATATTCAGACTGGCACTGAGTGGCAGCGTTGTCAGATGACCTCCTGTGGCATATTTTGGCAAATGTGGTAGGTCGCCAAAATCCCGAGCAGGTTGGAGGGCCCAGCCCATAATACTCCAAACGTTCTTAGATGGGGAGAGATCCAGTGGCCTCGCTGGCCAAGGTAGGGTTTGGCAAGCACAAAGACAAGCACTGTCTCGCTGAAGTGTACACCCAGGATGGCTTTTAATGAAGGGCAACAAAACGGGGCATAGAATATTGTCGACATATCACTGTGGTGTAAGGGTGCCTTGATGACAACAAGTAGCACCCCACTCTATCACTCCTGATTGGTTGTCGAGCTGTACGGCGAGCGATAACCAGGTCAGTATCCGACCGTTGTCCGAGGAGTCTCCAGAAACGTCTTCGATGGTAATCGGGACTCAGTTCGAAACGGGACTCATCACTGAAGACAATTCTACTCCAGTCAGTAAGATTAAAGGCCTCAGACGCGTCTGGAGACGCCCTGGACAGCGGATGGATACCAGCCTGAGTGTCGCCCGCCTTATGGCCAAACAACAGGAGTGACAGTCTGGGGCGCCAATTATGTTCACAGCAACACCCCTTAGGTTATCATACAGCGCATCCTTACAACGCAGCGGTACGTCGACAATACTCTACGCCCCTTTTCGTTGCCGTTCATGGCAAGCCATCCTGGACTTACATTTCAGAAAGATAATGTCCGCCCACAGACCGCTTGCCTTCGTGCTTGCCAAATCCTACCTTGGCCAGCTAGATCGCCGGATCTCTCCCCAGTTATGAACGTCTTGATCATTATGGACCAAGTCTTCCAACCAGCTCGTGATTTTGACGATCTAACGCACCAATTGGACGGAATTTGCCACAATATCCAACAAATCTGCCAATCAATGCAAAGCCAAAACTGCTCATTTACAGGCCAGAGGTGGATCAAAGTATTACTGACTTACTCAGTTTGTGAAGCTCTTTCTCTTGCATATTTCATCAAGTCTCTCTCAAAGTGTAATCATTTGTTTGTATGAAGATGTACATTACATCTACCGATTTCCGCACCATTCAGATTATTCCTTCGTGGCGCATCTGTTTTTTTTTCTTTTTTTTCTTACTTCAGTAGGTGTCCTAAGCTAAAAATGTATGAACTACAACTTAGTTGTGTCTTGGCTTTAAAATAAGGCATAGTTTGCATAAAAGATACCTGTTTAAATGCATTTCATAGGTCGTACTTGCAAGTACATCCTCAGAACAGGATGAAAGACAAACAAATACAAAAGTAAACAAGAACGTTTAAAAGAAATCACTACAGTGACTCAGGAACTCAAAATTACTTGTAAGGCAAATGACTGGTTCATGAACGCGCTGGAGAAAGCACGTTCCACGAGAATTGAAAGGATAACAATACATCACCCTCGCAATAAACAACCTAAAATGTAGTGGAACACGAAATGCTCTTGGGGTATTACTTTAGAACTCAGTATTACGAGAATTTAAACTGCAGCGCACAAAGTAACTGTACCGAAAAACACGTCGATGTCAGGGGGACAAGATTCTTATTAACAAAGCTTGGGAGAGTCTCTCTGCTCTTCGCTGTCAGGCGATGCTAACTGTTGCGTTTCGGAATTCGTTTCTTGGCTTGGAAATTAATTAAGCCTGGCGCAGCTTCGCCAAACTCAGCACGAGAAGAAGGATAACTGTTAAGAGAACATTCAGGGGGAGCAGCAGAGCACGAAAAAAAAAAAAAAAAAAAAAATCTCCACGTAATAAAATCTGCCGTCCGATCTCTCCAATAACAGTAGTGCCAAGTAAGCACAGAGAATATACAGGGTGGTCCATTGATAGTGACCGGGCCAAATATCTCACGAAATAAGAATCAAACGAAAAAACTACAAAGAACGAAACTCGTCTAGCTTGAAGGGGAAAACCAGATGGCGTTATGGTTGGCCCGCTAGATGACGCTGCCACACGTGAAACGTATGTCAACTGCGATTTTTAAATAGGAAACCCCATTTTTATTACATATTCATGTAGTACGTAAAGAAATATGAATGTTTTAGTTGGACCACTTTTTTCGCTTTGTGATAGATGGTGATGTAATAGTCACAAACGTATGAGTACGTGGTAGCACGTAACATTCCGCCAGTGCGGACAGTATTTGCTTCATGATACATTACCCGTGTTAAAATGGACCGTTTACCAATTGTGGTAAAGGTCGATATCGTGTTGATGCATGGCTATCGTGATCAAAATGCCCAACGGCCGTGTGCTATGCATGCTGCTCGGTATCCTGGACGACATCATCCAAGTGTCCGGACCATTCGCCGGATAGTTACGTTATTTAAGGAAACAGGAAGTGTTTAGCCACATGTGAAACGTCAGCCACGACCTGCAACAAATGATGATGCCCAAGTAGGTGTTTTAGCTGCTGTCGCGGCTAATCCACACATCAGTAGCAGACAAATTGCGCGAGAATCGGGAATCTCAAAAATGTTGGTGTTGAGAATGCTATATCAACATCGACAGCACCCGTACCATATTTCTATTCACCAGGAACGTCGTGTCCAGTTCTGCCACTGGACACAAAAGAAATTACAGTACGATGACAGATATTTTGCACGCGTTTTATTTAGCGACGACACGTCATTCACCAACAGCGGTAGCGTAAACCGGAATAATATGCACTGTTGGGCAACGGAAAATCCATGATGGCTGCGACAAGTGGAACATCAGCGACCTTGGCAGGTTAATGTAGGGGCGCGGCATTATGGGAGGAAGGATAATTGGCCCCCATTTTGTTGATGGCAATCTAAATGGTGCAGTGTATGCTGATTTCCTATGTAATGTTGTACAGATGTTACCACAAAATATTTCACTACATGACAGAATGGCGATGTACTTCCAACATGATGGATGTCCGGCACATAGCTTGCGTACGGTCGAAGCGGTATTGAATAGCATATTTCATGTCAGGTGGATTGGTCGTCGAAGCACCATACCATGGTGCGCACGTTCACCGGATCTGACGTCCCCGGATTTCTTTCTGTGGGAAAGTTGCAGGATATTTGCTATCGTGATCCACCGACAACGCCTGACAAAATGCGTCTGCGTATTGTCAATGCATATGCGAACATTACGGAAGACGAACTACTCGCTATTGAGAGGAATGTCTTTACACGTATTGCCAAATGCATTGAGGTTGACGGACATTATTTTGAGCATTTATTGCAATAATGTGGTATTTACAGGTTCAAAAATGGTTCAAATGGCTCTGAGCACTATGGGACTCAACTGCTGTGGTCATTAGTCCCCTAGAACTTAGAACTACTTAAACCTAACTAACCTAAGGACATCACATACATCCATGCCCGAGGCAGGATTCGAACCTGCGACCGTAGCAGTCGCACGGTTCCGGACTGTGCGCCTAGAACCGCGAGACCAGGTATTTACAGGTAATCACGCTGTAACAGCATGCGCTCTCAGAAATGATAAGTTCACAAAGGTACATGTATCACATTGGAACAACCGAAATAAAATGTTCAAACGTACCTACGTTCTGTGTTTTAATTTAAAAAACCTACCTGTTACGAACTGTTCGTCTAAAATTGTGATCCGTATGTTTGTGACTATTACAGTGCCATCTATCACAAAGCGAAGAAAGTGGTCCAACTAAAACATTCATATTTCTTTACGTACTACACGAATATTAAACAAAAAATGGGGGTTTCTTTTATAAAAAATGCAGTTGATATCCGTTTGACGTATGGCAGCGCCATCTAAAGGGCCAACCATAGCGCTATCTGGTTTCCCGCTTCAAGTTTCGTTCTTTGTAGTTTTTATCGTTTGACGCTTATTTCGCGAGATATTTGCCCTGGTCAAGATCAATGGACCACCCTGTATATAAACTAAAATAAAAAATCTTGAACTTCTCTGACGACGATAATTTTCTTATTATTTCATGTAATAAAAACAGCTACAGTTATTCTTTTCCCAAAGTACTCATTTCGATCAGCTTCAGTCGACGTTGGAAAACTAGAACAAATCTGAAACCACCCTCAGTAGCCTGAAGGCAGATGACTTCAAGAACCCATGATGTTTCAGTATACTGCAATGAGAACTCGGTGACTATAGTTTATACAACTACTTATTGCACGCTATTTACACGCAGGAGATTTTTCCACCAGAGATGTGACAAGGAATAATTTTCGAAATCTAGCACTCCTAGGTCACCCATCCAGCCTCACCGTAATGGTATGGGCACATTTAGTTTTGCCAGTACCAAAAAACTCTGAGTAAAATAGAACTCTGTTGACGTGGTATTTGAAAGTATCCAATACAAAACTAAGAATTCTGACCTTTGTCTCTGACTCATGTTTCAGCGATTTACACTCTTAAATAAGTGATGTTACATTTTAGTTCAAATCATCGTGCATATTCAGAGTTAAACTTACATTTTCTACGATTACTTTGCCGACCAGACTGTTTGCCCGTTTTGCATCCATTTCCATAAGCTGACGACTTGAACTATTAGCCCGTTGGTGAAATCTACTATTGAAATAATGTCTAAGTTGTTGCAGCAATTCTGTTAGTGATTTATTAAAACCTTCCTCCACGTGATGTATAAATGTTATCTTACTACAGGGTGGAGCAAAATAGATGTTAGAAAGTATTCATTAACTGTGATTTAATTATAGGTCGTTAATGATTCTCCTTGCGATATTGTTGCACTGCAGATCTGAAAATTATGTGGCTCACTCACCAATGTTTCAGTTAACATTTCAGAACGGAAGTACTAACATAGCAGTATTTGTTGATCGTATTGACATTTTACGCACATTCTATACATATGGCTGTAGTGAGACGCTCATTCAACAGTGCATTGATCCAAGAGCAGTACCATCCGAAATGACCATTTTCAGTGAAATTACGGTACAGAACTGAAGTCAAATTGTGATGACAGAATTAAAGAATCTGCGATACAGATTTTTTTTTGGTACAGGTTAATGAATTTTTTGAAAAGACCAGATCCATACGCAATTCCAGAAACGACCAGTTAGGACTACCAGCCTCAAATGTAATTCTGAAGAATGTGGGACGCGTGCGAATCTTATTCGGTACAGAGTCCACTACATCAAATGCTGCACAGCAACTAGAATATCACGACGGGCTCTCCAGAGGATAATTAGAGACAAACGTAACACTTTCCGTCGCAAAATTCAACAGTGCCAATCGTTGAAGGACAAGCAAGCGGAGTGGCGATATTCTATGAGATAACTGGAGCCTTTGGATATCGAAAGCCAGCACGGATCAGATCTGGTTTAGTGATCAGGCACACTTCCATCTCCAAGTGTACGTCGACATACACGACTAGCGCAACTGGGCTACTGAGAATTCGCACATTCAAGCTGCTGCTACACCTCGTCAACAAAAAGTCAGTATTTGGTGCGTAGTCAATGCACAACGCATTTTTGGGCTCATTTTTATGGAAGAACCTGTGCCAACAGACGAATACACACAGTTACTGGAACACGAATTGTTACCGGTTGTACGACGCGACCGAATGTTCGGAAACTACTGGCTGGTGGAGTAAACAGCAAGTCCATATCGTACTGCGGACATCTTGGATTTCTGTCAGGAGACATTCAAAGATCAGACCTGTGGCCTGAACACCTAAGAATTCACTGGAGATGATGTGGAATGGCGCCTTTATAGCCCTACTCTAAACCCGTGTGATTATTTCTAATTGGGGGTATCTGAAGGACACAGTCTTCAAAGAGACATCTTCAACACTCCAAGCTCTTGGTATTGCATTTTTCCAGAGAGGTTTATGCTGTATCAAATAATGTTCTTCGGAAACTCATCACAGAATTAAATTCGAGGTCCTACGCACTCACTGCTGCAGAAGGAATGCACTTCTGTATTAAATTTCACGCTGTCTGCTACAGCGTAACATGATAGCAAGAATCTGTCACCTCATGCCATGTTGTATTGGTCTTTCTGACACCTAATTTGTTCCAACCGGTATACAAAGAGGTAAAAAAAGTCATGAGATAACTTCTAGTCGCCGGCCGGTGTGGCCGAGCGGTTCTAGGCGCTTCAGTTTGGAACCGCGTGACCGCTACGGTCGCAGGTTCGAATCCTGCTTCGGGCATGGATGTGTGTGGTTTCCTTAGGTTAGTTAGGCTTAAGTAGTTCTAAGTTCTAGGGGACTGATGACCTCAGATGTTGAGTCCCATAGTGCTTAGAGCCCTTTGAACCATAACTTCTAGTCGGAAATCCTTTTGCCCAAAGTAGTGCAGCAGCTGGACTTGGCGTAGACTCAACAAGTCGCTGAAAGTCCCTTGCAGAAAAACTGAGTCATGCTGCCTCTGTAGTCGTTCATAATTGCAGAAGGTGCAGAAGTGGTGCCGGTGAAGGGTTTTGTGCACGAACTGACCTCTCCATTTTGTTCCATTAATGTTCGATGTGATTCATGTGGGGCGATATTGGTGGTCAAATCTTTCGCCTGAATTGTCGCGAATGTTCTTCAAACCAGTCACAATGGCCTGATGATATAGCGCATTGTCATCCATAAAATTCCATCGTATCTTGGGAACATGAAGTCCATGATTGATGTAGATGGTCTTCAGGTAGCCGAACATAGCAATTTCCAGTAAATGATTGGTTCAGGTGTACCAGAGAACACTTTCCGTTACATATAAACGCATCCCACAACATTATGGAGCCACCATCAGCTTGCACACTGCCCTGTTGACAATATGGATGCATAGCTTCGACCGTATCAGACGCGCGGTTACAGACTAAAGCGCCTAGAACCGCTCGTCCACATCGGCTGGCCGTTGAGCTCAGGCCGTCGGACACTGCGTTGCCCATGGTAAGAGATGATATCTGAAATTTAGTTTTATCGGCACACTCTTGATATTGTGGATCTTGGAACGCTTAATTTCTCTAACGATTTCCGATATGGAATGTCCCATGCGTCTAGCTCCAACTACCTTTCTGCGTTCAAAGTCTGTTAATCGGTGAGACCATAATAACATCGGAAACTGTTTCAAGTCAATCACCTGTGTACAAAAGACATCTTCGCGAATGCACCGCCCTGTTATACCTTGAGCACGCGATGCTACCGACATCTGTATATACCCATATCGCTATACCATACTATACTAGTACAGGGTGAAAATTATTGAACTATATGAAAAAAACATAAATTAGTTACAAACTACGTCGTGGACACACTTTATTCAACATGTAAAAGTCAGTACAATTAGTTGGATTTAGTCCGCAGCTCGTGGTCGTGCGGTAGCGTTCTCGCTTCCCACACCAGGGTTCCCGGGTTCGGTTCCGGGTGGGGTCGGGAATTTTCTCTGGCTCGTGATGACTGGGTGTTGTGTGCTGTCCTTAGGTTAGTAAGGTTTAAGTAGTTATAAGTTCAAGGGGACTGATGACCATAGAGGTTAAGTCCCATAGTGCTCAGAGCCATATGAACCATTTTTTTTATTCGGATTTAGGTTATGACGTGTTCCATATGCCTGCCATCATTGGCGATGATGGGACGCGGACGAATTGCGAAATTCTTCATTACCCACTGAACTGTTGGAAAATAGATGCCTCCTGAATAGCTGTTTGCAGCTCAGCAATGGTTTTGGGGCTATTGCTGTACTCCTTGTCTTTAATATAGCCCAACAAAAAGCAGTCGCATATGTTCAGATTCGGAGAATATGGCGGCCAATAGAGGCCCATGCCAGTGATTTCGGGGTACCCCGAGCCAGAATACGACCCCCAAAGTGCTCCTCCAGGACATAGTCTCCTGCTACTATGGGGTCGAGCTCCGTCTTGCATAACCACATCTTGTGGAAATCAGGGTCACTTTGAATAATTGGGATGAAATCATGTTATAAAGCCCTCACGTACTGTTCGGTATCATTGTGCCCTTAAGGAATGTCGCACCAATTATTCTGTGACTGGACATTGCACACCACACAATCACCTGTTGAGGGCGAAGAGACTTCTCGATCGCGAAATGCGGATTGTCAGTCCTCCAAATGCGCCAGTTTTGATTATTGACGAACCCATTCAAATGAAAGTGGGCTTCGTCGCTAAATCACACCATACTAACCACACTAATTCCCATCATGCCCTGCGGCCGATCGTGCAGTTTTAACGTCCTAACGCAAACCATTCAGAAGTTATGATGATTTTATTTCATGTAGTTCAACAATTGTCACCCTGTATTAACCCGGTTGCGTCCACTTTTCTTCCACACAGTGGCATGTAGTACATTACGTTAACACTTTTCAGACATGCTTACGTCTGACACTGAAGATGGATGCAGTTCACCAGATTAGTAAGTAGTTGCTGGTGCCTGCATTCGGCTACACGCCGTGGTGGCGGCGGTATCGTCCGATGTTGCTGCTAAGTCTGTGGCTACACCGAGAAGTGCGACGGCAGCCAGGGGAGCAGCAGCAGCAGCAGGTAGGGGTAAAAACAGCTAACGAAGCAAGATCAGTTTCTAGTATTGAGCATACACCTCTAACGCAACTCCCAGGCTTCTCTTTTAGTTACTGAAGTCTTCCCCCAAGTGTTCACTGTACATTTGCACCATTCTCGTGACCCTAGTCACAGGGAGCCACGTATATCGTTTTCCGGACTTTCTCGGCTTGAGTGGTAATTGAACGTGGCGCATGTTCGACGTTTTCAGCATAAGTAGGAAAATCGCTCAGGGAAGATGCAGGGAGGGCTCAGAACAGAAAAAAAACTTCCACTAATAAAATCTGCCTCCCGATCTCTCAGCCAACAGAAGTGCCAAGGAAGCAGAGAAAATGCATACAATAAAAATAAAAAAATAAAAAAAAAATAGCAGTGAACTTCTCAGACGGTGGGAGTCTTATTTCGTGTAATAATAACAGCCTCATTCACTCTTCTCCAAATGGAATCACCTAATCAGCTTCAGCCGGTACAGCAAATTAGACCAAATCTACAACTACCCTCAATGACTTGAAAATAAATCACTATAAGTAACTCTAATTCTGCAACGTTAACTCGACGAATGTAGTTCACACAAATATTTATTTCATGCCATTTACTTATCTGTTGACAAAATCAAATTTCCCCTTAACAATTAATAAACTTTCCATAAATAAGTAGCTTCTGCGAGGTCTATGGTCTACGCAGTTACGTGCTGAATTTGTGATGACCATGGTCACGTCTTATTTTGTCCCCATTACCCAGCGACGTGAAACACAAATAAAAACCACTTATGCAGAACTATTCAAACAAACAATCGTCGGAGACGTGTCTGGAGGCAATCTGGTCAGGATGAACGTTTTAGACACACTGTCCAGCAAGTGCAGCAAAGTGGAGGTTGCCTGCTGTTTCGGGGTGGCATTATGTGGGGGGCGACGTACGCCGTTGGTTTCATGGAAGGCGCCGTGACGGCTGTATGATACGTGAATGCCATCCGCCAAATAATAAAATATGATAACAAACACGGAGTACGTACACGTTCTTCTGTTAAACCATCCAACAAACCAAAGTGTACTGTAAGTCGACTGTGGCAGTAAGGTGGGGAACGCTACATAATATAACGGACATACACTGAGGTGACATAAGTCATGGTACAGAGATATGCACATATACAGATGGCGGTCGTGTCGAGTATACAAGGAATAAAAGAGCAGTGCATTGACGGAACTGTCATCTGCACTCAGGTGATTCACGTGAATAGGCGTCCGACCTGATTGTGGCTGCACGACGGGGATTAATAGACTTTAAACGCGAAATGGTAGCTAGAGCCAGAAGCATGGGACATTCTATTTCGATATCCACAGTGTCAAAAGTGTGTCGAGAATACCAAATTGCAGGCAGTATCTCTCACTATGGACAACGCAGTGGCCGACGGCCTTCACTTAACGACAGAGAGCACCAGCATTTGCGTAGAGTTGTAATTGCTAAGAGACATGCAAAACTGCATGAAATAACCGCAGAAATCAATGTGGGACGTACGACGGAAGTATCCGTTAGGACAGTGGGGCGAAATTTGGCATTAATGGGGCTATGGCACCAGACGACAGTCGCGAGTGCCTTTACTAACAGTACGACAACGCCTGCAGCATCTCTCCTGGGCTCGTGACCATATCGGTTGGACCATAGACGGCTGGGAAACCGTGCCCTGGTCAGATGAGTCCCAATTTCCGAACGGTAAGAACTGATGGTAGGGTTCGAGTATGGCGCAGACCTCACGAAGCCATGGACCTAAGTTGTCAACAAGGCACTGTGCTGGCTGGTGTTGGCTCCATAACGTTGTGGGCTGCGCTTATGTGGAATGGACAGGGTCCTCTGGTGCAATTGAACCGATCATTGACTAGAAATGGTTATGTTCGGCTACCTGGAGACCATTTTCAGCCATTCATGGACTTCATGTTCCCAAGCAACGATGGAATCTTTATGGATGACGACGCGCGATGGCTCCGAGCCACAGTTGCTCGAGATTGGTTTCAGGAACACTCTGGACAATTCAGAATGATTTGGCCACCCAGATCGCCCGATATGAGTACCATCGAACATTAATGAGACAAAATCGAGAGATCAGTTCATCCACAAAATCCTGCACTGGCCACACTTTCGCAATTATGGACGGCTACAGAGGCAGCATAGCTCAATATTTCTGCAGGGGATTCCCAGCGACTTGTCGAGTCCATGCCACGTCGAGCTGCTGCGCTATCCCGGGCATAAGGAGGAGGAGGGGGAGGATCTTAGTGTTTAACGTCCCGTCGACAACGTCATTAGAGACGGAACGCAAGCTTGGGTATTGGAAGGATGGGGAAGGAAATCGGCCCTTTCAAAGGAACCATCCCGGTATTTGACTGAAGCGATTTAGGAAAATCACGGAAAACCTAAATCAGGATGGCCGGAGACGGGATTGAACCGTCGTCCTCCCGAATTCGAGTCCAGTGTGCTAACCACTGCGCCACCGCGCTCGGTGGCAAAAGGAGGCCCGACACGATATTAGGAGGTACCCCATGACTTGTCACCTCAACGAAAACATTTTTGTACTATTAAGTGAACTTCCTCCTTGGGTTGGTGGGACTTCATTGTGCAGATCACGAAGCATGCTTCTCAAATTCAATGGCATTTTTCAGTCACGTTCCTTATGAGATTTTTTGGGTATGAACTCTTTTTGCAAGAGTTCCTACACAAATTTAAAACTTACTATTTTACTCAGTGCTGTGTGCCATTTCTGAACTGATAATACAGTTAAGTTAGAGTTCAGCAAGTAACAAGATATCTAGAAAAGATGAGCAGTTGACATCACACCTGTTGGTTTACTGTTAATTCATCAAATGATTGTAGATTCATTCAAAAATAAATAATCTACTTTCATCTTCTCGTAAGTCTAAATGCGGTGTCACGAGAGCTCCTTTCGGTAGTCGTGTACTAACAACTGGATGAGTCCAAAACCTCATGTCACGTTCCCAATCTATTGATAAACGAAATAAGCAAACACTGCCGTCTTTATTCCGCCTGCGTGCATACTGGTTGGCTTCCAATCTAATACTGCTGCGCAATTGTCGCTGCGATAAATAAATGTCGTGTGACTAGGGCCTCCCGTCGGCTAGACCGTACGCCGGGTGCAACTCGATTTGACGCCACTCCGGCCATTTGCGCGTCGATGGGGATGAAATGATGATGGTAATGAGAACAGAATACCCAGTCCCTGAGCGGAGAAAATCTCCGACCCATCCGGGAATCGAAGCCGGGCCTTTTTTTTCTAATCTCATTTTGTTCTATATTGTTCGTTGACTTTGTTCGTGGCGGACATTCGACGACACTCTTTCAGGTTGTTCGTTGATCCGTTCACTCAGTTTTTTATTACAAAGGGTAGCTAAACCCTCTGACCGAAGAAAACCCTGAGCTATCGTGCCGGTTTTTTTGTTTTTTGTTTTGTTTTCGTTGCGTTTGGTCTGGGCGGACGTCACATGCCATCCGTTCAAATTGATTCCTTTACTCAGTTTTTTTTTATTATTATTATTACAGGGGACCACGAACACGCTGAGCTACCGTGCCGGCTGACGCGCGGTTGTTCCTCGCTCGTGTTTATGGAGCCTTGTTAGGCGTTTGAGCCAAGACAAGTGTACTGTCACGTGTACTTATCTTCAGGCTTCTGGTGCCGAGCCAACCCCACTCACGCACTGCAGTGCACTTGTTATCTGCACACAGCAGCAAAACTGAATCTGCTGGACGTCTGGGACAAGCTCTCTTTTTTGGCAATGTGTCACTCTTGTTGCGCAACGGTCTTAGCGTTGGACGACGTGTGTAATTTACGTCCTGATGGTGCTACGAATAAATAATCTGGTTGATAACGCAGGAAGCTCAGTGAAGTTGTTCGCTTACTACACTGTTGCGTATGGAAAAGTAGGGACACAATAAAACGGCAGTTGGCAGTCAATATAGGTGAATGTAATGTACTGTTCAGAAATATGAGAAAGGATCCTTTATTGTGATTCCGTAAATTTTCCCGGCGTCATACATGTTTACGTTCTTCACGGGTATGCTGCCGGTTAAGATTGTCTTCACTACACGCTATTTCGGCGATCCATATGGCCGCAGTCTTCGGGTGACATAGCTGAGTATACAATCACGCCAGAACTGATTGAACAGTAGAAACGGCGTCCGCTTTGTATCCTGGGTACAGGCCACTGACAAGGCGAAGGCCTCAGACACGGCCAAACGATTCGGCGCAGATTTGATACGTCGCTTGTGTACAACCTAAAACGAAGGAGTCTAAGATATTTTGGATCAACACCCACGCGTTTTTGAGAAAAACACCCCTAAAGGTTATGACGAGCGATCGACTCAAAGTTGGCGGCATCGATAGATAATTGTAAATAGAGCATTTTTCATCACCAGGTATGGGGTCCGAAAACGCATACTTTTTCCAGAGATCGAGGTAAGAAACTTTTACAACTGCCGCTTCTAAACACCTATGGTCAACGCTTTTCGCCGACAGCGCCGATAGCGCAACGGCCAAGGTTGTTGTTGAAGTCTTCAGTCCTCAGAATGGTTTGATGCAGCTCTGCATGCTACTCTACACTGTGCAACCTTCTTCATCTCCCAGTACTTACTGCAACCTACATCCTTCTAAATCTGCTTAGTGTATTCATCTCTTGGTCTGCCTCTACGATTTTTACCCTCCACACTGCCCTCCAATGGTAAATTTGAGATCCCCTGATGCCTCAGAACATGTCCTACCAACCGGTACCTTCTTCTTGTCAAGTTGTGCCACGAACTCCTCTTCTCCCCAATTCTATTCAATACCTCCTCATTAGTTATGTGATCTACCCATCTAATCTTCAGCATTCTTCTGTAGCACCACATTTCGAAAGCTTCTATTCTCTTCTTGTCCAAACTACTTATCGTCCATGTTTCACTTCCATATATGGCTACACTCCATACAAATACTTTCAGAAACGACTTCTTGACACTTAAATCTATACTCGATGTTAACAAATTTCTCTTTTTCAGAAACGCATTCCTTGCCATTGCTAGTCTACATTTTATATCCTCTCTACTTCGACCATCATCAGTTATTTTGCTCCCCAAATAGCAAAACTACTTTAGTACTTCAAGTGTGTCATTTCCTAATCTATTTCCCTCAGCATCACCCAACTTAATTCGACTACATTCCATTATCCTCGGTTTACTTTTGTTGATGTTCATCTTATATCCTCCTTTCAAGACACTGTCCATTCCGTTCAACTGCTCTTCCAAGTCCTATGCTGTCTCTGACAGAATTACAATGTCACCGCAAACGTCAAAGTTTTTATTTCTTCTCCATGGGTTTTAATACCTACACCAAATTTTTCTTTTGTTTCCTTTACTGCTTGCTCAATATACATATTGAATAACATTGGGGAGAGGCTACAACCCTGTCTCACTCCCTTCCCAACCACTGCTTCCCTTTCATGTCCCTCGACTCTTATAACTGCCATCTGGTTTCTGTAAAAATTGTGAATAGCCTTTCGCTCCCTGTATTTTACCCCTGCCATCTTTAGAATTTGAAAGAGAGTATTCCAGTCAACATTGTCAAAAGCTTTCTCTTAGTCTACAAATGCTATAAATGTAGGTTTCCCTTTCCTTAATCTTTCTTCTAAGATAAGTCATAAGGTCAGTACTGCCTCACGTGTTCCATCATTTCTACGGAACCCAAACCGATCATCCCCGAGGTTGGCTTCTATCAGTGTTTCCATTCGTCTGTAAAGAATTCGTGTTAGTGTTTTGCAGCTGTGACTTATTAAACTGATAGTTCGGTAATTTTCGCATCTGTCAACACCTGCTTTCTTTGGGATTGGAATTATTATATTCTTCTTGAAGTCTGAGGGTATTTCGCCCGTCTCATACATCTTGCACACCAGCTGGTAGAGTTTTGTCAGGACTGGCTCTCCCAAGGCCGTCAGTAGTTCTAATGGAATGTTGTCTACTCCCGGGTCCTTGCTTCGACTTCGTTCTTTCAGAGCTCTGTCAAACTCATCACGCAGTATCGTATCTCCCATTCCATCTTCATCTACATCCTCTTCCATTTCTATAATATTGTCCTCAAGTACATCGCCCTTGTATAGACCCTCCATATACTCCTTCCACCTTTCTGCTTTCCCTTCTTTGCTTAGAACTGGTTTTCCATCTGAGCTCTTGATATTCATACAAGTGGCTTTCTTTTCTCCAAAGGTCTCTTTAATTTTCCTGTAGGCAGTATCTATTTTGCCCCTAGTGAGATAAGCCTCTACATCCTTACATTTGTCCTCTAGCCATCCGTGCTTAGCCATTTTGCACTTCCTGTTGATCTCATTTTTGAGACGTTATGTATTCCTTTTTGCCTGTTTCATTTACCGCATTTTTATATTTTCTCCTTTCATCAATTAAATTCTATATTTCTTCTGTTACCCAAGGATTTCTACCAGCCCTCGTCTTTTTACCTACTTGATCTTCTGCTGACTTCACTACTTCATCCCTCAAAGCTACCCATTCTTCTTCTACTGTATTTCTTTCCCCCATTCTTATCAATTGTTCCCTTATGCTCTCCCTGAAACTCTGCACAACCTCTGGTTTAGTCAGTTTATCCAGGTCCCATCTCCTTAAATTCCCACTTTTTTGCAGTTTCTTCAGTTTTTATGTACAGTTCATAACCAACAGATTGTGGTCAGAGTCCACATCTGCCCCTGGAAATGTCTTGCAATTTAAAACCTGGTCCCTAAATCTCTGTCTTACCATTATGTAATTTATCTGATACCTTTTAGTATCTCCAGGCTTCTTCCATGTATACAGCATTCTTTCATGATTCTTGAACCAAGTGTTAACTATGATTAAGTTATGCTCTGTGCAAAATTCTACCAGGCAGCTTCCTCTTTTATTTATTTTCTTAACCCCAATCCATATTCACCTACTACGTTTCCTTCTCTCCCTTTTCCTACTCTCGAATTCCAGTCACCCATGACTATTTAATTTTCAACTCCCTTCACTACCTGAATAATTTCTTTTATCTCATCATACATTTCATCGCCGGTTGCGGTGGTCTCGCGGTTCTAGGCGCGCAGTCTGGAACCGTGCGATTGCTACGGTCGCAGGTTCGAATCCTGCCTCGGGCATGGATGTGTGTGATGTCCTTAGGTTAGTTAGGTTTAAGTAGTTCTAAGTTCTAGGGGACGAATGACCACAGCAGTTGGGTCCCATAGTGCTCAGAGCCATTTGAACCATAGATTTCATCAATTTCTTGATCCTGTGCAGAGCTAGTTGGCATATAAACTTGTACTACTGTAGTAGGCATGGGCTTCGTGTCTATCTTAGCCACAATAATGCGTTCACTATGCTGTTTGTAGTAGCTTACCCGCACACCTATCTTTTTATTCATTATTGAACCTACTCCTGCATTACCCCTATTTGATTTTGTATTTATAACCCTGTATTCACCTGACCAAAAGTCTTGTTCCGAAAAATTACGGCTGTAGTTTCCCCTTGCTTTCAGCCGTTCGCAGTACCAGCACAGCAAGGCTGTTTTGGTTAGTGCTACAAGGCCAGATCAGTCAATCATCCAGACTGTCGCCCCTGCAACTACTGCAAAGGCTGCTGCCCCTCTTTAGGAACCACATGTTTGTCTGTCCTCTCAACAGATACCCCTCCGTTGTGGTTGCACCTACGGTACGGCCATCTGTATCGCTGAGGCACGCAAGCCTGCCCACCAACGGCAAGGTCCATGGTTCATGGGGGGGACGGTCAAGGTAACTGGCTGCGAATCTGGAAGAAACGTAGTGAATGTTTTTGGTTTGTATTTTTCCATATCTCAATTGATAGGGATAGGATAGTTAATAAGCTAAGTAAATCAACAAGGAATGATAATAAGGTAGGCAAATAAATTTCTCAAACCTCTTGCGATAGTAAACAACTAAAATGTTACTCCATGTCACTTTACAATGGCTCTTTCAGTCACTGTTACGTGTCCTGACTGTTCTTCGAACAACTACATGGATAGTACTTGTCATATCAACATTCGAAACAAATATACTCAAGGCACCGAGAGCATCTAATGAATGCAATCTTTCGACAGCTACACTGTTCCTTCCCTATGATGTGACGAAGACGCAACCGGGACAACATAACTCTACCCGCGTGCATTGTATCCCGTGCCTCGCTGTAAACAAGCGTCGCACGGTTGGCTATCTGTGATCCCTCGTAAGGAGGTAGCAGCACTTTTACTCGGAGTTGTTTTCATATGACAAGGCTTAAAAGTTTAATAGTTTACTAACTCACGGCGTCTGGGAAATTAGTTTGCGTACCTTATTATTATCATTCCTTATTGATTTACTTACCTTGTTAACCCTCCTATCCCTATCAATTGAGATATGGAAAAATACAAACCAAAAGAATAACATCCGCTAGGTTTCTTCGAGATTCGAAACCGGGTTTTGCGATCTAGGCCGTTGCGCTATCGGCGCTGTCGGCGACGGGCGTTAACCATGTGGGTACAGACGCGGCAGTTGTAAAAGTTTCTTACCTCGATTTCTGGAAAAGTATGCGTTTTCGGACCCCATACCTGACGATGAAAAATGCTCTATTTACAATTATCTATCGTTCCCGCCAATTTTGAGTCGATCGCTCGTCATAACCTTCAGGGGTGATTTTCTCAAAAAACGTGGGGGTGTTGACCCAAATATCTTAGATTCCTTCGTTTTAGGTTGTACAAAAGCGACCTGCCAAATTTGAGCCGAATCTGTTGGCCGTCTCTGAGGCCTTCCCCTTGTGAGCTGCGCGAGAAGCGGAAGAGCTGCCCCCTGAGAAGGGAAGAATTGCTGCGCCGCCGGCGGTAGAAACTGGCGAAAGTGATAAATCGCAAATTAAGATGTAGCGGACCGAAAACCAGACCGTTGTTGTTTCGTATCAGATAAAATAGTGTTCCATATCTTGCTTAAAGAAAAACCTTTATCTCTAAACTACATGTTATGGCCTTCAGTGGGACAATGTTCGGCGACAGCAGATTTTTCGTGCTGGAGCAAACGTATGTGACGCTGATGTTTCACACATCGATCGTGAACAGTGCGAATAGTCTGTTCAACATAGGCCTTTCCACAATGACAGGAAGTTTTATTAACTCCAAGCTTTCTCAATCCCAAATTATCTTTAACAGATCCAAACACGGCTCTAGTCTTGGCCAAAGGTTAAAGAATATTTTTCATATCATATTTGCTGAGAATACTAGAAATTTTTGAAGAAATACTTCCAGCAAACGGCAGAAAAGCAACTCATTTACTAGTGTCCGGCGCTGGTTCATTTGATGGTCCAAACTGATAAACACGATTAATTTGATGATCGCTATATCCGTTGAGCTTGAAGACAGTCTTAAGATGATCCAGTTCCTTTGTCAAATTTTCGGTATCAGAAATTGAATAAGCTCTCTTGACCAATGAATTTAGAATCCCATGCGATGATGTGGTGGACGAAACTCGTAGACTGAAGATAGCGATCCGTATGTGCGGGTTTATGGTATACGCCATGTCCAAAGGTACCATTTTCTTGTTTGTGTACTAGAACATCCAAAAAAGGTAATTTGCAATCTTTTTCAATTTCGATCGAAAATTTTATGCGCGGATGAAGCCACTTAAAAAGATCTAAGAGTATGGAAGCCTATTTTATTTGATCGGCCGTTTCTTGAGTACTTCCTGTCAATACAGGTAGAGAAGACCCAAAGCAGTGCTAGTATGAAAACAACAATAAAAGATTCCGAATTTCGATAAACTGCTGCTGTAAGAGGACTAAGTTCATGTACGAGAGTCATTCTGAAAGTAACGCCTCCTACTTTGTGTGGTGACTTTGGATGTCTGCGTCAGATGTCGATGGTGTAGTGCTAATGCTTGAACCTTCCTCTTTCATTTGCAGATGATTCCGTTGTTCTGCTGTAGTTGGCGCCAGCAGAGTCTGATATGGACGCGTATAAACCAGCGATGTGTGCCTGAATTCCTCACTGCCGAAGAAATTGCGCCGATTGAAATCCATTAACGCTTGCTAAAGGTGTATGGAGACGGTACAATAGACATGAGTAATGTGAGGCGATGGGTACGGCATTTGCAAGAGTGTGGGAAGGGTATGCATGACAAGCCGCTGCTCGGTCGACCCTGCAGAGGTGTTATCCCTCGCAGTGAAGAGCGTCTCCATCAATTCATCCATGCTGATCGACGGACAGAATTGTGCGCGAAGCTAAATGTCGTCTGTAATGACTTGGAAACAATGTTGGAACATCTTGGTTATCACAAAGTATGTGCGAAATGGGTCCTGCGGATGCCTACAGAGGAACAAGAAAGCCGTCGAATGGAAATTTGTTGCGGCCTGCTGGACCGATATTAAGTTGAAGGTGACAATTTTCTGAATAGCATCGTCACCTGAGATGAGACATGTCAGCACTACGAGCCGGAATCCAAAAGACAGTCCATGGAATGGCGACGTGCGAATTCTCCTCAAGGAAGAAATTGCAGATACAGCTGTCTGCGGGCAAAGTGATGTGCACAGTCTTCTGGGACAGCCAGACCGTGGTTCTTTTGGATGTCCTGGAGACTGGAGAAACTTTCAATTCAGTATGCTACAACACGACACTGGCTAAGCTGAAAGCCCGAATTTCTAGGGTAAGGCCAGAGAAGAAGACCAGCTTACAACTGTATTACGATGTCGCCAGGCCCCACACTAGTTTTGCGACCACGCAACTCGTTGCAAAATTCGGCTGGACTGTCTTACCGCATCCACCATATGGTCCCGATTCCATCTACTTGGGCCTCTGGAACATGGACTACGAGGCGAACATTTTCAGCATTCGGATGCTGTTCTCAAAGCTGTAAGGAAATGGTTAGCCTCCGAGTTTTACAAGCGCGACATGTAGGCTCTGCTTCATCGTTGTAAAACCGGATAACGAATGATGGTGACTGTGTGGAAAAACGACAATCTGTAGCTGAAATATTCCTCTGTTTAGTTGTGCTGGTGTGATTTATGTATCTCCCGTAGTTTCCATGAATAAAAATAGGTGACATTACTTTCGGAACGATGCTCATAGTCAGGGCGAGAGGTTTATAAAGATCGTCATCAAACACCGAGAGATAGGTTGTGAATGACAGGAGGCTTTACTAGAAAAAAAAAAAAATGCGAGAGCCTACATTCCAAGAAGAGACAGGCAACATAGTATGTGTGGACTTCAATAAGTAATGCAGCACATTTTTTTCTGAAAGCAGATTGATTTTATTCAAGATTCCACTACACCACATTACTCCCCACTCTTTTCGCTCGAAAACCCTGTTTTTCAATATAACATCCGTTCAATGCGACTGCCTTACGCTGTCTTTCTGGTACGACCTTATGCCCGCATGGTACCACTCTACAGGCCGACGTCAGAGCCAACGTCTTGTTGGATCAATAACCTCCCCATCATTCATGTACTGCACCCTTCATTCAGCCAAACAGACGGAAGTCGGAAGTTGCGAGACCTGGGCTGTGGAATGGACGAGGAAGAATAGTCCGCCGCGCGGGATTAGCCAAGCGGTCTCAGGCGCTGTAGTCATGGACTGTGCGGCTGGTCCCGGCGGAGGTTGGAGTCCTCCCTCGGGCATGGGTGTGTGTGTGTGTTTGTCCTTAGGATAATTTAGGTTAAGTAGCGTGTAAGCTTAGGGACTGATGACCTTAACAGTTAAGTCCCACAAGATTTCACACACATTTTGAAGAACAGTCCAAGGAAGATTCGCGAATTCCTCCCAATTGCACAGACGTGTGTGAGGCAGTGTGCCGACGAACGCGCTGAAGTTGTTTTTTTAAATATTTTTTTCAGTTTAGTGAGGGTGGCACAATACACTTCCAAGTTGATCGTTGTACCGCGAGGGAGGACATTAAAGTCCCAGGAGACCATGAGAGGGTCCGCAGGTTCCAACATTGCATGAGTCACAGCTGTGCGTCGTCCGCCGGCATGTGGGACTTTGAAGTCTGTGCGACCTTGTTGCGATGATGACAGACGCCTCGCCCAACGACTCGCCATGCTTTTGCTTACTACCAGGTCTGCCTAGACATTCTGCAAGCGCCTACGAATATCTGCGATACTCTTGTTTTCCGCCAAAAGAAACTCAGTGACAGCTCTGTGCCTTGAATGCACCTCCGTTAACAGACGCCATTTTGAAGGCGACATACAGCGTCGCCGCCTTCCGGAGCTTTATGAAACTGTAGGGGCCGAAGCGGGAATATTCCACTATGTCCCACAAGAAGTCCGCATTTTTTCAACCGAAACTGGCAGAGAAAAAAATGCGATGCATTACGTAATGAACGCCTCTTGCAGTTCCCCAAGACGAAGACACAAGTTGTGAGACTCGGACTGGTAGACAGTGATGGAAGCTTTATTCGGCGCACAGAACTGTATGGTGTGAATGGCTCTTAATGCTGAAGGTGACCAGGAAGCGAGATACTCACGTCGGAACCAGTGTCGATGTGAAAATAGTGTTGATAGATGTAGCTGAAGATACAGAATCTGTTGCCATGTGGTGACGGTGTGGAAGATGCTACGTTGACGCGACGTAAAATGAGGCGACTTGAATGGCCTTTGCGATTCGGAGCACTTGTTGCAAATCGCACATCACGTCTGGGTAGTCGCACAGTAGTGGGGGTTTCGTGTAGTAGCGCCGAACTTCTTGTGGAACCAGCAAAACCGTCTCCTTACCGGCACACCAGTGATGATCTTAAGGTCACTGCAAACTGAAAAGCTCGTTAAACAAATGCGATTTACATTTTTGGATCATTTCCAGTCGTTATACTATAAATGTAATGAGTAATGAACACGTCTCTTGATCATTATGGATGTAGAAAATGGTTTTCTAAAGAATGTTGCCATTGTCACTATCGCCAAAACAGAGTTTCACAAATCAGGAAACAACACAGCATTGGTTACAAAACGTGTACATTCTGCAGAGACTTTGCAATTTACGAATAAGGCAAAGTTACGAATAAAGAAAGTACGATGTACCAAGAAACCACACTCAAAGACAGAAAACGCGGCTCAAAAGCCGTGAAGAAAATTGAACCAGAGGATATGTGCAGTGCATGATCGATTCCTACTTGTGCTCACGTGAAACAAGAAGCAAATGTTATGAGAACGTGGAATAAGGAACACAAAACGGTGACAATAATGTCTGCAATAAGTCGTCTTTAAGCAAAATTGGCATTAGGTATATAATTAATATAGGGACAAAGAGTACCATCTACAACTGGAAGGTAGACAATTTCTCAATCAGCATCTCGTTATTTTACAAAATCTTTATTTACGATGACCGGTTATGGTAAAGCAGGGTTACCGTCATCTGATCTGTGAACAGTGTACAAAAAGTATACAGCACATTAAATTAGGAAAAACAGCGTACAGTGTCATAAATATAATACATAGAGTGAATCATTATTGCACACACCTCGGTAAAGATACACTATGTGGTCAAAAGCACCCAGACACCTGGCTGAAAATGACTTACAACTTCGTGGCGCCTTCATTCGGTAATGCTGGAATTCAATATGGCGTTGGCCCACCCTTACCTTTAATGACAGCTTCCACTCTCGGAGGCATACGTTCAATCAGGTGCTGGTAGGTTTCTTGGTGAATGTCAGCCCATTCTTCATGGAGTGCTGCGCTGAGGAGAGGTATTGATGTCGGTCGGTGAGGCCTGGCACGATGTCGGCGTTCCAAAACATCCCAAAGGTGTTCTGTAGGCTTCAGGTCAGGATTCTGTGCAGGCCAGTCCATTACAGGGTTGTTATTGTCGTGTAACTACTCCGCCACAGGCCGTGCATTATGAACGGGTGCTCAAACGTGCGAAAGATGCAATCGCCATCCGCAAATTGCTCTTCAACAGTTGGAAGCAAGAAGGTACTTAAAACATCAATGTAGGCCTGTGCTGCGATAATGCCACGCAAAACAATAAGGGGTGCAAGCCCCCTCCATGAAAAACACGACAACACCATGAAACCACGGCCTCCGAATTTTACTGTTGGTACTACAAGTGCTGGCAGATGATGTTCCACGGGCATTCGCATTACCCACACCCTGCCATCGGATCGCCACATTGTGTACCGTGATTCGACACTCCACACAACGTTTTTCCACTGTTCAGTCGTCCAGTGTTTACGCTCCTTACATCAAGCGAGGCGTCGTTTGGCATTTACCGGCGTAATGTGTGGCTTATGAGCAGCCGCTCGACCATGAAATCCGTTTTCTCACCTCCCGCGTAACTGTCGTAGTACTTGCAGTGGTTCCTGATGTAGTTTGGAATTACTGTGTGATGATCTGGATAGATGTCTGCATATTACACATTACGACCATCTTCAACTGTTGGCGGTCTCTGTCAGTCAACTATATGCAAGATCCAGAACTGATGATTTTGTACGGTAGAGGATAAGACTTGTGTTTACTACCACATTAATATGGTATGTGGTTATACAACAAATTGGACATCAGTTTTACAGCAGAGAACTGTAATTGAGGATGTGCCTTTGTGTATTTCATGATGTGTAGACCACATTTGCAGGGTTTAACTGCCAGTGCAATAAGATTCCTGTATGTTTTTTCGGTCTGTACAAAATAGCTTTGCTGTTGAAAGCCTCGTCTGCAGAAAATGGTGGACAGTGCTACCACACTGGCAGCAGCAGCACTTTAGCAGGTAAATTTAAGAACAACCAGTCAGAATGCTCCATTCACAGGACAGCCTTTGTGTCTGGCATAGCAACCTCTACAGACAGGTTCGAAAAAGTTGGGGGTAAAGTGTCTACTGAATGTTCCATGATATCTGAGAGTAATGTGATGCCTTGTTCGAGTTTTCAGAGACATGTCCAAGCAGACCTCTGGCGGGATGCTGTCCCTCATATGCCATTGTGATTTTAGAGCATCTCCAGACTAGCAGCTGTAGGACACCAAAAATTCCAGCCATTTTTTCTCGTCTGTATGACAGTGCTTCGAATTCTGTTTGTGTAATTGTCCCGATTTTCCCATCTGTGCTTAGAGAAGTGAGGAAAAAATAACTTCAATGACTCCAGCAGCGGCAAATATAAAACTAAACCCACTCACCATTTTAGAAACGCGAGGAACACCACAGCAGCTGAGGGAACTTAGAAATTTTTCTCCCTCTCTCCTGTAGTGCATTCAAACAAGCAGCTAAAACACGAAAACTGTTGAGTGTCCTGTTTCGAGTTGCAAACATATTTATTTCAATTTCATAATATCATTGTTTTGGTGTATGAAATCAGATACTGCAGCTGATATCGGTTTTCCCACAAAAGCGTGTCTCAGGGAGCTTTCACAAATCTGCAGCGATATTTTTAGAGTCGGTGTTCAAGTGTGGTGGTGGTGATATTGAACGGAATAAAACGTGTAATTATTTAAATATTGCCGTGTAATCTGCAAATCTCTCTCTCTCTCTCTCTCTCTCTCTCTGTCTGTCTATGTGCAGTCTTACACTTAGTTCTTGTGATATCTTCAAGTTACGTAAGCGACAAAATTCTGCAAAACCATATGTAATAACTCCTGAAGCAGTTCGTGTTCTTATGACAAAAGGTATCCGTGCACCAGGGATGGGGAGAAGGTAGGCCACAGGTATTTCCAAGACGACAGGAAGTGCTCAGCGGCTACGATGTGACCGTGCCACAGGCCGGCGCGCTCCCTGACTGTACTGTAAGCTGGTGCATTGACTCTCTTCCAGCAGGATGCAGAGACCCTGGGGTGGACGTCTTGCCTCTTGTGATTCGGAAGACTGTCTGACTGGACTTTTATCGAATGATTTGCAGTTACAGCACATGCATTTATCAGCATGAGTTGCGAAGTGTAACTTAGCCCCATCTTCATTATTTCGTGAAGCATATTCGTGTTCACCAAATATCAATGCTATTGACACAGTCGTCAAATGGCAATATACTCCTCCTTCTCCAGCACACACATCTCGTCCACTGAACACAGTACACAATTATGTCCGTCCTCGCAGTCCAGTAGCTAGACACGAACAGGGTCCTTTTCCCACGATTTCTTCCCACACTGCCATCTTGTATTTTGTCACAGGAGGGGAGAGTGGGAAGGGCGAAAGCACTGTCTGGTGGCAATGTTGTGAACTAGGGCATCTGAACTCCGGACCTCATGGGGAACGCACTGGATGGAGCTACGGCCTATGACAACTCAAATTATTTAAATAAACAATGCATACTTACATCCATCCTATCTGGGAGCCCAGCACAGACTGATTCCTTTTCCTGCCAATTTCCAAATGGGGGAGGGGAGGGGAGCAATGCATACAAATTAAAGACTTACATGTGTACTATCCGGTAGCTCAGCATAGACTGAGTCCTTTTCCCGTCAATTTCAACATAGGGGAAGGGGGAGAGGGGAGGAGGGGGGGAGGTGGTGGAGGGGAGGGGATAGGTAAGTGGAGGTAGCCCAATTGACCTATATTCTCGACAAAATTTGAACTTCCCACCATGACGTCACTGTGACATTTCCACATCTACAGCCGCCATAGTGAATAAATTTTTTAACAATGCAGTGTGTGGTGATGCTCTCTTTGTCCCACTACTACTGCAAAGTCACACACTTTTCAGGGAGGGATAGATTGCTCTAAAGGATTATAATTTTTAAATGCAGACAACGAATCAAGCTAAAACTTATTTTGACCAGCTACTGGTCAAAAGCAGTGTTAACACCATAGCTGCAGTTGTCTTATGTTTCTTTTCCCACTCTTTGCCTTTCGAGATCGCACACACGAGAAAGGATCGTAGGAAGCAGAGCGCCTCAAACTTTCTACAGCACAATAAATAAATTTTCTGCCAATTTACCATCTACGCCTAGATTACCAGTCGACAAACTGCAGACGGATGTGTCAAGCATTGATGTTAGTTGATCCTGAGTCAACTCTCTGGCATAACTAATTTTCAAGGTTCCTTTCATATACATTTCCTCTTCGTATCTCGACTGGTCGGAGCTGAAAACCAATTCATTACTGAACGATGAGACAATTTTGTTTACCACATCCAAAAATTTTCGGGATGATTCCGCAGTTTTCTGTTCATTGTCAAGTTTACACTTTGTCTTCCAATTTTGTAGCATTGTTTGAAGTTATATAATCAGCCAGTGCTTCCCTTGAAATCACTGAAATCTATGTCGCATGCAGTTTGATGTGCTGTGTGGATCACTATCATGCACATCCTGTAAATTGCATTGATCAACCTTGAAATGCAGGTTTTGTAACATGTGCCTTGTCCTCCCTTGAATATCTGCAGTTTTTGCTACGCACTACACTGTCGTATTGCTGCATATTTATACGAAATATATTCATAATTGTTTCTTTACTGTGCTGCGGGTAATCTTCCATATATGTAATTATGTTTAGTACCCGCTCATCGACAAACGATTGTCCTTTACCGCGTTTCTCTGGAGATAGGATTTGTGGCTCCCTATCCAACAAGGATGATGACTTGGCTTGACACCTGTTTCAGTATCACTTTCATTTGTTAAACACGTATTGTCGTCATTGTACTCTCGATATACACTGTCCACACAGTTGAACATATATGACACCACACATTCCACTGACTCATCTTGCATGAATGCTAATATTTCATCTGTCACTTCTTTTCACTCTGCGAACTTCCCTGGGTTCCTTTCTGACTAAATGTCAACTTTGGCAACTGTTGCGGTATATATAAAGCAATATTCGCTTTGTATCAACACCACTAGCACTTTAGTGAAGTTATGATTCAGCCGTAGGTTAAGCAGTTCAACTACGCTCGATAGCATCATGCTGTGCTCACCATTGGACACCTCCAGTCCCGACCCCTCTTTCCACTAGCAGTCAATATTGTGATTCCATGGTAGATGGTTCAAATGGCTCTGAGCACTATGGGACTTAACTTCTGAGGTCATCAGTCCCCTAGAACTTAGAACTACATAAACCTAACTAACCTAAGGACACCACACACATCCATGCCCGAGGCAGGATTCGAAACTGCGACCGTAGCGTGCATGGTAGACAATATGTAGAATTCCATAAACATCATTGGCTTTTTCCGACCTCGACTCAAGAGGTTCCTTGTAAGATGCTGTGTTGGAGTCTGTGGGAGCAGATAAATGAGAAATTTGCGTCACAGTGGAGGCCAGATGGCGGTGTGTGGTAGCGATCTCATCCAACACCATGCAAATGGTTTGTAGTATCATTTCAGTTTCATTCCGTAGGTGTAATGACTCTAACCTGTGTCGAAGGGGGAATCTTTGCAGCTGGGGCAGTGATATGACACAGTATTGTTGACATTCGTCACTTATGTTGTGATACTCCATACCTTCTAAGAGAGAGGTAGTGGAAGGTACCATGGGACAGGTGCCCTTGACCGACGACACCAGACATGGAGCGACTGCTGTCTTGCTATAGTCTGCCACATGCTAAATCTGGCGATGTACGAAAGTGTCGGAGGCAGTCAGGCCCGATCACCTGTGCAGTGACGTCTGAAATAAGAAATTGTGATGAAAACTACTCCCTGAAGCCTAGATCTAAGGTGCAAGATGCTGATCGGTAGACGGCAATAGGGGAGTCATTCGCCATGCAGAGGTGGATGGCAGGTATGTTGCTCGTCACTGGAGAATGTCCTTGGGGTGGGGTACTCCTATCAGGAAATGAGTTGTGAAAAAATGTTCTGTATGTGATCAAAGATACAGCCTCGTTGTAGTCTGCTGAAGAAGTGGCACACAAAACTTTTCGTCGATATTGCAAGATGAGGTCACTTGAAGTGTGACTGCAATCCAGTGTGCCTGTTGTGGACCGCACTTTGGTTTTGGGTAATCACATAGTGGCTGGCCGGTGTGTGCTGAATCATCTGAAACGTCCCCTTTGAACAATTTTTACACGACTGTGCTTAAACTGACACACAATAATTTTTGGCGCAACGCAATCTGACTATCAAAAATCCCTACAAAAGAATGGCCCTGACTAACATTAACCTATACCTTTCACAAATCACTTACCTCACAAAAATCTTCGTTACTCGAGCTACTGCAATACAGCGAGCGCCACTACTGCCAGCTAAATAAAAGATTCAAACTACGGAAGTCACTAACTACTGATAGGCACAATTAGCAAATGAAAGGTTTTGATAGAGAACAAACAATGTATTTACCTTAATAGTCATAATATATATATCAGTTCATGACACCAATTCTTACAAATTTCAAAACTCCGCCATCTCTCTCCCCACGTCCACCACTGCTGGCGGCTCACCTCCAACTGCGCAACGCTACGCGCTGTTAGCATCCAGCTGCCGCTGCCCAACACTACAATGGCAGACAACAATGCAAACCAGCCACAGACTGCACACAGCACAGCCAGTGATTTTCATACAGAGCGCTACGTGGCGTTACCAATAAGAAAACGAAACAGCCTACTTACACATCGAACTGTGTATGGAGACAGCTGAGCTGTCCCTGCACAGCAACGTCAGTGCACGAGTTATGGCTGCTGATTGTGTGAATGTTTGTTGTGGTCAGGAGAAGATCATTGTCTTCTGTGTTGGAGTTCGTGTCACATGGTTCAGCCGCGCCTAGATGTTTAGCACAGTGTAGCTGTTGTGAGTCATGGTTGGAGGCTTTGTTATCTGCGGTGTTTACACATTCTTGGTGCTGCAAAACAGTAAAAAACCCTGTCTGCTAATAATAAATTTCCCTTCTGGTCATTCACAGTCATGCGACAACATTTCCTAATTAAGATGAGGTTAATGTCCACCAGAGTATATAACTGGCGCCAAAGTTGTTAAGGCGTCCTGTTCGCGAAAGAGGTGGCTGTAGTGTACACTTCGCAGCGTGTTTGAGCAAAGAGACGAATTTTGCAGTGTCGTCTGAGAGGCCGTGGATCGCCAGAAAGCACTAAGCGATCATGAGGCACTACAGATCTGTTGAGAATACCCATATGCTGTGCGGGTGTAAGTTAAGTAGCAGTGTCTGAAAATTTTCCAACTGCTTGGATCATGTGACGCTGTGCAAAAAGGTTGATCGAGGTTAGATGCTGTGGAGTAGACACATCAACATCGGCGACCATTCGAGAATTTGCATGTCAAGAAGCTGGTGCATAGTTTTAGAATGCCATGCATGCTAAGTAAAATCTGAAACGAAATCATCCAATACATTGTATACAGGGATACATTGTTCGGCACCGTATATAGCATAATCAGCACCAGTGATACTGCACTGAGAGTGATTGTTTCCCTGCTTGAACTGCGTCAGTTGTCGAATATTTCCCAGCGAGGCAGTAAAACACATCCGTGCTAATGTAATTGTTTTGTCATAGGAATTTCGATGCTCAGTACCTGCAAGATGGCTCCATTGACGCCGTGATGTATCTGAGCTGGGAACATAGAAGCGTCGAACTGAGCTGTACATGGTCATTGCGGATCACCTATATATAATGCAACCCAGCATGGGATAATGGTAATGTGTTGTAACAACACAGTTACATATACCATGATGCACTTTACACTGAGATGACAATGGGATACCGACATGCACATATACCGATGGCGGTAGCATCACATACACAAGGTTTAAAAGGGCAGTGGATTGGTTCAAATGGCTCTGAGCACGAGGGGACTTAACTTCTGAGGTCATCAGTCCCGTAGAACTTAGAACTACTTAAACCTAACTAACCTAAGGACATCACACACATCAATGCCCGAGGCAGGATTCGAACCTGCAACCGTAGCGGTATCGCGGTTCCAGACTGTAGCGCCTAGAATCGCTCGGCCGCCCCGGCCGGCAGTGGATTGGTGAAACTGTCATTTGTACTTAGGTGATTCATGTAAAGATTTGTCCGACGTGATTATGGCCGCACGACGGGAATTAACAGACTTTGAACGCCGAAAGATAGCTGGAGCTGGACGCAGGGGACAATCCATTTCGAAAATCGTTAGAGAATTCAATATTCCGAGATCCACAGTGTCAAGAGTGTGTCGAGAATACCAAATTTCAGGCATTACCCCTCAGCTCGGACAACGCAGTGCCCAACAGCCTTTACTTAGCGACCGAATGCATCGGCTTTTGTGTAGAGTTGTCAGTGCTAGCAGACATGCAATACTGCCTGATCATAATCAATGTGGGACCTATGACAAACATATCCGTTCGGACAGTACTGAGAAATTTGACGTTAATGGGTTACGGCAGCAGATAGCCGACGTGAGAACCTTTGTCAACAGCACGACATCGTCTGTAGCGCCTCTCCTGGGCTCATGATCATATCGGTTGGATCTGAGACGAGAGGAAAACCCT
Source organism: Schistocerca gregaria (assembly GCF_023897955.1). NCBI lineage: Eukaryota > Metazoa > Arthropoda > Insecta > Orthoptera > Acrididae > Schistocerca > Schistocerca gregaria. Next base: position 1,057,154,146 of record NC_064920.1, read on the forward strand.
GGCCTGGCCAGATGAGTCCCAATTTCAGTAGGTAAGAGCTGATGGTAGGGTTCGAGTGTGCCGGAGACTCTAAGAACCCATTGACCCAAGTTGTCAACAACGCACTGCGCAAGCTGGTGGTGGTTCCATAACAATGGGCTATGTTTACATAGTGTAGACTGAGTCCCCTGGGCCAACTGAACCGACCATTGACTGGAAATGGTTATGTTCGGCTACTTGGAGATCATTGCAACCATTAATGTACTTCATGTTCCCAAGCAACGACGAAATTTTTATGGATAGCAATGCATCACGTCACAGGGCAACAATTGTTCACAACTTCTTAGAAGAACATTGTGGACAGTTAGAGTGAGTGAACGATTTGGCCAAGCAGATTGTCCGACATGAATCCCATCGGACATTTATGGGACCTAATCGAGAGGACAATTCGTGTACAAAATCCTGCACCGGCAACACTTTCGCAATTATGGACAGCTACAGAGGCTGCATGGTTCATTGTTTCTGCAGGTGACTTCCAACGACTTGAGTCCATTCCACGTGAAGTTGCTGCAAAACAGCAGGCAAAAGGAGGTCCAACGAGATATCAGGATGTATTCCATGACGTTTGTCACCTGAGTGCACTCTTTAATAGACAAAGCGCGTACATGTCTAAGTTCCTGCAGGCATTACGTGCACTGAATTGTCGTTCCTCATTCACTCCACACCAGGCTGCTGTAACTAATTAGGAAGTTTCCTCTCTGCGGCAGCTGCAGTCGCTAGTGGAGTCCCCAAAACCACTAACAATATTGCGTAGGAATGCCCAATGAGCGAAATGATGACATTAAAACAAAAATGCAGTAACAATCATCTCTTTGACTTATGTTACTTTGAATTAGGGCGGGCAGTACATCTGCACCTGACTTCTGAACCTTGCTTATTGGATGCAAAGGTCACACAATGGTTAAATGCTCACAGTTCACCTCATATGACTATGTTCAAGACTTCCTGAATAGGGAAAATCATTTTTGCCAGAACAATCTTTTTTGAAAGAATAAAATCTTTTCTGATATTATTTGACCGGCAGCACTCGCCTCACACCCGACGCGAATATTTCGAGCTTCTTCTGCTGCCTTCGCCCTTCTATTAAACCCACAAGCAATTTGGCACAAATGTTAGATACTGTCTATTTGAGACTCTGCTTTATAATGCTTAAACAACGTTCATAAGATTCAAATATGCCAAATCGTATTCGTGACTGCAAGACAAGTACTATAACTTCAAATTACAAAACGATTTGCGAAAGGATTTAGATAAGATATCTGTATGGTGCGAAAAGTGGCAATTGACTCTGAATAAGAAAAAGTGTGAAGTTATTCACATGAGTACAAAAATAAATCTGCTAAATTTCGATTAAGCCTTAAGTCACATAAATATGAAGGCTGTAAATTCAACTAAATACTTAGGGATTACAATTACAAATAACATAAATTGTAACGATCACATAGATAATATTATGGGTAGAGCAAACCAAAGACTGCGATTCATTGGCAGAACACTTAGAAGGTGCAACAGCTCTAATAAAGAGACTGATTACACCACGCTTGTCCACCCTATTCTGGAGTATTGTTGTGCGGTGTGGGATCCGCATCAGGTGGGACTGACGGATGACATCGAAAAAGTACAAAGAAGGGCAGCTCGTTTTGCTCTATCGCGAAATAGGGAAGATAGTCTTACAGACATGGTACGTGAATTGGAGTGTCAATCATTAAAACAAAGGCGTTTTTCGTTGCGACGGGATCTTCTACTGAAATTTAAATCACCAGTTTTCTCCTTCGATTGTGAAAACATTCTGTTGGTACCCACCTACATAGCGAGAAATAAGAGAAATCAGGGCTCGCACAGAAAAATTTACGTGCTCGTTTTTCCCGCGTGCCGTTCGAGAGTGGAAAGGTAGAGAGACAGCTTGAAAGTGGTTCATTGAACCCTCTGCCAGGCACATTATTGTGAATAGCAGAGTAATCACGTAGATGTAGATGTAGATAAGTATAGTCATAGTAACAAAGGCATGTTGTGTAACTGCAAGACGTTCACCCGGTTTACGGAGGTTATTCCGTGCGGAAAATCAAACTACAATAAGAAAGAATTTTATGCTTACGAATGCGAGAGCAGAAATGTGCCCAAGCTACTTTCTCTTGGCCTGTAGCGGGTGACCTGTTGGTGCTCTAGGAGGAGCATAAACTGTCCCGGTATTGACGCAGCCACGAGGTTTCTCGTAGGAGATTTTGCTATTACTGGTGAATTACAAAGTGAAGAAAATTGTCTTTAAGGTTCCATCAGACTGGTACCTGTACCAGATAGCTGAAATACGGTTAATAAATAAAGGAATAAGTGGAGTAGAACACAGTCCTTTGCGTTTACATTGTAGGGCGTTTACCACTAGACCACGAACAGACATGGCACTGTAACAACTCACGCGGAGGACAACAATCCTCCAGACACTTCCACATTCTACAATGTTGCCAGATGATGCAGATGGTCGGACTTAGCTTTCTGTATGACACCAATTTTTTTTTTTTTTCTGTCAGATATTCCAATCCACGTCTCGGGTACGCAGCTCCATTTTTTTCAGAAAGGAGATGGGTCAGTCATGGTTTGGGCGTCAACAATGTACGAATATCAGACGCCACTCATCACGATAAAGGATAATTTGACGACTGCGCCGTGTGGGTACCAGATGCTCCAACATACTGTCCTGCTCTACAGTCAACATAAAGGCGACGAGTTCGTCTTTCGACACCATAATGCACGGGCACACGGTGCATATATAGTGAACACCTTGCTCAGAAGTCAGCAATTAATCGGATGGCATAGCCTGCGGTACTTGCTTGTATGAAACTAATTAAACATGCTTGGGAGCGGCTAAAACTTGCGATGGTCGAAGCAAGAAGCCTCCTCACATTCTTGATCGTCCCAAGAAGGCAATTGTCAAAGCCATCTTGTGGGTAGTATATCAATGGGAATCCAAGCATTTTAAAACGCACAGGGTGGAGCAACAAGCTGTTGAATATTACCGAGCAGTAGATTTTGACTTCACAGATGTGCGTTTTCGAGCAAACTGTGTTTATTTTGGTAATTATATTGTTTTAAATTAAAAGTAAACTGGTGATAGAATGAAGGCTTTCACGACCGTATGACATTGCTGCTGGTAAAGCTTTCAGGAGTCAACAAGACTCAACGGCGGAACAACGCCTCTGAAGATGTCTGGAGCAGTTCTGGACGAAACGATGGGAACAGCTGTTTCATGGGCCACGACTTTATACCCCGGAAAGTTTACCAGCAGTATAAGCAAAACATTTTTGCTTTCATGAGGTTTGTCATTTCATTCTCTGTTCCCCTGGAATCTACTTCTACACACCGTCGCACATACGAAGATTGGGCAAACGTTTGTTGATAGTTTATGTAGGCATTATGATGATAACAAGTGAGACTAATTTTCGGATTTTACCATGGAGACTCTTGCATTTAACTAATGCTAAATAGACACTCTCTTTCAAATCTGCAATACAGGGTGGTCCATTGATCGTGACCGGGCCAAATATCTCAGTAAATAAGCGTCAAACGAAAAAAACTACAAAGAACGAAACTTATCTAGCTTTAAGGGGGAAACCAGAATGCGCTATGGTTGGCCCGCTAGATGGCGCTGCCGTAGGTTTAGTTAGACCACTTTTTTCCCTTTGTGATAGATGGCGCTGTAATAGTCACAAACATATGGCTCACAATTTTAGGCGAACAGTTGGTAACAGGTAGGTTTTTTAAATTAAAATACAGAACGTAGGTACGTTTGAACATTTTATTTCGTTTGTTGCAATGTGATACATGTACCTTTGTGAACTTATCATTTCTGAGAATGCATACTGTTACAGCGTGATTAACTGTAAATACTACATTAATGTAATAAATGTTCAAAATGTTGCCCGTCGACCTCAATGCATTTGGCAATACGTGTAAAGACATTCCTCTCAACAGCGAGTAGTTCGCCTTCCGTAATGTTCGCACAAGCATTGACAATGCGCTGACGCATGTTGTCGGGCGTTGTCGGTGGATCACGATAGCAAATATCCTGCAACTTTCCCCACAGAAAGAAATCCGGGGACGTCAGATCCGGTGAACGTGCGGGCCTGTCATGAAATATGCTATTCAGTACCGCTTCGACCGTACGCAAGCTATGTGCCGGACATCCATCATGTTGGAAGTACATCACCATTCTGTTATGCAGTGAAACATCTTGTAGTAATGTAGGTAGAACATTACGTAGGAAATCACCATACATTGCTCCATTTAGATTGCCATCGAGAAAATGGGGGCCAATTATCCTTCCTCCCATAATGCCGCACAATACATTAACCCGCCAAGGTCACTGACGTTCCACTTGTCGCAGCCATCGTGGATTTTCATATTATGCCAGTTCTCGTTACCGCTGTTCGTGAATGACGCTTCGCCGCTAAATAGAACGGGTGCATAAAAATCTGTCGTCGTCCCACAATTTCTCTTGTGCCCAGTGACAGAACTGTACACGACGTTCAAAGTCGTCCCCACGCAATTCCTGGCGCATAGAAATATGGTAAGGGTGCAGTCGATGTTGATATAGCATTCTCAACACGGACGTTTCTGAGATTCCCGATTCTCGCGCAATATGTCTGCTACTGATGTGCGGATTAGCAGCGAGGGCAGCTAAAACACCTACTTGGGCATCACCATTTGTTGCAGGTCGTGGTTGACGTTTCACATTTGGCTGAACGCTTCCTGTTTCCTTAAATAACGTAACTATCCGGCGAACGGTCCGGACACTTGGATGATGTCGTCCAGAATACCGAGCAGCATACATAGCACACGGCCCTTGGGCATTTTGATCACAATAGCCATGCATCAACACGATATCGACCTTTACCGCAATTGGTAAACGGTCCATTTTAACACGGGTAATGTATCACGAAGCAAATACCGTCCGCACTGGTGGAATATTACGTGTTAAAACGTACTTATACGTTTGTGACTATTAGAGCGCCATCTATCACAAAACGAAAAAAGTGGTGCAACTAAAACATTCATATTTCTTTACATACTACATGCATATGTAATGAAAAGTGGGGGTTTCTATTTAAAACAACGCAGTTGATATCCGTTTGACAGCTCTATCGGGCCAACCATAGCGCCATCTGGTTTCCCCCTTCAAGCTAGACGAGTTTCGTTCTCTGTAGTTTTTTCGTTTGATGCTTATTTCGTGAGATATTTGGTCCGGTCACTATCAATGGACCACCCTGTATATACCGTCTGATCAGAAGTATTTGGACGCCGCTTTGTATTTTGGAAATGACCAGTATATGTCACGAGGGTCACGCTCGCCAGTATAGAAGAAGGTGGGCAGCACTGCGTTGGCAGTACTGAAGCAGTAATAACAGAACGAATCGATGGGGAGAGCTTAGGGACTTCCAACGTGCGCTAGTCACTGGCAGTCGCCTGAGTAACAAATCCATTAGGGACATTTCAACACTTCGAAAGCTGCCCTTATCGACTGTTGATGTAGTGATTGTTAAGTGAAAATGTGGAGGAAGAACCACAGCTAAAAAAGGTCAGGCAGACTTCATGATGTTGAGACCGAGGTTCAGTATTCACAATGTTTCTGGAGAGGTTCTGCAAGACAAAAGAAAGCTCGTTAGGTTATGTTAAACTTCAGAGCCATGCTGTTAGTTTCCCCTTACTTTGAAGGATAAGTTCATTATTAATTGTTTCCACAAGGACGAACTGTATTCGTTGGCACTATCTGGACGTGTGCGACACCTGCAAGAAAATGTGAGAAGAAACCGGCCGGAAATGTGGCGATACAATTCGCAGCTCTTGCATCAGGAAAATACACCGTCACATTCCCATCTGTTGATGAGTGACTGTTGCACAAAAAACGAAATCACTGTGCTGCTTCATCCTCTCCAGACTTGGCCCCAGCGGACTTTTTTTTATTTGCGAAGTTGAAAACCCCGTTGAAAGCACAAAGATTCGGAACGATAGACGAAACAAAAGAAAATTCGCAGACGGCGCTTCGCGCGATCCAGCAAAAAGTACACAAAGACTGCTTCCGAAAGCGGTGTATCAGTTGTGGAGAAGAGTGTTTTGAAGGAGACGAAGCGTTATAAGTACAAAGTAAGCGTAGACAAAAATTTGTGGATAACGTTATCGGAATTTTTTGAACAGACCTCGTATGTCGGTTATTCTGATGATATAATGTATTTTTTTCCCTGTCTTTAACGTAAGAGAACTACACTCGTCGTCGATTACGGCACGTAATTCAACATGAAGCCCATTCAGGGATTCCCGTTACTTAAAAAATACCCACATGCACGTCTCACGCGATTACCTTTTGAGGCGACTGGAAGCTCGAGAATATTTTATTGTTTCATGTTGCCGCTAGACGATGCTTTCGTACAAGGACCATTCGTGCCCTAGTATTTAGTATCGAATGTAAACGGCGTTCTTGTGTATATAAAGAGTCTCAACTAGGTACTACATATTAACTCCCAGAATTACAAACACAACGCTTTACTTCATTCACAACTGGACTACCTAGCACCAAAACTGAAGGAAAATGACGAAGAAACTATAACAAGGGCTGCTGCAACGTAACAATACACTACCTTGCGCAGTTAGACGATGAAAACATCTATTAAGGAAAGATACCATGTCTTGTATTTTCCTGATTTTCTTTCTCTGCCCAGAAACAATCGAATGAGCTCCTTCGATAACTGAGGTGACTGTTAACTTAGTAGAATGACTACATGAACTACAAATGAATTTGCAAGCGAGAATACAAATCTAGTACAAGGGGTAGCGGTAAATGAAACTGGGAGGGGAGTCATAGATAATAGAGAAGTTTATGCTGCCTGATCAATTTCTGTGTGCTGTTAATCCCAAGTGAAAATTCGTCGCAGCGAGAAGAAGCACGGTATTTCACATGTTTCCAATAAAGTAGTCATTAAAATGAGAATGGAGACTAAACAAGATTCAGGATATACTATCTACACGTAAAAAGAGAAAGAGAGAGACAGAAGACCGATTACGTGAGTGTTAGTCACTCACATTTCCGTTATTACCAAAATAAATATCTGCTCTAACGATCTACATTTTGCGCTCAAATATTACAGCTTATCGGTGAATATACTTGTCCTTCCAGGATCAACATACTTGGTAATGTGTGAATCATTGTATGAGACGTTCCAGATAGCCAAACGGACGAGGTTGGTGATGCTTTGCTAGACAGAAACTTCGACGAGCTGCAACTACGCAGCAGTTAACTGAAAGCCAAGGCAGCGTCATTTAGTATCGCGATACATTCAAACTCGTTCTAGGATTCAGTCACAAAAAAAAACAGCCCAGATGTTGTAGGGGGCCTTCACCAGTTCGATTTTTAAAAAAACTATCATCTTAATCTAGGCGAAAATTCGCATTACGATTACGGTGCACTGGTTACCCCATATGTTTATCACAGAGCGTAAATGACAGTTCTCACCGAGCGGTTCTAGGCGCTTTCGTCCGGAACCGCACAGCTGCTACGGTCACAGGTTCGAATCCTGCTTCGGTCATGGAGGTGCGTGATGTCCATAGGTTAGTTAGGTTTAAGTAGTTTTAAGTCTAGGTGACTGACGACCTCAGATGTTGAGTCCCATAGTGCTTAGAGCCATTTGAACCATTTGACAATTCTCAGAACGTGTAACATATTTAGCTGATGCTTTAGGGTTTCGGGGCCCATTTCAAACATAATGTTCCTCATCAACCATTGTATATCATTTCAAATGGGATGGTTTCTTCATGGGACCGCTCAAGACACCGCTTCAACCAATTCTGTCTTAACTTACGAAACACACAGGATGAGAGAGCTAAGAATGCCGACCTCAAATACATTCAGAAGGAGTAAATGCACTGAGGTATGGTTTCCGCTGAGTTATGGGGAGAATGTGGTGATTTTTCTGGCATACGTAAGTATTTTTTCAAAGTTATCAGCGTCTGAATTACGGCACGTACTTTTTTAAAGGGAACTTTACGGTATGTAGAGTTTTTCTGTGGGATAGGAGCACTTCAACGACTTAGCACGTATATGGAACTTGATGAAGAGTAACATGAAAATGTCGCCATCAGGGGAAAATATGTCACAAACGTCTATCACACTGTACCAAATGTAGGGCCGTAGTTATGATTGAGTAGTTGGGAGGAGGGTGGGAGGAGGAAGGGAGGGAGGAGGGGAGAGGATCTGACTTGAGCATACTTTTCGGTTACTTCATCAGGGTGTAGACGAATGGTGAGGCTCTTACAAACAGACAACAGTGCTACAGCAGACAGCATTATTTCCAGTGCTGTTGCACAAATAGTTCTTTCGTCTTTTTAATGTTGAGAATGTCCTCTGTTGTTGCTGTGGGTACTGTAACAGTAGCCAAAAATTTCAGGGTATGATTTCTATTAGGTAGAAAATATCCATTGCAATGACCTAAAGCTCCGAGAGCACCTTCAGGTCGATTGGCCTTTGGTATTTTATTCCATATGCAGTTCCGCAATTACATTTCTGACTTAAACCCACTTTCACCAACATGTAGTGTGCGAAAACTTGTAGCAATGGATTATATGTCGGAAAAAATGTTCCTCAGTGCTCTGTTTTGGCAAAACTGAAGTTAATGCGCAATTCAGTGACGTATTATTCACAAATCTTTCGCTAAGCTGCGGTGTTATGTTGTCGAATAATGGAATGTGTATATTTCATGTGAAATAAACCTCTGCAATAGTGGCCTCACGAGGTAATCCCATATTTGATCCGTGTCTTTGTTGTGAAGTAATACGACGGAGCAGTAGCTTGATTCTGACTTCTCCTGCTACAACCTTTATTTCAGGCAATAGTCTTTTGCATTTGGAATCCGCAGTTTCTTATATGTCACTCAAGACGTCACAAACATGTTATAGGTATTTAGTTGCCTGCGAGAGATCAAGTCCAGTTTTCAAAGTGCTGTAGTTATAAGCAAAGTTATTGTGAACATTTCGAGCAAAAAGTGAGACTAAGAATTCACTCTTGTCTAATACACAAAAAACCTGGCTGGTCTTAGCCGATGTGTCTAGATTCTGGTTCTCTTTCAGCATTCCCAGAATTTACAAGATTGGAATGTAAGTATTATTAGTGAATCGAGTCTTTCAGCCCTTCTCATACGCTCATCACAAAACCCCGCAAACTTTTTCTTGTAGAATGTTTCTATTTTGTAAGGCACACTTAACGAAATTTATGACTGAGGACACTGTACCTATGCAGTTTCGAAGTAGTTGAACAGAGAAAGCATAAGACAGAGTCAGATTAATATCGTGCCTGTAGTGCACTTATTTAGCTTGAGGAAACTTTTCATACATTACTGCTCGCGCCCCTGGAAGCAGACACGGACGCCCTATCACAGCCCCACTCACACAAATACAATGTGTCAAGTTTGTCCGTGGTCACTGTCGGTAACCTTCGATCTGTTCGGTCACGGGACTGGAACAAAATCTAATAAAACTTCCCTAAAAACATAGCTGTCGACCTCAAATGATCTTTCAGCATAGCATAGACACAGTGACGTTTGCTCTGTCCCTGATATATCGCCTGATATATCGCGGGTTTCATCTGCCAAAATACAAAAAAAATTCTGTGACCTATTTATTTTACTGATTAATCTTTCTTGAATTAAAGATCCATAAATGGATATTATTTCCTTCTGGGTACTCGACCATGTGTAAAGTGCATTTAATGATGAGGCTTTTGTGTGCTTTCTGAGAGTCTCGTCCCCATATTTCACACGCATTCTCTGTATCGCTCTGAATTGCCGTCATTACAGTCTGGTTCGGTGCTATCCAGTTGTATAGATCCTGAAACATTTGTCCCCAGAAATGGTATTTCCTGTCTTGCCAACAGCAGGACGGTTTCAGTGTGGGCACAAGTCTTTGTCTACTCTTTTGTAATTTTATTTTAAGTGTGGACTTCATCAGAGTGATGACGTCTTCCCATTTGTGAGTAACGTTGGCAACAAAATTGTCTAATAACAAAACATTCATTTTATGTTTAAGACCTTTGTTCTTGAAATTTCCTGGAAGATTAAAACTGTGTGCCGGACCGAGACTATAATTCGGGACCTTTGTTCCTGTTTCCTGAACACTTAACGTGCATCTTTCCGTTTTGTAAATACCCTCCGTGCAAACGTACTGAGGTACTGGTTACTACCCTGTCCAGCTCGTTCTTTACCAAACATAACACAATACTTTTACAGGGCTCCATTTAGTTTTAATGAGCGCACCAATCAAGCATAGTCTTTTAGCCACTGACGCTGGCAACGCAACTTTTTTTTAGGCTCCGTGAGAAGAAAGGCAAAATCTGTAGATGGTATCCAAGATTCGGTAACAAGCTTCGTCGTCAATTTCCAGGATGCTACTCCAGGCGGGTCTAAAATGCATGCGCGCAACGGAAAATATTGAACGCTAAAATGATTATTTGTTCCTGTCTGACTATCCCCTGGAGCAGATCTTAGGATCTCTTAATGCTCTTTAACATATAAATTACAACCTCAACATAAATGAATGATTAAGGCAACTAATACTACTATATGATAAACGTTGTTTCTTATTGTACATTTATTGTAGATTAAAAAACAATCCTTTATATTTCAATTGTCTATATTTCCTGACAAAAATTGCTGATCAATTGCCCACCTCTGTCCCCTTTTAATGGCCACGCGATCTAACGTAAATAACGCGAAATGACTGACATCGTCTACGTACCAAACACCAGAAGACACTACTTTCAAAGCTGATCTACGGTGGTGTGGAGCCTCAGTGGAAATAAACTAGCGTGATCACAGCTGTTTAGCTTTATAGCCCTAATAAGCCGAAGCAATTAGCAATAGAACTCCAGCCACAAAATAAAACTCTTTCAAACACTAGGAGGGCAGAAGGCACTCATCTCACTACTGTCTTCTCCTCTCTGTGTTCTACAGACGAGAAACGCGAACTCCCAGCCACAAGAACAGAGTTCAATTAACGTCTCAACGTAAGTATAGGCAGAAGAAGTGCTCTCAGTCACTGAACGCTGTGCGATGGCAATGGAAATACCCGGAGGCGAAGTCCAGAATCGTGTAAGTTCGTAACAGTACAGTGCCTAAGCGTTCTAACTATAAACTCTCCTGAGAGCAAAGACAGCAAGTCCTACTGTACAAACAAAGCTGATACTAAGCCAGCGTCACACACTGGCGTTCAAAAACGGAAGACCTCTTCCTCTCCACTGCTGGCTTCCCAGCAAGACTTGGTTCCCCTCCCTCGTAACTGGAGAAGACGAATCATCTTCACGAAACCACGGAATATTCTACGTCTCTACAGATTCTTCAGAACGCCGACTAACCATATTTTAGTCTTTTGTCGTCTACCGCGGAAAGTTTGCAAGGAAATACCTATACTCATACAATGGTACGCTTCTGACTAAAAATCCTTGGAAATAACCCAGCCTGCGTGATTTCCGGGGTGACGCTTCCTCATTCCTCTCAGCTGCGTCCACGATTTGCAGAGTTCCCGGGTATCCTTCCGGCCTAGCTACAATATCGGCCAGCCGCCGCTGTATGTTTTTCCGCGCCCTGGTGTCCAGACTCTCCGTCTTCGCATTTTCTGTGTCAGGGAGGACCAACACACCTGTGTGGGCTTTTTCCACCCAGGGCTTGAGTTCTGCCTGCCGTTTCACTTCCACTGGCGTTCCAATCTCTACTAGTATAGGCAATATTCATTACGCCATTTTGATAATAAAGACACTTCGTCACCTTTTATGCAAAAACGTTAGCAATTATTTACAAGGCATATGTGACAATGTCCGACTTCTTTAAATATTCATATATACGATGACAACCTATCAAATGATACTTAATTGTGGTTGTAGATAATGGAGAAGTATGTGGATGAGTGCTTGTGAGGTGCGAAATTATAGTCACCTTACAAATTCACGATCGACAGGTCTGTGTTTTATGTAAGCGCCAACACCTTACACATCAAAAGTTGAATCAAGAGAGGAAGACGTACGTGGAACTTCCACAGATTCTGGACTTTTTACTTCAAATGGTTTAAATGGCTCCAAGCACTATGGGATTTAACATCTGAGGTCATCAGTCCCCTAGACTTAAAACTACTTAAACCTAACTAACCTAAGGCCATCACACACATCCATGACCGAGGCAGTATTAGAACTGCGACCGTAGCAGCCGCGTCGTTCCGGACTGAAGCGCCTAGAACCACGCGGGCACATCGGCCGGCGGACTTCATACCTTGGGTTCTCTGTTGTTAATTCAGAAGCAGTACCCTTAATACAAATAGTTGTTGATTTTATTGATTCACCAGTATGATCTAGACGTACATGTTTCCTTGTAACTAAGTTCCATATTGTACTGTCGTCGGTTGATTTTACAAGGGAAGATGCTTGCAAACATCACCTCCAGAGTCCATCCCAACAGGTAGGTCTAGAATGAGATAAAACATTCCGCTTGATTAGCTCAATGAAGCATAGCACGACAAGATTCTCTCCTGCTTGTTTCAGGAGAGCTGGAAAGATTCTATCTGGCCCAGATGACTTGAACAGTTGGAATGTTCCCACCGCCCATTGGATTTTCTGAAGTCGACACATTCCTTGGCCGCTTCTCAGTCCTCTCTTCGAATGCCTGAGAACCATTGTCTCTCATGGATTGCATTCTGGTCTGTGTTATCCCTCAGAGCATATTGAGGGAAGTGAATTTTGAGGAGCAATTCCTGTGTCTCATGTACTGTCTTTGTATATTCCCCATCCTCCTTCCTCAACGTACCTCCTGGATTAGAAAGTACTCTAGTAAGGATTTTGTGAAGTCTCTCTTGAGCAGCTGTGTCCTCCACTTTCTCACATAAAGCATTCGAGGACGCCTCCTTTGCTTGTCTAATTGCAAGGTTGTAGTTGGCGAGGGCCTCACAATATTATGCCCATTGTCCTTCACGTTTCGCAAAGTTAAAGGGTCTTTGCACCTGTCTTCTTTGCATTTCCAAGTTGTTGTTCCACCAAAGCACACTCCTATTTGTGACTCAGCAGTTGTCCTGGTATGAGGTCACTATGGCAGAGGTTACAGCCTCTGCTACTTCCTCAAACTCTACTGGACTTCTTATCGAGGTTTTAATTTCCGATAAGCTTAAGTCAAGGTTCCTCCTGTACGTCTGACAGTCTGTGTTTCTGGGATTCCTATAGGCTGTGGTCTGTCTGATTCCCATTTCAACCTTGAATTTAATATACATGTGGTCTGATGAGGATGGCTCTAACACCATATGCCACTGTTTGATGTAGCTGCCCATCATCATGGAACCAAAGGCTATGTCAATTACTTCTTCCCTTCTGCTGTTCCTGAATGTAGGTTCGTCACCCCTATTCAGGACCTCCAAGTTGTTAGACAGGAGAAATTCAAGAAGGTACTCACCTCTACTGTTGGTGTCCTTGCTGCCCCACACTATGTTGTGGGCACTGGCATCGCATCCAACCCACCATCTGTCTCCTCACCTCCAAAGGAGAAGGAGAGCTGTCTTCGTAAGGAAGGTATGCTGAGGCCAAAACAGTTTCCCTCATGATACCTTCCTCACGTTGCTGCATCCTGATGGTCACCATGTACCTGGAACAGAAATCCACCTTTGACATGACAGAAATTCCATTTCTCACATAATTGCATGTTCTGGAGTTTCTTAGATTTCTAGCATAAATCAACCTATCTCCAGTTCCACTGAGGCATGATACATCCCCTTTATATAAGTAGGGTTGTTGTATTAGGACCACGTCCACTTCCTGTCACCCCAGGTGATGGCTCAGGGAAGCAGTATCCCCTTTACTGTGCTGCAGGTTAATCTGCAGCACCTCAGTTCTCCATCTCGCTGCTATCATTGCTTTTGAAGTTCTTGATTACACTGACGGCGACCTGCGAGAACCTTAAAAACAATTTCAGGTCTTGCTCTCGCATCGCCTTCAGGGACTTCTCCCCAACCTCTAATAATAGGGTTCGTTCTTCCGGTACAGCCATCTGGTTGATTACTCTCCAATCCTTTGTCGAGACTTTAGGGTTCTGGACCCCTATTTTCTCGAACAGAATCTTTTGAGAGACATCCTTAAGGATTTTTGGTACCCATATTGATACCTTTGCGGTCTTATGAAGCTCAGCTGTCACCTTGGCCAGCATCTTCACATCCTCCCATGGGGATATTATGGGCACCTTATCCTTGAGCCATTCCATGGTATGCACCCCCTCACAGGCGAAAGTTAGGCCCTCCTGAATTTGGGGCCTGGAGCAGAGCCCCCCCCCCCCCCCCACCAAACTTTTCAGAGAGGGCCATCTGCACGAGCTCCTCCTGCTGCGAGGTGATGCTTACCAGTGGATAGCCTTCTTGGATAACCACCATACTAAAAACCGAGACTGCAGTACTACAGGTCTGATTCCCTATTTCTTGCCTCGACTTTTTCTGGACTCACTTATCCTGAGAGGAGGGAGTCTTAGATTCCTCCCTTATCCTCTTGTTACCTGTCTTTGACGTTGAGGGGGCTGTGTATCCCCTTTGACCAGAGACAGTTTTTTCTTGGGGGTCTTGGGCTCAAGCCCTTTTAATTCCCTCCACTGTTGTTTGAGAAGCCATTCTTTTCCTTCCTTTTCTTCCTGTTCTCTGAGAAGTTCCCTCCTCTGGACCCCAGACAAGGCTTTAATCTTGATCTGGTCCAATTTCTCAGTTACAGTTCTCACTTCTTCCTCAGGCCTAGACCCTGATTTAGTAGTGGGAGTGCATTCCATCGGTCCTGACCCCGATGTTTGGTTGTCTAAGGTCTCAGTTTACCCCCAGCTTGTTTTAAATTATTTTCATCAGTCGTGTCCATCTTGGTCCCACGAGATTTGGGGATCTACATGGTCCACACCACGGAAACCCCACACGGTGTAAGGCTACTTACTCAGGGAGATCGCCTGGTATCCCTGAGGCTCCATTTGTGACACATCTACTCATGTGCCACACACCCCTGGGCATGGACCGCATCACACCTTGGGTTGGGGATGGGAACTGGGTAAGGACTCAGAATGGATAAGGAAGACAGAATGTTGTGGGATACTCTTAGTCTGGTCCATTAGCTAAGGCCTATCCGATAGTAGGTCCTCTACCTTTGGCATAGCCCTCAGCTTCATGGAGATATGCAATCCTCTCTACCCACATGGACAGTGATTCATCATGGTGGTGTCCCCTGGAGAAGACAATGCAGTGCCCGATGGCCTTCACTTAACGACTGAGACAGGAGCGATTGCGTAGCATTGTCAATGATAACAGTCTGCAGCTCGTGGTCTCACATTCGCGTTCTCGCTTCCTGAGCACGAGGTCCCGAGTTCAATTCCCAGCGGGGTCAGGGATTTTCATCTTCCTCAAGACGACTGGGTGTTTGTCTTGTCCTCATCATTTGATCACCATTCATGAAAGTGGCGAGAATGGATTGAGAAAAGTTTGAGAATTTGTACGGGCGCTGATGACCACACAGTTGAGCGCCCCACAAACCAAACATCATCATCATCAGCGCTAACAGACAAACAACTTTGTGTGAAATAATCGCAGAAATCAGTGTCGGACGTACAACGAATGTATCCATTAGGACAGTTAGCGACATTTGGCTAATTGGTTATGGCAGCAGGTAACCAACGCGAGTGCCTTTTCTAACTACAGAACATCAACTGCGCCATCTTTCCTGGGCTCGTGACCCTGTCTGTTCGACCCTATACGACTGGAAAACCGTAGCCTGGTCAGATGAGTACCAATTTCAGTTGGGAACAGCTGATGGTAGGGTGTAGGGTTCGAGTGCGGCGCAGATGCCACGAAGCCACGAACCCAAGTTGTCAACAAGGCACTGTGCAAACTGGTGGTGGCTTTATAACGGTGTGGGCTGTGTTTACAGGGAATGGACTTGGTTCTCTGGTCCAACTGAACCGATCATTAAATGATTATGTTTGGCTGTTTGGATACCATTTGCAGCCATTCGTTTATTTCATGTTCCCAAACAACGATGGAATTATCACGGGGCCACTTACTGTTCACGACTGGTTTGAAGAAAATTCTGGACAATTCGAGCGAATGATTTGGTCACCTAGATCGCACGACATGAATCTCATCTAACAATTATGGGACGTAATCGAGAGGTCAGTTCCTACAATACTTTCACAATTGTAACAGCTGTAGAGGCACTGTGACTTAGTATTTCTGCAAAGGATTTCCAAGGACTTGTTGGGTCCATGCATGCTACATCGAGATGCTGCTCTAGGCTGGGCACATGGAGATTCGACACGATATTGGGAGGTATCCCATAACTTCAGTCACATCGATGTAGATTTCCTGTTAGTTCTAATTTCAGTTGACAATGAATATTGATTTTATACCATAAAAAACTATCGGCGACTTTTCCATCTCTTGCAACGTGGAATCTCTCATTCCTAGACAAAAAATTAACACGAATTTTATTGCTGAAAACTTAATGTAGTTTAATTTTGTGGAGGAAAACATTTGCGCTACAAACTGTGGTTTTTATGTTATTCAGTAGAAATATAAAAAAATTACCATTAAACGTCCCCACATCCTAACGCTCACACACCAGGATTTTTAGTACGTTGTTCAGAACAGTTACTCTTAGCACTGTAAAAAATTTGCGACTACCCGACTTCTTTCCCCTTATTTTCCTTCGTTGACTGGGTTGTTCCGTGAACTGTTTGTTCAGTTCTAGCTGTGAAATGCTGTCCAATGAAACTACAAGGTAGTGGAAATGAAATTCATGTCATTTACGTCAATTATACATTTTTTACATGAGTAATTTGTGAGTTAGAAACACACGCACAGTAATGAACGAGAACAGTCAATTGTCACCCAGTTACAAGCAGAGTTCCAGCATAGTACTTTGCAAACATAAAACCTCCCTGCATACTGCTAATTTCGTATAGGCTACTCAGAGGACTTGAAAGCGTTTCTGGAAAGCAAACCCGATCAACTGCAGGACAAAAGATAAATAGCTCATTGATCGTACCTCTATTTGTTGACACTTACTCTGTGTTTAGGGAAGGGTATTTCTGAATGCAAACAAATCTTATAATGTCTGCTACTCTACTGGCACCTGTATTAACGTTGCATAGAGACGCAATGCTGTAGCAACGTACACTTTACTTAATTATGTGTTCAAAACAGCAGCTGAATCACACTGATATTCCGATAAGTTCTTTAAGTACCGGTAGTGAGATATATTACACTTGACAGCTGTGTCCAAAAGTAGTTTTCAAAGTCCAGAGGATGAAACACTCCAAAAAGCCGATAAGAGAAGAGATACGAAACTCTAAATACATAAACATCTTGAGGACATGACTCACGAGTCGAACTGAACAGTGAGAAACATGTGATGCAAATATTAGATTATATAAGATTAGATGTACTGTCAGTTCCGTAGAACCTTAGTGAGGAGATCCTCAGAGATGTGGAACATGTTAGAACTGATTTTGCGTTCCGCTTTTCGTCTCTTAGAAACCACAATAGCACGAAGCTTATTGCTGAGTTACTAAAACAGCTGCATGCAGCATCTAACACACAGACGAAAACCGTAACAAACACACATATTTCTGCCCGTCAAACAAAAAATTCGTTTTCAAAGCTAACACTCGCAATGCCTTCAACTGGATGTGGCACCTTCTGTGAACTACGTCACTTCCCGTGTTTCGCTGTCGCCAGAGTCTGGTTGTCACGAAACGCATCCTATAAAAATTGTTCTTTTCCTTCACGTCTTCATCTACAATCTCTCCGTCACGTATAAGTACGACTTAATCTTTGAAAGCTGCAGTGATTTTCTTCGACATGCATAGTCCCAACACTAAACAAATTCTTTTTGATACCTGGTACATACCAAATATTTTCGAGACGTGCCTCACTCCATTTGCCGCTAACTTACATCTACATCTACATACATACTCCGCAATCCACCAAACGGTGCCTGGCGGAGGGTACCTCGTACCACAACTAGCATCTTCTCTCCCTGTTCCACTCCAAAACAGAACGAGGGAAAAATGACTGCCTATATGCCTCTGTACATGCCCTAATCTCTCTTATCTTATGTTTGTAGTCTTTCCGCGAAATGTAAGTTGGCGGTAGTAAAATTGTACTGCAGTCAGCCTCAAATTCTGGTTCTCTAAATTTCCTCAGTAGCGATTCACGAAAAGAACGCCTCCTGTCCTCTAGAGACTCCCACCCGAGTTCCTGAAGCATTTCCGTAGCACTCGCGTGATGATCAAACCTAACAGTAACAAATCTAGCAGCCCGCCTTTGAATTGCTTCTAAGTCCTCCCTCAATCCGTCCTGATGGGGATCCCAAACGCTCGAGCAGTACTCAAGAATAGGTCGTATTAGTGTTTTATAAGCGGTCTCCTTTACAGATGAACCACATCTTCCCAAAATTCTACCAATGAACCGAAGACGACTATCTGCTTTCCCCACAACTGCCATTACATGCTTGTCCCACTTAATGTCGCTCTGCAATGTTACGCCCAAATATTTAATCGACGTGACTGTGTCAAGCGCTGCTCTACTAATGGAGTATTCAAACGTTACAGGATTCTTTTTCCTATTCATCTGCATTAATTTACATTTATCTATTTTTATAGTTAGCTGCCATTCTTTACACCAATCACAAATCCTGTGCAAGTCTTTGTTGACAATAACAGTATCAACCTGGCGACTAGCCATTCTTTATCATTACCCAGTAACACATGCTCCCCAGTCACTAGACACAGCTTTGAAAACCATTCCCATCGAAAAGTCATATGACGCGATGCACCACTGTCCAACAGCCGTACATCTGACTGATCATGTTGAAACCACATAGCATATGTCTCTCTTGACTTTCTGACAACACGACGGATGTTATCTGATGACACAAAAAATGCACACCCGGATTTATTTTCTCCACTCTTACGTTTCTCTGTCTCTCGCTTTTTCTTACGGGACTCGTGAGCTATATGCTCACACTTCTTGCAGTAAAAACACTCGTCATCTGATTTTGTTTTTCGTTCTTGTGAACTTTTGGTTTTATCAGGATATCTTGCTTTTTCCTTTTGTCTGTTGATGGACATCACTGCAAATGCACCAATTTCTTCATCACTCATGTTCAACTGGGACTCTTCTTTGATGAGACGTTTCGTCAAAGTTTCTGCGGTATTTATAGCTACGATGCCACAACGTAGGTGCGCTCTGCTAGGTTGGCACTACGACACCGACACCGACGACAGCGCCCTCTAGCCGGCGCTGTGCAGCTCTACGAGCGCCGCTCCAGATTCTACCCATTTGATGCCGAGCAGACGACCAAGCAACATTGTTTGTATTTCATAGTGGGCGAGCCACTACAGAGAGGTACTTTTGCGAGCTTTGATACGTCCAGCTTCGCACCTACGTGCTCCTCAGTGCAAAACTATGTATTCATATTCTTCCTATAGTAAAGATGATTTAAATTTACCCGCAGTACAGAAGCATTTCATCTTTTCCTGCTCCTACTCACTGTATGCCATTGTTAAACCACTGCATAAAAAAGGGGATACGCGTGATGTCAACAACTACCACCCAATCTCTCTTCTGACTGCCTCATCCAAAATTCTTGAAAAAGTAATGTGTTGTAGAGTAGCTTCACACCTTTGTGAAAATGAAGTTTTAACAAAATGTCAGTTTGGTTTCCAGAAGGGTTTTTCAACGGAAAATGCTATATATACTTTCACTAATGAAATATGAAATGCTCTGAGTAACCGGAAGTCACCCATTGGGATTTTTTGTGCTCTATCAAAGGCTTTTGACTCTGTAAATCATGGGATACTTCTACATAAGCTCAAGTACTGTGGTATGAATGGGACAGTGCTCAAATGGTTTAAATCATACCTAACTGGAAGAGTGCAGAAAGTTGAAATAAGTAGTTCACATAATATGCAAAAAACTAATGATTTCTCAAACTGGGGAACAATCAAGAATGGGGTGCCGCAAAGATCGGTCTTGGATCCTCTGCTGTTCTTAATATATATTAATGACTTGCGATTCTATATTCACGAAGATGCAAAGCTGGTACTTTTTGCCGATGAGACAAGTATTGCTATCGCACCCAACAGACAAGAATTAACTGGTGAAATTGTAAACGATATTTTTCAGAAAATCATTAAGTGGGATCTAATTAAACTTTGACAAAACACAGTATATACAGTTCCACACAGTAAATGGAATGACACTATTAATAAAAATAGACTTCGATCATAAATCGGTAGCTAAGGTAAAATCCCCCCCATGAACCATGGGCCTTGCCGTTGGTGGGGAGGCTTGCGTGCCTCAGCGATACAGATGGCCGTACCGTAGGTGCAACCACAACGGAGGGGTATCTGTTGAGAGGTCAGACAAACGTGTGGTTCCTGAAGAGGGGCAGCAGCCTTTTCAGTAGTTCCAGGGGCAACGGTCTGGATGACTGACTGATCTGGCCTTGCAACATTAACCAAAACGGCCTTGCTGTGCTGGTACTGCGAACGGCTGAAAGCAAGGGGAAACTACGGCCGTAATTTTTCCCGAGGGCATGCAGCTTTACAGTATGATTAAATGATGATATCGTCCTCTTGGGTAAAATATTCCGGAGGTAAAATAGTCCCCCATTCGTATCTCTGGGCGGGGACTACCCAAGAGGACGTCGTTATCAGGAGAAAGAAAACTGGCGTTCTACGGATCGGAGAGTGGAATGTCAGATCCCTTAATCGGGCAGGTAGGTTAGAAACTTTAAAAAGGGAAATGAATAGTTTAAAGTTAGATATAGTGGGAATTAGTGAAGTTCGGTGGCAGGAGGAACAAGACTTTTGGTCAGGTGAATACAGGGTAATAAATACAAAATCAAATAGGGGTAATGCAGGAGTAAGTTTAATGATGAAAAAAAATAGGAGTGCGGGTAAGCTACTACAAACAGCATAGTGAACGCATTATTGTGGCCAAGATAGACACAAAGCCCACGCCTACTACAATAGTACAAGTTTATATGCCAACTAGATCTGCAGATGATGAACACATTGAGGAAATGTATGATGAGATAAAAGAAATTATTCAAGTAGTGAAGGGAGACGAAAATTTAATAGTCATGGGTGACTGGAATTCGTCAGTAGGAAAAGGAAGAGGAGAAAACATAGTAGGTGAATATGGATTGGGGGGAAGAATTGAGAGAGGAAGCCGTCTGGTAGAATTTTGCACAGAGCATAACTTAATCGTAGCTAATACTTGGTTCAAGAATCATAAAAGAAGGTTGTATACATGGAAGAATCCTGGAGATACTAAAAGGTATCAGATAGATTATATAATGGTAAGACAGAGATTTAGTAATCAGGTTTTAAATTGTAAGACATTTCCAGGGGCAGATGTGGATTATGACCACAATCTACTGGTTATGAACTGTAGATTAAAACTGAAGAAACTACAAAAAGGTGCTAATTTAAGGAGATGGGACCTGGATAAACTGAAAGAACCAGAGAGAGAATTACAGGGAGAGCATAAGGGAACAATTTACAAGGATGGGGGAAAGAAATACAGTAGAAGAAGAATGGGTAGCTCTGAGGGATGAAGTAGTGAAGGCAGCAGAAGATCAAGTAGGTAAAAAGACGAGGGCTAATAGAAATCCGTGCGTAACAGAAGAAATATTGAATTTAATTGATGAAAGGAGAAAATATAAATGTGCAGTACATGAAGCAGGCAAAAAGGAATACAAACGTCTCAAAAATGAGATCGACAGGAAGTGCAAAATGGCTAAGCAGGGATGGCTAGAGGACAAATGTAGGGATGTAGAGGCTTATCTCAGTAGGGGTAAGATAGATACTGCCTACAGGAAAATTAAAGAGACCTTTGGAGAAAAGAGAGCCACTTATATGAATATCAAGAGCTCAGATGTAAACCCAGTTCTAAGCAAAGAAGGGAAGGCGGAAAGGTGGAAGGAGTATGTAGAGGGTTTATACAATGGCGATGTGCTTGAGGACAATGTTCTGGAAATGGAAGAGGATGCAGATGAAGATGAAATGGGAGATACGATACTGCAGGAAGAGTTTGACAGAGCACTGAAAGACCTGAGTCGAAACAAGGCCCCCGGAGTAGACAACATTCCATTAGAACTACTGACGGCCTTGGGAGAGCCAGTCATGACAAAACTCTACCATCTGGTGAGCAAGATGTATGAGACAGGTGAAATACCATCAGACTTCAAGAAGAATATAATAATTCCAATCCCAAAGAAAGCAGGTGCTGACAGATGTGAAAATTACCGAACTATCAGTGTAATAGGTCACAGCTGCAAAATACTAACGCGAATTCTTTATAGACAAATGGAAACACTGATAGAAGTGGACCTTGGGGAAGATCAGTTTGGATTCCGTAGAAATGTTGGAACACGTGAGGCAATACTGACCTTACGACTTATTTTAGAAGAAAGATTAAGGAAAGGCAAACCTACGTTTCTTGCATTTGTAGACTTAGAGAAAACTTTTGACAATGTTGTCTGGAATACTCTCTTTGAAATCATGAAGATGGCAGGAATAAAATACAGGGAGCGAAAGGCTATTTACAATTTGTACAGAAACCAGATGGCAGTTATAAGGGTCGAGGGGCATGAAAGGGAAGCAGTGGTTGGGAAGGGAGTGAGACAGGGTTGTAGCCTCTCCTCGATGTTATTCAATCTGTATATTGAGCAAGCAGTAAAGGAAACAAAAGAAAAATTTGGAGTAGGTATTAAAATCCATGGAGAAGAAATAAAAACTTTGAGGTTCGCCGATGACATTGTAATTCTGTCAGAGACAGCAAAGGACTTGGAAGAGCAGTTGAACGGAATGGACAGTGTCTTAAAAGGAGGATATAAGATGAACATCAACAAAAGAAAAACGAGGATAATGTAATGTAGTCAAATTAAATCGGGTGATGCTGAGGGAATTAGATTAGGAAATGAGACACTTAAAGTAGTAAAGGAGTTTTGCTATTTAGGGAGTAAAATAACTGATGATGGTCGAAGTAGAGAGGATATAAAATGTAGACTGGCAATGGCAAGGAAAGCTTTTCTGAAGAAGAGAAATTTGTTAACATCGAGTATAGATTTAAGTGTCAGGAAGTCGTTTCTGAAAGTATTTGTATGGAGTGTAGCCATGTATGGAAGTGAAACATGGATGATAAATAGTTTGGACAAGAAGAGAATAGAAGCTTTCGAAATGCGATGCTACAGAAGAATGCTGAAGATTAGATGGGTAGATCACATAACTAATGAGGAGGTATTGAATAGAATTGGGGAGAAGAGGAGTTTGTGGCACAACTTGACAAAAGGAAGGGACCGGTTGGTAGGACATGTTTTGAGGCATCAAGGGATCACAAATTTAGCATTGGAGGGCAGCGTAGAGGGTAAAAATCGTAGAGGGATACCAAGAGATGAATACACTAAGCAGATTTAGAAGGATGTAGGTTGCAGTAAGTACTGGGAGATAGAGTAGCACGGAGAGCTGCATCAAACCAGTCTCAGAACTGAAGACCACAACAACAACAAGGTAGAATATTCAAAATTTCTAGTTGTATGCATTGATGAGGGGTTGAACTGGAAAAAAACACACTGAGGATCTGCTGAAACGTTTGAGTTCAGCTACTTATGCTATTAGGGTCATTACAAATTTTGCCGATATACATCCGAGTAAATTAACTTACCAAGCCTATTTTCAGTCTGTGCTTTCGTATGGCATCATATTCTGGGGTAACTCATCATTGAATCAAAGAGTATTCATTGCACAAAAGCGTGTAATCCGAATAATTGCTAGAGCTCATCCAAGATCATCTTGCAGATCATCTTGCAGATCTTCACTGTAGCCTCACAATATATATATTCACCTATGAAATTTGTTATTAACAATCCGAACGAATTCAAAAGTAATAGCAGTGTACGTGGCTACAACACTAGGAGAAAGGATGATCTTCACTACTCAAGGTTAAATCTAACTGTGGCTCAGAAGAGGGTAAATTATGCTGCCACAAAAGTCTTTGGTCACTTAAATAATAGCATCAAAAGTATGACAGATAGCGATACAGCATTTAAAAGCAAATTGAAAGAATTTCTTAATGGCAACTCCTTCTACTCATTAGATGAATTTTTGGATATAGTAAGTGGGTAATTTCTCCAACCCCCACAAAAAAAATATTAAGTGTTATGTAATATTTTGTGTAATGTAATATCTTGTATAGACAGCTTTTATTAACCTGATACGTTCCACATCATTACGAAGTGTCGTATTCATGTTCTATGGAACAAGTACTAATCTAAACTTCCCACACTCGACCTACCCTTCAGGTTACAGGAGCAGACCCACGCGTCACCTTCCAGGCGGGATACAAAAGCTGGCGGCGAGGATGGGATTATTTTCTCTGCTTTTACCTATGTTATTGCTCGGTACTGCTTTAGCTTTTGTGTGATATCCCCGTATGACTTTGTGAGTGTATGACTGCTTCCCCTAGTTGTTATAAGGTTTTCTTTTCTGTAAACCATGGGGTCGCCACAGAAACAGGCGTCACTCTCCGATCTTGTACATGTTCAGCCTCAGCAAATGACGCAGCTCCTTGCAGCCATAAATGGACTGGTAACACTACAAACTGCAGCTACTACGGCGCCTCCGACGCCACCGCCTGTACCGACGCCTTCATCGCCGCCATTTCGTGCCTTCAATCCTGACGATGAACGCTGGCCAGAATACATCGCCCAGCTCAAGTCACACTTCGCAGCATACAACATACGAGGTACAGAGCGGCTTGCCATTTTCATTTCCAATGCCGGTGTTGCGTAATACCGTGTGTTCATAAAATTGTATCCCATCATCCGCCCAGAAACTAAAACTTACAACGAAGTGACTGATGCTTTGAACTCCCACTTCTGTGGCAGTGTAAATGTGGTAGCTTCCCGCCTCAAATTCTTTCGCCTCCAGCGTGGCCCTACTCAGTCCAATAAATCATGGTTAGCGGACCGTCAGGGACTAACTTCTGATTGTGACTTTAATTGCTCATGTGGACGCTGATAAGTGGATATAATGATTAAAGACGCTTTTGTGCAGAATGTGGCGGATCATTGTATCTGCAAACAAATCCTAAAATTTAAAAGGTCGTCTTTGCAGGAAGTAATGGACTTGCTAGACAGAGAAGATACATTAGACGTGGTTACTTATGCGTTCGACGTGACCCCGGGTGTGTGTACTGCCCCAGCACAGCCAGCCACGCGCATGAAAACAAGTTTCACGCCGGGCACCTACTACGAAACTGAAATCATGTCCGAACTGCTTTTGTGCCCACCCATGGGACATTTGCCTACCCCGTCAACGACAGTGTTATTTTTGTAATAAGAAAGGATATGTGCAAGCTATGTGTTGTAAGAGAAACTCTCATTCCCAATTTGTCTCCCATTCGCGTGACTCGCTTGGGCGTCACCGCAACGGCAACCGCCGTGATCGTAATTCACGTCAGCCTATGGACGTTAATGCCATTTATTCAAAGCCTACTGCTTCACGTGCGTCAACAGCTCGTCGTGTGAATCAAGTTTTACCAGACACTTCCTCTCGCATTCAGCGCAATGCGAGGAAGTATCTTGTGGCTTTGAACATTTGTGAACATCCTGTTCACATGCAGCTGGACACTGTTGCGTGAGTTTCTTTACTGAACAGATCGACGTTATGCCTTGCTTGGTTCGTCGTTCACATTCCACACTGACTGCATTTACTGGACAGGAGATATCAGTGCTCGGCATGTGTAGTTTGCAAGCCACGTATGGTGCAATGACACGTATAGTGTCTTTCCATGTGCTCCGCTCTAGTGATGCTACGAACATTTTTGCCGTGGACGCATTTGAACTTTTTGGCCCCACAATTCAGGACAATGCTAGTGACCATGCAGACGGTGTTTCCGCACTGGACCATGATTTTGCTGGACTCTTTCCTGATGGCCTTGGTTGTGCCACGGACTTGGCAGTGCATGTTGTAGTTAAAGACAATGACATGCCTTTTTTCCGGCGCGCACGCCCGACACCGCATGCACTGCGCGACGCCGTAGCTGTTGCACTTCAGCTTTTGCAAGACAGTGGTGTCATTGAACCTGTTCCTGCTTCGCCATGGGCGTCGCCTATAGTGTGTGTGAAGAAACCAAATGGTCGTCTCCATACTTGTGCTGACTTTAAGTCTACAGTAAATCCCCAGACACTGGTAGCTACGTTTCCCTTACTCCATCCTGAAGACAGTTTTGATAAGCTTGGTGCAGGGAAATTCTTTTCCACGATTGACCTGCAGCACGCATACTTCCAGATTTCTTTTGACGAACAGTCGCAGCGCTATTTAGTTATCAACACCTACCTTGAATTGTCCAAGTTTCGCCGCCTTCCGTTCGGTTGTGCTTCGGCTCCTGCTATTTTTCAGTCTTACTTGCAGCACTTGTGTGCCACTGTCCCTGGTTGCTCAAATTATGTGGACGACATTGTTGTATCAGATCGCACCTCTGACGAACATTTGCAGAATTTGCGTGCCTTATTTACTGTACTTTTGCAGGCAGGACTAAAGTGTAACAGACAAGTGCAATTTTTTTCAAACTGAGATTCAGTATTTAGGACATATGATTAATGGACAGGATATCCATCCCTCCCCGTCACATCTCAGTGCGATTAGAGACTTGCCAGCATCCAGGAACTTGACAGAACTTCAGTCTGTTGGGCAAAATTATATATTATATTCGGTTTATAACAAATGCAGTACAGACTGGAGCGCCTTCGCATCGCCTTCAGCGTAAGAACGCTCCTTTCGTTTGGTCTTCAGAATGTGATGCTGCTTTCCACAAGTTCAAATCTGCTTTATTGCGTGATCACTGTTTGATTTCTTTCGATCCCTCCAAAGCAGTTGTTTTGGCTGTCGATTCATCTTCCCACGGCATCGGAGCGGTCCTCTTGCGGCGCATTAATTCTGTCGATCGCCCTGTGCTTTTGCGCCCAAGTTGCTCAGTTCTGCCCAGAAAAACTATTCTCAAATCGAGAAAGAAGCTATAGCTATTGTATATGGAGTGACTAGGTTTCACGATTTTTTTTTGTTTGGCCGCAAGTGTCGCAAGTTCTATTTGTTCACCGGCCATAAGCCTTTGACGTCGTTGTTCCTTCCATCAAAGCCAGTTCTGGCCCGTACTGCACAAAAGCTGCAATGTTGGTCTTTGTTTTTGTCTGACTACAATTGTTTCGGCCTACAGCCCAGCATGGCAATGCTGATGTTTTGTCTCGTCTGCCTATCGGTCCTGACAGTGTTTGATTCTTCCGAACTGTCCTGCATGTTTATTGATGCATGATAAGGAATTAGCTGATGGTTTCCTGGTGGATTTTCGTCGCATTGCTTCCGCGATAGTCGCCGACACTTCTTTGCAGATTCTTTTGCAATGCTGATGTTTTGTCTCGTCTGTCTATCGGTCCTGACAAAGTGTTTGATTCTTCCGAACTGTCCTGCATGTTTATTGATGCATGATAAGGAATTAGCTGACGGTTTTCCGGTGGATTTTCGTCGCATTGCTTCCGCGATAGTCGCCGACACTTCTTTGCAGATTCTTTTGCAATATATTCGTACTCAATGGCCCACATCTGCTACCAAGATTAGTGATCCCCTTGTACCGCGTTACTTTGCGAAACGTCACAACTTGTCTGTACAGCACGGTGTTATCTTGTTACGAACTGACAATGATCAGTCTCGTGTGGTTGTACCTTGTTCGTTGCAGTCGGAAATCCTCCGATTGCTGCATGGTGGTCATTGGGGTATAGTGTGGACGAAACAATTAGCGAGTCATCACTGCACCTGGGTCGGTACTGATAAACAAATTGAAAATTTGCTTGCTAATTGTCTCTCGTGCGCGAACACGGCGACAGTGACCAACCGCGGCTGCAGAAGACAGATGGCAACGCTGCCGCCTGCAGTCGGTGCGTTGCGGAACGCAGCGACAGACAAGGTATGCAGTTGCCGGGAACAACTGCGCGAGGCGAGATGTCTGTTAACACCACCGCTGTTATTGCGCTGTTGTTGGAAGTGGAAGACGATGACATTTTATTGTTGCATTCCAGAAAAAGATGAAGCTTGTAATGCCTTTATACACTCCTGGAAAAGGAAAAAAGAACACATTGACACCGGTGTGTCAGACCCACCATACTTGCTCCGGACACTGCGAGAGGGCTGTACAAGCAATGATCACACGCACGGCACAGCGGACACACCAGGAACTGCGGTGTTCGCCGTCGAATGGCGCTAGCTGCGCAGCATTTGTGCACCGCCGCCGTCAGTGTCAGCCAGTTTGCCGTGGCATACGGAGCTCCATCGCAGTCTTTAACACTGGTAGCATGCCGCGACAGTGTGGACATGAACCGTATGTGCAGCTGACGGACTTTGACCGAGGGCGTATAGTGGGCATGCGGGAGGCCGGGTGGACGTACTGCCGAATTGCTCAACACGTGGGGCGTGAGGTCTCCACAGTACATCGATGTTGTCGCCAGTGGTCGGCGGAAGGTGCACGTGCCCGTCGACCTGGGACCGGACCGCAGCGACGCACGGATGCACGCCAAGACCGTAGGATCCTACGCAGTGCCGTAGGGGACCGCACCGCCACTTCCCAGCAAATTAGGGACACTGTTGCTCCTGGGGTATCGGCGAGGACCATTCGCAACCGTCTCCATGAAGCTGGACTACGGTCCCGCACACCGTTAGGCCGTCTTCCGCTCACGCTCCAACATCGTGCAGCCCGCCTCCAGTGGTGTCGCGACAGGCGTGAATGGAGGGACAAATGGAGACGTGTCGTCTTCAGCGATGAGAGACGCTTCTGCCTTGGTGCCAATGATGGTCGTATGCGTGTTTGGCACCGTGCAGGTGAGCGCCATAATCAGGACTGCATACGACCGAGGCACACAGGGCCAACACCCCGTATCATGGTGTGGGGAGCGATCTCCTACACTGGCCGTACACCTCTGGTGATCGTCGAGAGGACACTGAATAGTGTACGGTGCATCCAAAACGTCATCGAACCCATCGTTCTACCATTCCTAGACCGCCAAGGGAACTTGCTGTTCCAACAGGACAATGCACGTCCGCATGTATCCCGTGCCACCCAACGTGCTCTAGAAGGAGTAAGTCAACTACCCTGGCCAGCAAGATCTCCGGATCTGTCCCCCATTGAGCATGTTTGGGACTGGATGAAGCGTCGTCTCACGCGGTCTGCACGTCCAGCAGCACGAACGCTGGTCCAACTGAGGCGCCAGGTGGAAATGGCATGGCAAGCCGTTCCACAGGACTACATCCAGCATCTCTACGATCGTCTCCATGGGAGAATAGCAGCCTGCATAGCTGCGAAAGGTGGATATACACTGTACTAGTGCCGACATTGTGCATGTTCTGTTGCCTGTGTCTATGTGCCTGTGGTTCTGTCAGTGTGATCATGTGATGTATCTGACCCCAGGAATGTGTCAATAAAGTTTCCCCTTCCTGGGACAATGAATTCACTTTGTTCTTATTTCAATTTCCAGGAGTGTATAGAAGTAGAACTGCAGAAGGTAGTTACACAGCACTGATAAAAAGACATTTGTTAGGTGATGAAAATATCTTCAGGAGCTACTGTCGTTTGAATAAAAGACAGTTTAATTTCGTGCTCAGTTTTATTAAAGATGACATAATGCCACAGTGCCTAAGAAACGCAATAAGTGCAGAAGAAAAATTATATTTGACGCTGAGGTAAGTCCACAAAACGTTATACATTATTAGATTACGCTGCAGTTCCAAGACTTCGTTAGAGAGTTGTGGAGGTTGAAGGGCTGCTGTTATCACTTGGCTGATGTGTATTGCACTGTGCAGCCATTATTTCATAATCAGAAACGATCATACTAATTTTTCTTATGGCTTCTGCCTTATAAACTGTAGGTAAACTCCTTACAACTGTGGTGACGTGGTGGAAAAATAAGTCAATATCATCATCTTTGTGTTCCATAAACGTTTTTAGTAAATGTTGCCTAATTTCATCCCTTTCTTTCCACATTTGTAATATTGTATCATAATTACTACGAACTTGACTGCGTTTTCTTTGCCGTGCTGGCACATAACGTTCATCGTTTGTTACCACAGATGTTTCACCACTATTTCCTATTGCATGTGTTTCTGCCGTATCTTCTTCCTGTGATGCCGAAAGGTCCAGTTGACGAGTTCGATCTCCACTGTCTTCTTGGCTTTCTTGTATTGTTGTCTGTGATGATGTCAATGTAATATTTGTTCCTCCAGATCTGTGTTGTGCAACACTGTCAAGGAACGATAGCTGTTTGTGTCTTTTTGTTTTAGAATTTTTTGAGGCAGCAGAGCCCGTTCCTAATTTGCTTTTCTTCTTGAACCTCTGGTAACCGTTCCTTAAAAATTTCCACTTCTTCTTACAGTCATCACCTGCAAATGGAATTTAAATTAGCTGTATGTTTTCGTTTGTTTCAGATTCTTGGCCACAGGCAAAAGTTACCGGTCTTTATCATTTGCCTATCGTATATCACCATCTTACATATCAAGAGTTGTTAAAAATGTTTTGAAGATATTAAGAATAAGGCTGCTGCCTATGTTGTGCCACCTTCTACTGAAGCAGATTTCAGACTATTGAAGAAGAATTTTGGCTTAAATGCAATATACCTAATTGTGTAGGCGCTATAGATGGATGTTCGCATAAGGGCACCAGAGAAAAGTGGATCTCTGTTTTTTAATTACAAACTTTATTTTTCAATTGTTCTGCTGGCTATTGTGGACGCAAATTGTAAATTCATTAGCGTTGATGTCGGCGCTTACGGAAAGGGGTCTGATAACGGTATATTTCAGAAATCAGCTATGGGCAAGAAAATAGCCGCAAAGGAGTTTAATACACCTCCACCAAAATGTTTGGCAGGCACAAATGTGGGTATATTCGGCCAGTAAAAGCAGTCTGCGGTCGCTATGCGGTTCGGCGGCAGCGGCACTACTGCTCCCTGACCGGATGTGCGCCCGCATCTCGTGGTCGTGCGCTAGCGTTCTCGCTTCCCGCGCCCGGGTTCGATTCCCGGCGGGGTCAGGGATTTTCTCTGCCTCGTGATGGCTGGGTGTTGTGTGTTGTCCTTAGGTCAGTTAGGTTTACGTAGTTCTAAGTTCTAGGGGGCTGATGACCATAGATGGTAAGTCCCATAGTGCTCAGAGCTATTTGAACCATTTTGACCGGATGTGCGATCTGCCGCCGAAGCAGGTATACGGCGGCAGACGAAGCTGCCGCCGCGTTCAGCACGCCTCACATTGCAGACAATGGCAACCAGTGGTGCAGCCTGCAGCCGGTCGGTGCGGTCTGCGGTCGTGTTCTCAGTCGCACCTTCTGCTCGCCGCCAGCGCTTCTTTGCATGGCCGAGTCCTATTGCGCCTTGGCAGTGTGTTCAAATTGATTTTGCGGGTCCTTTCTGGAACACCCGTAGTTTGATAGTTATTGATGCGTACAGCAACTTTCCTTTTGTTGTACCTATGACTTCCACTACATCTGCCAATACTGTTCTTGCTTTTACGGCTATTTTTTGCATTGAGGGCCTTCCTGAAGTTATTGTCTCCGACAGTGGCCCCCAATTTGTGTTTTCCGAGTTTGAAGCGTTCTGTGCTGCTAATGGCATCGCCACCTGACCTCAGCCCCGTTCCACCCCCAGTCGAACGGCGAGGCAGAACACTTTGTGCGTAAGAACCTTCAACATCGCAGCGCGTCAGCAATCGTTGGTTAATGTATTAAAAAAACTAAAAACCTGCCTCGATTGCGAAAAAAGCACCTATTGTTGAGTGTTAACCCAGGTTTCGGCGTAGATAACTACACCTTCTTCAGAACAACACTAAAACCCACAAGTGCCTAAGAAGACCTTTGCCAATGATTAAAAGAACACCATAGCTAAACATTTATAAATGAAAAAGAAAAGGAAAACACAAACAGCACACACGTACAAAGTCAAAACCACTACTTAAAGGTGTACGCTCCACCTCACACCGGCCTATGTACGATGGGCCATGACCCGCCATAAACTACAGCTACAAACGGTCGCTCACTTACTAGCCTGACCCGCTATCTATGCACATGCGCAAGACAAGGGAAGTTGCTTGAATGCGCATGCGCTTACGAATACAAGAAAGTTTATACATGGGTCGGGGCTAAATAGCCCATATATTACCAACCGTGGATCAACGTGTATCAAAAAATGAAATGGATAGAACAAGAGACGATCTAAATAGGAGATGAAACCTAAGGATAACCACACACGGTAGATTACGCTAGTAAAGAAACTTATATATGAAGCTACCTATGAAAACAAGAGGAACTCTTAAAAACTCTACCTAAAGTCAGTAGTTAGCCTAGGGGGGGGGGGGGGGGGCTGAGGGGACGTAATCTAAAGACGTCGTGGTAATAAAGAAAATAGGGATAAAACGTGAGGTGTTTAACGGGGTAAAATCACCTTCATCATAAAAGGAAAATGAGGATAAAAAGAAAAAAGATGTGCGCTCGCCAGTCAACGCGTGCATGTGATAATCCCCAGGTCATCAGATTTACAAGTATTAGTAGGAGTTGGTCATTGAGGATATTGTCTTTAACATGTTGCAGATGCTTAAAGATCTGCATTTCTTCCGAAACATCCAGTTTTAAGCCCTTAACCTCGGCATGGAGTAACTCGATATTAATTGGAGGGCTCGGCCGATGAGCCGTTTGCACAAGGTGTTCCGCATAAGTAGAGCCCTTAGTACCATCACTGCTTCTAGTAGGAATATGCTCTTTATAGCTGAGACCCAGAGCTCGCCCCGTTTGCTGGATGTGAAGTTTTGGACGATCCCCGCATGTAATTTTATATACTCCTGGTTGGGAAAGTTTATCGCTCTTACTCTGCAAGGAGTGAATTAAATTCCTATGTAAACTATTATTAGTAGAATAGGCGACTCTGAAGTTATGAGCTCTGAGTAAACGCCCCAATTTGTAACTTATATTGCCTATTTAAGGGATAGATATCGTTGCCACCTGTTTGTCATCTAACGCATCCCCTAAGATGGAAGACGTAATATTATTTTTATTTATTTTCTTGCTATACATCTGTCTTGCCAACTGAGGCCTATAGCCATTATTTATAGCAATATTCTCAAGTGTGACCAGTTCAGTTTCTGCCGCATCTGGTGCAAGAGGGATAGCTGTAACTCGATGAATATTAGAAAGAAAAAAGGCCATCTGATGGGCGTATGGATGGACCGAGTCTGTAGGTATAATATTGTCTGAAAACGTGTTTTTCCGAAAAATATTAAATTCAATGCGGTTGTCAACCACAGTTAAAGTGAGGTCCAAAAAATTTAAAGACCTAGTATCGGATTCTCGCTCAATTGTAAAACTGATATTACGCTGAAGCTCATTAAAAATCGAAAAAAATATGGTCTACATCATTTTGAGAACCATCAATGATTAATAGAATGTCGTCAACATATCTTTTGTAAAATTTTATTTTTCTAAGAATCTCTCTGTCACTGGTAAAAAAATCAGACTCTGGGTAGTTCATAAAAATTTCTGATAA
Organism: Schistocerca gregaria; assembly: GCF_023897955.1. Taxonomy (NCBI): domain Eukaryota; kingdom Metazoa; phylum Arthropoda; class Insecta; order Orthoptera; family Acrididae; genus Schistocerca; species Schistocerca gregaria. The sequence continues at coordinate 1,057,187,840 of NC_064920.1, forward strand.
AATGCATGCGCATTCCAGTAATTTCCCTTGTCTTGTGCATGTGCATAGATAGCAGGTCAGGCTTGTAAGTGAGTGACCGTTTGTAGCTGCAGCTTGTGGCGGGTCATGGCCCATCAAACATAGGCTGGTGTGAGGTGGAGCGTACACCATTAAGTAGTGGTTTTATCTTTGTACATATGTACTTTTTGTGTTTTCCTTTTATTTTTCGTTTATAAATGTATAGACATGGTGTTCTGTTAATCATTGACAAACGTCTTCTTAGGCACTTGTGGGTTTTATTGTTGTTTTGAAGAAGGTGTAGTTATCTACGCTGAAACCTGGGTTAACACTCAACAATAGGTGATTTTTTCGCAATCGTGGCAGGTTTTTAGTTTTTTAATATGTTAACCAACGATTGCTGATGCACTGTGATGTTAGAGGTTCTTAAATTCATACCAGCCGAGGTGTCAGATGCAGCAAGTGGATACTTAGATGTTATTCTGAAAAGAGCTAAGGCAAGCATGGCCATTGACTTTATTAAACGGTGTAGAGTGCTCAACCTCTCCTCAAGTTTTATTGATGGTCATAGGTAAATCCTGCCGTAAAATGCCAATCCTTAGATAAGAATCACAGAATAGGATGAAAAAGGACACTTTTAATGACAACACAATAATAATCACATACATGGAACAAAATTTGACCTGATATTCCATGCATATAATGCCCATCAACATAGGCCACTTATTTATGTATCTATGTAATTTTTAATTCAAACAACACACCACAATTTTTAAAAATAGGGAGGGGTGGGGTGAACTGGGACATGATATAGCTTAACATATTATTTTATACACTGTTCCATCACATTACATAGGAGGATGAAAAGGGATGCCGGAGAAGATTTTAAAATAATTTGTAAATGCATCAAGCAGTGTAAAGTTAACAGTACCTTATGACAATGAATTAAATTACATTTTACAAAATGAACAGGAAACTGAAAAAAGTTAATCACTAAAATTCAGGAAATATGAAGTAAGTACACAAACTTATTGCTCACTGTCATTCATGGAGATTAACATTGAACTTCATTAGAACTCTTTGAAGGAGTTATGGATGAAGTAGACCATTCTACATCTCAATGTCTCTCAATTAGGCCATGGTCTTTTGCCTCTGACCTCTTAAGTTGATTCTGAGTTGATTTTGATTCCAGTGAATTTGACAAATGATGTTCCGTTGTATTTCTCATTTCTTACATCTGTCATGATGCCTATGAACCATGTGTGAGAGACCTTTTTAGATGAAGTAGCACAACATTCACTAAAGTTCACCACAATCCAGTCATTTTCCCCCATCTGGAGTCCATCTAACCTATAAATTCTATTTCAAATTAGTACTGGTTTTGTATTAAGTAATATAAGATGAATAATAAATAAGGGCAGGTGTTTAACTGTCCTTTTTACCTTGACTAATAACAAAAAGTACCTTAAACATGACTTTCAATTTATTAAAATAAATAATGAGGATATAGTGAAAGAAACATTGTAGAAATAAAGTATCTTATCATACTTTAAAAGTACCAATAAATGTAAGGGTATGAAATTAATATTTACCTTTTATTGCAATACAAGTTTCTAGCTACACCAATGACTATGCACTAGATGGCCAATAGAAAATAAAAAAAAAAGCTAGGAAATGACACCAGCAGTGTGACTACTAATTGAGTCTAATCAGCTGCTAAATGTGTCTGTGTTAAAAATTATAATAATAATACATTTTATACATAAACGTAATTTTACTGAATTTTGTACCTACTCATGCTAGTGTCCCTTATCACCCCATTCTATGGTATGTATTCACTTGGCAGCCATTCACTGTTTGTGATGGCCAATTAACCTGAGGTATCCATCTCATCAACTGGCAAGATAAGCCCTGGTCTTCAGACATTCAAGGTCACAGTGAAATACAAAAGTGGACACAAACACAATGTTGTCAACTGCCTTTTAGGGAATCCTTCTGCAGAATGCAGCAGCTGGATGAAATCTCAGACATTGCTGGATTAAATACATCACTGCTGAACAGACGCAATAACCAGCACTGCTGAAAACCATACAAGCCTCGAAGAGAGAGCAACCAAGCAAATAATAATTCCATTTAAAAAACAAAGCATTCTATAAGCAGAACTATGATCCATTGACACAGAAATGATTTCTCATTACCCCATCTCATCTGCGACCAGCTATCCTCACAAAGTCACATCCTGACACAGTGTCAGTGATTAAATATCTATGTGTAACATTTCAAAATGATATGGAATGGAAACAGCACACCAGGTTGATGGGTTGGAAGTCAAATGCTTCACTTTATATTGTGGGGAGAATTTTGAGAAAGTGTAGCTTATCCATAAAGGAGACAGTGCTACAATGCTAGTGCAACACATTCTTGAGTACTGATTGAGTATTTGGGATCCCTCCCAAGTTGGATTAAAAGAAGGTATTGAAGCAGATCAGGGGCATGCTGCTAGATTTATCACCAGTGGGTTTGAATAGCATGCAAGTACTACAAAAATGCTTCATAAACTCAAATGGTAATGACTGGAGGGAAGACAACTGACTTTCTGCAATGCACTGTGGTGGAAATTTAGAGAACTGACATTTGAGGCCAACTGCAGGTCGACTGTACTGCCACCAACATACATTTCATGCAAGGACCATGAAGATAAGATACGACAAATTATGGCTCATATGGAGGTTTAATAATGAATAAAAAAATAGGAGCGTGAATAACCTACTATAAACAGCATAGTGAATGCATTGTTGTAGCCAAGATAGACATGAAGCCCACACCTACTACAGTAGTAAAATTTTATATGCCAACTAGCTCCACAGGTGACGAAGAGATTGAAGAAATGTATGATGAGATAAAAGAAATCGTTTAGATAGTGAGAGGAGACCAAAATTTAATAATTATGGAGGGGGGGGGGGGGGGAGACTGGAATTCGATAGTAGAAAAAATAAGATAAGGAAAAGTAGTAGCTGAATATGGAATGGGAGTAAGGAATGAAAGAAGAAGCTGCCTGGTAGAATTTTGCACAGAGTGTAACTTAATCATAGCTAACACATGGTTTAAGAATCATGAAAGAAGGTTGTATACATGGAAGAGACTGTAGACACTGGAAGGTTTCAGGCACATAATATAGTGGTAATACAGAGATTTAGAAATCAGGTTTTAAGTTGTAAGACATGTCGAGGGTCAGATGTGGACTTTGACCATAATTTTTTGGTTATGAACTGTAGATTAAAACTGAAGAAACTGCAAAAATGTAGGAATTTAAGGAGAAGGGGCCTGGATAAACTGAAAGAACCAGAGGTTGTAGAGAGTTTCAGAGAGAGCATTAGGGAACAATTGACAAGAACAAGGGAAAGAGATACAGTAGAAGAAGAATGGGTAGCTTTAAGAGATGAAATAGTGAAGGATGCACAGGATCATGTAGGCAAAGAGAAGAAGGCTAGTAGAAATCGTTGGATAACAGAAAAGATATTTAATTTAATTCATGAAAGGAGAAAATTTAAAAATGCGGTAAATGAAGCAGGCAAAAAGGAATACAAACATCTCAAAAATGAGATTGACAGGGAGTGCAAAATGGACAAGCACGGATGGCTTGAGTACAGATGTAAGAATGTAGAAGCATATATCTCTAGAGGTAAGATAGATACTGCCTACAGGAAAATGAAAGGGACCTTTGGAGAAAAGAGAACCACTTGTATGAATATCAAGAGCTCAGATGGAAAACCAGTTCTAAGCAAAGAAGGGAAAGCAGGATATAGAGGGTCTATACAAGGGCTATGTACTTGAAGGCAATATTATGGAAATGGAAAAGGACGTAGATGAAGATGAAATGGGAGATATGATAACTGCATAATGAGTTTGACACAGCTCTGAAAGACCTGAGTTGAAACAAGGCCCTGGGAGTAGACAACATTCGATTAGAACTACTGATAGCCATGGGAGAGCCGGTCCTGACAAAACTCTACCATATGGTGAGCAAGATGTATGTGACAGGCAAGATACCTTCAGACTTCAAGAAGAATATGCAGTAATAATTCCAATCCCAAAGAAAGCAGGTGTTGACAGCAAACTATCAGTTTAATAAGTCACAGCTGCAAAATACTAACGCGATATCTATACAGATGAATGGAAAATCTGGTAGAAACTGACCTTGGGGAAGATAAGTTTGTGTTCCATAGAAATGTTGGAACATGTGAGGCAATACTGACCCTATGACTTATCTTAGAAGACAGATTAAGGAAAAGCAAACCTATATTTCTAGCATTTGTAGACTTAGAGAAAGCTTTTGACAATGTTGATTGGAATACTCTCTTTCACATTCTGAAGGTGGCAGGGATCAAATACAGTGAATGAAACGCTATTTACAATTTGTACAGAAAGCAGATGTCAGTTATAAGAGTCAAGGGACATGAAAGGGAAGCAGTGGTTGGGAAGGGAATGAGACAGGGTTGTAGCCTCTCCCTGATGCTGTTCAATCTGTATATTGAGCACACAAGCAGTAAAGAAAACAAAAGAAAAGTTGGGGTACGGCATTAAAAAATTTTATGGACTTAAATAAGAAGCACTTTTGTGTTTTTTTATACATGTATAATTGGGGGAAGGGTAGATATCACTTGTAGGAAAATTAGAGGCCTGTAGAAAAAGAGAGTCAACTGCTTGAATATCTAGAGTCCAGAGTGTAAGCAGTACATTGCAAAGAAGAGAAAGTTGATAGGTGGAGAAATATATAGGAGGACAATACAAGGGAAATAAAGTTGAAGGCAACGTTATAGAACTGGAAAGAGGAAGTAGATGAAGATGAGGCAGGAGATATCACACTGGAAGAAGAATCGACAGAGCATGAAAGCCTTAAGTCAAAAAAAAGGCTTCTGGAGTAGACAACATTCCATCATGGCTACTGATATCGTGGGGAGAGCCAGCCATGACAGAACTATGTCACCTGATGTACAAATATTTGACAGGCAAATACCCTCAGACTTCAAGAAAAATTCAATAATTCCAACTCAAAAAGGAGCAGAAGCTGACAGGTGTGTATAATAATAACTCATAGTTGCAAAATACTGGCATGAGTTATTTACAGAAGCATGGAAAACTGATAGAAGCTGACCTCAGGGAAGATTAATTTGCTTTCTGTAGAAATGAGGGCAAATAAAGTTGATAATGACCCTATAACGTCTCTTAGAAGATAGGTTAAAGGAAGGCAAATCTACACATATAGTATCAAGAAAGGTTTTGACTGTCTTGACTGGAATACACTCTTTGAAATCTGAAGGCAGCAGGGTTAAAATACAGGAAGCAACTTGTAAAGTAACTAGACACCATTTATAAGAGAGGGCATGAAAGGGTAGCTCTAGCCAAGTAGAGACTGAGACAGCATTATAGCCTGTCCATGATGTAATGCAATCTGTATATAGAACAAGCAGTAAAGGGAACCGAAGAAAAATTTGGAGAAGGAATTAAAGTTTGGTTCAGTTCTATCCTCACTTCAATCCAAACTTTTGCACAATTCTATGCTTACAGATTTCAGCACTGTATTTGACTCTAGGAGCCATAGGATTCTGCTAAAAAGTTATATTTATATGGTTTTTTTTATCAAATGTCATCTTAATAGTATATGTGACCAATATTTGATCTGATTTTATTTGGCTTTTTATTTGGTCCTATTGATTACATGATATACAAAGGGTGTACTAATAATATGGAACAAATCAAGTAAAATAATACAAAATTGTGTGTGCATAATGTTTAAAACAGCAGAATAAATGGAAAACACAGTTTTATCCCAGTGACACAAATAAATAAACTTACTTTCTATCATTATGATTTAAATTAAAATACAAAATTTTTGATCTTCATTGCAAAAGTAAGTTCAGGTGATTACTTGATAGAGTGGAATAAATGGAAGCACACATTTTAACCTATGAAACCTATGATGTAAATAAATTTACATTTTATCATTATAATTTATGTTAAGAATACACAATTTGGTCTTCATGACATAAGTAAAGATTTTATTATAACAATGTTTTAATGTTTTTTTACTGAGGTGGTTTCCTCCATTTTTATTCTGTATTCGAACATTATGAAGTACCTTGAAGAAAATGATTTATTGACACTTAGTCAGCACAGATTAAGAAAATATCATTCTTATGAAACACAACTAGCTCTTTATACCCATGAAGTAAGGAGTGCTGTTGACGGGGATGACAAATTGTCTCCATATTTTTAGATTTCCAGAAGGCTTTTGACACCATTCCTCACAAGTGTCTTCTAACCAAAATGCATGCCTATTAAATATAGCCTTAGTTGTGTGACTGGATTCATGATTCCCTATCAGAAAGGTCACAGTTTGTAGTAATAGACAGAAATTCATTGAGTAAAACAGAAGTTATATCCGGCATTCCTCAAAGAAGTGTTATAGGTCCTCTACTGTTCCTGATCTATATTAACAACATAGGAGACAAACTCAGTAGCCATCTTAGATTGTTTGCAGATGATGCTGTCATTTACCACCTTGTAAAGTCATCAGATAACCAAAAAGAATTGCAAAATGATTTAGATAAGATATATGTATGGTGCAAAAAGTGGCATTTGACCCTGAATAAAGAAAAGTATGAAGTGATATTAAAAACAAAGATTCCAAGACTTACCAAGCGGGAAAGCACCGGTAGACAGGCACAATAAAATAACACACAAACACACCCACACAAAATTTCGAGCTTTCGCAACCGGCGGCTGCTTCATCAGGAAAGAGGGAAGGAAAAGGAAAGATGAAAGGATGTGGGTTTTAAGGGGAGGGTAAGGAGTCATTCCAATCCCGGGAGCGGAAAGACTTACCTTATGGGGAGAAAAGGATAGGTATATACTCGCGCACACACACACACACACACACACACATATACATACATACATACACAGACACAAGCAGACATATTTAAAGGCAAAGAGTTTGGGCAGAGATGTCAGTCGAGGCGGGAGTGTGGAGGCAAAGATGATGTTGAATGACAGGTGAGGTATGAGTGGCGGCAACTTGAAATTTGCGGAAATTGAGGCCTGGTGGATAACAAGAAGAGAGGATATATTGAAGGGCAAGTTCCCATCTCCGGAGTTCGGATAGGTTGGTGTTGCTGGGAAGTATCCAGATAACCCGGACAGTGTAACACTGTGCCAAGATGTGCTGGCCATGCACCAAGGCATGTTTAGCCACAGGGTGATCCTCTTTACCAGCAAACACTGTCATGCGAATGGACAGTTTGTTGCTGGTCATTCCCACATAGAAAGCGTCACAGTGTAGGCAGGTCAGTTGGTAAATCATGTGGGTGCTTACACACATGGCTCTGCCTTTGATCGTGTACACCTTCCGGGTTACAGGACTGGAGTAGGTGGTGGTAGGAGGGTGCATAGGACAGGTTTTACACCGGGCGCGGTTACAAGGGTAGGAGCCAGAGGGTAGGGAAGGTGGTTTGGGGATTTCATAGGGATGAACCATCCACCTAACCTTCGTAACCTCCACACTTCCGCCTCGACTGACATCTCTGCCCAAACTCTTTGCCTTTAAATATGTCTGCTTGCATCTGTGTATGTACGTATGGATATGTGTGTGTGTGTGTGTGCATGCGCGTGAGTATATACCTATCCTTTTTACCCCCTAAGGTAAGTCTTTCCGCTCCCGGGATTGGAATGACTCCTTACCCTCTCCCTTAAAACCCACATCCTTTCATCTTTCCTTTTCCTTCCCTCTTTCCTGACGAAGCAGCTGCCGGTTGCGAAAGCTCGAAATTTTGTGTGTGTGTTATTTTATTGTGCCTGTCTACCGGTGCTTTCCCACTTGGTAAGTCTTGGAATCTTTGTTTTTAATATATTTTTCCCATGTGGAAGTTTCTTTCTATTTTATTTACAAAGTATGAAGTTATTCACATGAGTACTAAAAGAAATCCACAAAATTTTGATTACATGATAAATCACACAAATCTGATTGCTGTAAATTCAACTAAATACTTAGGGATTACAAATACCCTGAATTGGAATGATCACATAGATAATGTTGTGAATAGAGCCAACCAAAGACTGTGATTCATTGGCAGAACACTTAGAAGGTGCAACAGGTCTACTAAAGAGACTGCTTACACCATGCTTGTCCGCCCTAGTCTGGAGTATTGCTGTGCAGTGTGGGGTCCACATCAGATGGGATTGACAGATGACATTGAAAAAGTACAAAGAAGGGCAGCTCATTTTGTATTATTGTGAAGTAGGGGAGATAGTGCCACAGACATGATATGTGAATTAGAGTGGTATTCATTAAAACAAAGGCATTTTTCTTTGCAATGGAATCTTCGCATGAAATTTCAATCACCAGTTTTCTCCTCCGATTGTGAAAATATTCTGTTGGCACCCACCTACATAAGGAGAAATGATTATCATGATAAAATAGGAGAAATCAGGGCTTGCATAGAAAAATTTAAGTGCTCATTTTTCCTGCGTGCCATTTGAGAGTGGAATGGTAGAGAGACAGCTTGAAGGTGGTTCATTGAACCCTCTGACAGGCACTTTATTGTGAATAGCAGAGTAATTACGTAGATGTAGACTACTTGGAGTTCTATGAATTTGGAAGGATGGTCTCCATAAAATGAGTTTGTTTATAAAACATTACTGCTTAGTGAAATATTTTAATCACACACAGAAGAAGCAAGCATAGGTCTGATGATATGTTAATTCTCTGGGTGCAAAGGCGTGGTGCAATTACCAAGTTTATGATTTTGGATGATTTTAATCCATTGTATTAGTTTTAATAGAAGAGAAAAAACTTGTCTTAATTTGGATTATCCAATGAACAAAGGTGTATCTGGAGAACAATGGTTTGTTTTGGCTCCAATACAATTAATTTATATCATTTATAGACAATAGAAATCAACTATACTAGATTAAAGACTGAATTTTTGATATCCTGTAAACTTGAAACATGCACTTTGTACTGTGTAACAACTCTCTAAGTACCCTGTCAATATCAAGCCATTAGCTACTTGTTAAGAAGTCACATAAACATTACTCTGATGCAATTAAGCACCACCAGCTTTACACTGTCAAGCGAAATTAACAAAGGTGTTGTGCCATTTCTAAAAGATCTGCATATTTTTGATTCCTGCTCCGAAGCGCCAGATCATAAGCAGTCATATTTTCATTGTCTTGTGCACTAGCATCAGCACCTGCATGAAGCAAAATGTGTGGAACTGATGATTTCATTAGGAGCCAATTGTCACTTGCAGCCACTAGAATGAGGGATGTCCTCCCTTTTGCATCTGTTTGATCCACAGGAGTTTGTAACTCCTCTAAAAAATATTTGATGACCGCACAATTTCCAGATAGAACTGCACGATGAAAGGCAGAGTACCCTTCATTATCAAAGGTGTCTACACTTTTCCCCATGTTCAATACCTGCTTCAACATTTCCACACTGGTTTCAGCTGCAACATGTAGCAGGGTTGTCTTGTGTTCAGGGTCCCACCAACAGTCCAATAGGTCCATCCCCATGGAAATCAGGTGCTCCAGTATCTGTTTACAGTGTAACACAAAGAATGAAAAAAATTAATTCTAGAAACAATAGGTTCATCTAGTTACAAATTTGTACATGTAGTATTGTTAAGAATATTGAAATGTGTAAATAAATAAAAAAGATATGACAAGTGATATTTTTAGTAATATTGAGTACAAGTTGAAAAATCTCCTTGATCAATTTCATTTGAAAACCAAATTTGAATCGCATACTATATTGACACTTTTAATATTGCCAATTAGTACAGAAATTCCACATTGTGTTGTTGGCCATACACAAATTTACTAAGCTAATCAGAGGAGATACTGACCATGTGATGCGCAATGCTGTAGCATGTGTGGTAGTACCCTCAAAAATGTGCATCGTATAGTGGTATTGATGGAGAGATTTACTGCTTAGTCTTAGACAAATGTACTGCAGAAAAATGACAGTGAGACTGAAGACATTGTATTTAATCTCAATGCTCCCAATCATGATAAAAAACTTCCAAACTATTAGCATGTGGTAATTTCTTCCCCTTGCAGTAGATGAGGAAATAGTAGCACCAACACACATTAACTTATTGAACACAACTTTAATTGCAAATATTGAAAACACAAAAACACAGAATTCAAACCAACCTGTGCATGAAAACAAAAATTAAGTTGAACCAAAGAGTCTGTTCATTCAAAGCACAAAGGTGCTGTATGAGTGGTTGATAGTCATCACAAGCATTTCATTTAGACATGGTGATGCCCACAGAGGTAAAATATATGGCATATAGGCACATGCCATCTATCTGATATACTAGCATCTATCTGATATACTAGCTGCTGAGCAGTTCAATGAAGTACATCTATTACATTCATCTTTTGCATTCTTACACTCCCATCTGAGTTATGGACTGCTACTATGGGATAATTACGTAGCCTCAAAATTAGTGTTTAAATCGCAAAATGAAGTTATCAGGTGCATTTCAGGGCTTAACCAGTGTGAATCACATAGAGATTATTTCAAACAACTAAATATAATAAAAGTACCTAGCCTGTAGCCTATATCCATAACTGTCTTGTTTTTGTTAAAGAAAACTTAAGTAAGTATAACCTGAGGACAATCCAACACCATAACAAAAGAAATGGGCATACAACTAATGTGCCATATGTCAGGCTGGAATAGACCCATAACAGTTACAAATATCTTGGTCTTGTCTACTTAAAAAAAAAAAAAAAAACTGGCTGAAAATGTCTGCACAGTATCAGTAAATAGATTTAAAACTAGTATTGTGAAATGGATGAAAAGTAAATTGTTTCACTCTTCTCAAGCATTTTTTAAGTGTGTGGTAAATGATTTTAATTTCATTAACATATAAATAAACAGCAGACTTTATTTTATAACCATTTTTATTTCATGTATCTATTTTATTACTGTCTAATATTTATTGTGAATTACCTTTTAATTACTGATCATCTTTGTCGTATATTTACCTATGTAGAGAATTTTTCTTGCAATTGCTCTAATCTGTAATCGTTTGTTGGTATGGTCATTTACTTAATTATACAGTGCATCTATCTTGTAGTTACTGACATATTCTGGCACCTGACAATGTACTTAAGGGGGAAGCATTTCTATTTCAGACAATTGAAACTCCAGGTAGGAATATCAACAATGTAGGAAACGATAGACTGCTAGATATTGCAAAGATGACACAGTAAAGTACAAGACACCATCACTTAGTTTTGAGCCACCACCTTTGCCAGAAAAAGAGAAACACGTGCCATTCATCCACACAAGCAAGCATAGCTCATGCATATGTAAATTCCAAATCCATCAGGTCAGGCCAGACTGCAACTATCATGTGGAATGGAAGCAGCAATCTGGAGGGGGCACAGAAGAGGAAGGGATAGCAGTGTAAGGGTGGGGGGGAAAAGGAGCACTGTCTGGAACAGTGTGCAGGGGCGAAAATTCCAACAGCTGCAGTGTCAGGAGGCTGTAGGGCAAGGAGGTGGGAAAAATGGAGGGAACATGGAGAGGAATGGGGAAAAATGAGTGGGTGCATTGGCAGAGGATGCAAACAAAGAGGGTGGGAGATGAGAATGGGGAGGAGGTGATAGGACAGAGTGGGTTGTAAGTGTTGGGTGGAGGGTGTGGGAACAGTGTGTTATCATAGGCTGAGGCTGGGGTAATTACAGGAGCAAAGAATGTGTTATAATGATAACTGACATCTGCAGAGTTCAGAAAAGCTGGAAGTGGAGGGGAGGATCCAGATGGCTTCGATAGTGAAGCAGCCATTGAAATCAAGAACGTTATGTTCAGTTGGATGTTGTGCCACAGGGTAGACTACTTCCCTCTTGGCCACAGTTTGATAGTGTCCTTTCATGTTGGTGGTCAGCTGCTTGGTAGTCATACCAACATAAAAAGCTGTGCAAGGATTTCAGCAGTCTGACAAATGACATGGCTGGTTTCACAGGTGGCCCAGCCTCTTATGGCATAGGATAAACCAGAGAAAGGACTGGAACAGGAAAAGCTGGGTGTGTGGATCAGCCAGGTATTGTTGCACCTGCATCTTCCACTTGGATGTTATGCTTCTGTCAAGGGGTTGGAACTGGGAGTGGCATAGGGGTGGACTAGTATGTCGCAGAGTTTTGATTGGCTATGGAACACCACTTTTGTATGGCTGGGAAGGGCCTCTCGTGACATCCCTCATTTCAGTGCATGATGATACTTAATCAAAGCCCTGGTGAAGGATATGGTTTAATTGTTCCAGTCTGGGGTGATATTGGGTGTTGAAGAAAACACTCCTTTATGGCTGGTTGTTTGGGGTGGTTGGAGGATTGGGGGTGCCAGGGGTGTCATGGGAGATCTGTCTGCACACTACATTTGAGGGATAGTCCTATCTGTGAAGGCCTTAATGAGACTGTCAGCATATTTGGTAAGAGTGTTCTTGTCACTGCCAATATGCTGTCCTCGGGTGGCTAGGATGTATGGGAGGGATTTTTTGGTGTGAAAGGGATGACAGCTGTGGAAATGCAGATACTGTTGGTGGTTGACAGGTTTAATGTGGTCGCAGGTACAGATAGTGCCCCCTAAGAAGGTGGAACTCTGGGTTGAGGAGGACCAGATGAAGTGGAAGGGAGAGAACATGTTGAGGTTGTGAAGGAATGACAATTGGGTGTCTTGGCCCTGAGTTCAGATCATGAGGATATCGTCAATGAACCTGAAGCAGACTAGGGGTTTGGCATTTTGGGAGGCAAAGGAAGGTCTCCTTTAGATGGTCCATAAACTGGTTGGCATACAAGGGTGCCATGCGGACCCATGGCTGTGCTGTGGATATGTTTGTATACATTCCCTTCAAAGGAGAAGTATTTGTGGGTTAGTATAAAGTTAGTAAGATGTATAATGAATGAGGTAGTGTGTTTGGAGTCTGAAGGATGTTTAGGAAGGTAGTATTCAATAGGGTTACAACCATGATCATTAGGGATGTAGATGTATAGGGATGTGGTGTCAACAGTGATGAGTAGGGATTCAGATTAGTTGAACTATAGGAATGGGATCACTCTGGTAGAGGTTATAGGTAAAAAGAGTCAGATAATTAGCAGTGTCCTACTGCCAGGTAGTCACTGCAATTCACAACAACAGTGGCAAAAGCTTTATGTACAGGTAGGATGGTTAGGTCAGGATTTGTTTTAAGGCTATGTATTGCACCAAACGAACCAGATCTTTCAGCGGGGCTTTAATTTCATATCACCATGCCCTGAAATAAGGGACATCTACAGAGTTCCTTCCTACCCCTCTTAAAGTGGAGTTCCATGGCCAACCCAACCTCCACAACATTCTAGTCCATCCATATGCCATGTCCAATCCCAAACCCCTGTTACAATTATCATATCCCTATGGAAGACGCAGGTGCAACAAGAACTGACCAATCCATGCACCCAGGTCTCCCTGTTCCAGTCCTTTAGTCCTGTCTTGGGTTTATCCCACCCCATCAGAGGCTAGGCCACCTGTGAAAGCAACCATGTCATTTGCCAGGTCTGCTGAAATCCTTGCACAGCTTTTTATATTGGTATGACTACCAACCAGCTGTCCACCAGCATGAAAGGCCACAATCAAACTGTGGCCAAGAGCAAAGTAGTCTACCCTGTGGCACAACATGCAGCTGAACATAACATTCTTGATTTCAATGGCTACTTCACTATCCAAGCCATCTGGATCTTCCCCTCCAACACCAGGTTTTCTGAACTTTGCAGATGTCAGTTATCATTACAACACAGTCTCTGTTCTCGTAATTATTCCAGCCTCAGCCTGTGGTAAAACATTGTTCCCACACCCTCCACCCAACAGTTTTGACCTGCTGTGTCCTATCACCACCTCCCTCTTCTCATCTCTCGCCCCCTTCATTTGCCAACTTCTGCCAATGCACTTACAAATCTTTCCCCACTTCTCTCCTTTTTCACCCCACTTTGCCCACCTCTCTGCCCCACAACCTCCTGATGCTGTGCCTGTTGGCATTATAGTTCCTGCACACTCTGCCAGAGAAACTCCTCACTCCCCCCATCCGCACATTGCTATTCCTTCCCCTTCTGTGCCCCCTCCAGATTACTGCTTCCATCCCACAAAATAGTTACATTCTGGCCAGAACTGACGGATTTGGCAGTCATGTGTGTGTGTGAGCATGTTTTCTTGGGTGAATGAATGGTGTGTGATTCTCTTTTGCTGACAAATGTTGTGGTTGTAAGCTTATATGTGAGTGTCTTTTAATTGTGCCAATCTGCAACTTAATGTGTTACCTTTCAAGCATTTGTATTTTGTATTTACCTGTAAAAACATTTCATTCAGATACAAAAAGTGGGATGAGAGATTAATTTGTATCAGAAAAATAACAAGTTTGCCACCTGGTTGTGTTATAGGCCTTATCCACACAAATCAGTACAAATCTTAAAACACCTCAATTTTATGGAGTAGTATAGTGACACTAGCGTGCAATATAACTTGTTCAAAGTCTTTAATGACCAGAGCACTGACATAATGTAAAACCTCTTCGTATTTCTTTAACTTGGTAATTTTTTTTGGTGCTGTTTAGAGTTTGTAAGATATCCCAAAATAATGACAAAACTGTGGTCTTAGTAAAATAATCCAAGACATCATTTACATTGTAAATTAAGTTTTTGTGTGACCTTTCCATTAGTCAAAGCCGTGCACTATCTTCTCACACATTATTACACACCAACATAACCTTTACCAGAAAAAAAACTGCCTGAATGCTTAAATGCAGATTGTGGAGAAATGCAGGAACCAACAACCCTACTCCTTTTATTTACATTGAAAGATAGGTTGAAGAAAGGCAAACTCACAGTCATAGAATTTGTAATTTTAGAAAAAAAAAACGCTTGACAATATTGAATGAAATACAGTCTTTTTAATCTCAAGTCATGATAGATAAAAATAATGTGTGGTGTTGGTAGGTCACATCAACCATTTAAAGCATGATCTTTGAACTCTAACTGCTCTGATGAGCTGCCATGTTAATGTTCCAGTCAGCCTTTGTACCTTGTACAGTGTACACGCGTATCTTTCTTTGTGCGGAAATATATGTATGTATAAATATTTATGGGAACAGTTTGTTGCAGATACAGTTATCCGTATTCCCATTTCCCATATTGGTGACGCCAAAGTTTCTACGTCTTCTGTGACTTCTGCGCCGGCTGTGTGGAATCAACAGGTTTTATGTTTGTCGCCATGGCTGCCTCACCCAACATTTTATACGAGGATTTGGAGGCCCAGATACTACTACCAGGCCACTCCTATCCCCTGCCAACAGTTGTTTTGCTGCTAATGGACAGTGATTTGTGATCTCCGACAAAGTTAACCTCAAACTTTGCAGTTCTACAATGGCCAACTGTTACGCTGTTACCTCAAACAATGGACTCAGGTTTCATGTCGCCAGACTGTGCACGCCAACATGTGGAAGGTGAAGTGGACGATTTCCAGAATCGTGTAATGTTTGATCACTCGTGTAGTGTTCAAAGAGACCCAAATTCACACACGTGCTTTGATCCACTACGAGCTGCAACCTCGGATACAGTAGTGTCGTGTGCAATGCCGCCATTCGTGCAAAATGCACACACAGTTAACTGCTATCAAGCTATGCCAGCTTTGCCTTTCTCACAATTTAGTAATGGAAATTTTTATACACTTCTGGAAATTGAAATAAGAACACTGTGAATTCATTGTCCCAAGAAGGGGAAACTTTATTGACACATTCCTGGGGTCAGATACATCACATGATCACACTGACAGAACCACAGGCACATAGACACAGGCAACAGAGCATGCACAATGTCGGCACTAGTACAGTGTATATCCACCTTTCGCAGCTATGCAGGCTGCTATTCTCCCATGGAGACGATCGTAGAGATGCTGGATGTAGTCCTGTGGAACGCCATTTCCACCTGGCGCCTCAGTTGGACCAGCGTTCGTGCTGGACGTGCAGACCGCGTGAGACGACGCTTCATCCAGTCCCAAACATGCTCAATGGTGGACAGATCCGGAGATCTTGCTGGCCAGGGTAGTTGACTTACACCTTCTAGAGCACGTTGGGTGGCACGGGATACATGCGGACGTGCATTGTCCTGTTGGAACAGCAAGTTCCCTTGCCGCTCTAGGAATGGTAGAATGATGGGTTCGATGACGGTTTGGATGTACCGTGCACTATTCAGTGTCCCCTCGACGATCACCAGAGGTGTACGGCCAGTGTAGGAGATCGCTCCCCACACCATGATGCTCGGTGTTGGCCCTGTGTGCCTCGGTCGTATGCAGTCCTGATTGTGGCGCTCACCTGCACGGCGCCAAACACGCATACGACCATCATTGGCACCAAGGCAGAAGCGACTCTCATCGCTGAAGACGACACGTCTCCATTCGTCCCTCCATTCACGCCTGTCGCGACACCACTGGAGGCGGGCTGCACGATGTTGGAGCGTGAGCAGAAGACGGCCTAACGGTGTGCGGGACCGTAGCCCAGCTTCATGGAGACGGTTGCGAATGGTCCTCGCCGATACCCCAGGAGCAACAGTGTCCCTAATTTGCTGGGAAGTGGCGGTGCGGTCCCCTACGGCACTGCGTAGGATCCTACGGTCTTGGCGTGCATCCGTGTGTCGCTGCGGTCCGGTCCCAGGTCGACGGGCACGTGCACCTTCCGCCGACCACTGGCGACAACATCGATGTACTGTGGAGACCTCACGCCCCACATGTTGAGCAATTCGGCGGTACGTTCACCCGGCCTCCCACATGCCCACTATACGCCCTCGCTCAAAGTCCGTCAACTGCACATACGGATCACATCCACGCTGTCGCGGCATGCTACCAGTGTTAAAGACTGCAATGGAGCTCCGTATGCCACGGCAAACTGGCTGACACTGACGGCGGCAGTGCACAAATGCTGCGCAGCTAGCGCCATTCGATGGCCAACACCGTGGTTCCTGGTGTGTCCGCTGTGCCGTGCGTGTGATCATTGCTTGTGCAGCCCTCCCGTAGTGTCCGGAGCAAGTATGGTGGGTCTGACACACCGGTGTCAATGTGTTCTTTTTTCCATTTCCAGGAGAGGTACATCAAGTTCGCCAGGCTCAACCACTACATCTGTCACCCAGTTTCTCGACCACATGGGCTCGAGCTCACCCAGCAGCACTTCGCCTTCCAGGAACAATGTGACTGCTAGCAGGTTTCACCAGTGTTTTATGGTCCTACCTCACAGGGCGCATTTCCAATGTGCACAGAAAACTCTCACTTTTGACATACCTAGTATGTCCCCCCCCCCCCCCCCCCCCCCGCACTCACGAGCGCCATATTACCGCTTGCTCCTTCTGCAGTACCGTCTGTGCCTGCCACGCCAGCCTTCCACGTCATTTCCGAGATGGACAATTTAAGTACTGTGCCTTTAACCTCTGGTCCAGTTTATGGGCCTACCTCAAGTGCTGCTCACCCGTTAATTCCCATGGTACCAATTGTGCCTGCC
Source organism: Schistocerca gregaria (assembly GCF_023897955.1). NCBI lineage: Eukaryota > Metazoa > Arthropoda > Insecta > Orthoptera > Acrididae > Schistocerca > Schistocerca gregaria. Next base: position 1,057,205,425 of record NC_064920.1, read on the forward strand.
GCGTCACACTTACATGATTCATCTGGGACATTGCAACCGGCTGTTGTTTGGGACGTGTTTGATAGTAACGTGCCCACGCCAGTAGTGCTGGGTTACAGAACAGCCTATCCTACCACAGGACAACAGGCCTTCCAAGATACGCCGTAGCCACCCCCCCTCCCCCCCCCCACCCCAACCCCCGCTCCTTTCCCTTTCCCCCTGGTTGTCTGCTAAAGCTACCTCCTTTATATGAGGAATACCCCGTTTCATGGTTTGCACTTGTGGAGCACGTTTTCAAGTTACATCAGGTGACTAACGATGACTCTAAATTCCTATGTCTCGTCATGCACCTCCATGACCACTCAGATTTAATTTGTGACCTCCTCCTTTCGCCACCGCTACCACCAAAATACGAGTTCACCAAGAAGACAATATTGTACCAACTCACCCGCTCAGGACAGGAATTAATAATCTAGATCCTGTTCAAGGAACAGCCGGCGGACCGCACTCTGTCACAACTCTGGTGCCGCCTTTTTCTACTTGTGAATAAACACATGATGCCGGACGTTACCCAGTGCGTGGTATGGTCTGCCAAGTTACCTACTGACCTGCAGATAGACCTGCTACCACACTCCTTCGAGTCTATCGGCTCTCACCTTCGCATCACAAATCAGCTGTTTGCACTACTGTGACAAAAGCAACCAGCACACCTCTCACCGCTGGTTGGCACTACGACGCCTGTTTACTGGCTGTCTGCTGGCAGAGGCAGGGCTCGTTCCACCTCCACATCATCTACACCCACTGGGTAATACTTGTTTGCTCTCTCCTTTTTCCGAGCACTCAAGAATTGCACATCCACCATACGTCCCAGTTTACATTCTCGAAAGACAACGAGGAGAAACCTCCTCCACTGTCACAATCACCGTCACCTCCACATCCGGCTCACCCATACTGTTGGTGCCGCAAGATTTTCGGGGATGAGGCCAAGAACTGTAGATTACCTTGCCAGCATCCAAACACCGAGCACAGGATCTAAAAGATGTCAAGTCCTGCTGGGAACTTCACAGGTGTCCTCAAACATGGCACTCCGTCCACTCATCCTCTTGGCCAAGCGGTCATTTGTACAGGACCGACATTATGTTGTGGCTTGTTTTCCTTGCCAACACAGGTGCTGATATGACCATCATACCTACATCGTTGGCTCCTCCTGTTTTTTCACCAACGAAGTCGCTTTTACGCGCTGCCAACGAATCAACATTACAAACTGTCGGCTCTGCTAAAGTTAAGGTGCATCTATATCTTTCTCTACATTTCCCGTGGACCTTTTACATTGCCGACATTCACAAACCAATTCTCAGTATGGATTTATTGTCCCATTACGAACTCTCCTTGAACATACGAACATAGTCCAAGGCTCAGTGCTACACCACCCTTCGGACATTCAGATACCATGCTCAGGCACTTATGCTCATCATTCCGTTTCTGTCGCAACATGTGATTTGGTTCATGAGTGCTCCATCCTTGTTGACAAAATTGTGACCTGCATCATTAATCTACTGTCAGAGTATGATGCAGTGGTGCAATTCTGTCGACAAAATGACAAGTTGAAACAACATATTACTCACACTTTCGACGAGCTCACTGTGGCTCATACCTCGCTGCTGCAACTGCAATACACAGTTCCTTCACCTGATCAACCTTCATCAGCAGACACCAGCAAGGACGCTCAACAGGTTAGTTCAAAAATGTTCATTGCATGTGATGATTCGCGTTCAGTGATCTCTGCACCCACCACACACCCGCTATGTGCAGTGCCATGTGTTTCAAATGGTGTTTCTAATGACAGTCGCATGCATGATGTAAACATGCCCACCATGCAGGCAGCTGCCCCACTTGTTGGTAAACATTCCCCCTCTCTCATGTGCCAACCATGTGATTCGGTGGCCATCGCCATTCCCCACGTGACGCCAATGCCTCTCTCGCCCGTGACAGTTACCCAAGCAAAGCTAACAACAGACAGTCAATGCGTGCCCCGATTCTCTCTGTGCTGCGAGCACAACTGACCTCTCCAAACAAGCGCATGCCGCACTTACATTATAGGCATGTGACTTTCGTGCTGCCTTTTCTCACTCACGCTAATGGCTACACCTCATTGCGCCCCACCCGTCCCAAAAGTTCATGTCAGGACATTACTCAGCCTCGTGTGCAGTTCTCAGTCTCTTCTGTCACTGACGGAATGACACACAAGATAATTACCACTGCTGGCCCTCCTATTGGGCACAAGGTTAGATGCCTCAACTCCATTATGTTGTGCATGGCCTGGTTTTACTCCTTCATTTCTTCTCTAAAAAACTGTCTACAGCACAAAAGAAATATTCTGCTTTTGATAGAAAACTTCTGTGGTCTCTGAAGTCGTCAAACACTTTCACACTGACATTGAGGGTCATTCTTTCTTCACCCTTACTGACCACAAACCACTGGTGGACTCTTCTGCAACCCTCCCGAGGACCTACCCCCTTGGTGTTTCCGCTACTTTGACCTGGTCTCTCAATTCACTACGACATGCACTACATCAAAGGCATGAAAAACATCCCCACTGATTTCTTTTCGGGGATCAATACTGTCTCACACATCATCAATTTATCTGACCTCACCACTCTCCAGGCCTCTAACAAGAAATCTCATGCTCTTCTCATGGATCCTCCAACATTGCTTGTGTTTACCAAAGCCAAGTTCCCCGGCGTTTCAGAAAAAGTGTGATGTGACTCTTCTACCATCACTCTGTGGCCATTGCTCCCTTCCATGTTGCACCGACAAGCCTTCGACACCTTGCATAACCTCGCCCACCCTGGCATTCGCACCGTCACACGCCTCATCATCGAGCATTTCGTTTGAAAAAAGGTTAAGCAGGACTGTCAAACCTGGACATGCAGCTGCAATTCCTGCCAACGCAACAAAATTGGACATCACATCTCTGCCCCCCTTGGTGAGTTTGACATTCCGCAAGGACGTTTTTGTGATGTACATATCAACCTTATTGGCCCTCTGCCACCGTCAGAGGGCCATAGATATATCTTCTCCACAATCGACCGCATTCATGTTGGGTAGAAGCTGTTCCTTTACCCAGCATCACAGCAGAAACCTTGGCCAAGGGATTTGTCTCATCACGGATCTCTAGGTTCAGTTGCCTGTCCACTATCACCACCGACCAGGGTCGACAGTTCGAGTCTGCACTTTTCATGATTCTATGTAACTTTTGCAGTATTAAAAAAGTTTTTAAACAGTCTACCACCTGCAAAGCAATGGTTTAGTGGAACAAAGGCACCGCACCCTTAAAATAGCACTCAGTTGCCATGACTGCCTCTGGTCTGAGGCACTTCCTTGTGTGATACTCGGTCTTCATTCGACCTTTACACCTGACTTACTTGGAACCATCTCCAAATTCATTTTCAGCAAGAACCCGGTTCTACCTGGGAAACTTATCCTGCCTCAAGTACCCGAGGATTTCCCCACCTCCCCAGACTTTATTATACTAATAATGCACACCCACTTTAGACACGCACGGCTACACCCACATGTCAGTCATTCCACACTGCACACTTATGCCAACCGCACTCAACACATGCACCCACATTATGCTCAGGGACGATTCTTACAGACAACCCCTGCAATCCCCGTACCTCGGCCCCTTGGAAGTACTCTGGAAGGGTGTGGCAACATTGACATTACGGTTAAAGATAGCCCACAGACCGTTTCGCTACACAGGATAAAGCCTGCTTTCATGGACCCTGATGCCCCTCTGCTGTTCCAGTCGGACCGCCTGGACAAATTTTCCATTGCTGAGCCCGATAATGAGTTAGCTCATCCCATGGTAGGGTCTTCTCCATCTGATGATTCATCACTTCAAATCGTGGGTTTTCCAAGCATGTCATCATCAACCCCATGCACAGGTTTTGATGATGTTTCATTTAGTGGAGATACTTGCTCCTCCGACTTTCAACTTGTGCTGCAATGTACCACCCAACCACATTGACGACATGTCGATTGTCGCTTTCAACGACAGTGTGCTTGTGCTCCTTACAGACACTGCAGACTCGACATTCAGCAAGGAACTAGATGTCAAGATAGTGCATAGCCTGTCCCTCCACCGAGTGTGTTATCCATCAAGAGCTTGTGCATTCATCTCCTTGGACAGCTTGATCTGCATTAGGGGCAGGCATGCTCCCATGCTGCACCCCTCCCCACACCTCTACTCCCGGGCCAGCTGACGCATCGTCCACCCCCGCTGGTTGTCTGATTATGATGTGGACCTGCAGCCCATCACCGCGCCTTTGCATACTGTCCTGAGATGCAGCTGCAGTCATGCACTTGCCCACCGAAGGCCGACGCTCACACGACCTCCCCTCAAGCCCTCACAGGTCACTGCAATCTGTACTGCAGGGGTGGGGGGGGGGGGGGGGGGGGGGGGGGGGGAGCTGTGTGGCATTAATAGGTCACATCGTCCAGGTAAAGCATGATCTTGGGACCCTAACTGCTCTGACAAGCTGCCATGTTAATGTTCCAGTCAGCCTTTGTACCTTGTACAGTGTACACATATATCTTTCTTTGTGCTGAAATATATGTATGTATAAACATTTATGGGAACAGTTTGTTGCGTATACAGTTATCCATATTTCTGTTTCCCATAAGAGCAACAAAAGGTTGTCTAAATGAATAAATAAAAGCTTCACTGTCTGCTGATGTAACAAGAATTTTTTCAGAAATACCAAATAGAAGGTGAACTGAATTGAATGAGTAGTTGTCTTGAAAGGAGGTTATAAAAAGGGACACAAATAAAACAAGAATAAAGGTGTGTGATTGAATTATGGAATGTGATGCTGGGGAGGGGGGATGTGAGTGGTTTAGAAAATTAGGAACTGAAAGTTGTACACAGAGATTTGAGTCCACACAAAGGCTTACCAGCAATCAGTCTTCCCACACACCATCTGTGATTGGAACAAAGAAATAAGGAAAGTGACAGTGATATAAAAAGTACCTCCCCCCCCCCCCCAAACCATATATAATAAGGTGACTTGTGTAATATAGATTACAGATGCAAATATAGAGTATAAAAATAAATATAAGAATAAGCATGTGGCTCCATAAACTTTTCCAGTGCAGTGTAATAATTTGTTGAATTCATTTCGGATCTCCAGCTGGAACATCTCATCATTTGGACACAATATTTCAGCAGTCTACTTGGCTGCCATCTTCAGGTGAGTAGGCCATCACACTATCTCACCGGAACAGAAATCAAACATGCCATAGCAGCTCCTTGATACACTGACTGTGGGTGCACCACATATGCACAAAAATAACTGTGCTCTAGCAATAAGCACAACATCACACCTATGGTGAAAGCTCGCAGGAATGATAAATCGGTATCAAACACTACTGACAGTTTTTGAAGACCAAGACAAGGACCATTGTTTCTTAATGTCAAACAGAACAGGCGTCCAACTCTAACTTAAAGGATACCCCTTATCTCTGTTTATAACATTGCCAGATAGCCATATTTCAATGGCTTCTTTCACTACACAGTTACAATACCGTGATGCAGGGGCAACCACTTGTGTCTCATAGTACAATATTTTGTGTCCTTCTGTAATACAATGTTCCACCACTGCAGATTTTTCTGGCTAAAATAAACACATGTGGTGATGATGCTCCACACAACCATCCTGGACTGTACGAATTGTTTGTCCAATATAGACTTGCCCACAGTGGCAGGGAATGGAATATGCTTTTAGTATTAAATTTCTTTAAAATTCTACCTATTTTTCAACATGTGCTCTCCGCAAAAGGTAGGAAAGCTACCGATTTGCTTGTATCTTCTGTTGGTTCCTGCAAAGGTAAAATCTTGGAGCCTGATGGATATGATGGTCAGTGTAACCATTCTGCTTGAACACAGCTTTTAGACAGTCCAGTTCAAGTGTCAAACTATCTGCATCTGAGATGGCGTAAGCTCTTTTTACCAATGTAAATAGGACCCCTTTGCATTGGTACGATGGATGACAACTTGATGCATGAAGATATCAGTCCACATACATGAGCTTACGATAAACACTATGTCCTAATGTCCCCTCATTCCTCCCATAGACCAAGACATCTAAAAATGGAAGTTTTCCATCCTTTTCAACTTCCATCATGGACTTCATATTGGGATGCAGGCAATTAAAATGATCTAGGAAATAATCTAGACATCCCTCCCATGTGGCCATACTACAAATGTATGACATTTCTCCAGAAGCAAGTTGGTTTTAAGAATGCGATCTTCAGCGGCATGTCATCAAAATCTTCTGTAAACAAATTGGTGACTATGGGGGATAATGGACTCCCTACCCTTTTTTTTTGGGGATAGTCTATATTAGACAAACAATTTGCATGGTCCAGGATCATTGCGTGGAGCATCATCGCCACATGCATTTATTTCAGCCAGAAAAAGCTGTGGTTCTGGAACATTGTCTTACGGAAGGACATAAAATGTTGTACGATGAGACACTAGTGGTTGCTCTTGCGTCGCCGTGTTGGGCTGTGTAGTGAAAGAAGCCATTGAAATATGGATGTCGTACAGTGTTATAAACAGAGATAAGGGGTATCCTTTAAGTAAGAGTTGGAACCCTGTGCTGTCTGACATTAAGAAATGACAGTCATTGTCTCAGTCTTCAAAAACGGTCAATAGTGTTTGATATTGATTTATCATTTTCACGAGCTTTAACCAGTGGTGCACTGTTGTGCCTGTTGCTTGAGTGCAGTTATTTTTGTGCATACTTGGTGGACCCACGGTCAGTGTATAAAGGAGTCACTGTGGCATGTTTGATTTCTCTTCTGTTGAGATAGTGTGATGGCCTACTCCCCTGAAGATGGTGGCCAGGTGGACTGCTGACATATTGTGTCCATATGATGAGATGTTCTGGCTAGAGACCCAATATTAATACAACATAAGAATAAGCAATCAGTCATCTATATTTCATTAATGCATGGCACACATAAACTCATAATAATGCAGCTTATTTCAGTAGCATTCGACCTACCGTTCTTTTACCCATTTAAGTACATACACACAAAAACAGATCTACATAAGTGAAGCCACATTGTTACTAAATGTTTGAGTGGTTGACCAGGGAGGTTCAGTGTTGTGGAGAGAGAAAATAGCTTGACCATGTGCAGGGCATCGTAAGTAATGGGAGACAGGGAAGGGCAGAAGGGCACTCTCAGTGACAGTCCAGAATGATGACTGAACAAGACAACGCACGTGTGTGTGTGTGTGTGTGTGTGTTTGTGTGTGTGTGTGTGTGTGTGTGTGTTGTGTGTGTGTGCGCGCACGCGCGCGCCCATTTGCACGTGTGATTGTGTGTGTATTTAACCTGGAAAACTAGCTGTAAGTCAAACACCATTACATCAGTCAGGCAAAAGATACCAGCTGCCGATCCTCATTTTTTTATTACAATTTCTATCATGAACTTTACAATTTCATAAAATATGAATTTAACATCTGACATATTATGAATGCTTCACAAAACAAATATCATATGAAAACAATGAAAATGAAACATAGTCTTGTGGAATCACTGTTGCAGGACTGTACTGCCTTGTTTCAAAAAGCAGCTCTATGGTAACACAAGATACATATATATAATTTGTATTAGCATACCTTATTATCCCCTGCTGCAACAGCCAAATGGATTGCTCTAACATGATACTCCCTCTGAGCAGGTAAGAAATCTGCTCCCGCAACCAGCAGTAGCTTCATTGCCTGCATCAGAGAGCCAAGTTACATTTTTATTCCTTTTCATCATAAGAATTGTATGGGCTGATTACATATTAGTTTTTAAAGGATAATAAATTTTTGCTTCGGATATAAAACCACTGTGTACATTATACAGCTGATTTTTGCTATGGTTTCTGTATGCTTAATTAGAATGTACATTTCTGTGCCTGCAGCCTGTCATGAGGGAATATGTAACAAATCCAGGTATGGATTCATGTACACATTATGTTTCATAGATCCCACCATAAAAGTTTCCCTTCATGGATGTGGAGCAATAACAGTTATACAGTAACATGTAGAAGTAACTACTCAAGCTACTTCTGTGAAGTGTCTTAACAACAAATTATGATTAATGATAATCTACTCACACTGAAAATTGGGAAATCACTTGTAGCTTATCTTATATATGTTAGTGTATGTATATCCAGACATAAACAGCTACTGCTCCTCCTCTTAAACTGCACAGTTGCTGTTTTTCTCTCATACTTTAAACAAAGCATTTATGAAACTTCATACAGAACACTATCAGCTGCCTATATACCGGCAAAGCTAAGATCATTTTAATAAAAGCATTACAGTAAAGCAGGACTTACAATCCTGTGTTTCAATATTCTGATAAACTGCAGGAGGAGTGGCTAATAAAGCATTCTTTCACTTTCTTTTTGAATAGTTGATGATTTTCAATTTTTTCCCTGGTGTCTACTACCAACCTGTCACAGACTATTGCACTTGATTATGAAACTCCTTTCTGAACTTTACATGAGGGTGCATAATCAAATTACTGTGGTTGTGAATTACACAATTCATCCTAAATTTACTCTTATTATTAACCACAAATACTAATAAGAAAAAAATGATTTGGCACACAAGTGTAAGATTTCTGAGGACCTAGAAAATTTTTCCAAAGGTTGTTTGTGTGTCAACTGTACATAATGTCAAGTGTACACAATTCTGATAAACAAATACATTTTTCCAGTCAGCTGGTCTGAAAAAGATTTTTAAGCACAAAAGATTCAGGGATACATGTAACCTGTGAACCAGCTGTCAGCTTGTTCCACTACTCTCCTATCAGTTTGTAAGCATCCAGTCTGTACTACTTCTCAACATGGAGACACAAAGACAAAAAGCATTGGCTTAATTAAGTTTGAAGCCTCCTGTGGTCAAATGTACATAGACAACAATGTGATTTCTACAGTAGTGCATGTGAAGCACCTGATCTGAATACTGCTGGTGACAACCACAAACAGAAATTTCAAACTGAAAGTTTTGTGATTGTCCCAGACAATAAATGATTTTCAAAATACCATTTATTGTAGTTATTTGAAGTTGTAGATGAAATATGGGAATGATGTGGATTGCATTTATGAAAATATTCCCTTAAATCAAACTGTTAAATTATTGCCTAAGGTACTGAGGATGCAGCGTGAGCAGCTTTTAATTAATTATTTAGGCTAGAATCATCATAGAAACTAGTATATAAAAACGTGAAAAGTGCCAGATCTTTAGCTTTCAGCTTCTTCACCTCACCACATTAGTTGTGTGGCAGTAGTTATTATAGTTGTGAAGATATGAGAGTTTGTCATGGTCTCCATCACATTGTAGTGATCACCAAGATCTCTTGTCTCTTTTATATTAATCTATTTTTCAAGAGAAAAAATCAAGGTCACTGCATAATGTTTTTGAGCTTTCACAAATATTCTTGAACATTTACAAATAACATTTTGGGTATACTAGAATACTCTTGAATGATCTAACATACAAACTGGAAATTACACATATTACATTGATCCACAATCTGGTGAAATCACCTTAACTGATGAGTTGAGCAACATGGTAAAAACAGAGGAACGACTCACTGAAAAAATTTATCTGCTTATAGAGCAAAACTACCTAAATGAAGAACAGTTGTGTGAGCAAATAATTTTAGTGAGAAACATACTCATGAATACTGGAATTCTGTAATTAAAGAGGCTGTAGAAATAAGAATGTTTGAGAAGAACTTGATCCGTGATAGCTTATATAATCTTAGCAGTGCATGGAAGTGAGCTCTTGGAGTGGAGAAAATACAGAGATATTCATCACAATGTGCACGCTACTACAGGAGTGGGGCATCAGCATCACAGCTGTTGACACCATTTTCAACAACATTATGCAATTTCCAACCAATTGGAACCCATCTACAGGCTACATAAGGCAACCACAGCAGCAGCTTTGATGGTCAGTTGCTTCTGATCAAGACAATGGAGGTAATCATCAAAAGCTTAAGGTTTTAACTTGAACTGACACAGGAAGAAGTCCAAGTAAGTTTTGTACAACAGTGCCATCATGATAGACTTTGTTCTGAAAAATTATGTCTTTTAACAAATAAATCATTAAGTACAAAACATGATACCACAGGAAGAAAAGTATTTAAATCCACTGAACCAAGACAAAGCTTAACTTTCCAGAAGAATTTCTAATGTCACTTAATGTTCTTAGTAGGCCATCACAAAAGCACTCCTAAACAGCATCACAGAAGTGGAAATACTAACTGGAACACAAAAATAATTATTCATGCCAACAGAATGACTATCAGTGCTGTGGAGTAAATTTAAAAGACTTGTGTTTTTTTAAACATGTGTTGTTCACATGTGAAACAGCCACAAAACTGTTCACCTTTGCATCTATAGGCAATGTAGCAATGTAGTTCATAACAACATACAATGAGTAAGTTAAAAGCTACACAAATGAAATGATTAATCAAACTGCTTTCAATTACAAAAACAAATTGAAAAATTAAGTGGGTTCTTTGCTTGTTTTAGAACTAAAAGTAATACTGACCCTGTCTGTTGGGTTCATTACAGTAGTCTGTGCTACTATCTTTAACATGTTGATGGCAGACATCAGGCAAAAAATTAGAAATTAACTAACATTCAAAAACAAAGGAATGCCTGTAATACGACAAAATATTTAAACCCAGGGATATAAATTCCAGTTAACACCTGCAGTTACACTTTACAGGTTTTAAATTTTTTGAGTATCTTAATAAGTGATAGAATATATCTAAAAACAAAGATGATGTGACTTACCAAATAAAAGCGCTGGCAGGTTGATAGACACACAAACAAACACAAACATACACACAGAATTCGAGCTTTCGGAACCAGTGGTTGCTTCTTCAGGAAAGAGGGAAGGTGAGGGAAAGATGAAAGGATGTGGGTTTTAAGGGAGAGGGTAAGGAGTCATTCCAATCCCGGGAGCGGAAAGACTTACCTTAGCGGGAAAAAAGGATAGGTATACACTTGCAGACACACACATGTCCATCCGCACATACACAGAGACAAGTAGACATTTGTAAAGAAGTGATAAGATTAATAAGTGACAGCATATAGTGAAGTCAGAGAAGTTACATATTTGCAGAAACAAATTTCTTATATTTTAAATAGTTCAGTGTTGTGGAAGGTTTAGTCCTCAATTTAATAAACAGATGTTTCAAAATTGGTACATGACTTATCTTGCAAGTTATTCACAATGAAGCAGCACTGGAAGTTGTAAACAAGAGATATAGTAGCACAATAAACTAAAAAATAGACAACTTTAAAACTGCTAACTAATACTAATAAATCTACAAAACTAATTATAAGATGAAGTTCACAAAAGTTAGTTTAAACACACAAGCTGTTAAAGTTACTGAGGACTATTCCAACACTGATCTTCACACAAAAATGTTTGAATTTTATTAGTGCAAGTCTTGAAATATGCTATGCTGGCGAATGGGAATAATGGATACTCTAACCATCTTCCTGATCCAAGGTTAGGATAGACATTTTCTTTCAATAATCGAATCAATGAGGAGACTGCTGACTAAAAAAAAAAATAAATAAATAAATAAATAAATAAATAAATAAATAAAATAAAAAATAAAAAAATAAAAAAACTGTGTTATTCTTTTGTCTTGTTAGCTATTTCTTGCTTTGATTATTGCTGTTAAGACCATTGGTGAGAAGGTCCTCTTTCTCTCATTCTCTATGTCTCCCTAACTGTAATATTCTGGAACTCCTATGTTTTAAATGTCAGGCAAATATTTTTCCAAGTGTGTTTATTCCCAAGTAATTACAATGACACAGGTTCTCATTTAATATTGAAATTAATAAAACTAAGTTCAGAAAAATAAATTCGGTGTCTAACTTCCAGATTATATGTAAATCACTGAGATTTAGATGAACTGTTCTTGTCAAATATTATGCCATCAGCAAAATATATCCCCCTTTCATAAATCCTTATTTATATTATTCACAATGAAATATTCTGTCTACCAATATGCTCACTAATATTTACTCAAATACTGAACAAATTGACATCCATGTAATAATGAGCATCACAAAAAATTTGAATAAACAAAGATGCAAGATTAAATGATTCAGTGCATCATAACAACAAAACAATTTGTTGTGTTGCACAGTGGTTTAAAGTAAGTAAGCATGTATGAAAAAAATCTGAGGTAATTACTTACATCAAAATTTTTGCATTCAATTGCTGCTTGGAGTGCTGTTCTTCCAGCACAATCCTGCGTATTAACATTGGCACCTTGTTTTAGCAATAACTTTACAGACTGTTTTTCTTTGACAGCAAGCATCAATGGTGTCTGCCCACCATTGTCCTGTTGATTGATCCCCATTTCATGCTGCTCTTTTCTCTCATTCAGCAGTAATTCCACTGCCTCAGCACGGTGGGACTGAGCTGCCCAGTGCAGAGGCATCCGACCATTTAAATCCCTCTCTGTTACATCTGCTCCAGCAGCAATCAGAGTTTCCATCGTCTGAAAAAAATTTCCTTTGAAATGTTTATAATGTGGTGATTGATATGAAAAATTACCCTTGTCACTGTTCGAATTAATGTGAAGAGATCATGTTCTGTTCAACTGAATAGCAAATCTCAATCAATAAAATTCTTCTTTTGCTACAAATATCTTACAAGCAAGTCCCAAATGCACCAATTGTAATCTGACTTCATATTTATGTGGGAAAAAGCAAATGACAATTAAAAATAAAATGTAAGGAAAATCCCAATCATGTTATATTACATAATTAAAGGTAATGCAAATCTAGTATATCACCATGTTCATTCAACTTGTAGGGAAAAAAGATTACATCAATGGAAAACCCAGGGAGTAATAAAACATGTATATGAGCGGAAATAGGAAAGGTACTGAGCAACACATGGAAAGTATGATAAATCATGTATATTGAAGTCCTTTTTCACAGCTAAGGCACACACACACACACACACACACACACACACACACACACACACACACACACACACACACATTGTCTCAAAATGCTGCAGCCTGGCGGTAGTAATTTTGCATGTGCTGAATGGCTGCTGGGGGAATAGAAGTAATATGAAGTGGGATGAGTGAGGAACAAAAAGAGAGTAGAAACATCATGTCAGTACAGAACATGTAGTTGCATGCAGAAGTGTGGCAAATAACTAGGTAGAGGGCAGAGTATGGGGCTGCTGAAAGCAATGCCAAGACAAAAGTGCAAAGGGACAGTGAAGGATACAGAGATGGAGAGAGACAACGTCAGGGTTTGGTGACTCTCCTTCAAAAACAATTTCCTCCACTTCCAACCGCTGCTTAAATTTTCTATGCTTTGTCAATATCATAGTGCAGAAACCTCTAAACAGAAAGTTCCAAACATATACAAACCACATCTTAAAAAAATAATTTTCTTGGTAGGAAGATTTAACAAGTGAGAGGTCTTAACTTGCTTTTAGGACATACCTGCACATCAGTAACATTTAGTACACAGGTAATTTCCTTATGAACAAGCATTATTATTTTTATATTCAACTACACATGTCATATTCCACCAATCATCTGGTGGAAAGAAGGAAAAAAATTGATCCCAATTAAAGGGCAATATAACAAAATGACATAAAGGTACTAATTATTATAATACCAGTAGCCTGCCATGGCCTCACTTTGGTAACTCTAAATATCTACACTCGACGAAGTGTCCATAATATGTAGTGGTATACACAAACCTTCCTCAAGAAATTCTCTGTCTATTACTAGAAGTCATCGAGACTCCATTACTTCATGAAATTAGCCTTCACAAACAGACAGACAAACATGGTGGAGGACTTTAATTAATAATATATTTGGCTACAGTATACAAAAACACTGCGCGAAGTGGTGGTGCGGTTAGAGGCACGATGTTACTAATTGCGCGGCCCCTCCTGCCAGAGGTTCGAGTCCTCCCTCAGGCATGGTTATACGTGCTGTCTTTAGCATAAGTTCGTGTAAGTAGTGTGTAAGTCTAGGGACTGATGTCCTTAGCAGTTTGGTCCCTTAGAAATTCACACACATTTGAACATTTATACACAAACCATCACTCTGTCTATTAGTGAGAACCATTTCAAAATCTGTGCATTAGTTACTGGGTTAGCAATTACATACAGACAGAAATACACTGTGGGGGATTTTAATCTGTACTTCTATACTAACATATTAAGCCAAGATGTTTAACTTCATTCCTGTAAATCTCAAAAGGTTCTTAACCAATTTACTTCAAATTTTTATGCAATTCTTATAAATGTTCAGACGAACATAGGCTTATAAATGTTCAGACGAACATAGGCTACGTTGAAAGAAACATTCCACATGGTAAAAATATATTACAAACAAAGATTCCATGACTAACCAAACAGGAAAGCGCTGGTAGATATACACAATAAAAAAACACACAAACACACACACAAAATTTCAAGCTTTCACAACCAATGGTTGCTTCGTCAGAAAAGAGGGAAGGAGAGGGAAAGACAAAAGGATGTGGGTTTAAGGGAGAGGGTAAGGAGTCATTCCAATCCCAGGAGCGGAAAGACTTACCTTAAGGGGGAAAAAAGGACACATATACACTCGCACACACACGCATATCCATCCACACGTATACAGACACAAGCAGACATATTTAAAGGCAAAGAGTTTGGGCAGAGATGTCAGTCGAGGTGGAAGTGCAGAGGCAAAGATGTTGTTGAATGACAGGTGAGGTATGAGTGGTGGCAACTTGAAATTTGCGGAAGTTGAGGCCTGGTGGATGACGGGAAGAGAGGATATATTGAAGTGCAAGTTCCCATCTCCGGAGTTCTGATAGGTTGGTGTTAGTTGGAAGTATCCAGATAACTTGGACAGTGTAACACTGTGCCAAGATGTGCTAGCCGTGCACCACGGCATGTTTAGCCACAGGGTGATCCTCATTACCAACAAACACAGTCTGCCTGTGTCCATTCATGTGAATGGACAGTTTGTTGCTGGTCATTCCTACATAGAAAGCTGCACAGTGTAGGCAGGTCAGTTGGTAAATCACGTGCGTGCTTTCACACATGGCTCAGCCTTTGATCGTGTACACCTTCTGGGTGTCTATCTACCAGCGCTTTCCTATGTTCCTAGAGAAATAGTGTTCACTGAAAAAAATGTGTTTTTTTGGTTCAGTTCTTTTCCTTTTTGTTTGACAGTTTGGTATTAAAGTTTGTAAGTAGGAGATAAATAAGTGGTTCTCCCTGAAAATCAGATCCATTTTTTCTACAAATTTGGGGGCTTCCAGGGGGCAACTGAACAAGTGATGATGCAGATTTACCACCTACCTATCACATTTTTGATGGACTTCTCTGAGTGCCATTTTGCCTGCAATATTGTACTTACATGTAATTGTGTTGATTTTGGATCTAAGACAAGGATTCACACTTAAAAATGATCAGCAGTGGCAGAGCAATACAAGGAATAATTTTAACTGTGATAAAAGCAGAAACAGCTGACCAAAACAATAATAAATAAATACATTAACATAGAAACGGTAACATTAGGTGAAATTGCAAAAGTGAATGGAAATATAGCCTCTGCACTGGTTAATACCATTAAATCTCTACATGAGTTAATTTTCAGAACAGTTACAGATGATATAAGAAATCAGAAATGCTTGAGAGAATTTTCTGGCTTTACTTTTCAATCAATACCAACATGTCATGAACCTGAAGCTAAGAAGTCATTCATTGAAGTATCTTCAGAAGCAGAGTTAGAAGCAATCTGAAATACATCATGTGATCAAAAATATCTGGACATCTCCAAAAACATATATTTCTCATGTCAGGTGCATTGTGATGCCACCTACTGGCAGGTACTTTATATCAGAGACCTCAGCAGTCATTAGACTTCATGAGAGAGCAGAATGGGGCACTCTGCAGAACTCAAGGACTTTGAACATGGTCAGGTGATTGGGTGTCACTTGTGTCATAAGTCTGTATGTGACATTTCCTAAAGATCCCTAGGTCCACTGTTTCTGACGTGATAGTGAAGTAGAAACTATGAAGGGGCACATACAGCACAAAAGTGTACAGGCCAAACTTCTCTGTTGATTGACAGAGCCCACCGACAGTTGAAGAGGGTTGTAATGTGTAATAGAGAGACATCTATCCAGACCATCACTCAGGAATTCCAAACTGCATCAGGATCCATTGCAAGTACTATGACAGTTAGGCAGGAGGTGAGAAAACTTGGATTTCATGGTTGAGAGGCTGCTCATAAGCCATACATCACACTGGTAAATGCCAAACGATGCTTTGCTTGGTGTAAGGAGTGTAAACATTGAATGAGTGAACACTGGAAAAATGTTGTGTGGAGTGATGAATCACAGTATGCAATGTGGTGACCTGTGGGTGTGGTGAATGCCCAGTGAATGTCATCTGCCCCTGTGTGTAGTGTCAACAGCAAAATTTGGAGGTGATGGTGTTAGAGTGTGGTCATGTTTTCCATGGAGGGGGCTTGAACCCCTTGTTTTTTGCATGGCACTATCACAGCACAGGCCTACATTGGTATTTTAAGCACCTTCTTGCTTCTCACTGTTGAAGAGCAATTAAGGATGGTGATTGCATCAGTCAAGCATGATTGAGCACATGTTCATCACATGTTCAAAATGTATGGCATGTGGTGGAGAGGTTACATGACAATAACATCCCTGTAATGGACTGGCCTGCACAGAGTCCTGACCTGAATCATTCTTGCCAGGCCTCACTGACCAACATCAATACCTCTCCTCAGTGCAACACTCCATAAAGAATGGGCTGCTATTCCCCAAGAAATCTTCCAGCACTGGAGTGAACATATGCCTGCAAAAGTGGAAGCTGTCATCAAGGCTAAAGTTAGGCCAACACCATACTGAATTATAGTATTACCGATGACTTGAAAGTCATTTTCAGCCAGGTGTCTGGGTATGTTTGATCACATAGTGTATACTGTGTATAGACAATGGGACAAAAATATGAAATTACTACTGAGATTTGTTATTATTTACCCAACATTCATGGACTTGTGGTGAAAATTCAAGACGATATACAATCTGAAGATGATTGTGATGATACTGACGATGATAAGAGGATGCAGATGGGTAGTGATAGAAGACTGAGTTTATTTGAAAAGATTATGACAAAAGTATCTGATTTAGAAACAGGTGATAAAAGTGATTCTCAACACATTCACAAGATCAATGTAAATTTTCTCTGTCATTCATGACTTGCAAATTCTTGTTTTCACAAAAACGAAAATATTACTTGAAAGTTTGGCTATGCTTTTTATTCTGGGTAATAAGGTTATCACTTCATGAACTGCACTGAAAGAAGCTTTGCAGGAAGAATTTTACATAGGAACAAGTGCTGTGGAGCTCTACCAACTGTTGTCTTGATGAAAGAAGAAGTGAGAAGAGTCTCTTAGAGGATATTTTCTCATTGTGAAGGAAATTGCTTGCTGTGCCGATACAGATAATGACTCACTCTTTCAATATGTGACTGATGAGCTAGGATGTGACTCAGGCATAAAACTACTACTTTATGGCACTGGAAGTGTGAAAGTGTTTAAGAGAAAAAAGGCATTATGAAAGAGCTGTGAAGTCACTGCTGTAAAGAAATGCTGGTAACAAAGGTTAAGCAATGAAAGTTTAAACTCCATTAAGAAAGATGGCAAGGATTCAAGTATCAGAAATACTAAAACAAATAATGAAACAAAAAGTGTTTCAGTTGTGGTGCCAGTGGTCACAGGTTAAGTGATTGCAACCACAAGAGCAAGGGAAAGAGATGCTTCAGTTGCAGTGACTTTGGCCATATTTCTTATGAATCCATGAAGGAGAAGAATAACCAAATGGTGAAAATGAACGTATGAATTGTTAAGGAGAGTATTAACAACTGTAAGTTTAAATGTGTCCAAAGAGATGAAGATGTTGGATGACTGTGGCAGTCAACACAGTTCATCAAGACAGGATGTTTGTTTGTAAGGTTATAAATGCTTCAAAATTGCAATAAATAGATATGGTCTTGGCAGAAGTTGGGAGAAACTTCATCTCTCACAAGCGCATTTTACAGGCATTGTTGAGATAGATTATGTGAAAATTGAAACAGAAATTTACGTGGTTTCTAGAGACACTACAAATTTAAAAATGGTAGTTGGGGAACAATTTTCTAGACCAAATTGAAGCTTGAATAAACAAGGGTGGAGTTACTATTATTAAGCCAGAAGGGGAAGCTCGTTTTATGTGTATCCACACAGCAAACAAACTAGAATTAGACACTGGAAGGTCTGTGAATGGTGAAACAAAGGAACACATCAAAGATTTAGTGACCAACTACAGCTAAACTAAGGCAAAGTCTACTAATGTTGGGATATTGACTGTTGTGCAAGAACAGCAAGCAATGTTAAGTAGCCCCTGAAGATTGCCACCAGGAGAGAAAGATATTGTTGACAACCAAGCCCAGATGTAGCTTGATTAAGAAATAATACAACCAAATTCATCTAAATATGCTAGCCATGTTTTAGTTGTAAAAAAGAAAAATGGAGAATATTATGTTCTACAGACTGCAGAAAATTAAACAATATCATAGTGGAAGATCATTACCCATCACTCGTTGTAGAAGACCTTTTACATAAACTGTAGATGCCTGCATCTTTTTCACATGAGACCTCAAGAATAATTCTTATTACTATTATTGTTATTTATTTGTAAAAGAATTTGTTATTTTTTTATTTGTTTTATTTATTTATTTATTTTAAAAGGAAAGCTGAAAATACACCTTGTTAGTGAGACTCAGAGCACTTCCAATTCAGGGAAATTCCATTTGGATTATCAAATTTATCTGCAGTGTTCCAGTAATTTACAAACACTGGCTCAAAAGAACATCATTTTTATTTAGATAGACAATATTAAAACACCAATAAAGAGTGATGATGAATCAGTTCAACAGCTTGGTTTAGCGTTAAAAACTGCAGCAGAATATGACTTGGAAATTAATTTTGCAAAATGTCAGTTCTTGAGGAGAGCTGTTGACTTTCTTGGTTATATTATACAATGAGGACTAATCACATCTTCTTCTGAGAAAACAATAGCTGTTCAAAACTTCCCAGAAATGAAATCTACTGCAACAACACAAAGTTTCCTAGGTTAAATAGGACACTTTGGAAAGTTTATCTCAAATTACTCTGCAAATGCAAAACTATGAGAGATTTAATGAGGAATAATCAAGAATGTAAGTTTGAAGAAGAGCAGAGGCAAGAATTCAAAATGCTCAAAATATTCTTTCATTGGATCCAGTTTTGAAAAACTACATTCAAACCTCAAATCTGAACTACACACAAATGAAAGAAAACTTTTTTAACCATGTTGTTACAAAAATCTCCAGATGATGACAATTTCCATCCAGCCTCGTATGTGAGTGAAAAACAACACCTCAAGAGGAAAATTACAGTCATTATGAGCTTGTAGTTTTAGTCACTGTTAATACCTTACAGAAATTCCAGGTTTATTTACTAGGAACATATTTCGAAATTGTAATGGACTATGATGCATTCCAAAAGACTGTGGATAAAAGTGACTTGTAGCCAAGAATAGCTAGAGGGGCTTTAGTCTTGGTGGAGTATTCCTACTCCATAGAATGCCAATCTGGTTCTAGGATGAAACTTGTAGGTGCCTTTAGTCATTCTGTGAATGTACTGTTTGGTTTCACAGGTGGCTTAGTAGCTGGAATCAAGAAAACAATAATGATTTAGCACCAAAAAAGAGCATTCTCAAAGAACTGCCTTAAGAAAACTTTTTAATGAGAGACAGAAATTTTTTAAGTTCTATGACAGACCAGAGACTTTAGTGAATTCACAGATTATGCAGTGTGAAATCATCAATCTTTTGCATGAGAAAGGTCATTATGCAGTTAAGCAAACTGAAAAGGAAATAAATCAAGATGGTTGTATACCAGATTTGACAGAAAAGGTGAAAAGTGTGGTCTCCATTTTTATAAAATGTTTAACTTTGAATAATAAATCAAAAAAGAATTAAGGTTTCCTTCATCCATTATTAAGGAAAAGTGAGCCATTATATACTTATCACATGGATCATACTGGACCACTTCAATCAACATACAATGGATACATCACCATTCTAATTGCTATTGATGTGTTAACCACGTGTACATGGCTATATCATGTAAAAACTACACAATCGACAGATGCAATTAGTATGACAAAATTACAAAAAATTAATTTTCGGAATCCAGTCCAAATAATTACCAATAGAGGGATTTGCTTTACTACTCAAAAGTTCAAGGAGTTTTGCATTGCAGAAGGAACAGAGCATATTTTAATAACAACAGCACTTCCTAGAGCCAATGGACAGGTTGATAAAATCAATTCTACTTTGGCTAAAATCATTGCTAAGCTTAATACTGGTAGCCCTGAAATGAAATGAAATGTCGTGTGGCTAGGGCCCCCCGTCGGGTAGGTCTTTCGATTTGACGCCACTTCAGCGACCTGCGCGTCGATGAGGATGAAATGATGATGATTAGGACAAAACAACACCCAGTCCCTGAGCGGAGAAAATCTCCGACCCAGCCAGGAATCGAACCCGGGCCTTAGGATTGACAGTCTGTCACGCTGACCACTCAGCTACCGGGGGCGGACCTGGTAGCCCTAATGAATGGTACAAGGGGATACCATCAATTCAATGTACCATGAATTGAATGTACCACAGAAGAGTTGTGTAAAAACCATTTGAACTTTTGTTAAGAGCTGAGATGTACATAAAGAGTGATCTTCACATCGCAAAATTATTAGAAGAAGAACGTATTAATTAATTTGAAAAGAAATGCAGGAAACTCAAAGAAGAGGCTAAGCTACAAATCAGCAAGATGCAACAAGCAAACTGTACTAGCTTCAACTAGCATTGGAAGAAAGCCTCCAAGTACAAAATTGGTGACAATAAAATGAACACAAACTGGGTGATGAATCTACAGCCCTATAAGTTACAAAAGTTAAAATAAATTACACCCATGGTGTATACCGAGAAGGTGTTAACCGCAACAGTCCAAGAACTACAACAACATTTGGTGAATTTATGCAACCCTGGCCAGGTGACTACTCATCATCTGAGTCAGATGATTGGCAAGATGAACGAATGTGGGATTTGGATGGGGGATTTATTGGTTTCCAACGTCTCAAAAATGAGATCGACAGGAAGTGCAAAATGCCTAAGCAGGGATGGCTAGAGGACAAATGTAAGGATGTGGAGGCTTAACTCACTAGGGGTAAGATAGATAGAGCATACAAGAAAATTAAAGAGACTTTTGGAGAAAAGAGAGCCACTTGTATGAATATCAAGAGCTCAGATGGAAACCCAGTTCTAAGCAAAGAGGGGAAAGCAGAAAGGTGGAAGGAGTGTATAGAGGATCTATACAAGAGCGATTTACTTGAGGTCAATATTATGGAAATGGAAGAGGACGTAGATGAAGAAGAAATGGGAGATACAATACTACGTGATGAGTTTGACAGAGCACTGAAAGACCTGAGTCGAAATAAGGCCCCGGGAGTAGACAACATTCCATTAGAACTACTGACGGCCTTGGGAGAGCCAGTCCTGACAAAACTCTACCATCTGGTGAGCAAGATGTACGAGACAGGCGAAATACCCTCAGACTTCAAGAACAATATAATAATTCCAATCCCAAAGAAAGCAGGTGTTGACAGATGTGAAAATTACCAAACAATCAGTTTAATAAGTCACAACTACAAAATACTAACACGAATTATTTACAGACGAATGGAAAAACTGGTAGAAGCTGACCTCAGGGAACACCAGTTTTGATTCCGTAAAAATGTTGGAACACGTGAGGCAATACTGACCTTACGACTTATCTTAGAAGAAAGATTAAGGAAAGGCAAACCTATGTTTCTTGCATTTGTAGACTTAGAGAAAGCTTTTAACAATGTTGACTGGAATACTCTCTTTGAAATCATGAAGATGGCAGGGGTAAAATACAGGGAGCAAAAGGCTATTTACAATTTGTACAGAAACCAGATGGCAGTTATAAGGGTCGAGGGGCATGAAAGGGAAGCAGTGGTTGGGAAGGGAGTGAGACAGGGTTGTAGCCTCTCCTTGATGTTATTCAATCTGTATATTGAGCAAGCAGTAAAGGAAACAAAAGAAAAATTTGGAGTAGGTATTAAAATCCAGGGAGAAGAAATAAAAACTTTGAGGTTCGCCGATGACATAGCATTTCTTTGAGGTGGATCAGGGGAACCAACCTGGTATGCACCTACTGGATTGTGGGAAACTGCCTAAAAACCATGTCCAGGTATGCTGACACACCAGTCCTTCATCATCAGTCCACTGGGCAGAGTTGATCTGGGGCTGCCATGCCTCCCTATCCTGGAATCGGTCTGGGTGGATAACAAAAATAAACCAGGCTCAAGGTCAGAGAGAAGGAGAAGAGGAGATGGACAGAGAGGGAGGGAGGAACTTCCAACAAATAATTATCAATTTCGAAACAATGCTGGGTTTGCTGATGTATAATATGTACACATTAAATTGTTACCTAAACATATATTTCATTGTATCCCTCATAAAGAATTAATATACTAGGCAGGATATTGAA
The DNA here is from genome assembly GCF_023897955.1 of Schistocerca gregaria. Lineage (NCBI taxonomy): Eukaryota > Metazoa > Arthropoda > Insecta > Orthoptera > Acrididae > Schistocerca > Schistocerca gregaria. Next base: position 1,057,228,157 of record NC_064920.1, read on the forward strand.
TACATGTGTACTCATGTGTCTAATCTCTTCCCATCCTAATGTTGAGCCCCTTAAGTCACTTTATAATTACTAACAATTTCTTCTATTGTTTTCTCACTGAAATTGTTAATTATAATACAAACATCACTTTCAAATAAGTAGCAGCTCCACTTAATAGGCATAAATGCTTTGGTGACCACATCCAAGCATAGCTCAGGCCACAACATTCTGTTGAATACCATTAGGTGGCAATTTTCTGAATGCACAAGCCACCTAGCACACAAAAATTGGACTCTTGTTACTTGTCCCTTGACAGAGGCTGCTTTCTGTTGTCAATTTCTAGAATTTTTTAGAAAGAAACAGTAGTGAACATAACACCTGTTGTCACGACTGGTCGAGAAAATGTGTGATTGCATGGTCATTAGTTTTGCCCATGCACTCATTAGCTTTTACAGTTATTATTCTAAAAATATTTCTTGTCTGTTGAGTCAGCAAGAAATTTTGGAAACTCAGAGGAAGAATTTGATGATTCTCGATTGGAGAGAGAAATATCAGAATGGAAGATTCATATTCAGGTAAACTGCAGTGTGCTACAATTTTTCATCAGTAATACTGTTGCTATGGGTTGTGCTGCTGTAATTACAATTCAGTTCCTTTTTATCCTTTCTTATTTTTCTTTTGTCTGAGTCTCATCCATTTTATAGATAAATTTCGTGTTCAAGCATCCAACACAAGTTTACAAGATTTGGTTGGAGAAGACAATCTACTGGCAAAACAAGCAGGGAAGAAACACACTCGTATTGCCTTGTTTGGACATACCTTCTCTGCAAGCCAGAATACTTCAGATGTTTCCATATAAAAGTGAATTACGTATGTAATTGCCCAATAACTTACCTCACACCAGATTTTTTTCCTTTTTTTTAAGGATAATTATACTTTCTGTTACAATACCATTATTTATCAATTATTTTAGTACATATTACCCTTTGATATGTATCAAACACATATGTGCCAGTAATACTTCAAATAATGGCATGAATGGCTGATCTTCTAGGTCCAAAATTTTCCGAAGTGGCTGGACTCCAAGGTATTGGGTGGATGGTTATTCACTTCTACACTAGTATAGGCATGCATATTTAAATACAGAGATATGTAAACAGCCAGAATACAGCACTGCAGTCAGCAATAGGATAGTATCTCCAAGGTAGTGATGAACTGGAGATTTTCCCATACAACCATTTCATGTGAGTGCTATGAATACCAGGAATCTGGTAAAACATCAATTCTCTGACATGATGACTGGAAACATGCTTACTGGTCAGATGAGTCTCATTTCAAACTACATCGAGGGGATGAATGTGTACAGGTATGAAGACAACCTCATGGATCCATGAACCCTGCATGACAGCAGGGATTCTTCAAGCTAGTGGAGGCTCTGTAATGGTGTGGGGCATCTGCAGTTGGATTGATATGGGATTGCTGGTATGTCTAGATGTGACTCTGACAGGTGACACATATGTTAGTGTTGTGGTTGGCAGGAGAGCCAACCGTGTTTTTCTAAAGGAGGCCGAAATGCACGCATCTCAGCTCACGCAGGCTGGCATGAGGTCTGGAACATGACAAGGGAATTAGAATTGAGAGAAACGGATGTAGCTGGTGGAATACTTAACTTTAATCCATTCATGGAGAACGTCGCTCTTTATGGTACATGATTCACAATATCAATAGTACGAATACTGGCGCCATGCTAGGTTGTAGCAAATAACGTAGCTGAAGGCTATGCTAACTATCGTCTCGGCAAATGAGAGCCTAATTTGTCAGTGAACCATCGCTAGCAAAGTCAGCTGTACAACTGGGACGAGTGCTAGGAAGTCTCTCCAGACCTGCCGTGTGGCGGCGCTTGGTCTGCAATCACTGATAATGGCGACACGCGAGTCCGACGTATACTACCGGACTGCGGCCGATTTAAAGCCTACCACCTAGCAAGTGTGGTGTCTGGTGGTGACACCACAGTTAGCATCCTGTCTGATCACCTGCATCCATTCACGTTCATTGTACATTCCGCCGGATTTTGGCAATTCCTGCAGGACAAAGTGACACCCCATAAGTCCAGCATTGCTACAGATTGGCTCCAGGAACACTTCTCTGAGTTTAAACACTTCTGCTGGCCACCAAACTCCCCAGATATGAACATTATAGAGCATATCCAGGACGTCTTGCAACATCCTGTTCAGAATAGATCTCCATTCTCCATCCCCTCCAATATTCTCACAGGTTTATGGACAGCCCTGCAGCATTCAAGATGTCAGTTCGCTCCAGCACTACTTCAGGCATTAGACAAGTCCATGACACATCATGTTGTGGCACTTCTGCATGCTCGTGGGGCCACTAATTAATATCACGCTGGTGTACCAGCTTCTTTGGCTCTGTAGAGCACAACAAATAGGATTGGAGCTTGTGGATCTCCATTGGAAATTTCTTCTCAGCCAGAGTCTGTTCTCTTGAGTTGCATTGCTCGACCTATCGTCTTTTTTATCCCACCAATCTTCTGACTGGTTAGATGTGACCACCCACGAATTTCTCTCCTGTGCCAAACTCTCCATCTCGGAGTAGCACTTGCAGCCTACCCCCTCAATTATTTGATGGATGTATTACAATCTCTGTCTTCCTCTACAATTTTTATCCATTACCACTCCCTCTAATACCATGCAAGTTATTCCCAATGTCTTAACCGACATTCTACTATCCTGTTCCTTCTCCTTGTCAGTGTTTTCGGTATATTGCTTTCCTCTCCAATTCTGCAGAGAACATCCTCATTCCTTATCTTATCTGTCTACCTAATTTCCAACATTCTTCTGCAGCACCACATCTAAAATGCTTCGAGTCTCTTCTTCTCCAGTTTTCCCACAATCCATATTTCACTACCATACAATCCTGTGCTCCAAATGTACATTCTCAGAAATTTCTTTCTCGTATTAAGGTCTACATTTGATGCTAGTAGAATTCTCTTAGTCAGGAATGTCCTTTTTGCCAGTGCTGGACTGCTTTTTATGTACTCCTTGCTTTATGTCTCATGGTTATTTTGCTGCCTACATACAGAATTCCTTGACTTCATCTACTTCATTATCACCAATCGTAATGTTTAGTTTCTCACTGTTCTCATTTCTGCTACTTCTCATTACTTTCATCTTTCTTGGATTTACTATCAGTCCATATTTTGTACTTATTAGATTGTTCTTTCCATTCAGCAGATGTGTAATTCTTCTTTACTCAAACTGAGGATAGCAATGTCTTCAGCAAATCTTATCATTGAAATCCTTTCACTTTGAATTTTAACTCCACTCTTGGACCTCTCTTTTATTTTCATCATTGCTTCTTTGATGTACAGATTGAACAGTAGGGGTGAAAGACTACATCCCTCACTTACACCCGTTTTAATCTGAGCACTTGATACTTGATCACTTTTATTATTCCCTCTTGGTTCTTGTACATATTGCACAGTACCCGTCTTTCCTATAGCTTACCCTTGTTTTTCTCAGAATTTCGAAAATCTTGCACCATTTTACATTGTCAAATGATTTTTCCAGGCTAACAAATTCTACAAAAATGTCTTGAGTTTTCTTTAGTCTTCCTTACATTATCAACAGCATGTCATAATTACCTCTATGGTGACTTTTCCTTTGATAACACCATCATCTAACACATCATCTAACACATCCTCAATTCTCTTTTCCATTCTTCTACTTATTATTGTCAGCAACTTGGATTTATGAGTCGTTAAGCTTATTGTGTGATAATTCTTGTACTTGTCAGCTCTTGCAATCTTTGAAAATATGTGGATGATATTTTTCCAATAGACAGATGGTATATTGCCAGAGTAATACACTCTACATTCTACATTGTTGCACTTCTCCCAATGGTTTTAGAAATTCTGATAGAATGTTATCTATCCCTTCTGCCTTATTTGACTGTAGGTCTTCCAAAGCTCTTTCAAATTCTGATTCTAATACTAGAGCCCTTGTCTCTTCAGTATCGACACGTTTCTTCTTCTGTCAAGTAATCAGACAAGTCCTCCCCCCCCCATAGAGGTCTTCAATGTATTCTTTAAACCTGTCCACTCTCTCCTCTGCATTTAACATCGGTATTCCAGTTGCACTCTTATTGTTACCATCCTTGCTTTTAGTTTCAGGGAAGGCTGTTTTGACTTTCCTGTATACTGAGTTAGTAATTTCACATTTTTCATGCAACCATTTCACCTTAGCTTCCCTGCACTTCCTATTTGTTTCATTCCTACGTGACTTGTATTTCTGTATTCCATAATTTCCTTGAACATTTTTGTACTTCCTTCTTTCATTGATCAGCTGAAGTATTTCTTCTATTACCTACAATTTCTTTGCATTCACCTTCTTTGTACTGACTGTTTTCTTTCCAGCTTCTGAGATAATTCTTTTTAGAGTTACCCACCCCTTTTCAACTGAACTGCCTACTGAGCTATTCCTAATCACAGTATCTACAGCCTCAGAGAACTTCAAGCATACCTCTTCATTCCTTAGTACTTCCATATCTCACTTCTTTGCACACTGATTCTTTCTGACTAATCTCTTAAACTTCAGCCTACTCTTCATCACTACTAAATTGTGATCTGAGTCTATATCTGCTCCTGGGTACACCTTAGAATCCAACATCTGATTTTGGAATCTCTGCCTGACCATGATGTAATCTAACTGAAATCTTCCGATATCTCCTGACCTTTTCCGTAAATACCTCCTCCTTTTGTGATTCTTGGACAGAACATTCACTATTACTACCTGAAATGTATTGCAGAACTCAATTAATCTTTCTCCCGTAACCCTTTCTTCTACTCCTTCCCCTATGTAGCAAACCATTTTTAGATTCTTTTTCTGCTATCAGTGTTATAAATCAGTGATTTGCAACACCGTCAATTCCAAAAAATGTGATGCATTCTGAGCAAGTATCATGTCCTGTACGATCACAAAATATACCAAATGGTGATATTTTTTAATGTATCACATGCACTACTTGGTAAGTTCTGAGGGGAGCAATCTTTCTGGAGAAAAAATTGTAGAGGCCTAAGTAATTTTTTTTCCAAATATGATACAACTCTTGAGTATGTTATACTCATCTCCAGCTACATTTACATGGGTACTCTGAATTCACACTCAAGTGCCTGGCAGAGGGTTCATCGAACCATTTTCATATTACTTCTCTACCGTTCCACTTTCGAATGGCACGTGGAAAAAAGAAACACCTAAATCTTTCCGTTAGAGCTCTGATTTTCCTTGTTTTATTATGATGATCATTTTTCCCTATGTAGGAGGGTGTCAGCAAAATATTTTTGCATTCAGAAGAGAAAGTATGACTGCCATACTAAACTCGCATATCATATCAGTGACACTCTCATCCCTATTGTGCGATAACTTGAAACAAGCTCTCCTCTATCAATCCACCTGGTAAGGATCCCATACCTCGCACCAATATTCCAGCAGAGGACAGACAAGTGTAATGTAGGCTATCTCTTTAGTGGGTTTGTCACATCTTCTAATTGTTCTACCAGCAAAGCGCAGTCTTTGTTTTGTCTTCCCCACAATGTTATCTATGTGGTCTTTCCAATATAAGTTGCTCGTAATTGTAATTCCTAGGTATTTAGTCAATTTGACAGCCCTTAGATTTGTGTGATTTATCGTATACCCAAAATTTATTGGATTTCTTTTAGTACCCATGTAGATGACCTCACACTTTTCTTTGTTTAATGCTAATTGCCACTTTTCGCACCATACAGAAATTCTCTCTAGATCATTTTGTAATTGGAATTGATAATCTGATGATTTTACTACATGGAAAATTAGAGCATCATCTGCAAACAGTCTAAGGGGGCTGCTCAGATTATCACCTAGATCATTTATATAAATCAGGAACAGCAGAGGGCCTATGACACTACCTTGCTGAATGCCAGATATCACTTCTATTCTACTTGATGATTTACCATCTATCACTATGAACTGTGACCTCTCTAATAGGACATCATAGATCCAGTCACACAATTGAGATGATACTCCATATGCATGCAATTTGATTAATAGTAACTTGTGAGGAACGGTATCAAAAGCCTTTGGAAACCTAGGAATATGGAATTGATCTGAGATCCCTTGCCGACAGCACTCATTACTTCAAGGGAATAAAGAGCTAGCTGTGTTGCACAAGAACAATATTTTATGAATGCGTGTTGGTTAAGTATCAATAAGTCATTTTCTTCAAGGTGATTCATAATGTTTGAGTACAGTATATGCTCCAAAATCCTATTGCAAATTGGGGTCAGTGATATGGGTCTGTAATTCAATGGGTTACTCCTATTTCCTTCCTTGAATATTGGTGTCACCTGTGCTGCTGTCTTTAGGTACAGACCTTTCATCAAGTGAGCCCTTGTATAAGATTGCTAAGAAAGGCGCTATTGTGTCTGCATACTCTGAAAGAAACCTGATTAGTATACCATCTGAACTGGAAGACTTGCCTTTTTTAAGTGATTTGAGTCGTTTCACAACACCTACGATATCTACTTTTTACGTCACTCATGCTAACAGCTATTGTGGTTTCAAATTCTGTAATATTTACTTCACCTTCTTTCATGAAGAAATTATGGAAAACTGTATTTAGTAGCTCCACTTTAGTGGCACCATCTTTGGTAACATTTCCATCGCTATCGCACAGTTACGGTATTGACTGTTTTTTGCCACTGGTGTACTTTACATATGACCAGAATCTCTGTGGGTTTTCTACCATATTTTGAGACAATGTTTCATTGTGAAAACTATTAAAAGCATCTTGCATTGATGTCTGCACTAAATTTCGAGCTTCTGTGGAACTTAGCCAGTCTTGGGGATTTTGTGTTCTTCTGAATTTGGCATGCTTTTTTCATTGCTTCTGCAACAGTGTTCAGATGTGTTTTGTGTACCATGGTGGATCAGTCCTGTCTCTTATTAACTTATGCGGCTTGAATCTATCTATTGATGTTGATATTGTATCTTTGAATTTGAGCCATATCTGGTCTACACTTACATAATTAGCTTGCTTATTTTGGAAACTGTGTAAAATACTCTTATTGGACATGATTTCGTCCAAAAACGTGCATCATTGTTCATACTAGGCTGATGAACCCACTCACTTGTGAACTGGAATGAAGTAATTGTGAACAATTAATGAGAGATGTCTTTTTTGAATTCAACAGTTTGCATTTATTTGACCAGTAGCATATGCTTCATGTGTTTTGTGTACCATGGTGGATCAGTCCTGTCTCTTATTAACTTATGCGGCTTGAATCTATCTATTGATGTTGATATTGTATCTTTGAATTTGAGCCATATCTGGTCTACACTTACATAATTAGCTTGCTTATTTTGGAAACTGTGTAAAATACTCTTATTGGACATGATTTCGTCCAAAAACGTGCATCATTGTTCATACTAGGCTGATGAACCCACTCACTTGTGAACTGGAATGAAGTAATTGTGAACAATTAATGAGAGATGTCTTTTTTGAATTCAACAGTTTGCATTTATTTGACCAGTAGCATATGCTTCATAACTACAACTATGTCTACTTCACTCAAAGACAGAGAATGAAATCTTACATTCAAATTTTTATCATTTTTTTCATCAGAGAATGTAAAGGACCACAGTTTCTCTGGATAAAAATTGTCCACATGACTCACTGATTGTACCTAACTTTCAGTAACAAATATATAAATTCTTCTAAAATAGTAATAACAATAAAAATAATAATCAATCAACTCCTGACACTGAGGGCGATGATGTACGTGATATTACAACAGGAATAAAAATATTTACAGTACCCCCGTAACCTTTCCCATAAAGAGGGCTAGTAATGGCATACTTTATATGGTGGAAAACATTCCATATGGTAGTGTAGCACTACCTATGTCACTATGAACATAACTACCAGCTCAAAACAACTATTCAGGGTTCCATTCAAACTCCCATCATAATTATTATTTTAAACATTTAGAATGTTGCATGTTTTAGAAAAGGATATCAGTCCTGGCTGTAATTGATTAAATTATTGCAAAATGATAGTTCCAATATAATTAATCACTTCTTAAACTCATATAAAAGAAGCAGTCATCAGGTTTTAATTATCACTTAATACATGTCCTCAGTCTTGGTACTATACACACAGTCAAACTTGACACTTTGTGATGAAGGTGCTGGAATAGGCAGAATCTCTTAGAGTCACTCCCAGAATCTCATATGCATAATGTCAAGTTAGTTGACATTGAAGTCCTTGCACCACAGTACCACAGCTCACCACTAGTGGAGCACTTTATCAATGTGGTGTTAATTTTTTTCTCCTCTAATGGTTGACTTCTCTACAACAACAACTGGTGAGCTATGATATTGTGGCACAGTGATGTCAATGTGACCAGGACTGTGAACTTATGTTTGCTAATAAACAAAAAATAATTATGGAACTTATGGAACTTCATTTCTTAGATGCAATAATCAAAACTGTATCAAGAAACTTTTAAAAACAAAGATAACATTTAATACTTTTTATTCCTGATGGTCAGTTTCAACAGTTAATATTATCATCTTCTGATCTTCAAAAAACTTTCTGTTATACAGCCTGTTCCATTATGACTGTATCACACATTCCATGTTTATGTCATAGTAGTAGTATGTAGTATATACAGTCATAATGGAACAGGGCATATAACAACAAGTTTTTTGAATATCTGATGATGACAGTATTAACACTTTAAACTGGTTATCAGGAATAGAGAGCATTGAATGGGATCTTGGCTATAAAAAGTTTCTTAAAAACAAGTACACATCACACTTCCTAACACTAGTCATGAGAAATTTCAAAACTTTATGACTAGCCTTATACTTATTTCATGTAATCCATACTTTTAGCCATCCTATATGTACACACACACACACACACACACACACACACACACACACACACACACACACACACAGGGTGCCCCTTCTACAGATCATCAGACACATTTTCTCTGGTGTTTTGTCAGATATCTGTAATTTAGTTTTCACAGCATGTAGTTGGAGTCAGCCCAAACAAATGTTGCTCATCAAGTCTTTCATGCAATGACCAGTGCAAACAGAAAGCATTGGTTTGTTTTCCATCATGGGCAAAATGATTTGTAACATGTAATTTTATGTGCTCAATAAATTAACAGTCCCAATGTAGTCTAGTGCAATATTTGTAGCAGCAGTTACCAAGCATCATTGCTGTGTGGCACACCACTCAACATGGGCCAGGGCAGTGCTGTCACTGCTGTAATACTGGCTACTCTTCCTCTTTTACTGTCCCTGCTAATATGTATCAATAAAACAAATACTGCGCTACACCAATTTGGGACTGCTTAATCAAGTTAGCACATGAAACTGTGGTTTAAACATCATTTTACTTGTAGTGTAAAACAACTGACACTTGCTATTAGCACTGGGCATTGCATGAAAGACTTGATGAGCAGTATCTGTTTGGGCTGACTCCAGCTTCACATTACAAAAAAGAACTTAGAGGTATCTGCTGAAATGACAGAGAAAAAGAAAATGCACCTGACCACACTTATGGAAGACACCCTGTGTGTGTGTGTGTGTGTGTGTGTGTGTGTGTGTGTGTGTGTGTGTGTGTGTGTGTGTGTGTGTGTGTATTATCTTTCAGCAATCAGCTACCTTTCCATCAGCTACTCACCAAACAGTAAACTGTCACATTTACAAACTTACATCATACTGCAGATGAAAAATAGGTCGGCATCTTGTTTTATAACTGAAATAAAATGTTGTAACTTCGTCAAAGGTTGCACTGAGAAGTGTCCTCCTTTATTTCCTGATGGAGACTAGGTTCTCTAATGTCTGTCCTATGTTGTCTATTTACTGTTTTTGAGTTGGCTGCAATGCCACTTTGATCATGACTGCAGGGTCACTTTTTGTACACAGGCTATCACTTGCATTTGTCACATAATACAGATAGTTTGAAAATGGACACAGGTGTCTGAACCTAGTCACCATCAAGAAATAAAAAAAGATACTTCCCAATGCAACTTATGATGGAATTAGAATCATTTATTTCAAATGGTCACAATGACATAAATGTTTGACTACCTCTGAATGTGATCCATGAGCTCGTCTGTCTTCTTTTTTTCATTATTTTATTTATTTATTTTTATTCAAGAATCAAGTTCCACAGGAACAAATTGAGGAGCCAATGTGCATGGTAACAGAACAGCTCATGACATGAGATTACACCAGAAAAGTTAATAAAAAGTAATGTAAAATTTATACTTATTGTATACAGATCACAAGTTGCTGAATACATACTAGCATAATCAATAATTTAACACAAAAATTTGCTTAATTTTTTTACAGGAGTCCCTGACGAAATAGAATGGTTTAGCCATAAGGAAATTCTTCAATTCAGACTTGAAAGTTTCAGGATTAGTGCTATGATTTTTTAAAGTCTTGTGGTAGCTTTTGGGAAATTGATGCAGCAAAATACTGTACACCTTTCTGCACAAGTCAAAGAGGTGCATTCCAAATGCAGACTGGATTTCTGCCAAGTATTATCTAAGTGAAAGCTGCTAATTGTAATTGTTAGCAACAAATGACATTAAAGAAAATACATATATATAGAGGGAGAGAGGCCGATACCAGAATTCCCAAAGTCCTGGACAGCGGCCAACAACAGGTTAATGAACTTACACCATATATTGTTCAAATTGCCCATTTACGAGCAAAAAATACTCTTTGTGAATAGGAAGAAGTATGCCAGAACATAATTCTATGTGCTGTAGATGAATGCAAATAAACAATGTAAGCTAATTTTTGTGTTGGACTACCACTTATTGCAGATACTGTTCTAATGGTAAATATAGCAACATGTGGTTTTTTAACTATATTCTGAACATGATATTTCCATAACAGCTTACCATCTATCTGAACAGATAGGAATTTTGACTGTTCAGACTTACTATTCATATGCCCATTGTGTGAGAACTCACCACAAGCAGAGACTCAAGGCTGAGACTGCAGTGGTCACCTCATTACTATCCAGAATAATCACTAACTGCCTCATAATTAACTTCTTAATTTCTTCCCTCATAAAACTATAGGATAGACACTGTTTTTCACAATGGTTATGGGATGATGTAGCAGCATCTGCATGATCCAGTGAGGAAACTCTTTGGCCAGTGATACAGCTCTAGCAGAGCAACAATCTCTAGCTGAGTTCATTACTGACTACTGTTATGTACACCTGCGTTCAGATATGTCTCCATCTTGCAACAAAGTGTAGGTCATTGGTATTTGTGCCATTCATTATTCTGTCTGAAGCATACTAACCTATACCTACTCTACAGTGCTAACACAGCAAAAAATGATGCTATCAGCTGCGAACTATTTCACATTCATCAACTAAGATCACTCGCTACAATAATGGAGCCTCTCACAACCTTAGTGTTGAAGACATGCAGTTGTAAGACAGTGACTTCACAGTATTGAGTTCAGTGCTCCACAGCACCAGCAACAACCCTGGCCTTCAGACAAATGTGAAAATGACACTTTCGTTTGCAGTGCCAGTGGTATCAACAATGACCTGTATGCAGAAGAACAATGTGTATCAATTAATATCCTCCTGTATGTCATGAGCTATGAATACCATTCATCTTCTCGTGATGAGTTAGTGCTTAAGGAGACCAAAGAGCAAAGGTCATCGGTCTCCTATTCACGGCTCAGAACATAATCAGTGTACCCACTCTGTCTGCGTATACATTACCTACTGTGTGTAGGTATGAGAAAGTGTTCTAAATGTTTTGTACAGCTGTATCTGAAACAGAACGTAGGAACCAGTCCAGTATTTACCAGTGGGAAACTGCCTAAAAATGCCATCCAGACTTAGGAGGGAGGGGGGGGGGGGGAGGGGGAGGCCTCACCAACCCCTCATTGTTAATCTGCTGGGCAGATTCGATCCAGGGTCAGCATACGTCCCCATCCAAGGAGTGGTTACATTAACAAGTGCAGCTTTCCAGATGGGTACCATTCTTCTACAATCAAACAAGACACTCCTCAGAAAATCACTATGCATAGATAGAGACTGATGTTGTTGAAACACATGGTACCTTCCACGTTGCAGAGCTTTGAGCTCTGTGCTGTAGCTTTCACATTACAGTTTGACTGTTGTCATTCTCTGACCAAATTTAGTGCTACATGAACCACATAATTTTCACAGCAGCACTGTGCATCTTCATTCATTAGCTTTTCACCCCAAACAACATGACATGTCATTTGCTATCACTGAGTGTATTTTTCACTGTTATGATATTTCTGACGTAAATAACCTTACTGTGTCACTCAGTGAACATGCATATCTCAACAGTGGTATTACATTGTCATCCCTGGCTATCAAACAAAACATACAGTGTGGAGAAGACGGCACTCATTCAGCCTCTTGCCTGAACACCGGAACAGCAAATATGTCAAGGTATCTATGATGTGCATTAGGACACAAAAACACATTCTCAACTCAGGAGATGCTTGTGCCATTTAACTGATATGGTACTGATGCCAGATCACACTTTTTAGACGCTGTGGATTGTGAAATTACCCTCTAAGCTACAATTAGCAACTACCTCAAATGAGCATGAACCAGTGGATAGAAGATTAATTGTAGCAGACAGACTTCTCACAGTATTACAGCATCAACATAGCATCAATTCAGCTGACAAAAATGACCAGCCATGCACTCTCCAGGGTACAAGCAATGACATGCAGCAATAATCAGCCAAACAATTCCAAGTGTGTGCGAACCTCACCAAAGATGACGTCACTCCCACTCATTTGGGTGCGACCTTCAGCCAGCCAAAGTAAATAGAGTGGCTGGAAAGCACACACTATGTGCTGATAAAAAGATGTGACCACACCTCTGGTGGTTCCATGCACATTTTGGTGATAAAGCTCACAATTGCATGGCATTCTGCAACTCACCATATGGAAAGAATGATATGCAATAGGCGTTCCAGATCACTTCACCATTTTCAACTTGCCTAGCATCTTCATATGTGAGCCAATCTCCTTATATATCATCTTCATGTGGCACACTCTACCTCCTGGACTACACATACAACCAACATTTTCTCATTTGGGGTCTGTGGAGAGCATAATTTCATGTGAATTACCACTGACAGAAAAGAATTTGTGTCTTTCAGCTCCATGAGGCAAATGATTTACACATTGCAGAGTATGGAACCACACCCCTAACCTTGCTCTTTGGATTAGAAGACACTTTCTCTTGGGAACTTTGCATTTCTAAGACATTTTCATCTCTCCCCCAATTTGGCTCTTGGAATTCTTCCACATGACAGCGGCAAATGTTCTGTGGCCAAAATTACTGGTGCTTCACTGTCACTCATCCAACCAATGACTACAATCCTCAACTCAAAAACTGTCAGTTTTTTTGACACATACAAATTCTATCACCAGGTGCAAGAAAACAGCCAGTCATCAGCTCTGGAATTACAACAAACTACCCAGCAATACTTCAATATAAAGAAAGGAACATTTTGCCTATATGAAGAGAACCACTCTATACATGGCAAAATTCACACATCAGCAGACAAGCCAAGTGCTTGAAACAGCTTTCTCTGAAGAAACCTCATTATTTCGTTTTTACCATCACGAATGCGTCAAACGACATAGGGCAGATGGCAGCAGATATTCACATGTCACCAGAGCAACCAGCAACAAATCCACCAGCATCTGTACAGGTTCATCAAGTGCATTTCTCTTCCAGTATCTGTGCACTTGCAGTGTGTGTTTCCCCACCTTCCCTAACCCTTGTGTGCAGTTCAAACAGTGTGCTGTCATCAGTGGTACAGTCTATAAGATAAACACCATGTCGGGTCTGCCAGACTGACACAAGGTGCGCAGGCTATCTTCGGAGAGACTGTGCAGCCAAGATGGTCATAAAGGACTTATTGCAAACTTGGACTGTTAGACAGTAGAATAGTGATTGGGCCTCACTCTTTCAGGATATACCAAAGAAAGATGGCGCCAATGACTATGTGGCCTTTGGTTCCTTTAACGCAACAGAAACCCTATCGTAGTTTTATATTATCTTCCTAGTTTGATTCTTTGTCCATTATATCTTCTAGTATCTCTTACTTGCTAGTACAATTCCATTCCCTAGGAATTTCATGAATAGTTGCTTTTTTGCATGAGTGATTTCTTGTCTTAGACAAAAGTAAACTGCCAAAATAAATTACAATTTACCATTCTGTCATCTGCATTTTTCCAGTTTGGCTTCTCTGCAATACAGTCAATATACACTAAGTTCAGACAATTTAGACTTCTAGCCTTTTTTAAAAATGAATGAAGAAATCATTTATTAATTTATTTAGTGTTACAGAAACAATCAATGACTATACGACCAGTCATCAAAAGTATTTTTGGAGAAATATTTCAGAAATGCTTGCTAATAATGTTTGTGGATATTAACACACTAAATTTTAAACACTCAAATGACCTGCCTGTGTCCAAAAATTGTAAAGTTACTCCTAATTGCCTGTCGACTGAGACTGCTTATGCCATTGCCATATTTTGTTTTATTATTCTTCCTCATGTTAACATTAGTAAATAGTACTTGACCATTGTGGTCATATTTTAACACTATATTTGTGCAATCTGAGGGTAATTTATAGTGAATTAGCTGCAACCAATTACCTTTATAGGTTTTTAGTCTTCCAAGATGACATTTCAAGACGTCTGGCATCCCAACTTTAGATGTTTACATTTATTTAAGTGTTGTGAACATTTTCTTTACGAGCAGCAATACAGAATTTTGCAATTAAATTTTTTAAGACAGAAGCATCATAAGTAAACATTGTTCAAATTCTGTAAATAAATTTAAACATCTGAAGATGTGTTGAACATATTTTGAACATAAAATAAATGTACTATCGAAAACATGTTTCGAACCATACTCTGTTGGTGTGGCGTCTTGAGAAAGGAGCACCATTCACATCAATGCTTTACCCCATAAACATCAACAACACAGATGCTATAGGTTTTACTTTATACGCTGTGAATACTACTGTCACATGACGTGGTTAAGTGGCCTGAGAGCTTAAGCAACTATGTGAATCAGGCCCACAGATCGCCACAGGATGCCCATGCCTGCCCTAAGGTAAGATAGCTCTCCAAAATGTGACCAGTGAGATGACTTAGAACATTTGTATTGTAATACAAATTTACAGGTATTGCTTTTTATATTTTTGAAGTACAATTCCTTTGCACTTCAATTTATACTGATTTTACAACTTAATAAATGTGATTTTACACTCTGTTAGTTCTAAAAAAGACATATATTTTCAGTTTCTGTACTTTTCACACTGAGCAGGGTAGTGCAGCGGTAAGCACACTGGACTCTCGCATTCAGGAGGATGACAGTTCATACCTGTGTCTGGCCATCCTGATTTTGGTTCCATCACTTCGCCACATCTCTTAAGGCAAGTGCCACAAAGGTTCCTTCAAAAGGATATGTGTTTTTATTCTTCATCCTTACCTAGTACAAGTTTGTACTCTGTCTCTAATGACTTCAGTGTTGATGGGACATTCAACACTGATCTCCTGTCCTCTTGCTGTACTTTTCAGATGATCTTTGACAACTACAGTACTTCAACATACATACCTTCAGGCTTCTCACATTCTTGGGCTGATATGAAAATGCATGCAAACTGACAAAGAGATTTTTTGGTTTGAATAAGGTATAATAACACTGAATTTATTTGTTGTATTTTTTTGCATGTTGCTGACTACTCACTCAACTGATATTATGGTAATGGGACTCTGATCCCAAAGAAACTTTTGATTTTCAAAACTGTACCATAATTGTTTTCTGAATGCCTTATTTCTTGTTATATGGTTATCTTTAATAGGCTCATCCTATATGAAAATACATCAGTGTCCTCTACTATTGCCTGCATTGTAATATTTATGATTTATACTGTTTTTATGTAAATAAAAATCTCTGCTTAAAAGTTACCCTTTCTATCACTAAAGCTAACACTTTTAATAAAATTCTCAGAAATCAAGACTTACAGACCCAACAGATACCAGATTTATGTTTGTAATGAACAACTATTATCTGTTTATCATCACACAACACTTTTCATAACTGCATCACCTTTTTAGTTTCTCCTTAATATCTGTACCACCAAAGTAAAAATCTAAATTTCACTATCACTCGTATAATATGTGGGACTTTCTAACAGGCAACAGGTAGCTTTACTTATTTGTAGGATTTTAAAGTAACTTATTCCTAACAGTAACATATTTTCCAATGCCTCTCTCTGAGACTCAGCCATACCTTTGCATCTCCTTCTGCAGCTGCAATATGGAGAGGAGTCTTCCCTTGTTTGTCTTTAGCATTGAGGCTAGCACCTGATGTCAATAGTATCTGAACAAGAGTCTGTTTTATTGTGTGAAATGAAGGCAACTGTACAGCATACATTAGAGCTGTCTCTCCATTTTCATTCTTTTCTTCAATTGTAGTAAGTTTTTTATTCAGTATATACTTCACTTTGTCAAGTGTATCTCTTCGAGCTCTGACTGCACAATGCAGAATATTATTACCATTATTATCACAACCAATCTCTTGTTGATGCTTCTCCATAAGAAATTTAGTGATTTCAAAGTTATCAATCTCAAATGATGTATGTAAGGCTGTCTTGCCATTTTTATCTCTTACTGTTAAGTCAGCTCCAGCATTAATCAGTAGCTCTTTCACCTGTAAAGGAAAATACCAAAATAATTTCATGCATAAGAGACTACAAGAAAACAACAGTTATATACGATTCATCTGATAGATGTGGGAGTTTCAAACAATAGTCAGTCCAGAATGGAACAAAAACAATATTATGAAAAGGCTAGATTGCTTATCACCAAATAGAGGAGTCACTGAATCACAGTCAAGCACAATGAAAGGGCCAGAGTGGCCATCACAAATTTAGACACCTGCTGCCTGCAATCCATAGTGAATTGCCCACTTCATAGCTTTGTTGCCACATACTCACTGTTAATAGAACACCACCAGCTGAATTTTTAGTGTTTCTGTGTGATATTGTGTGTTCTTGTGTAGTTTCAGTCTTCCATGGAATAGTGCATTGACATGTAATTGGCAGTGAGCAAAATGTAGGGGCAAGGGTAGTGATTCTCCATTTGGTGTGTGTAAAGGGTGAAAAGACATTTAAAAACAATTAAGGTGTTATATCAAATGTACTGACATTTTTTACTGATCAAGCTGACAGCCAAGAAGCCACAAATAATTTAAATTCAACACAAATTCATAAAATGTATAATTTTCCACATTAACAGTGCAGTAACATCAGCAGAATCTGTAGATGCAAGCACATATTTTGATTCTCCATATAAATAAAAATGGAAATCTATGGAATTTGATGATTTTGACACAAAATTAGTGCATACAACTGTACTGATGGCTAGAAAAATACAGGGAGGTCACCATGAAGAAATTAACTATTGTTGCTCAAAGGTCTGTGTTGCTTATCTTCCCTACTCATTTGATTTTAGGTTTAGGTAGTGTAATGATGAATGAAAATTTTTAATGGAATGCAGAGACATTGTAACAGGAAGAATAAAGTTTTGTGTACACTTATTGTAATATACTTTGATGAAACCTGGATTCCACAAAACCATATGGACAAATGTATTTTGGTGGGTTTCAATGGGCCTGCAAGTACCTACAGTTCTTTTATATAGCATATATTGACAATTTAGGTGATGGTGAAGTGACAAAATGTCAGTAAGAGATGCAAATAAAATATTTTCAGGATGTAGGGAATATTATCAGTCGTATTGACATGAGCCATCGAAACAAAAATACTGGCAGGGGGACACAAGTACTTGCACACTTTCGCACATGGAATCTATCATAAATAAAATGCATTCATGAGTCACATAATACAATAATGATGTTTCAGATGTTAGCAAAATTAATTTTATAGTTTTCTTAACAATTTTCTCAGTAGAAGTTTCTAAAGGTCCAAGACGACATAAATTCATCAGCAACACCATTTTTTGTTACAAAGGCAGAACAGTTTCATACCTTTACATTATTTAATTTTTTATCTTGGAATGCTTTTATGGTTTCATGACAAAACATGTATTATACATGTCTATAAACTCTTAGCATGCTCATATTTTTTTTCAGTCTAAATATGTTCTGTATTTTCAACATGTTGAAGTCAAGGATTACTTTCTTCAAAATTTCTTGTAACATTAGTTTTTGTTTTCCTTCATAGCAGCTGGCAAGAATTTTCTGTTGGAAAGTACTCTATCTTATTCTAGACTAAAAATATAGATGTATCTTTTTTCATAGTTTTTACTAACATATGAAATTATCACCAACTGGCAATGCAGCAAAGTCGTGAGATGACCTTGAAATGCCTATTTTCATGATGGCAGCTATACTAAACATTTATAACCTTTCAACCAAAAGGCTGTTTTCAGAAATAGTAGGAACACACACATTTACACAAGCACAACTCTTATACACTCGGCCATAGTATCTGGGTGTTGTGGTCGACTGTGGACTGGAACTACATCTGAGCAGCAATCTGGGATAGGTGGTGGAGGTAAGCTGGAGGTTATGGGGGTGGAGAGAAGGAGAGGATAGGATAGGGCTCTGAGGTGCAGAGTCACGAGGTTGTGCTGAGGGTTTGGGAAGGGGAGAGGTGAGAGGAGAAAGGTAGAGAAAGGAAACAGACTAGTAGGTGCACTTGCAAAATGAAGGCAAGTATATTGCTGGAGTTGGAGCAGGGCAAGGGATAGATAGGTGGAGGACTGGGACTGGCAAAGTTTGAGTGGGAGTTTGTTAGAATGAAGGATATGCTGAAGGGAGAGTTCCCATCAGCCCAATTCGGAAAGGGTGGTATTGGCAGGAAGGACCCAGGTGTTGCATGTTGTGAATCAGTCATTGAAGTGAAGACACGCTCTTGCATACCATATTCAGCAACTGGGTGGTCCAGCTGTCTCTGGGCCACAGTCTGCCAATGGCCATTCTTGTGGAGAGACACACTCTTGCGTACCATGTTCAGCAACTGGGTGGTCCAGCAGTCTCTGGGCCACAGTCTGCCAATGGCCATTCTTGTGGAGAGACAGCTTGTTAGGTGTCATGCCCACATAGAAAGAAGCACAGCTGCTGTTGCTTAGTTTGTAGATCATGTGGTTGCAATCATGGGTAGCTCAGCCTTTGATGGGATAGGATATGACAATGACATGACTGGAGCAGATGGCAGTCAGGGGATGTATAGGACAGGTCTTGGAGTAGGGATGGACAAGGATATTGTGCAGGTTCTGTGGTTGGCGGAATACCACTGTGGGAAGGGTGGGAAGGATAGTGGTTAGGATATTTCTCATTTCAGGGAATGACAATAGGTAGTCAAAACCCTGACAGACAATGTAATTCAGTTGCTCCAATCCTGGGTGGTACTGAGTCACATGAGAAGTGCTGTTTTGTGGCTGAACAGTGGGTATGTAGGATGTGGTAGGGGACTGGAGAGACAAAGCACAGGAGATTTGTTACTGAACAATGTTTTGAGAATAATTTTGATCTGTGAAAACCTTGGTATATTTGGAGAGGGACCATAGATGTGATAACCACTAATGCCTAGGCTGTATGAAAGGGACTTCTTATGTTTGATATGGATGGTGATACTTAAGTAGCCATCAACAAGATTGAGGTCAATATTGAGGGAGATGGCTTATCATGTTGAGGAGGACCAGGTGAAGTGAATGGGAAAGAAGGTGTTCACCCTCAGTCTAAATCATGAAGACATCATCAATGAATTTGAATCAAGTAGGAGGCTTGGGACTCTGGGTGGTTAGGAAGGATTCCTCTAGATGGCCCATGAACAGATCGGCATATAATGTGCCACAAAGGTGCCAATTGCTGTACGACGGTTTTTCTTTTTTTTTTTTTTATTTTTTATTTTTTGTAAGCGACTCCTTCAAAGAAGAATGAATTATGGGTGAGGATATAATTGGACATGATTGCAAGAAAGGAAGTTGTCAGTTTGTACCCAATTGAGCTATCGAAAAGTTACTTTTCAAAAGCGGCAAGTCCATTGAGGATGGTAGTGTGGTCGGTGGCATCAACAATGACAAGAAGGATACCAGGTGATAAGGAACAGTAACTGTGGATAGCTAGTGGAGGAAATTGTTGGTGTCTTTCATATAGGATCTTAAATGGGTGACAGGCTGAAGGTGTTGGTCCTTAGCCAGAACCCAGTCCCCCACACTGTTCCTGCATTAGTGCCTACCTCATGGAATCCCCTGCAGATGGCCTGACCATCACATTATGTATCTCCAGCTGCAACTACTGCTTCCACAATGACCTCTACCTGTTGAGATTCCATCAGACCACCACCAATTCAGTCCTGCAAAACCATATAAATCAGGCCTAAACCCCTTCCCAATAGCTCTCCTCCGTCTACAAAATTCTGCTGCTCTGAAATCCAAAATTCCAACACCCCAGTTTCAACTTCCAGATAGAAACTTAGCAGCATGCACAATGCCACCTCAAAAATCTTTACAACCTGTTCATCTCCTACTGCCACCTTGGGCAACTGCTATTCACCAACTATACAAGAGCCTCCAAGCCTCTCCCCACATCCTCTCACAGCCATCAAACTATGCCTTGCAGACTTAATACATTTACCTCAACCTCAGAAACTCTCTCTAATCACCACATAAAATGTAGGACCCAAACAGACCCAAAACACAGTCATGAATCTGTCTTCCTAAAGCTTCAGTCCAGTGGAAGTATCAAACCTTTCCAAAGGCCTTACCTTTTGCCCACTCCTAAATTTAACCATGCTACACTTGCTAAACCCCTTCTCTCCTTCTCCCAGTACGTACAGTGGAAACTCTTTTTCACCACAAACCCTATCAATCATACTCAAACAAAAACCAATATTGAAACCTGCCTGACTCAGTTCACTCTTCCATCCTACCATGATTCACATCCAACTGCCCACAGACCACCCCCTGTTAAGTTTCCAGAAATTCTTAACCATGAGGTTTGTTTCATTGTCATTCCAAAAATCCCTCAATATGGAAACCAATCTTACATCTGCAGAAAGAGGCACAATTGCTTATCTAAAAACTAATCCTTACCTTATAATCCTTCTTGACAGCAATGTTTCCATAACTGTTGTTATTAACTGCAGAAATTATTTGGCAGAGGGACTCGGTCAGCTGTCAGATACATCCATCTACATGTCCTGCCACTGTGACCATATTCAAAAAATCCAGAAGGATCTCCATACCCACCTCAAATCCTTGGGACCATTCCAGCCCCCCCCCCTCCCCCCCCCCCCCCCCCCCACGTGCCTCCTTCTCTGCTCAACCCTACAACTCCCACATTCCTACCTCCTATATGCTTCTTAAAGTCCATAAGCCCAACCACCCAGGCCACCCCAATGGGGTTGTTTACTGTACCCTCACTGAAAGAAACTCTGTTCTCATGAACCAACACCTTGAGCTTGTTACCCATGATCTACTGCCCTATCTACCTCTGTCGACTCTCCACAGTTACTTTTCCTTCACCATACCGTATCCTGCTCATCACTGTTGATTCCACCTTACCTCTACAAAATGCACATGGTATTGCTGCTATTAAACACTACCTTTCACAGTGCCCAACTGACTTCAAACCTACAAGCTCTTTCCTGGTCACCTTAACAAAATATAACCTCACCCTCAGTTACCTATCCTTTGAAGGGATCATCTACAAACAGATCCATGGTACAGCAATGGCCACCTGCATGACACCATCCTATCCAAAACTGTTCACGGGCCATCTAGAGGAATCCTTTCTAACCATCAAGAATCATAAACCACTCACCTGGTTGAGATTCATTGATGGCATCTTTGTGATCTGTACTGAGGGTGAGAGAATCCTATCCACATTCTTCCAGAACTGCAACATCTTCTTTTCCAGTTTCTTCATCTGGTCTTCCTCAACCCAACAAGCCACCTTACTCAATGTTGACCTCCATCTCAATGGCAGTTCCATTATACCATTGTGCACATCAAACCTATCAACACCACCAACAAAATCTACACTTCAACATCTGACACACTTTCCAAACCAAGAAGTCTACATCTACATCTACATATATACTCTACTAGCCACCAAGTGGTGTGTGGCAGAGGGCACAATTCATGACAAAAATCATATTTCCCTCCCTCTCTTCCACTCGCAGATTGTGTGAGGGCTAAACGACTGTCTGAATGCCTCATTATGAGATCTAATTTCCCTTATCTTTGAATGGTCTCTTCCAAAAAGCATAGGCATCAGTGGTCAGTGCATTTGTAGTGACAAGCAGTTCCTCTCCAAATATGCAAAGAATCCCACTGAGGTTTTCAGAGACCAAAATTATTCTCAAGACATTTTTTAGAAACAAATATCCCACACTCTATTATTCCAGGCCCCTAATGCCTCCTACATACACACTGTCCAGCCACAAAGGAGCTCTTCTCTTGTGACTCAGAGCCACCCATGATTGGAGCAACTTAATTATGTTCTCCATTAGGTCTTTAGCTACCTCTTGTCATTCCTTGAAATGATAAATATCCTAACCACTATCCTCACTACCACTCCCATACTGGAATTCTGCCACCAACCAAATCCATGCAATATCAAATGGTTCAAATGGCTCTGAGCACTATGGGACTTAACTTCTGAGGTCATCAGTCCCCTAGAATTTAAAACTACTTTAATCTAACTAACCTAAGGACATCACACAAATCCATGCCCGAGGCAGTATTCGAACCTGCAACTGTAGTGGTCGTGCGGTTCCAGGCTGTAGTGCCCAGAACCGCTCGGCCACTCCCGCCAGCTATGCAATATCATTTTGCATCTATACTTCAAGAGCTGTCCCACAGATCCTCCAATCACCACCTACTCCAGCCCTGTATCATGCATCTCCTATCCATCAAAGGCCAGACTACCTGTGAAAAAAGCCATATGATACACAAACTAAGCTGCAACCACAGTGCTCCATTCTATGTGGGCATGACACCTAACAGGATGTTTGTCCACATGAATAGTAACTGCCAGACTGTGGCCCAGTAACAACTGGACCATCCAGTCACAGAACATGTTGCCCAATATGATGTGCTTGAGTTCAGTAACAGCTCCACAGCCTGAAACACCTGGATCTTTCCTAGCATCACCACCTTTTCTGAACTGCGCAAGTGTGAACTCTCTTTTCAGCATATCATTCATTCCCACAAACCTCTATCCTCAACCTTTGTTAGTCTCAGTCCTCCATCTACCTATTCCCTTCCTTTTTCCCACCCCAACACTATATATACCTTCATTCTGCCAGAGTACCTCCTGGTCTTCTCACTTTCTCTACTTATTTCCTCTCCCCTGTCCCTTCCTTGCTCCTCCTCCATCCCCTCCCCCAAGTAGAGTGTCCTTACTCTGCACCTAGTAGCCCCCTCGCCCCATCCTGTCCCCACTATCTCCCTGCATGCTCTCACTCTCACAGGCAGCACAACCTTTTCCCTCACCTGTACCCTGCCAGCCCTCCTTCTCCATGCTGCATACCTCTTCCTGTCCCCCACTGTCTACCTTGTATTGCAGCTCACATCAGATGCAGTTCCAGCTGCCCAGCCCACAGTCAGACAACAGTAGCCAGAGACAGAGGCTGTGTGTGTGTGTGTGTGTGTGTGTGGGTGGGTGGGTGTGTGCACGTGTGCGTACGTTTGTGCTTCCTATTTACAAAGGATGCCTTTTGGCCGAATGTTTAACTGTTTGGTAGTCTTTTCATTGTGCCTGTCTCTGACTCAGTGTCTACTCTGCAACAGCTAGTGACAAGTCTACATAATGCATCACTTCAGACAGTGCTGCCTAGCAGTGAACATTTGGCAGTTTTCAGACTGGATAAAAATTAATACTCTTACAAGTGACATAACATATGAATAGCCAGATTGTATTTTCATGAAAGCAGCATTGCAAATTAATACTGTATCACAATAAACAAAATACATGCCCACTCGCAACTAGTTTCCCAATTCTGATGCTGTTAATTAGGATTCAAAGCTAGGATTTTTTTAATAACACAGAACAAATCAGAATGCTTATCAGACTCATAGTCAAAACCAAACATTATAGGGAATGCAATGCAAGTTCACTCTCAGTGAATGACAGGAGATAGAGCAAATTTACAGGTAAAGGCTGTGTCTAAATCAACTGGGTGAGAGGGATACGGATGAATAACATAAAACAAAAGTTAACTTAGTAAAAATATTGAAAAATTATGAACTACATATGTAGAAAAGAGATAAAGTATAACAGATAAGTCAGCCACTTACCAACCTACAGTCCTTACGTGAATGTATGGCTAGCATGACAATGGGAGTCTTTCCATAGACATCTACAGCATTTACATTGGCTCCCAAACTGATGAGGAGTTTCATAACCTGTCAAACAATTACACAGGTATTTCAACCGTAAGGAAACATTTTGATTAAGTACATCAACTTCACGTAACTTGATCAACTTCATACACTGTTCTTAAAAAATAATATCATAGATAAAAATCTCTGTAATATATTCTGTAATGGATAACCCATGACTTGTGATATATCAGCAGGGGACCTGTCACAAATTGGAGGCACTTCAGAGTGCATTGTTTCTAACCAAACTGATCAATTCTTGGAAACAGGAATCTTGTGGTCCACTCAACAAAAATAATAAAAAAGACAGTAAATCTTCAAACATATCACAAATGTAGGGTCATATGCACTAATGTGATAACCCACTTCTAGATCAACAGTTCCCATAAGTTTCTGGTTCCACTAGCTGTCAGCCATCACCTTCATACATGCAGCAGCCATTTGGATGCCCCATTAGCATGGCCATCATCACATAGCCACTGCTACCCCTGCTCGTCAAGCTTGTGATGTCTCTGGCGCAGAGCGCCCTATCTTTGGGAACCTTTTCCCTTGGACTAGCGAGTGTGGTGTGAACTTTCTGCTCCTGATATGTGTAAGAGCCATAATCGTCATATGTACAGGTGTTTGATAAATGCATATTTCATACCGAAGTTAGTTATCTCTCAACTAATCTCCCATAATGACCATAGTGGTGCCCCTGATACCATTGACGTGTCATCCAGTGTTATTTGTGCTTGTTTTCATCATTCACTCACATCACATACCAGACTTCATTGTTTACGCCACAGCGCATCTACCTGTGACTTTCAGTGTATGTGTAATGGGCCCCATTGACTCTGCTGATTGCGACCATGAGTGGACAAGTGTATCTCCTTCGAACTTGGTTAAAAGCGATCAGCTATAAACACTGGCCATGCCAGCGGCCACCTAACCTTAATAGTGGGAGGTCATCTCGAGGTGTGGCAGGGGGCAAAAGACATTCCGGAGGGCTGAACGGAAGGCCTCTCCGGTTTGTCTGATGAACCAGTTTCAGGCTCTGTCTCTGGCTGATACTGATCTTCGGCTGGACATGGCTGCTTCTCCTGTTCCAGAGGCTGCCCCTCGGTCTGCAAGATCCAGGCAGTCACATAGGGTGGGCTTACTGGTAGTTGGGAGCTCCAACGTCAGGTGTGTAATGAGGCCCTTAGGGATATGGCAGCAGAGGGGAAGAAAACCAATGTGCACTCCATGTGCATACTGGGGGGAGCCATTCCAGATGTGGAAAGGGTCCTTCCGGATGCCATGAAGGGTACAGGGTGCACCTATCTGCAGGTGGTCGCTCACGTCGGCACCAATGATGTGTGTCGTTATGGCTCAGAGGAAATCCTCTCTGGCTTCTGGCAGCTATCTGATTTGGTGAAGACTATCAGCCTCGCTAGCAGGATGAAAGCAGAGCTCACCATCTGCAGCATTGTTGACAGGACTGACTGTGGACCTTTGATACAGAGCTGAGTGGAGAGTCTGAATCAGAGGCTGAGATGGTTCTGCGACCGTGTGGGCTGCAGATTCCTTGACTTGCCCCATAGTTTGGTGGGGTTTCGTGTTCTGCTGGATAGGTCAGGAGTCCACTACATGCAGAAGGTGGCTACATGGGTAGCAGGGGTTGTGTGGTGTGGACTGGATGGTTTTTTGGGTTAGATGGCCTTGGGCAAGTACATAAAGGGTAACAGCCTCAAAGGGTGCGGGGCAAAGTCAGGACATACAGGGACCAAGCAGCAGTCGGTATTGTAATTGTAAACTGTTGAAGCTGCATTGGTTAAGTACAGGAACTTCAAGCGCTGATAGAAAGCACCGAAGCTGAAATCATTACAGGTACGGAAAGCTGGCTGAAGCCAGAGATAAATTCTGCCGAAATTTTTACAGAGGTACAGACAGTGTTTAGAAAGGATAGATTGCATGCTACCGGTGGTGGCGTGTTTGTCACTGTTAGTAGTAGTTTATCCTGTAGTGAATTAGAAGTGGATCGTTCCTATGAATTATTATTGGTGGAGGTTACACTCAACAACTGAGCTACGTTAATAATTGGCTCCTTTCATCAACCTCCTGACTCAGCAGCATTGGTGGCAGAACAACTGAGAGAAAATCTGGAATATATTTCACATAAATTTTCTCAGCCTGTTATAGCCTTAGGTGAAGATTTCAATTTACCAGATATAAACTGGGATGCTCAGATGTTTAGAATGGGTGCTAGGGACAGAGCATTGAGTGACATCGTGCTGAGTGCACTATCCGAAAATTATGTTGAGCAATTAAACAGAGAACTGACTCATGGAGATAACATCTTGGACCTACTGATAACAAACAGATCCAAACTTTTTGACTCTGTAAGTGCAGAATAGGGAATCAGTGATCATAAGGCCATTGGAACGTCCCTGAATATGGAAGTAAATAGGAATATAAAAAAAGGGAGGATGATTTATCTGTTTAGCAAGAGTAATAGAAGCCAGATTTCAGCCTATCTAACAGATCAAAACAAAAATTTCTGTTCTGACACTGACAATGTTTAGTGTTTATGGAAAAAGTTCAAGGCAAACGTAAAATGCATTTTAGACAGGTACGTGCCGAGTAAAACTGTGAGGGACAGTAAAAACCCACCGTGGTTCAACAACAAATTTAGGAAACTACTGCGAAAGCAAAGAGAGCTTTACTGCAAGTTTAAACGCAGCCAAAACCTCTCAGACAAACGTAAGCTAAACGATGTCAAAGTTAGTGTATGGAGAGCTATGCGTGAAGCGTTCAGTGAATTTGAAAGTAAAATTCTATTTACCAACTTGACAGAAAATCCTAGGAAATTCTGGTCTTACGTTAAATCAGTAAGTGGCTCAAAACAGCATATCCAGACACACCAGGATGATGATGGCATTGAAACAGAGGATGATACGCGTAAAGCTGAAATACTAAACACCTTTTTGCAAAGCTGTTTCACAGAGGAAGACCGCACTGCAGTTCTTTCTCTAAATCCTCGCACAAATGAAAAAATGGCTGACATCAAAATAAGTGTCCAAGGAATAGAAAAGCAACTGGAATCACTCAACAGAGGAAAGTCCACTGGACCTGATGGGATACCAATTCGATTCTACACAGAGTACGCAAAAGAACTTGCCCCCCTTCTAACAGCTGTGTACCGCAAGTCTCTAGGGGAATGGAATTTTCCAAATGATTGGAAAAGAGCACAGGTAGTCCCAGTCTTCAAGAAGGGTTGTTGAGTAGATGCGCAAAACTATAGACCTATGTCTCTGACGTCAATCTGTTGTAGAATTTTAGAACATGTTTTTTGCTCGAGTATCATGTCGTTTCAGGAAACCCAGTATCTACTCTGTAGGAATCAACATGGATTCCTGAAACAGAGATTGTGTGAGACCAAACTTGCTTTATTTGTTCATGAGACTCAGAAAATATTAGATAGAGGCTCCCAGGTAGATGCTATTTTCCTTGACTTCCGGAAGGCATTCGATACAGTTCAGCAGTGTCGCTTGATAAACAAAGTAAGAACCTATGGAATATCAGACCAGCTGTGTGGCTGGATTGAAGAGTTTTTAGCAAACAGAACAAAGCATGTTGTTCTCAATGGAGAGATGTCTACAGACGTTAAAGTAACCTCTGACGTCCCACAGGGGATTGTTATGGGACCATTGCTTTTCACAATATATGTAAATGACCTAGTAGATAGTGTCGGAAGTTCCATGAGGCTTTTGCGGATGATGCTGTAGTATACAGAGAAGTTGCAGCCTTTGAAAACTGTAACGAAATGCAGGAAGATCTGCAGCAGATAGGCACTTGGTGCAGGGAGTGGCAACTGACCCTTAACATAGACAAATGTAATGTATTGTTAGTACATAGAAAGAAGGATCCTTTATTGTATGATTATATGATAGCAGAACAAACACTGGTAGCAGTTACTTCTGTAAAATATCTGGGAGTATTCGTTCAGAACGATTTGAAGTGGAATGATCATATAAAATTAACTGTTTGTAAGGCAGGTACCAGGTTGAGATTCATTGGGAGAGTCCTTAGAAAATGTAGTCCATCAACAAAGGAGGTGGCTTACAAAACACTCGTTTGACCTATACTTCAGTATTGCCCATCAGTGTGGGATCTGTACCAGATCGGGTTGACAGAGGAGATAGAGAAGATCCAAAGAAGAGTGGCGCGTTTCGTCACAGGGTTATTTGGTAAGCATGATAGCATTACAGAGATGTTTAGCAAACTCAAGTGGCAGACTCTGCAAGAGAGGCACTCTGCATCGCAGTGTAACTTGCTGTTCAGGTTTCAAGAGGGTGTGTTTCTGGATGAGGTATCGAATATATTGCTTCCCCCTACTTATACCTCCCTAGGAGATCATGAATGTATGATTAGAGAGATTTGAGCACGCACACAGGCTTTCCGGCAGTCATTCTTCCCACGAAACATATGCGACTGGAACAGGAAAGGGAGGTAATGACAATGGCATGTAAAGTGCCCTCTGCCACACACCATTGGGTGGCTTGCGGAGTATAAATGTAGATGTAGATGTAGAACATGGAAAGTGCCCATCACTTAATCACAACATGGAGGACGTTCCAGTTAAAGGCATTGCGGTCTGTCCTTCATGTACATGGTCACGTTTGGGATGGCTTGGCACATCAGCAAATTTCCAGGATGGTGAATTGAATATTACAATGCACAGGGTAGCACATTCTCATTTACATAGTGTTGCAGCACCCTCCGCGCATGCCGTTTCGGCAATGCCAGTCACCTCGACTGCGTCAGTTTTCACAATCATTGCACCATGGTCCCACCGTGCACCTTTCACTAGCTTTCATAATGCCACTGGCTGTTCGGCCCACGCAGGTTCCTGCGTCTGCCGCCCCATGGCTCCACCACGACCACCCCACACCCGCTGTTGCAACGGCACCAGCCTTTACATCCAAGCTGCTTTCTTCAACAGGTTTGCCGACTGAACACACCTTACCGGCTTATACACCCACCGACACCTCTGCTCCCTCTCTACCATGTGCTGCATTCACCCAATTCCCCACCCAGACCTTGGGTGACGCACCATTCACTGCTAATGCTGTTTCAGCATTGGAGGTGTCCTGCTCCATCCACACCGATCTCCAGCTGTTGGTGCAGACCTAACATGTGATATCAGGCAGGTTCCCTAAGCTACCTGCTTGCAAAAAGACAACCCAAAAACTTGGTTCGTCTTAGCGGATCACCTCTTGGACATCCACAGAATTTCTGGCAATGGTGCCCATTTTGTCTGCCTGATGAGCCATCCCCACATACATAAGGATCTCATCTGCAACTTGCTCCTTTCACCACCCACCTCACACAAATATTCAATGGCCAAATCACTGCTCATCAAGTGCCTTTCCTGCCCTCTGGTGGAGGCTGTCCATCACACTATACACGAGGAGCATTTTGATGATCACACCCATTCACAACTTTGGTGGCATCTACATGCTCTAATCAATGACCGTGCATTGCCTGATGCCGTCTTTGGACATTGTGGATGGTCAAAATGCCTTCAGATCTGCAGATTCATCTCCTGTCTCATGTTGCTCACTCATTCGAGGCTCAATTACTTTGGAGGATAAGGCTTAAGCCATCATTTATCACCGATACCACCTGTCATGAACAACATCTCTACCATCCTAGTCAGTTGGCACACCTGTGCTTTTAATCTTCATCTATGAGGGAATGGGAGTAAGCGAATTGGCCCAGGAATATGGTGCCCAATACATCTCCACAGGAGGAGGCAAACACGCTGGTCAAGATAGCAATGGAACTCTTCAATACCATGAAGATGTCTGTTTGGCTATCAAAATTTCTTAAGGCTTTTCCCCCAAAGATTTTGAGAAACTTTGGGTAGCAGAACCAGAAAGTCTTCACAGAAGACTGGATGGTAATTGACTGGAGATTTGCATCTGACAGCCAAAACCTTTGTGGTGGAGGTCAGTGAGGAAATCTGAGGGCAATGCAAGAGCAGGACCTAAGAGTTTATTTAGGGCTCTCACAGACTACTGTCAGGGTAATTGAGGGCATTAGAAGTGACAGTGTCACCAAGCTGGTGGTCGAAAGTGTTGCAGATAAACCCTCAATACAGTAAGGTTACAAATTCTGCCTTGAGTTGCCTCCTGTGCAGACAGGGAAATGGCCTTGGTGGAACTGGAGGTTAGCCGATTTATGTTTTATAAAAAGTAATACATTTATGTCAAGAATGGTATTTCATACACCCCAATGGTTAACTTCTGTTCCTGGGACTTAGTGACCATCAGGATGAAACTGCATGAGGAAGGGAGCACAAGGGAATTTGTATTGGCCTCAGCTTATCTCCCTTGTTAGCATATGCTCCTTCTACCCAGGAAGCATCTGGTAGACTGCTCTTTGAAGCTGATAAACAACTGCTGATTGGTTGTGATGCCAATGCCCACAGCTTGCTGTGGGTAAGCTGTGGGTAAGCAGCAAAACCAAATGCAGAAGTGAACAGCTACTTGAATATCTATTGGTGAGCTATTTAGAGATCTTGAATAAGTGCAGGGGAACCATCTTCAGGAACAGAAGAAGGGAAGAAGTAACACACATAACTTCTGGGGCCATCTTTATGGGTAGTTGTATCAAACAGTGACATGATGCGATGGGGCCATCCTCATCAGATAACCCGTCTATTATTAAAATGGGTGTTAAGAACACCTTGGCCTACAGGGACCCTTAAACAACAGAGTGGAGCTCACATAGGAAACATGTAAACTCACGTTCATCTGAAGTCAAAACTTCAATAAGAAATCTTGTAGATTTAGAGGAAAATGGAAGATGACATGACGTGTACCATCAAGATTTCATACGTAGAAAATTACTCATTTACCAAAAAATGCACCATGAGGCATGTATCTAGGTGGAACAATAATCTGAAAATGCAAAGGAAGCAGAGAAAAAAAGTTATCAGCTTTGCAAGAAGCAACTGCTGGTTGCGAAAGCTCGAAATTTTGTGTGTGTGTTCGTGTGTTATTTTATTGTGCCTGTCTATAGGCAGTTTCCCACTTGGTAAGTCTTGGAATCTTTGTTTTTAATATAAATATTAAAATGCCTGCATAACTAAACATTAAGTTCTTTAAACCGTGTTATAGTCTATGATCGAGCCTATAAATGAATACATTAGTGAAAAATTAAAATATTGTACTCTGTGATTTCCAGTCAGTGCAGCATAATGAAGAGGTGTCCTGCCCTGATGATCCATGATGTCTGGTCTCATACCATGTTCGATCTGTTCTTTAGCAAATGCTATGACACGAGGTGGTACCTGCAATGAAACAATAAATGAGTACAATTTTCTTGGGTCATGAGTGATAATGAATTTCTCTCTCTCTCTCAACTTTTTACCAAATAATAAAGAAAGTTTAGAAACCCTACAGGGTTTGACACACCTAAACCACTACCTAATTGCTTTATTTTATTTATGGCATACTTGTTCTGCATACCTACATGTCTGAGGAAGTTGCTTGGATGTGGAATGAGTCAATACATGGAATATAAATATCAATCCTAAACAGTAATGCCTACAACAGTAACAATCCAGTAGTGGTAATGAACTTTACAAATAGTAGTATGTTCAACATCTTCTCTCTCTCTCTCTCTCTCTCTCTCTCTCTCTCTCTCTCTCTCTTTTTTTTTTTTTTTTTTTTTTGTAGCCCCTTAGATTCAAATACCGATTATCATGGATTATTATAGTTATTTATTTATTGCTTATTTAGCCTGGCCAGATTATGGTCTTAATGCACTCTCTTGCATTTGACCAGGAACAACACTTACCAAAGATAATAAAAAAAAAACACTTACAATAACAATGACAGTAATAACCATAATTATAATAATTGTCATTTATCATAATAGTAGTAGGAATAATAATAATACTAACATAAACGGAATTTATAATGATATAGCTTAGTTTACCACATTTGAAGCCATGTTTACTACTACCAGAAGTGGAGGGGATAAAGAAAGAACAGAAGATTGAAATGATTGTGACAGTGGCTGTTAGGGAAGAAAAGGATATAAACAGAGAGCTCTGCTGACATAGGGTAGGGAAAAGTTGTTGGGGAGCAGACTGACAAGACTGAGCTATGTAGACTATCCGATAGACAGCTGTTGTGACTGAAGGTAGAGAATTAGCTGTCTTTTGAAGTTAGAAAGGAATTTAATATCTCTGATATGTTGATGAAGATTGAACTAAAGCTGTGTTCATGACACAGAAAATGATTTAGAGAACATGGCAGTGTTATGTGATGATACAGACAGGATTTTACTTTGTTGAGAACAAGTATTTCTGCTATGCTTTTCAGATAGTGGTGGAAGAGTTGAAGACTAAAGAGGGAGTGCAATGATTCAGAAATAAACAGAGTATGATAGTCTCTATGCTTATTGGCATTCAGCCATGATAACTGTTAGTAGAGTGATATGGCTGAAAAAGCGCACATCACAAATATATTGTATACAAGCATTCATTACCAGTTCCAGACTGCATGAGCTTTCATACAAAAGTCCTTAGAGAATAGCATCACCATAGTCAAGTATTGGGGATAGTAGTTTCTTTATAAGCTCAAAAGGAAATACTTTTTTTATATTTCTGTAATGAGGGAAGTGACACTGACACCTTCTTACAGACTGCAGTCATCTTTTCAGACCACTATAAGTGATGGGGCAGAATTATCCCAAGAAGAAGAAAATGTTATTTCTGAGCTATTTAGGATTAATGGTGGAAGAGATTCTCTGATCTGGGGGGGAATAAGTCTCCTGTGAGTGACTAAGTTTTTGCACATTCAGATAGGGCAAGTAAAACAGAATTTACACATTGGATGGCTGTGAACATTTTCGTTGGATTTGCACTTAGATATAACTGAAGGTCATCAGCTTACAGGCAATATTTGCAGTGGGAAAGAATAGTTGACAGATCATTAACATAATATATTATAATGAGAAGATTAATGGGCTCAATACTGATCCTTCTGTTCCTTGTGGACCCCTAATACTGCATCCCTCCATTGCAATCTTTTTGTTCCAATCATTACACACTATTGGACAGATGTAATGTATGATTAGAACCTTCTGTACAACACCTGCAGAAAAATTTTGACTTACAAGATAGCAGGTAGAATGTCCAAGTCAACAGCTTCAATGGAAGAAGACATTGCAACAATGAGTTCTCTGACACCAGTTATGTGGACACAGTGTCACCTCTGGCAGAGCTCTCACTTTTTCCACAAGCCAGACAACCCTGTCAACAACTACACCAGCAGTGATGGGCCACATCAGTGGCAGCACCATTTCCTATCTTCCTTCACCACACATGCATTATGTGCCCTCATAGTCTTGCAATGTACCACAAATGCAAAAGGGAACTCTTAAAGCAAGTATGTTTTAGCAGATCCACTGCAAATGTGCCCATGGAAGGGAACCCAGTGAGCAATAAAACTGTAGAAGTGCAAACTTCTGAGAATGCAACCTAGCAAATATACTTCATAAGCAAATATCACTGAAAGTACCCCTTGACAATGGTGCTTCTGTTTACATGCTAAACCAGCTTACTTACTTAAGTTTAGGATAGCTGCCCTTGCAAGCAGTCAACTAATTTTTGGGCCTATGGACTATATAATGTGCAATTGTTAAGAAAACTTTCAGTATTACTCATTTACAACAACATCACCCATCTAGTAAATATCTTTGTGGTTGCTGACTCCAAAGTGGATTTACAGTTCATGAAACACTACATGCCACGAAATTGAAGCGAAACAGTATGATAATAACACTAATAATACATGCATATGTTACCGTTGGTTGAAGCCTTTGATTTGACTCTGCATAGTAGATTTTGTGGTCACATGGGTTGCTTTATTAATAAAGAATTAAATTAATTTCACCTGATACACAAAGTCAGAATAAAATATCTGTTACGTTCGACAACAGGTGCAACATGTAAATGATGTTTCCCAACAATGACTTTAAAGTTCAAAATAGTCTCTTTTTATTCACTCCCCCACAAAATAAACAGCAGACTCATGGAACCTAATTGTGGTGTTAATTAGTTTTATAAGTGATTTGAGCTCCCATATAGAGTTTAGAAACCGACTATAAATTTTGATTAAATTCACTGCAAAATTATTTCAAGTACAAGTGTTCACCAGAGGACAGTGCTCTTAGGCCAAACCAGGGCTACTTGCAAGAACATAAGTGCAACTGACACTGAACAAATTTATTAGTCGACAGACACAAAATATTTAAGGGTTCACACTGAACAGAGTCCAATTCATTATGAAATTATTCTTCATTCTGACTGGCTCTACTCACAAGGACACATATCCAATTGATGCTTGATGTAATTATTCTAAGTTCATGTGACCATATAAGTGAACTGAAATCTATAAATTCCACGAATTTACATCATTCAACTAATAGGAGATTTCACCAGTCCAAAATACAGCTTTTGATTTATACATGCTTATTAGAACTAGAGGTGTCAGAAATGCACACTAAAATGCTGATTAAAGTAATACATTACAAGACATTTTTGGTTAAGATGTACACCGATAATCTTAATTAAAGTGATTACACATTTCATATCATGACAACAGTGTTAATTTTTGTTAACTGAGCATCAAACATTTACAATATATACAAATATTCACATTGGTAAAAATATCTGAGCCCAGTGGTACAATGAAGCTTAGTGATGACTTTTATCTACATACTCCACAAGCCACCATATGGTGCATGCCAGAGGGCATCATGTACCACTATTAGTGATTTCCTTCCCTATTCCACCCACAAATGGAGGAAGAGAAAAACAAGTGTTCTTATGCCTAAGTACAAGCACCAATTTCTCCTGTTTTGACTTTGTAGGCCCTATATGAATTGTACAATTGTGGCAGTAGTAATTCTGCAGTCTGTTCTTTAATCTTTATCAAAAGCGTTTCACAAAAAGAACATCATCCTCCATCCAGGGTCTCCCATTCAAATTCACAAAGCATCTCCATAAGACTTGCATGTTACCTCGATCTGCTGGTAGTAAATCTAGCAGCATGCTTCTAAGTTGCTTCAGTGTCTTCCTTTAATCTGACCTAGTGGAGATCCCAGAATCTCAAGCAGTGAAGAAAGGGTTGGAAAAGTGTTCTCTCTCTCCCAATAAATTGAAGTCAACCATTTGCCTTCCTACTCCTGCCCTTAGAAGTTCATTCCATTTCATGAGATGATAAATGTACAACCTGAAATGGAACCGAGAAGTACTCTTTGCAAAATTGGGCTGTGGCACCTTATTCAGTAAAATCAAGCTACCAGAGGGATATTTTCAAATTCCCTCAGACACAGCATCACCTACCCTCCCTCATGCTCAAGACATCACACGACCTCAACTATTACAATCAGTTAGCTTTTGGAATCTCATGAGCCCTTACCATTTTCCAGCATTTTGTACATAAATGACTACATGTTACTGTTAAGTGTGTTGCTTACCACAATGAGATCTTGGTTACACATTTTATGGACCAATTACTTCAAGGCATTCAAAGCTGTGCTGCACATCATGAAAATATCTTGGTTCAGGTAAGACTCCAGAGGGCCACCTTCACAACCTCAAACTCTTTTTGCAGAGACTGGTGAAAAAAGGACTCAAATGCAACCTGCACAAGTTTTCTTTCAGGTAACCATCCTTCACATATTTGGGGTTCACACATTCCGCCATAATGTACGCAGACAAATGGAAAATTATTTCACAGTGATCAGACTGCATGCAGCCACCCATGAAAGTAAAATATCTATAAGAATTCTGAGTAAGGTCAACTATTATGACCACTTCACTGCAAATGTAGCTAAAATCTCTTACAAAATAAAACAGCTTTGACTACAAGGTGTATTTTGAATGATCACCAAGATGTCAGCAAGATTTCAGGCTTTGAAAGATTACCACAAGCAGGCACCACACTTGACAGCAAGCACCCCTTGCCCGCCACTGGTAGTAGGAACTGATAGATCCCCCTATGGTATAGGTACAGTACTGTCCCATATGCCGATGAGCCAAAATATTAAGACCACCTGCTTAATAGATTGTTTGCCCATCTTTGGAATGAAATATATCACTGCTTCTGTGTATCAGGGATCTGATAGTCTGTTGGTAGGTTTGAGGATGTATGTGGCTTTAGATACCTACACACAGGTCATGCAATTTGCATAAATAATGGGCCACTGATTTGTGTATGCAGTGATGGCACCCGACAGGGCCCCAGGTGGGTCCACAGGATTTCCATCAGGTGAATTTTGTCTTTGAGGCATCAACATGAGTTCACTATAAAGCTCCTCAAACCACTGTCACATGGTTCTGGCTCAAAGCCTGAACAGTTATACTGCTGTAAGATGATTTCGCCATCGGGCAAGACGTCAAGCATGGAGGGATGCAGGTGATTCACAGCTGTCACCATTTCTTCGATTACCTTTGTTACCATGTCACGTGCTCACACCACCAGGCAGCATCTATGATTGTGGTGGTCAGTGGACATAATGTTTTGGATTATCAGCATACAAGGTGCTATACAAAATTTTCTCGACTGGTGCTGCCATCGGTTGAAAACCTTACCTTTGGAGTAATGGTCACCATCACCCTTGAAGTAGTTCCCACCCACACATACACACTAATCCCAGCACTTCTCCCACTGGTCAAACATTTTCTGGAAGTACTGGTCTTTGAGGGTTTTTATCACCACCAGTGATACTTCTTGAATCCTCACTAGAGTGTCGAACTGACGGCCTTTCTACTTGAGTTTCAGTTTTGGGAATAGAGCGAAGTCTCAAAGTGCCAAATCTGATAAGTACGGTGGGTGGGGTACAACTGCATGTTGTTTTTGGCAAAATGATCCTGGTGAGCAAGGACGTGTGACAGGGTGCATTGTCGTGATGCAGCTGCTATTCCATTGATGCCTAACTTTGGGCTGTTGTCGCCACATGTTTTCACAGAACCATTGCAAAACGTCACAATAGTACATGGAATTCACTGTTTGGTTGGGTGGAATGAATTCTTTGAGCACAATTACACTGGTATCAAAGAAAATGATGATGATGCCCTTCACTTTGCTCTTCACCTGTCTCACTTTTTTGGGTCTTGGGGAGCCCAGGCTCTTGGATGATTGTTGCTTTGTCTCTGTGTCATGCTCTGTGCCCCAAACACTTATTGAATCACTCCAAGGGTCTCTGTAGCACTTTTCCTGAGATTTGCACAGAATTTGATACACATGCACTGTTCTGTTCACAAATCCATCATAAAATTGCCACACACCAAACACAGAGTGTTACGGAAATCACTGTGGACACACAGCACTTCCTCCCAGCTGAATGTCACTCCGCATGCTGACTCATCAGATATATAGCTCTCGCCACCTTTCGGTGCAAGACCTACTATTTCTAGTTTCCAGATGGCAGCAGTCCTGAAAATTTTGGATCCCACCTTGTAAATACCCCAAGGGGACACAGCAATCTGATTCATGTGCTTCTAAGGCTTTTTCTGCCTCCCAGCAACACTTGTAAACAGAATGAGAGACCCTCACTGTCATCTACACTCTCTGTACAATAACAGCTGACAGTGTTGCATAATAACATGAATATCACAGATACAGCACCCTGTCATCTGTTGAACATGTGTCCTGTGTGGAATTTTGCCAAGAATTTTCTGACAAGAAGAGAGGAAACTGATTTGGAATACGAGTATAAGCACCAATGCAATATATTGCCGATGCTATTAAACGAATTTTACAACCATTTTGAATGGAGTGAAAGAATAGTTAAGTATTTATGCTAACTGATTTTCAATGGATATATTTAAAATGTTAAGCATAAATGCCTGTTTGTAATGAAATGTAGTTGGCCGTATATGGACTCTGAATAGAGCAGCTGGGCTCACTGAGAGCATGGAGAGGATTTTTTGGGTGTCTTTTGCTGGTGGATGCTATAACATGACTACACATGAATGAGTCTGGAGTGTAGTAGATGGGAAAACAGCTGTAATGAACCATACAATATGATACATCTTTTGCCCTTTTAATATTTTCTAATACTGATAATGCATTTTTTCTCAATGTCAATACACTGGTTTATTTTGATGTTTGTGGACTCATAATTTTTATATCTAGCTTATTTATCTTCTTCCACTATAAAAAAATATCCAAAAGTAATTGATCATTTAAATCTCAACAAAATGTAAAATATTCTACTTAGTTTTTCTGAATTTTGCATACCTTGCTCTCCCCACTCCACCCCCCACCACCCACCCTAATCTAACCTCACAACTGCACTTAGCTGCCTGACCCTCTCTCCACCTCAACCCTGTTCACACTCCCACAGCTACACCAGCACTTTACTGTCCCCATCCCCTACACTGCCAGCCTCGGGCATGGATGTGTGTGATGTCCTTAGGTTAGTTAGGTTTAAGTAGTTTTAAGTTCTAGGGGACTGATGACCTCAGAAGTTAAGACCCATAGTGCTCAGAGCCATTTAAACCATTTTTGCATGTGTGCGTGTGTGTTGCCTATTTTTGACAATGGCCTTGTGATGAAGCAAGCTGGGATCTTTTTAATTCCTCTCTTGTTTTGCCATCTGACTCCTAAAAATTCATTTTTATTATTCTTGACTAATTAGTATTAACATATATGAGTATAATCTGCATTTTCATAAAAGAGAAAGATTGGCCCTCAGTTTTAAAGAATATAGCACCAGCTCTAGTTTTGTGCTTAGTTTTATGTATGTAATTGATTTTCTAATTTATTTTGACTATTCCTAGTTAGTATCTTTTGTTATAGGATGAAATCAGTATTGTTTTTTAAGTCAAAGTCTTTTGCAGAGTTATAAACAAATATAAATTCTGTACTAATTATAAACATTTGGAAGACGAAACACTGGCATTCTTTAAGTACTTATTTGGCTCTATTTGTAAACATGTTAGAAAAGCCAGCAGTTAATTAATTCTAAAGTAATTACCAGTTTTGTCAAAAGTATTGTTTGCATAACTATATCTGTTAACTTCATGATTAAACAAATAATTCAGCATATCCCTCATGGTAGGAGAAACTGTTTAAAAGATTGAATTTTTTTTATGTATTACTTAATTGAATGAGGTACGTTTTAATTGCAATTTCTGTAAATTAAACATTAAACAATATGTAGTTTCAATGCCTATTATTGTCATGATATATAAGGTCCCGATTTTTGGTTCCGAGACAGTCAGTCCATGGTGGATTTTCAGACAAGAAACCTGTATTAGTTAGAACACCAACAATGAGTCAACTTAACTGTGAAAGTGTAACCCAAATAGGCCTTGTGTTAAAAAATTGATAGTTTCAGTTCAATTTATTTGAAAGACTGTGAACTGTGTGGTAAGTTTTTACTGCTCATAGATGTTCAACTGTAAACTGTTGTAGCAGTATGCTGCTGTATGCCTGCAAAATTTAATGAGGCTTATCAAAATTTGCCAATAGTTAACTGGCCACATAACTGTGTAATATCGTGAGGAGGGGTGGGGGGTGGGGGTGGGGGGGGGGGGGTGAGGGGGGCGGGGTTCGTGAACAATAAAAGTAAAGAACTCTGAAATACAACTGTGCACCTGTTGGCTACGTCATTTATAGTAGTCAGTGTTGAGCCCCCCCTCCGCTCTACCCCTGTTTTTCAACCAGTATGACAACACAATACGTCATCACTGAGGAAAATCAATGAAGAAATAAAGCAGGTGAATGTGTCACAGCTTTGTTGGCCTAAATCTCATTTTGTGACAGTTCTCTTGTTGTGCTTATCGGAGACTCAGCATCTCTGCAATGTTGTAATTTTTGTGTATTTTCTTTTTCATGTTCAACCAATCTGGAGGACTAATGGAAAGTAGCTCTTTAGATGATGACTCATGAGTTTCCTGCAACTGAATACACATGGCTGCAAAAAGTAAGGTGATTGCTTTTGAAATTTTGTATTTCATGCACTGCATTTCAGAAAGTGAAGATAAATGATCCTAATTTCATATTAATAGTGGATGAAAGTGTTGCATAACTGGTTTAAGTTCTGAAATACAATGTGTGAACAATGAGGTGAATGGTGAATGGTGGACCCAATTTCTTCATGAACATAGCAACTAAAGCAGAATAATTTATCATGATAAAAGCCATTTTCATAAGTTGAAATTTGATAAAATATCAGTGTTATAAAGGGTGTTACAAAAATCTACGGCTAAATTTTCAGGAAACGTTCCTCACACACAAAGAAAGAAAAATGTTATGTGAACATGTGTCTGGAAACACTTACTTTCCACGTTAGAGCTCATTTTATTACTTCTCTTCAAATCACATTAATCATGGAATGGAAACACACAGCAACAGAACATACAAGTGTGACTTCAAACACTTTGTTACAGGAAATGTTCAAAATGTCCTCCGTTAGTGAGGATACATGCATCCACCCTCTGTCGCATGGAATCCCTGATGTGCTGATGCAGCCCTGGAGAATGGCGTATTGTATCACAGCCATCCACAATACGAGCATGAAGAGTCTCTGCATTTCGTACCAGGGTTGCATAGACAAGAGCTTTCAAATGACCCCATAAATGAAAGTCAAGAGGGTTGAGGTCAGGAGAGTGTGGAGGCCATGGAATTGGTCCACCTCTACCAATCCATTGATCACTGAATCTATTGTTGAGAAGCGTATGAACGACTGAAATGTGCAGGAGCTCCATCATGCATGAACCACATGTTGTGTCGTACTTGTAAAGGCACATGTTCTAGCAGCACAGGTAGAGTATCCCAAATTGATAGTACTTTGAAAAAATTTCCTGAAAACCTGATAGAACGAGCTATTGGTCACGATGAGCGAATCGATACCACATTAAAATCATTCACAGAACAGCAGTCAAAGCAGATTGTGAATACACTTGATAAATTTTCTGAACATTTCAGATCCGAGCTCAATGAGCTAAAATAAAGATTTGGTCAATTTCAACAAGACTAACAAAAATTATCTGAAAAGGTAACACAGATTGGTACTGATCTGCTTGATGTGCAGACAGCCCAGTCAACTTTAGAGAAAACAGTTAGTCAAATTTCAGAAAGAGTTTAGAATTTGCCACTACAGAGTGCAGAAGAGATTCAGACGCATTTTGTTAACCAAGAAGAGAAAATAGTTACAGAAGCTAATCAATGGTTAGAACAAAAAGATAAAGAGATTGTCGAAAACTTAAATAATGAATTGCTATTGGGTGATAAAGCAGGCAGGTGTTATAGTATCATCTGGTT
This sequence comes from Schistocerca gregaria, assembly GCF_023897955.1. NCBI lineage: Eukaryota > Metazoa > Arthropoda > Insecta > Orthoptera > Acrididae > Schistocerca > Schistocerca gregaria. Next base: position 1,057,269,999 of record NC_064920.1, read on the forward strand.
CTATTGATAAAGTAGAGAATTTTAATTCTGAATTTCAACAAATGTCAGATAAAGTAAAAAAATTACAGGAGATGCAGGAGATTAAAAATTTCAATCAGGATAACCTTCCTGCTTCTCAGGAAAGAGATACATGTTACGGCAATAATCACATAGTTTCATCATACAGAGAATATGTACAAAACAAAACACACTAAGCAATATTTTGCCAGGCACAAATAACATAATGCTACAGACTACAAATATATTAGCAGAGGAAAGCTTAATTGAGCACAGACAACTGTCAATCTTCATTCAAGACAGCAAAACACCTCATCTAATGATGTTTATAAAATCATTTAGAGATGTGCTTCTGAGATTGTGGTATGAACAGAAAGATTGCATTTATACTACTCTTCATAAAAGGAGATGCTGCTCTCTGGGCAACAGAGGCTGCAGAACAATGTCATACCTTTGACAATTTGAAAAAGCTTTTTTATAATAATACTGTTCAACCAGCATGCAAGAAAGGCTTAGGAAAGAAGTGTACAATCTCAAACCATATACTTGCAAATTAGGTTCTCACAGGGAGTACTTCAAAAAGTATATAAATAAAACAAAGTACTGGGATGAGATAGTGTCATACAAAAATGCAATAAGAATTTTAAAACTGAAACTTCCTTTGAGTATCCGAGACAAATTGATCAGTGTAAGGGAAACTGGCCTAGAAAAATTTCTGTCAGTTAGATTCAATTGACCTTATGCAGGAAGGCATCAAAATGAATTGGTAACCAACACATGCATGATTCACACTGCACAAATACTAATACCCATAATGGAAATGGAAAATGGAATCATGACACGCGGAACAGTGGAGTAAACCCACAAGAGAGACGCAATAATTCTAATGATCACTGATGATACAATAATAACAGGGTGAACGACAATGGATATTTTTCTAACTTTAACTATAATAATAATCAATCCTATGACAACAATAAGAGGTGTAGGAGTAAGAATAACTTCCAGCAGAGATACCAACAAAATACAAACCAGAATGTGATTATTATTGTAATTTCAATGAAAATTACTGGCATAGTAACCAACCAGGTTGGTGTCAACAAAAGATGGACCACCTCCTGGAATAAATCAAAATCAGAGTGATGTATGAAGTAATCAACCACATCAGAACCACACCAGTTGCACACCCCAGCAGACAAATGATATTTGGATACTGTAAGAACAACAGGAACCACATACAAACACAAAAAAACTAAAAGCGATCTCATTACACTCTCCAGTGTTGGTCACATATCTGAATGGGGGCTACACAAAAAACACAAATAATGCAACACAAAATACTCATATTATTAATTATTCTATTGACAATAATTATAATGGTAATGACATTATGCAGATCATGGTTAATGCAAACTGATCTGAAACAATTAAACTGCTTAGAGATAATGACAAAAAAGACGTTAAGGAAGAATTGTGCACTTAAGTAAAAAAATGTAAACCAACTCAGAATGAGACAGTCCACATTTTTTTTACTTCAGTGCACAATTCTTCTTTAATGTCATTTTCGTCATTTTATCTAAGCAGTTTAATCATATTTCAATGGACAGGGAGAGGGTGGACAAGGAGCTGGACAGAGAGAGAAGGAGCAGGAGCTGTACAGGGATGGGAAGGGGGGAGGTAAGGAGACGGACAGAGGTAGGGAAAGGAGGAAATGGACAGAAACTTAAGGAGTGGAGGAGCTGTACAGAAGGAGGAGGAAGGAGGAGACGCAATAATAGAAAACTGGAATGAGTACATACCTGGGCAAAACTGAATACTCAGCAAGTATTTAATCATTAACAACAAAATGTGTTGTCTATAACACTGATAAAAAGAGGCTCTCACTATAACAATCATGAACTAATATATAAAATATGTGGATTCAAAAGTCATGAGTTCCAGTACTTCCATACATTAGATTTATTCATTCACAACTCTGTGGAAAAGGTGGCCAGTAAGTATGGAGGGGATGGGGACAACAGGAATAAACTGAGTAAGAAATTCATGGTGTCAACAGAGACTAGAACAAGTCCAGTAGAGAAACAGTTAACAGAAAATTCAAGTTCTAATTTAGCTACAGAAAAAATAGTCCTTTTATTATTACAAAACATTCTGACAGCAGTTCATTAAGTGTATCAATAACCATTATATACACTGTATGAGAACAATAGTACCATACTGCTTTGAAAGACAAGAATGTATGATTAACTGAATTTACCTTTCGACAGCTGGCAGCCAAGTGAAGAGCTGTCACACCACAGTTATCCATCACATTTCGATCAGCACCAGCCTTCAGCAAAAGGTCCAGTGCCTACAAATGACAGATCACACAGGATAAAGCATTATTGTGCATAAGTGGTAGAGAGATACATCTAAATTTATGGATGTGGAATCATAGGAACAAACTGTGCTATAATTGACAATTACTGATGTTCATGCACCATATTTAACAAAACTATATGAGTATTTTAAATATTGATATGATTCTGGTAAGTTTTGGATGGAATACATCTAATTTAAAGAGTAAAGGTAGTTACTCACTGTAGAGCTGAAATGCTGAACCGCCAGCTGCTTTATGAACAAGACTTAAAACATAGTTGAGCTCTCAGACGATGTTCTTACTTGGAGCTAACTGACAGCATGGAGTGGGAAGAGGGGTACATCATACATCCACACTTAATCTTGAAATCACTCTCCATGAACCAGCTATGAAGAAGCACTCCACCCCCCTTCATCACACATTCAAACATCTTAACCAAATCCTGCACCAGAATACCAACTATTTAGCATCATGTATGGAAATGATCATCATTCCTACAATATCTCTCCATCCCCTGCCATCCAAGGTTGTATTCTGCTACCCAACCAATCTCTAAAATATCAACATGGGTTACATTCCTGTGGAACATCTAAGAAAAAGATTTGTCCTGTTCACCATCCAGCAAATCCTATTCCAATTTTGACACAAGTGTATCTTACACTATCAAAGGCAGGGCTACCTGTGAAAGCAGTCACAACAGTTATGAACTCTGCTGTAACTTTTGAGCAGCTTTATAAATAGGCATCACTACCAACCAGCCATCTAGTTGAAAGAATTGACATAGTCAAACTGTGCCAAAAGCAAAGTTCACCATTCAGTGGCAGAGTGTGCTGCTGAGCATAACATGCTCAGTATCCAAAGTTATTTCACAATGCACACCATCTGGATCTTTGATCATCACTCCTGTTCTCTCCCACATACCAGCTTGTATGTATTACATACATGGGATTACCTTTGAAACATTCCTTTGATCCTGTAATCCTCCTGTCCCAGTCTTGACTAGCCTGTCCCACAACCAACTCTATTTCTGCTCCCATGTTTCCCATTTCACCCTATTAATTTACACTGACACCTTTCTTTCTACAATCCTTGTCTTCCAAGTTCTGTGTCTCCCTCCCTCACATCCTCACTAACCACTCCTCCACTTCATCATACGATACACTCACATAGTGCCAGAGTGAGCTAGATCACCAGTGCCATATTTCTGTCACATCTCTCACAATCTCTGCATTCCAGCCATTAGCTCCTCTTTGCTCCACTGTTCCCTCCACAGTGCTGCAACCTTTCTTCATTTACCCTTTCTATCCAACAAAACCCTAACCTCCAACAATTCGGCTGCAGCACCAGATGATGTAATCAGCTTGGACAATATGTGTGTGTGTGTGTGTGTGTGTGTGTGTGTGTGTGTGTGTGTGTGTTTTGTATCACTTTGTTTCCAAAGAAGGAAATCATAAATATCTTGAACAATTCTTGTATTTAGCCCTACACATCTCCAGAAATGAAATACAACTCTGGAATTTTGTAATGTGTATTAATATCTTCAGCCTAAGATATTCATTTCTTATGACAAAACATTAATCCTTCGATAAAATGACAACACAAGAAAATGTAAAAATCAATCATAGTCTACAAAAATGAACATATTATTAATGATCAAAAAATGAAAGATTGAAAAACTTCAGGCATTTAGTCAGTAATTTGCAACTAAAAAAAGATAAATACTCTACCAATTAAAAATTGTAATAACTCACTAATTCAGAGGAAACTGAAGCAGTGGATATGAAAGGATACCTTAATTTAATAACAAAAGTAAGAAACAATAAATTCTAACACACAATGGTTACCTCCAATGGAATAAAAGCTAACATATACACAAGAACAAAAATATGTATTTTTGACATTATGAAAACAGCAAAAATAGTGAAAACATATAACACAACATACATAATTATTTAAATGACACTAAAGCAATCCTTATCTTAATTCTGTGGCCACACTGTACTGTTGGATAAAATTTATTTCAAATATGGCAGTATTTAGATTTAAACAAGCAGACAAGAGCTCCTTTCTTTATTCTATTACTGTGACATAACTGGATTATCTTTGATATTTTTAAAAAGACAATCAGAGTTTATCCTCTTAAAATAGAAGTTTAGTTTTTTCTGCTATGATGGTGTATACAGTTTTTTTCTGTCAATACATATTACTGTGTTTGATACAACAATTTTATTCTACTCCTACAATGGTTATGGGTCCAAGCATCCTAATAAGGAAATCAGAAAACTGTGTTTCTGTCTGTTAGCTGATCTAAAACCTAGCAAAGACACAAAACAGCTTCCCAATTGTGGCCCTAAAATTGTTTAATGCTCTGCCTCATCACATTCAGTCTTTACCATGGGAGCAGTTTAAAACTACTATTTTGTGCAAGCTAAAAGAGCAACCCTTCTACAAAATTGAAGAATTCTTCTCTAGTAATATAATAGTGTTTACTTGAGCTGCAGCTCAGTTCCATGACTCCAACAGCAACTGTTATATTTAATTTCATTATATACTTGTATCTATTTTATAGTTGTGATATTATTGTAATCTAATTTATAACTTAAATATGTCTTGTGGTATTAAATTACTATCACAGTAGAGTTGCATTCATGTACCTACATCTAAATCTACAAACATACTCCGCAATCCACCAAACGGTGTGTGGCGGAAGTTACCTCGTACCACAACTAGCATCTTGTCTCCCTGTTCCACTCCCAAACAGAACAAAGGAAAAATACTGCCAATATGCCTCTGTACGAGCCTTAATCTCTCTTATCTTATCTTTGTGGTCTTTCCGCAAAATGTAAGTTGGAGGCAGTAAAATTGTACTGCAGTCAGCCTCAAATGCTGGTTCTCTAAATTTCCTCAGTAGCAATTCACAAAAAGAATGCCTCCTTTCCTCTAGAGACTCTTACCCGAGTTCCTGAACCATTTCCATAACACTCGCGTGATGATCAAACCTACCAGTAACAAATCTAGCAGCCCACCTCTGAATTGCTTCTATGTCCTCCCTCAATCCGACATGATACGGATCCCAAATGCACAAGCAGTACTCAAGAATAGGTCGTATTAGTGTTTTATAAGTGGTCTCCTTTACAGATGAACCACATCTTCCCAAAATTCTACCAATGAACCGAAGACGACTATCCGCCTTCCCTACAGCTGCCATTACATGCTTGTCCCAATTCATATCGCTCTACAATGTTACGCCCAAATATTTAATCGACATGACTGTGTCAAGTGCTACACAACTAATGGAGTATTCAAACATTACGGGATTCTTTTTCCTATTAATCTGCATTCATTTACATTTATCTATATTTACAGTTAGCTGCCATTCTTTACACCAGTCACAAATCCTGTCCAAGTCATCTTGTATCCTCCTACAGTCACTCAACGATGACACCTTCCCATACACCACAGCATCATCAGCAAACAGCCGCACATTGCTATCCACCCTATCCAAAAGATCATTTATGTAGATAGAAAACAACAGTGGACCTACCACACTTCCCTGGGGCACTCCAGATGATACCCTCACCTCCAATGAACACTCACCATTGAGGACACTGTACTGGGTTCTATTACTTAAGAAGTCTTCGAACCACTCACATACTTGGGAACCAATCTCATATGCTCGTATCTTAGTTAGGAATCTTCAGTGTGGCACCATGTCCAAAGCTTTCTGGAAGTCAAGGAATATGGCATCCATCTGATACCCTTCATCCATGGTTCGCAAGATATCATGTGAAAAAAGGGCGAGTTGCATTTCACAGGAGCGATGCTTTCTAAAGCCGTGCTGACACATGGACAGCAACTTCTCTGTCTCAAGGAAATTCAATATATTTGAACTTAGAATATGTTCAAGAATCCTGCAACAAACTAATGTTAAGGATATTGGTCTGTAATTTTGAGGATCTGTCCTTCTACCCTACTTATATACAGGCGTCACCTGTGCTTTTTTCCAAACACTCAGGACTTTACATTGGGCAAGAGATTTGTGATAAATGCAAGCTAAGTAAGGAGCCAATGCAGTAGAGTAGTTTCTGTAAAACCGAATTGGAATCCCATCGGGACCTGGGGATTTATTTATTTTCAACCCATTCAGCTGCTTCACAACCCCAGAGATGTCTAACACTATGTCCTCCAATCGGGAATCTGTATGAGACTCAAACAGCAGTATGTTTGTACAATCCTCCTGTGTGAAAGATTTCTCAAATTCTAAATTTAAAGTTTCAGCTTTCATTTTGCTGTCTTCTGTTGCCAGGCCAGACTGATCAGTGAGTGATTGGGTGGAAGCCTTCGAACCACTTACTGATTTTATGTAAGACCAGAATTTCCTTGGTTTTTCAGCAAGATCTTTTGCTATTTTTACAGAAGCATGAATCTCTACTAACTTTTGCCTGTCCTCATTCTCCCAATCTTTCTTGTACAATGAGTGCAACTGCCTTTGCTTCCTGAGCATTCTCCGAATTACGCTGTTAAACCATGATGGTTCTTTTTCATCCGTAACCCACTTTTTCGGCACATACTTGTTGAATGCATGATTTACAATGTGTTTAAAATTTGCCTATAATTCTTCCACATCCATCGTACCAGACGTAGATGAAGTTGATTCATTTACATTTTGATAATGTTGTATCTTGAGGCTGTCTGTCCAGTTGTGCCTGGTGAATGACATAGCACTGGTAATAAAGATATGTGTGACAAAGGTAAAACATTTGCCAATAACTACTGTATATTTCTGGTGCAACGCATTTGGAAAACATTAACTGACACCGAGCTGAGTTCATGAACACATAGAAAAGAAAACATGTTCTCTTAACAACAGTAAGTCAATTAAAGAAATTGACAGGTATGATGGAGAACAGGCACAGCACAGAGAAACTAAACTTTGTGAATTATACTTCCTTGTCAAACCAAATGCAAATGATTTAAACAGATTCTGATTTGTGGACTGTAATTGAGCTTGTCAAGATGGAACCTGGTAAAGGTGCATCATTTGCTGACAAAGAGACATACATTAGTATATCATTTCAAGGTAAGGCACAAACAAAAATTGTAGTCTCCAATTGTAATGAACAGTAGTAGCATATCCTAAAATTTGACAAACCCAAAAACAGTATGGTTAGACCTTAGAAAATGGTATGCCCCAAAGAACAGCATATTTCACACCACATAACTGAGATGGAAATTATACCCACTAAAACTGAAGAATTCTGAATCTATGGGAAATTATCTAGGACTGATAAACAAAACTTTAGCATATCTAAAGAACATTGCTTACAAAACTGAAAATGGAGCTTGTAACAGAATTGCTGAACACATTTCATTTTCATGAAGTGTCAATATAGCCAAGGCACTATAATTTAAAGTTAAGAATATTAAAATTGATTATTATAACCATACTTATTGCTGTACATAATCATTCAAAAATTAAAATTGACAGAGAAATGCTTTTATCTGTTGTTGTTGTTGTTGTGCTCTTCAGTCCAGAGACTGGTTTGATGCAGCTCTCCTTGCTACTCTATACTGAGCAAGCCTCTTCATCTATGAATAACTACTGCAACCTATATCCTTCTGAATCTGCTTACTGTATTCATCTCTTGGTCTCCCTCTATGATTTTTACCCTCCACACATCCCTTCAGTACTAAACTGGTGATCCTTTGATGCCCTCAGAATGTGTCCTACCAACCGATTCCTTCTTCCAGCCAAGTTGTGTGAAACATTCCTCTTCTCCCCAAATGTATTCAGTACCGCCTCTTTAGTTATGTGATCTACCCATTTAATCTTCAGAAATTCAAAAGCTTCTGTTCTCTTCTTGTCTAAACTAGTCATCATCCATGTTTTACTTACATACATGGCTACTCTCCATACAAATACTTTCAGAAAAGACTTCCTGATGCTTAAATCTATATTTGATGTTAGGAAATTTCTCTTCTTCAGAAATGCTTTCCTTGCCATGGCCTGTCTACATTTTATATCCTCTCTACTTCAACCATCATCACTTATTTTGCTTCCCAAATAGCAAAACTAATTTTCTTCTTTAACTGTCTCATTTTCTAATGTAATTCCCTCAGCAATACCTGATTTCATTTGACTACAATCCATTATCCTTGTTTTGCTTTTGTTGATATTCATCTTATATGCTTCTTTCAAGACACTGTCCATTACGTTTAGCTGCTCTTCCATGTCCTTTGCTGTCCCTACAAAAATTGTACTGTCCTTGGCAAACCTCAAAGTTTTTATTTCTTCTCCCTGGATGTTCATTCCTATTCCAAATTTTTCTTTTGCTTCTTTTACTGCTTGCTCAATATACAGATTGAATAACATTGTAGATTGGCTACAACCCTGTCTCACTCCCTTCTCAACCACTGCTTCCATTTCATGCCCCTCCACTCTTATAAGTGCCATTTTGTTTCTGTAGAAATTGTAAATAGCCTTTTGATCCCTGTATATTGTCCCTGTCACCATCAGAATTTGAAAGAGTGTATTCCAGTCAACATTGTCAAAAGCTTTGTCTAAGTCCACAAATGCTAGAAATGTGGGTTTGCCTTTCCTGAACTTATTTTCTAAGATAATTGGGTCAATATTGCCTCACATTCCAACATTTACACAGAATCCGAGCAAATCTTCAGTGAGGTCGACATTTATCACATTTCCATTCGTCTGTAAAGAATTTGTGTTAGTATTTTGCAACTGTGACTTATTAAACTGATAGTTTGGTAATTTTCACTTCTGACAGCACCTACTTTCTTTGGGATTGGATCAACCTTGTGTAGACCCTCTATATACTCCTTACACCTTTCTGTTTTCCCTTCTCTGCTTAGGACTGGGTTTCCATTTGAGCTCTTGATATTCATACAGGCGGTTCACTTTTCTTCAAAGGTCTCTTTAATTTTCCTGTAGGCAGTGTCCATCTTACTTGTAGTGCAATATGTTTCTACACCCTTACATTTGTCCTTTTGCCAGCCCTGCTGGGCCATTTTTGCCCTTCCTGTTGATCTCATTTTCCAGACTTTTGTATTCCTTTTTGCCTACTTCATTTACTGCATTTTTATATTTTCTCCTTTCATCAATTAAATCCAATATCTCTTCTGTTACCCATGGGTTTCTACTAGCCCTTGTCTTTTTACCTACTTGATCCTCTGCTGCCTTCACTATTGCATCTCTCAAAGCTACCCATTCTTCTTCTACTGTACATCATTCCCCTGTTCTTGTCAATTGTTCCCTAATGCTCTCTCTGAAACTCTCTTCAGCCTCTAGTTCTTTCAGTTTATCCAAGTCCATCTCCTTAAATTCCTACCTTTTTGTGGTTTCTTCAGCTTTAGTCTGCAGTTCATAACCAATAAACTGTAGTCAGAGTCCACATCTGCCCCTGGAAATATCTTACAATTTGAAACCTGGTTCCTAAATCACTGTCTTACCATTATATAATCTATCTGAAACCTTCCAGTGTCTCCAGGCCTCTTCCGTGTATACAACCTTCTTTCATGATTCTTAAACCAAGTGTTGGTTATGATCAAGTTATGTCCTGTGCAAAGTTCTGCCAAGGGGTTTCCTCTTTCATTCCTTACCCCGAGTCCATATTCACCTACTACTTTTCCTTCTCTTCATTTTGCTACTATTGAATTCTAGTCCCCCATGTCTATTAAATTTTCATCTCCCTTAACTATCTGAATAATTTCTTTTTTGCATCAATCTCTTCATCATCTGCAGAGCTATTTGGCATATAAACTTGTACTACTGTGGCAGGCATGGGCTTTGTGTCTATCTTGGCTACAATAATGCATTTACTATGCTGCGCATAGTAGCTTATCCAAGTTCCTGTCCTTTTATTCATTATTAAACCTACTCCTGCATTACCCTTATTTGATTTTTTATTTATATACCTGTATTCACCTGACCACAAGTCTTGTTCCTCCTGCCACTGAATTTCACTAAATCTAACTTATTCTATACATTTCCCTTTTTAAATTATCTAACCCACATGCCTGATTAAGGGATCTGATATTCCACTTTCCGAACTGTAGAACAGCAGTTTTGTTTCTGCTGATAATGATGTCCTCCTGAGTAGTCCCCACCTGGAAGTCCAAATCGGTGACTATTTTACTTCTGGAATATTTTACCCAAGAGGATTCCATCATCATTTAACCATATAGTAAAGCATGTCCTTGGGAAAAATTATGGCTCTAATTTCAACTTGCTTTCAGCCAGTACCAGCACAGTAAGGCCATTTTGGTTGATGTTACAAGGCCACATCAGTCAGTCATCCAGAATGTTGCTCCTGCAACTATTGAAAAGGATGTTGCCCCTCTTCAGGAACCACACATTTGTCTGGCCTCTCTACAACTACCCCTCCATTGTAGTTGCACCTACAGCACGGCTATCTTAATCACCGGGACACAGAAGCCTCCCCATCTACAGCAAGGTCCATGGTTTATGGGGTTGAGTTATTATCTATAAAATATACAGGGTGCCCAAACAGTCTTTCCCTGATTACATAAATTGATAACAGGCTAGAAGTAATATACAAATATGAAACTTATGTCTAATTGTTTACAAACTATCAATGTTTTTTTCACACATCAGTAAACTTCCACATGAGCACCCTTGGTAGCACATAGCACATCTAGGTGATATTTAATTTCCACCCACACATTAGCCAACACCGCTGGAGGGATCGATTCAATGACTGTGGTTATCCGATGCCGCAGGGTTTCAAGATCTGCTACACGTGTTCAATAGACCTCGTCCTTGACATAACCCCAGAAAAAGAAGTCTAATGGGGTTATGTCAGGAGAGCATGGAGGCCAAACTGTTAGCCCATCACGACCAATCCATCGCCCAGGAAAGGTCAAAACGAGATAGGCATGGACGTCCAAATCCCAATGAGGCTGTGCACCGTCTTGCTGAAACAAGACATCGGGGTGATACTGAAGCAGCTGAGAAACAGCATACAGTTGCAACATGTCCAGACACACTGCAGATGTGACGGTAGCCTCAGCAAAGAAGAATGGCCCGATAATTCAATTATGCAATAGCGTGCACAAACATTCACCTTTGGACTGCCTCTGGTGCACTCCATGACCTCGCCAGGGAGTTGTGAACCCCAAATGTGCACATTATGGCGATTCACTACTCCACTGACAAAAAAGGTCGCTTTGTCGGAAAAGGCAATTCATCTGAGATAACCATCATCGTCCTCAATACGTGATAGCATTTCGACTGCAAAGTCATATCGACATGTACTGTCATTGGGCAACAATGGAAGTGGAAGTTTACTGATGTGTGAAAAAAACTTTGATAGTTTGTAAACAATTAGATACCAGTTTCATATTTGTATCTTACTTCTAGTCTGAGTTATCAATTTATGTAATCAGGGAAGACTTTTCGGACACCCTGTAATTAGTTGGCTGTATCTCTTCGGTTACAAAAATTGACTATATCAACTTCACATATATGTCATTGTATGTAAACTTTGTATATCTTTGTAAGAGTCAACAAATAGTTGCAGTGATGGACTAAGCTGCTTTCGGTCTGTCTGGTGTGGTTGGTCTCTGGAGCTAGAATGTTTAGTCTATGAACTGAAAATATTATAAAAGCTGCAGTGTGTGTTACTTAGTGTTAAAACGAATTGAACATTCATTAAAAAGTAGAGGTGAAGTAAGTAACCTCCACCATAATATTATTTCAATGTAGATATTGTCAAGTTATAACCTAACTATATATCACAGGAAGGGGAATCTACTATCTAGACAAACAGCCAAATAACAATTTCAACATAAATGAGCATAAATTTAAGTATAAATAATAAACTTTGATTATTCTGCCTGCATTTGTTCATATCAATATGTATTTATTGCGCAAATGCATACATCAGTAGTTCATGAAGGGATTGAGTAATTGCAGCTTTTTGTAAGTGTGCTACAATTAAAAGGTATCTGCTTGCTGCAGCTACTAGATTTTATAAATATAATGCAGATAAACATTCTGTAAAGTCCTTGAAAGCTAATACCAAAAAAACAACAGCTACAGAACAATGTATCAAAGGACATCAAAAAAACAAGCAAAGAGTCAACACATAAAGATACTTGTGTTATTCATAATTGTCACAAAGTTGGGTCACATATCCATAAATTGTCCAGGAAAGAAGAAATTTAAATGAGAGCAAAACGAACAAGATGCTGTTAGTACGAGTGCTTCATGTGGCACAGTCACAATAATAACTGGATAGTTGATTGTAGGGCAACTCACCACATGGTCCTAAATAAAATTAATTTTTCAGTTGTTTGTAAAAGTATTTTAGCTGAGTTCATAACTTGCTAATGGCAGAAAAACATAAGCCATGGGGAAAGATACAGTTAAGGACACTGTTATTTAAACATGAAGATTTGGCCACAGTCTAATACATGTTGAGAAATAAAGAAATTAACACAAAATCGTTATACTTATGATGTCATCAAATTATGCATGTCAGTAAGACACAATCAATAAGACAGAAAAGGAAGCAGTTCTGGGATTAGACTGTGTAAAAGGTGAAATAAAACTATCTGATGATTTTCTGAAAACTATATTTAGAGATTCTATGGAAGAAACCACTTTAGAATTTGTTCATAGTAATATTATGATTCCTATTGATCTTCCAACTTTGGGAGCCAATAAAAAATGGAAAAGAGGGTTTGGCATCATTGGCCAGGAGGCCCCGTTGCGGGGCAGGTCCGACTGCCTTGGTTCAGGTCTTATTACATTAGATGCCACTTTGAGTGAACTGCATGCCGGATGGGAATGAAATGATGATGAATAGAACACAATACCCAGTCCCTGAGTGGAGAATATCTCCAACCCAGCTGGGAATCGAACCTGGACCTAAGGGACAGCAATCTGTCATGCTGACCACTCAGCTGTTGGGGTGGACAGGGAGTCAATAGATATTTAACTAGTGTTTTGGGTGATGTAGACAGATAGATATTTGTATGTATCTTTAAAAAAAGATGATTTATTTAAAGAATTCAAGAAATGAAAAATTCAAACAGAAAAAACAATAAATACTTGAAGAGAATCTGCACTGACAGTGGCCTAGAATGTTATTTGTGCAAATGGTTGCAGTGCTGTGAATCTCAAGGAATTTGTCATGAAAAAACTATGACTTATACACTGCAGCAAAATGGTGTTAATGGATATGGCAAGGTCACAGTTGCTAGGAAGAAATTTTCCAAAATGTTCTTGAGCTGAGCTAGTGTCCTCTGCAGCATACCTAAGAAAACATGTTACAAACAGACACAACAATGAAAAAAGTCTTATGAACTGTGGACGGGTAGAAAGCCTAGTGTGTAAAATTAACATTGAATAAGATGCTTATTATCCAGTCATATACTGTAATGGAACTGGTCAGTGCACCACTTCCTCCCCCCCCCCCCCCCCCCTTGACGGAGTTGAATCTGATACACATTAGTTTACAATACTATACAATGAGATTGAAGCTGTAATTCTCCATTTATTTGGCTGTTACAATCAAAATGATCACACATTTTATAAACAAAAAGGAAGGACAACATTAACATAAGATTAATTATCTTATGAGAAACAATGATTTTTATATTTTCACTGTATTTCAGTCATTTCTAAATCTGAAGTCATGAATACAGGGTGTCTCAAACCTTTTGGGTCAAACTGAAACAGATTATATAATGAATTATATTGAGATAGGGAACCAGTGTTCGGAAATGCATATTCATTGTGTTGCAGACATACACAGCTTAGTAACAACGAACCTCATAGTAACTGTTTAAAGTGATGACTGCCAGTCTTAATACATGCATGTCAGGGGTGCATGAAGTTCTGCTGCACTCTCTAATGGTCCCCAGTGTCTGTTGTACCAGGAGACAGGTAGCTTGGGCCATAGCAAGAAGATCTTTATTTATTTTCTAGAGGGTTTCATCAACCAATGTCTTGACATAACCCCAGAGGGAAAAGTCCTTAGGTGTGAAATTCAGTGATCCCTTCCAATCCAACAATGAGTGTACATGTTGTTCGAGCACTCTACATGGTAACACACCTCACAACAGACACATCACAAGCTGTCTGAGGCAATGGACAACTGGCACCAGGGATAGTGGTGTGCATGTGGCACAGGTTAATGTGCTAGTGTAACACATGCAGTCATCACATGAGACACTTGCCACAAGATAAGCTGTGTACAGTATGTCTGTTTGTAGGTCAGGGCTGTATACTGTTTATCACCCATTGCCTGTTACAGTATACAACAGACATTTGGGATATTTGCGAGACTGCAGCAGAACTGCATGTTCCATTGCAATACATGCATTGATACTGGCAGTTGTCACTTTGAACAATTACTGTGAACAGTGTTGTTGTTAAGCAATGTATGCTGTGTATGTACATAACACAATATAACTGTGTATGTACATAACACAATATATTTGCATTTATTGGATAACAACTGGTTCCCTATCTCCACATATCCATTTGTGGACACTCTATCAATTGCTTCCATTTGGCCCAAAAGGCTTGAGAAACCCTATATTTAAAATTCAAATTATGATCATACTAATTGTCTCCATAATCATTGCAAAAGATAAATTAATAGGTATATGTTTTTCTCAATGAAATATTAACAAAGTGTAATTCTTTTATTATACTAATTCTGTTGAATGTACTCATATCTTTGCACTACAATTGATATACATCTGTTCTTGTTAAAAAAGCAGCATAAGCAAGGTTTTGGTCTGAGGGAGTTGCAATTGTTGTTTGTAAGTCATCAGTTTTTGTGGTGAGTTGGAAGGGCTGTATTATGTTAAATACACAATTAATAACTTGAATGCAAAATGTTAATGTTCCATAATAATATTTATTAATTTGTTATGAACCAGTTTTCAGCTTCTTAGACAATTGTCAGATAACTAAATGTTGAACAGATAGTCCACACAACTCCAGCAAGAACTCATAACTCTACAAAGATATGTGACATTTTAAGACTATATTGATACAAAACACAAGCTTCTTGTAATACCTAAAGAGACACTGTACCAATAAATCTTACATTACAGTACATTCAGATATTTAAACTATGTGAGTGTATAAAATGGAAATGTTCTACAAGTGAGTAAAAGCACAGGTTATTATGTCATATGGACAAATTGGTGAATGTGATGAACTGAGCAAATAAAGGGAGCGGAAAAAAGATGTCTCTGGGCTGTGGGTGTGGAGCAGTTATAACAAACTTATTAGCTAATGGTGAGAGGAATAACAAATGGCTGCTATTTGAAGAAGGGTGAGTAGTGGAACTGTGTTTGATCATTAAGGACAAGGTCAAGATTCTCTGATTGGTATTTATCAATGGCCAGAGAATCAACTAAAGTTAGTTTTCTCTCTTTAGTTCCTTTCTGGAGGCCACCTCATTTTACATCATATCAATGACTTTCATTCAGAGCATGTTCAGCAAAGGTGGAATCTTTAATTCTCAGCCTCCAACTCTTTTCATGCTCAGTCAGTGTAGTGGTTATAGCCCAAACTGATTGATCTACATATAATTTGCCACACAGATTCCAGGAAATTCTATAAATTCCACTCTGCTCTATAGGTGGAATCTTCTTTTTGCCACTGAACAGAATATGGGCAACAGTATTCCTAGTGTAAAAAGTTGCAGTACACTTCCTGGAATTTAGTTTCCCGGTGACAACCTGTGAAGTCCTACCCACATATAGCATTGGGGCCCATTTGCTATCAGTGTGTTTTTGTGCTATCTGAGGTGGATAAAGTAGAGCTGTTATTCTCTGTCTCTTCTTTTTGCTGAGTTATTTGTCAATCAGTTTAAGACTAAAGCCACTACTGAATGCTAGATCTTCAACTATTTTCAACTCATTTTCAAAATCTGGTTTGGTTTGGGGTACAGATGGTAGGTGCTGCACCATGGAGTGGAAGGCTGCATGTTTATGTGTTGTGGGATGCTGGGAACTGGCTGGTATTAATGTGTCTGTTGAGGTTACATTCCTGTATAACTTAAATAAATGCTGTTGGTTACTGATGTCAATTATGAGGTCTAAAAAGTTGATGGAGTCACCTCCCAACACCATTGTAAACTTGGTGTGAATTCAAATACTGAAACAATTTATTTTATTGTCTGGTGGTACCTGCCCAAAAGCACATTACATCATCTATATACCTAGTCCAATATTGTCTTTTAGAACTTAGAGGTTCTTTATCTAAAAATGACTGCTCAAAATTATTCACAAACATTTTAGCTAATAAGGGACTGAGTGGGGACCCCATTGCTAACCCATCTGACTGAGTGTAAAGAGATTGTTGGAACTGGAAATAATTCTACTTTAAGCACGTTTCAGTTGCCATCCTGGTATCTTCTGTCTCCACTGGATTTGTTCCACATTTCTGTAACCATTCTGTTAAAATTTCCATTGCCTCTGCAACAGGAAACAGGCTGGTAACATCAAATGAGACTAGTTTTGTGCTAGGTGGAATGGTTACATCCTTTAGATTTTCACTAATGCAAGTGAATTGGGTATTCCAAATCCTGGCTGAAATTATTTTTTCTTTAATTAGTGAATCTGGCTCTTTTGCTAATTTATGACGAAGTGCTCAAACTGAAGACATTACAGGCCTTACTGGAACACTTTCTTTGTGAAGTTTAGGTAACCCATATAACCTGGGTGCTATTGGATTCATGTTTGTGAGGTTTTTGCCATCACTCTCAGTAAATATGAGTTTGCAGTTTTTAATAAGGTTCTTCACTTACACAACATATTTCATTGTGGGATCATTAGGTGCCAACCGCAGTGGCCGAGTGGTTCTAGGTGCTTCAGTCTGGAACCGCGCAACCAGTGCGGTTGCAGGTTCGAATACTGCCTCGGACATTGATGTGTGTGATGTCCTTAGGTTAGCTAGGTTTAAGTAGTTCTAAGTTCAAGGGGACTGATGACCTTAGATGTTAGGTCCCATAGTGCTCAGAGCCATTTGAACCATTTGATCGTTAGCTAACAAAGGGAACTCTACAGGGTTGATGAAGGTAAACACTTTTTCAATATATTCTTATTTATTAAGTACCACTAAATTGTTGCCCTGTGTGGCAATCACATCTTGAGAAGACAGCTTTTCTTTAATATGTACAACACTTTTTACTTCCTACAACTAGTGTTGAACATATCTGTATTTGCAGTTTTAGGTTTTGAGCACTAGAATGACTGAGTATGAAAGGAGTTGGAGACAGAGAAAGAAAGATTCCACCTTTGCTGAACATGCTCTGAATGAGTGTCATTCATGTGATGTTCTCCATAAAGGAACTAAAGGCAGGAAACTAACATTTCTAGAAATTCTGGCCATTAATAAACACCAATCAAAGAATCCTGACCTGATCCTTAATGACAAAACACGGTTGCACTACTAACCCGTTCCGTTCATCACATTTATCAGTTTGTCCATATGACATAATAGCCTGTGCCATTACTGACTTGTAGAGCATTTCTGTTTTATACACTCACATAGTTTTAATATTTGAATACACTGTAATGTGAGATTTATTAGTTCAGTGTCTCCTCAGGTATTACAACATGCTTGTGTTTTGTACCAATATAGTCATAAAATGTCACATATCTTTGTACAGCTAAGAATTCTTCCTGAAGTTGTGTGGACTATCTGTTCAACATTAAATTACCTGACAATGATCTGAGAAGCTGAAAGCCAGTTCACAACAAACTAATAAATATTATTGTGAAACATTAATATGTTGTATTCAAGTTATTAACCTGTCTAATCTCCTCCAAGAACCAACGGAATATTCCATACATACAATATACAAACATTCAATGACTTATTGTTTGCCTAATATATGCAGATAGAAAGTCTGCAGATATTTTTTGTAGCCATTGCAGGAAGGAATTATCCACTAAGACTAATGTGCTAAAAACAAGAATGAGAAGAATCTAGAATTATCATCAACAAACAAGCAATATTAAGCACATTTTTTTAGTAAAATCACAGAAGAGAATTAACTGTCCTAAACCCTCTCAGGTTCGTGGTTAACATAACAGAACATTTTCTGATTCCAACATATACACACTTGTTGCATATATTGGATCAGTTCATATAAATAATAATTTTCAAACATTTTTTAAATATATTAATGAGGGAGAGTAGGTCAGAACACCCAAAAAAAGAAATAATTCTAAATTATCTACAAGAGCAAAAAATGGCATTCTTATAGGAAATTCTCTTTATGGCCATTGATAAAGGACCTGGATGCCATAAATGAAACAGGTTATAGAATCTAGGGTTTGTATATGCAAAGAATTTTGGCATGGCAGGTACTCAACTGAAAATAAGAAAGAGAAAGAATTTATTGATCTGTGCAATGAAGGAGCATTACCATTTTCAAGAACTGAAGAGGGAATATGAAATGTAAAAGAAAATTCAAATACTAAACAAAAATTTTGTTGTTCCTTAGACCAGGAGAAAAATTTGAAGGAAATTGAAGGCAATCAGAAACTTGTGGAATGAACTGAAGCTTCACAAAATTGATCCAGTCCAAGAACGAACATAACAAGAGAAAATGTGTTTCAGCAAATGTCATCCAATGACACTTCATTCCAAAGGAATGGCTTAAACCAGAGAAGCAGAAGTAAACAGTGTGCAAGGGAAGGACAATGATGAACCACTATTGTATCATGAAGCAGTTAATTCTTTCTGATGAAAATGCAGAATGGATCCTTGAAGAATAATTATGCTTGAAAATTGGTTAAGGTACCATCCCATGTAATTCCAGTAAAGAACAGATAGGGATTTAAAAAGAAGACAACTGGTGACAATTTTTTTTTAAAGCTTGTTAAGTTGAAAATGGATTAAATCAAGTACAGGGTGTAGACTGTAATGAGATTTAAACTCCTGTTACAAATTTTTATACAAATCCTCTATTGATAGCAGCCAGTGTTGAGAAAAATTGGCATATTGATGAATATGATGTGAAGAATGTACATCTGCATTGCAAATTAAAGGAAAATGTATATATTCTCCAAGCACAAGGTTTCATTAAGAAGGACCAAGAAAGTTTGGTCTGCATGTTAAACAAGACAATATACGGACTGAAACGCAGTGGCATATGTTGGAACAATCATTTAAATAAGTCACTACAAAAACAGGGATTTATTCAAAATGATATAGATCCAAGTGTGCAAAGGAAGAGAAAGGTATTCTGTCAGTATATGTGGATGACATACATATAGTTGCACAGAATGAAGAGATGAGTCAAAAGGTGGAAACTTTTCTGGAAAACTGCTTTGAAATCAAGCACATGGGCATAATGTCACACATTCTAGGACTGAAATTTAAAAACTGCAAAGATGGAACAATTAGTCTTTCTCAGAGGGAATATATTAATCAACTACTTGACAGATTCAAACTTCAAAATGATAAAGCAGCCAAGACCCCAGTCAAAAGGAAACCAAATTTCCTTGATGAGAAGTGTAATGATGAAGTTAAAAATCTCCTAGATCTTGAGCTTATAAGCAGAATCCTTTACCTGTCACAGAGGATTCAACTAGACATAGCTTTCTTGGTGGCAAAGTTGTCACAATATTGTTAAAAATTTAACATGAATCACTGGAATGCAGTGTAAAGCTGGCAGAGGCCTTCTGCCAGGTAGTCACAGAGACTCATTACAACAATGGGGAAGCCTTTGCCTGCAGGTTGTATTATTTGGTAAGGATTTGTTTTCAGGTAGCGTGTGATGTACTTTCTTCCATCAGAAGGTTAGTGTTCTCACAGAGGGATCTGGGGAAGGATGGTGAGGCCAAGTGAAGGTAAGGAATTCCTGGGAGGTAACTAGTAATCACCTCTGTGTCTATGCTGTTCATTTTTGGAACACAACCTACAAATAGCTTAAAGACAGAAGTGATGACACTTTCTGCAGGACCTGATCATCATTTTGCAGGATAATGCTCAAGCACATACAGTGCAAGTTGTTACTGATTTGTTTCACTGATGGGGCTGCTAAGTGCTATACCATCTACTGCACTCCCCTGACTGAATCCCTCATGAGTTCAAGTTGATTTCTAAACCGAAGGAAATACTTCACGGCATTCACTGCAGAATTGTTACAAATTCGTCAGGCAATAGACTGCGCTGCTTGAACTGTCAACACAGTTGGTACTGCTGAGAGGTTCCTACAACTTGCACATTGCTGTCAATGGGTTATACACAATGCTGGTGACTACATTGAAGGTCAGTAAAACTATGAAACACTTATCAATTTTGTAGAAGCAGTAAATAAATAGTTACCACTATTAAAGTTCAAACCCTTATATAAAACAGAAAGAAACTTCCACGTGGGAAAAATATATTAAAAACAAAGATTCCAAGACTTACCAAGCGGTAAAGCGCCGGCAGACAGGCACATGAACAAAACACACAAACACACACACAGAATTACGAGCTTTCGCAACTGGCAGTTGCTTACCAAGCGGGAAAGCGCCGGCAGACAGGCATTGTTCATGTGCCTGTCTGCCGGCGCTTTCCCGCTTGGTAAGTCTTGGAATCTTTGTTTTTAATATATTTTTCCCATGTGGAAGTTTCTTTCTATTATATATATATATATATATATATATATATATATATATATATATATATATATATATATATATATTAAAAATAAAGATTCCAAGACTTACCAAGCGGGAAAGCGCCGGCAGACAGGCACATGAACAAAACACACAAACACACACACAGAATTACTAGCTTCTTCAGGAAGGAGAGGGAAAGACGAAAGGATGTGGGTTTTAAGGGAGAGGGTAAGGAGTCATTCCAATCCCGGGAGCGGAAAGACTTCCCTTAGGGGAAAAAAAGGACAGGTGTACACTCGCACACACACACACACACATATCCATCCGCACATACACAGACACAAGCAGACATATTTAAAGGCAAAGAGTTAAGGGCAGAGATGTCAGTCGAGGCGGAAGTACAGAGGCAAAGAAGTTGTTGAAAGACAGGTGAGGTATGAGCGGCGGCAACTTGAAATTAGCGGAGGTTGAGGCCTGGCGGATATCGAGAAGAGAGGATATACTGAAGGGCGAGTTCCCATCTCCGGAGTTCGGATAGGTAGGTGTTGGTGGGAAGTATCCAGATAACTCGGACGGTGTAACACTGTGCCAAGATGTGCTGGCCGTGCATCAAGGCATGTTTAGCCACAGGGTGATCCTCATTACCAACAAACACTGTCTGCCTGTGTCCATTCATGCGAATGGACAGTTTGTTGCTGGTCATTCCCACATAGAAAGCATCACAGTGCAGGCAGGTCAGTTGGTAAATCACGTGGGTGCTTTCACATGTGGCTCTCCCTTTGATTGTGTACACCTTCCGGGTTACAGGACTGGAGTAGGTGGTGGTGGGAGGGTGCATAGGACAGGT
The DNA here is from genome assembly GCF_023897955.1 of Schistocerca gregaria. Lineage (NCBI taxonomy): Eukaryota > Metazoa > Arthropoda > Insecta > Orthoptera > Acrididae > Schistocerca > Schistocerca gregaria. The sequence goes on from NC_064920.1 coordinate 1,057,291,829, forward strand.
TTTACACCGGGGGCGGTTGCAAGGGTAGGAGCCAGAGGGTAGGGGAGGTGGTTTGGGGATTTCATAGGGATGAACCAAGAGGTTACGAAGGTTAGGTGGACGGCGGAAAGACACTCTTGGTGGAGTGGGGAGGATTTCATGAAGGATGGATCTCATTTCGGGGCAGGATTTTAGGAAGTCGTATCCCTGCTGGAGAGCCACATTCAAGGTCTGATCCAGTCCTGGGAAGTATTCTGTTACAAGTGGGGCACTTTTGGGGTTCTTCTGTGAGAGGTTCTGGGTTTGAGGGGATGAGGAAGTGGCTCTGGTTATCTGCTTCTGTACCAGGTTGGGAGGGTAGTTGCGGGATGCGAAAGCTGTTTTCAGGTTGTTGGTGTAATGGTCGAGGGATTCAGGACTGGAGCAGATTCGTTTGCCACGAAGGCCTAGGCTGTAGGGAAGGGACCGTTTGATATGGAATGGGTGGCAGCTGTCATAATGGAGGTACTGTTGCTTGTTGGTGGGTTTGATGTGGACGGATGTGTGCAGCTGGCCATTGGACAGATGGAGGTCAACATCTAGGAAAGTGGCATGGGATTTGGAGTAGGACCAGGTGAATCTGATGGAACCAAAGGAGTTGAGGTTGGAGAGGAAATTCTGGAGTTGTTCTTCACTGTGAGTCCAGATCATGAAGATGTCATCAATAAATCTGTACCAAACTTTGGGTTGGCAGGCTTGGGTAACCAAGAAGGCTTCCTCTAAGCGACCCATAAATAGGTTGGCATACGAGGGGGCCATCCTGGTACCCATGGCTGTTCCCTTTAATTGTTGGTATGTCTGGCCTTCAAAAGTGAAGAAGTTGTGGGTCAGGATGAAGCTGGCTAAGGTGACGAGGAAAGAGGTTTTAGGTAGGGTGGCAGGTGATCGGCGTGAAAGGAAGTGCTCCATTGCAGCGAGGCCCTGGACGTGCGGGATATTTGTGTATAGGGAAGTGGCATCAATGGTTACCAGGATGGTTTCTGGGGGTAACAGACTGGGTACGGATTCCAGGCGTTCGAGAAAGTGGTTGGTGTCTTTGATGAAGGATGGGAGACTGCATGTAATGGGTTGAAGGTGTTGATCTACGAAGGCAGAGATGCGTTCTGTGGGGGCTTGGTAACCAGCTACAATGGGGCGGCCAGGATGTTTGGGTTTGTGAATTTTAGGAAGTAGGTAGAAGGTAGGAGTGCGAGGTGACGGTGGGGTGAGGAGTTTGATGGAGTCAGGTGAAAGGTTTTGTAGGGGGCCTAAGGTTCTGAGGATTCCTTGAAGCTCCGCCTGGACATCAGGAATGGGATTACTTCGGCAAACTTTGTATGTAGAGTTGTCTGAAAGCTGACGCAGTCCCTCAGCCACATACTCCCGACGATCAAGTACCACAGTCGTGGAACCCTTGTCAGCCGGAAGAATGATGATGGATCGGTCAGCTTTCAGATCACGGATAGCCTGGGATTCGGCTGTGGTGATGTTGGGAGTAGGATTAAGGTTTTTCAAGAAAGATTGAGAGGCAAGGCTGGAAGTGAGAAATTCCTGGAAGGTTTGGAGAGGGTGATTTTGAGGAAGAGGAGGTGGGTCCCGCTGTGATGGAGGACGGAACTGTTGCAGGCAGGGTTCAATTTGGATAGTGTCTTGGGGAGTTGGATCATTAGGAGTGGGATCAGGATTGTTTTTCTTCGTGGCAAAGTGATATTTCCAGCAGAGACTACGAGTGTAGGACAGTAAATCCTTGACAAGGGCAGTTTGGTTGAACCTGGGAGTGGGGCTGAAGGTGAGGCCTTTGGATAGGACAGAGGTTTCGGATTGGGAGAGGGGTTTGGAGGAAAGGTTAACTACTGAATTGGGGTGTTGTGGTTCCAGATTGTGTTGACTAGAATTTTGAGGTGTTGGGGGGAGTGGAGCTGGAAGTGGGAGATTGAGTAGATGGGATATATATATATAAAGAAACTTCCACATGGGAAAAATATATTAAAAACAAAGATTCCAAGACTTACCAAGCGGGAAAGCACCGGTAGACTGGCACAATAAAATAACACACAAAATTTCTAGCTTTCGCAACCAACGGTTGCTTCTCCAGGAAAGAGGGAAGGAGAGGGAAAGGCGAAAAGATGTGGGTTTTAAGGGAGAGGGTAAGGAGTCATTCCAATCCCAGGAGCGGAAAGATATACCTTAGGGGGAAAAAAGGATAGGTATATACTCGCGCGCACACACACACATGCAGACATTTTGTCTGCTTGTGTCTGTGTATGTGCCGATGGATATGTGTGTGTGTGTGTGTGTGTGTGTGTGTGTGTGTGTGTGTGTGTGTGTGTGTGCGAGTGTATACCTATCCTTTTTTCCCCCTAAGGTAAGTCTTTCCGCTCCCGGGATTGGAATGACTCCTTAGCCTCTCCCTTAAAACCCACATCCTATCATCTTTCCCTCTCCTTCCCTCTTTCCTGAAGAAGCAACCATTGGTTGCGAAAGCTAGTAATTTTGTGTGTGTGTTTGTGTGTTATTTTATTATGCCTTTCTACCGGCGCTTTCCCGCTTGGTAAGTCTTGGAATCTTTGTTTTTAATTTTTCCCATGTGGAAGTTTCTTTGTTGTCTGGTGAAACCAATCAGCTTTACCCAGAAACCGGACTCTTGAATCAGATCAATAGCTTGTGTTGATATGTTTGATTCACTTGCTGCATCTATGTTGAAAACAGCAGCAATAAACACTTTTTCTTTCATTTGCTTTTAAGTTCCTCAAAATCACATTGCAGTTTGGTTAAAAATAATTTGATTATTTCAGCACTGATAACCTATATGTACAACACTTTTTCTTAATTTTAAACTGCTATTTTCTAATATAAGTCCTTCATTCAAAGTCCTCAAACCAGGGATACTCTAACATATTTTCAACAGGTATACAGGGGTTTCAGCAACTTCTGCTGCATCTATAAGAGATGCTAGCTCCTACGAAATCCCCCATTTATATAGAATTGTGATAGAGTATTTGAAAGGCAGTGTTCATTCACTTTGATTACTTTCAAATTTCTTATTTCTGAAAAGATAATGTTGGCATGGTTGATTGCTTCACTATCTTTGCCCAATTAGAGAATATGAATGAAAAAGATCTCAAAAAGTTCTTGATTTCAAATTAGTACAAAATACTCAAATCATTCAAGCTAACAAAAATGAGGAGAGCAATGTGCTGACCCTATGGCTCCCACATCCAAATGGTGCAATTGGCAGAGGACCTTAATTCATCGACCCCAATTAACCCACCAGGGCCAGAATGCAGAGCTTTACTTCACAACTAAATACTTGGGCAGACAAAGGCTATGCATTTTTTAAGCAACAATGTATGGAATTTCTTTGAAAATCAACTATGAGAAAGAAAATGATGTGCTGTACTGTGCTATGAAAATGTGCACTTTCATTTTTGTTTCTCACGTTTGGTTTTAACTATGAAGGCAGGGAATTTAAACCATAATATATATTGTTCTCCCACACATTTTGTTTCTCTGTATATATATTTTTTTAAGAACAAAATTGAATGCACATCACGTCCTCTTTTGTTTTTTCCTTGCACTCAGTTTTAACAGAAAACCTGTATTCTAGGAAAGCTTACCAGCTTATGATTAGAATATTATTACCCAATCTGACAATGAAAACCCCAGGTTGGAATATCAACTGTACAAGGAAATTATAGATTGCAACTCACTGTAAAGGTGACACGCTGAGTTGTAAATAGGCAAAATGAAATGACATTTACGCATTAGATTTCGGTCAAAGCATTCTTCAGAAAAGGAAACTCACACATATTCATTCACACAAGCAAACACATCTCACACATACACTTGACTGCCATTTCTCGCTCTGGTCTGAGATGCTGGGGACGATGGTCATTTCTGCGTGAGCTGTGCTTGCTTGTGTGAATGAATGAGTGTGTGTGTGTTTTGTTTTGTGGAGAAAACTTTGCTGAAAACAAATGTGTGAGTGTCTTTTCATTGTGCCTCTCTGCAACTCAACATGTCATGTTTATGGTTTAGATTAGATTAGATTAGTTATTCGTTCCATAGATCTGTGCTGAGGAGATCCTCATGGATGTGGAACATGTTCATTTTTTTAAAAAAAAATTTTAAGCTGAAATAAGAATACTAATAGTATGAATATATACAATACATCAATTCTTTCTATTATGAACTAAAGTAAGTGCTTTTAAGTACTTGTGCAGATCTTTTTTGTACCTGGTATTGTATGTATGAACTGAGCTGTTTGTTGGAAAAACAGATATATTATTTAGGACAAATTTCATTAAGGAGTAAATATACTGAGAGGCAGTAGTTAGTATAACCAGTTCTTTGAAGAGGTTTCTACAGGACGTCCGTGAATTTACGCCACAAATAATAATATATTACATGCTTTTGGACTCTGAAAACTTTTGTTTGACTTGAAGAGTTACCCCAAAATATTACACCATATGACATTATGGAATGAAAGTAGTCAAAGTATGCAAGCTTTTTCATTTTTATGTCGCCTATGTCTGCTAACACTTAAATTGCAAATACAGATTTGTTAAGGTGTTTCTGCAGTTCTGTGGTGTGCTCCTCCCAACTGAATTTATTATCAAGTTGTAATCCCAGGAATTTAAGACTGTCAACCTCTTCTATCTGCTCTTCTTCTTACTTTATGCATATGCTGGGTGGAAACCTCTTAAAGTTCTGAATTGCAGATAGTGAGCCTTTTCGAAGTTTAATGTCAGTGAGTTGCCTTTAAACCATTTATTAATATCCATGAAAATATCATTAGCAGATCTTTCTAGAACTACACTCGACACACTATTTATTGCAATACTTGTGTCATCTGCAAATAAAATGAACTCTGCTTCTGGCAGTGTAACTGATGAGAGATCATTAATGTACACAAGAAAAAGCAATGGCCCTAAGATGGATTCTTGTGGGACACCACATGTAATTTCTTCCTATTCTGATGATGACTGATGACTTAATTCACTAGTCCCTTGCACTGACACCCTTTGTTTCCTCTTAGTGAGGTATGACTTGAGCCATTTTGTAGCACTGCCTGTGACACCATAGAATTTTAATTTATTTAAAAGGATATTGTGGTTTACACAGTTGAATGTCTTTGACAAATCACAGAAAATACCTGCTGCTTGTAACTTGTTATTTAATGAATTAAGTACATTTTCACTGTAGGTGTAAATAGCCTTTTTGATTTGATATCAGAACCCTTTAGAAATCCAAACTGTGTTCTTGATAATATGTTATTTGTGGTCAGATGTTTGAGAAGCTGCCTGTACATTACTTTTTCTAAAATTTTTGAGAATGCCGGCAAAAGTGAAATCGGTCTGTAGTTTGAATACATCTTTATCCCCTTTCTTGAATAGGGGCTTAACATCTGCATATTTCAGACAATCAGGAAATGTCCCAGTTATAATTGACTGGTTACACAAGTAACTTAGAATTGTACTAAACTCACAAGAAGATGCCTTAATTAACTTTGTTGATATTTCATCGTAACCACTAGAATGCTTTGTTTTTAAAGATTTTATTATGGGAGTTATTTCTTTTGGTGAAGTGAGTGACATATTCATGTACCTGAAGCTATTTGTAAAGGCTAGCTTCAGTTATTCAAGGGCATTATTTACTGATCCGAACAATCCCATTCTATCAGTAACGGATATAAAGTACTTGTTAAATAGATTTGCTACACTATGCCCATCGGTTACTAATGTGTCATCTACCCTTAATGCTATTTGCTCCTGTTCCTTTCTGGTTCTACCCGTCTCCTCTATCACTATATCCCATATTGTTTATTATTTTGTTCCCTGACATTGCTATCTTCTTCTCGTAGTGCATTTGTTTAGATGTCTGAATTACATTTTTTTAATATTTTACAGTGGTTCATGGTGTAGGTTCCTGTAGTCATGTCCTAGTTCATGAACCACGGGCAATGTATGAGTGGCCAAGTAAGTGGTCCCGACAGTTGGGAAGTTACTTTGGAAGAAGGCTGGGCATCTTGGACATATTTTGAGTTGTGGTCACCTTTGTGCTCATACGGCAAAGGCTACCAAATCCACTGGTTAGTCCCTCAACCATTAGGGGTAAAACACAATGGGACTCGCGGCAAGCAAGGCTAGCAACCTGCTTCCCTGGTACTTTAAATATGATGCTGGCAACAATCAGAGCAAAATGCCTTGGACCTTTGGAGGTGACGGAGTCCCACCTCTAACTGACACACCAGGGACATATAAGATACGACTTGGCAAACAAATGGTAATGAGATGGGGAGCTATTAATATCAATGGGGGTTACTCAGGGAAGAAGGTAGAGCTGGCAGAGGCTGCAAGTAAGATGGGGCTGGACGTTTTAGCTGTAAGTGACGTTCGGGTAAGGGGTGAGAAAGAAGAGGAAATGGGAGAATACATGGTCTACCTGTCAGGAGTCAAAGCAGGAATAACACAATGGGGTGTAGGGATTTGCATAAGGAAAGAAATGGAACCCAACGTAGTTGCAATAAGGTATGTAAACGAACAAATGATGTGGATGATTTGACAGTGTCTAGCAAGAAAATTAGGATTGTGTCAGTATATTTGCATTGTGAAGGGACAGATCAAGATAAGATGGATAGTTTTTATGAGGCACTCAGTGATGTAGTTGTTAGATTAAACGACAAGGACAGTGTTCTGCTTATGGAGGATTTTAATGCCCGGATTGGAAATCGAACAGAAGGGTATGAAAAGGTTATGGGTAAATTTTGAGAGTATATGGAGGCCAACAGGAATGGGAAACAACTCCTGGATTTCTGTTCAAGTATGGAATGGCTGTGAGGGACACACGTGTATTCAGGGGATTCTTTGATGACACTGATCATTATTTAATCTGCAATGAAATTGGGATTGTGAGGCCGAAAGTGCAGGAGGTCAGGTCCATATGTAGGAGGATAAGAGTGGAGAAACTTCAGGATAAGGAAATCAGGCACAAGTACATGACAGCGATCTCAGAAAGGTACCAGTTAGTTGAATGTAGTCAATTACAGTCATTGGAAAAGGAATGGACAAGGTACAGGGACACAGTACTAGAAGTGGCTAAAGACTGTCTTGGAACAGTAGTGTGTAAAAGTAGGATGAAGCAAACAGCTTGGTGGAATGACACAGTCAAGGAAGCCTATAAAAGGAAAAAGAAGACGTATCAAAAATGGCTACATACTTAAACTCAGGTAGACAGAGAAAGCATGTTGAAGAAAGAAACAAACCAAACAGATAATTGCAGCATCCAAGAAGAAATCTTGGGAAGACTTTGGAAACAGGTTGGAGACTATGGGTTAAGCTGCTGGAAAACCATTCTGGACTGTAATTAGCAGTCTTCGAAAGGGAGGTAAGAAGGAAATGACAAGTATTTTGGAGGGGTCAGGAAACCTGCTGGTGAATTCTGTGGATGCCTTGGGCAGATGGAGGGAATATGTTGAAGAGTTGCTCAATGTAGGTGAAAATACGATTAGTAATGTTTCAGATTTCAAGGTAGAATGTGATAGGAATGATGATGGAAATAGGATAATATTTGAGGAAGTGGAGAAAATGGTCAATAGATTGCAATGCAATAAAGCAGCTGGTGAGGATGAAATTAAGTCAGAACTCATCAAATACAGTGGAATGGCAGGTCTTAAATGGCTACACAGGATAATTGAAATGGCCAGGGAGTTGGGACAGGTTCCATTAGACTGGACAAAAGCAGTAATCACCCCAATCTTTAAACATGGAAACAGAGAAGATTGTAACAACTACAGAGATATATCTTTAATCAGCGTTGTGGGTAAAATCTTCTCAGGTATTGTTGAAAGGAAAGTGCGAGTATTAGTTGAGGACCAACTGGATTAAAATCAGTGTGGGTTTAGGCCTCTTAGAGGTTGTCAGGACCAGATCTTTAGCTTACGGCAAATGATGGAGAAGTGTTATGAGTGGAACAGGGAATGGTATCTATGCTTTATAGATCTAGAAAAGGCATATGACCGGGTTCTTAGGAGGAAGTTATTGTCTGTTCTATGAGATTATGGAACAGGAGGCAAACTTTTGCAAGCAATTAAGGGTCTTTACATGGGTAGTCAGGCAGCAGTTAGAGTTGACGGTAAATTGAGTTCATGGTTCAGAGTAGTTTCAGGGGTAAGGCAAGGCTGCAACCTGTCTCCACTGTTGTTCATATTATTTATGGATCATATGTTGTAAACAATAGACTGGCTGGGTGAGATTAAGATATGTGAACGCAAAATAAGCAGTTTTGCATATGCGGATGACTTAGTTGTTATGGCACATTCAATTGAAAGTTTGCAAAGTAATATTTCAGAGCTAGATCAGAAATGTAAGGACTATGGTATGAAGATTAGCATCTCCAAAACGAAAGTAATGTCAGTGGGAAAGAAATATAAACGGATTGAGTGCCAAATAGGAGGAACAAAGTTAGAACAGGTGGACGGTTTCAAGTACTTACGATGCATATTCTCACAGGATGGCAACATAGTGAAAGAACTGGAAGCAAGGTGTAGCAAAGCCAATGCAGTGAGCGCTCAGCTATGATCTACTCTCTTCTGCAAGAAGGAAGGCAGTACCAAGACTAAGTTATCTGTGCACTGTTCAATCGTTGGACCAACTTTGTTGTATGGGAGCGAAAGCTAGGTGGATTCAGGTTACCTTATCAACAAGATTGAGGTCACAGATATGAAAGTAGCTAGGATGATTGCAGGTACTTGTAGATGGGAACAATGGCAGGAGGGTGTCCACAATGAGGAAATCAGAGAAAAACTGGGAATGAACTCTACAGATGTAGCAGTCAGGGCAAACAGGCTTAAATGATGGGGTCATGTTACACGCATGGGAGAAGCAAGGTTACCCAAGAGACTCAGGGGTTCAGCAGTAGAGGGTAGGAGGAGTTGGGGCAGACCAAGGAGAAGGTACCTGGATTCGGTTAAGAATGATTTTGAAGTAATAGTTTTAACATCAGAAGAGGCACCAATGTTAGCACTGAATAGGGGAACATGGAGGAATTTTATAAGGGGGCTATACTCCAGACTGAACGCTGAAAGGCATAATCAGTATTAAATGATGATGATGATAATATTTTACATTATTCCTTGTATTTAGCTAAATCATCAGCATTGGAGCTATTCTTGGTTGACAGATACATTTTCCTTTTTGTCTTTCAGTAAATCTTTATTCCTTGTGTCATCCATAGTTTTATTATAGAGTTCTGTTTAATTTGGGTAACGTTTGGAGGAAAACAGTTTTCAAACACGGTACTGACATTGTTAATAAATGTGTTATATTTTTCATTCATGTCATGAGCACTATAAACATCTTTCCAGTTCTTGAGCAGTTTTCTAAAACACTGAATTTTTGGTTGATTGACTACTCTCCTATACTCAGATTTAGCAGTCTTGATAATCTGCTGAGAATTTACATCTAGAACAAGGAGCTGCATGTCATGTTATGATACATTTATTACAGGTTTTATGATATGATTTTGTTCCTTTGATTTGTCTATAAAAATGTTATCAATGGCTGTCCTTGAGGATTTAGTGATCCTAGTTGGAAAGTTTACAGTGAGAGTTAGATTGAAAAACAACATTACTAATTGCAGTAAATGTTTACTGGAAGATTGCTTAGAAAATCTGCATTAAAGTCACCAGCAATCAAAATTTGTTTGTTTCTTCCTGTTAAATAACCCAAAAGAGCTTCTAGATGATTTATGAATAGATTACAATTTCCTGCAGGTGTTCAGTAAATAGCTACTATTATATAGGATCTGTTATTGAACTCTACTTCTGGGCCACATGCATCTAGATGCTGCTCTAAACACAATTTATTAATGTCAATGTTCTTGAATTTATGGCAGTTTTTAATAAATGTGGCAATTCCTCCTCCATCCATATCAACTCTGCAGAAGTAGGAAGCTAGCTTAAATCCTGAAATGTTTAACATATCTATACCAGTGGTCACCTTATGTTCAGAGAGGCAGATTATGTCAATTTGGTTAGATGAATTCATTTCATCAATACAAATGAGTAGTTCATCAACTTTATTTCTGAGTCCTAGAATGTTCTGGTGTAATAAAGATAACTGATTAGATTAGATTAGATTAGTTATTCATTCCGTAGGTCTGTGCTGAGGAGATCCTCATGGATGTGGAACATGTTAATTTTTTTTATTCACATAGATTACTTTCAAATTTCTTATGTCTGAAAAGATAATGTTGGCATGGTTGATCACTTCACTATCTTTGCCCAATTAGAGAATATGAATGAAAAAGATCTCAAAAAGTTCTTGACTTCAAATTTGTACAAAATACTCAAATCATTCAAGCTAACAAAAATGAGGAGAGCAATGTGCTGACCCTATGGCTCCCACATCCAAATGGTGCAATTGGCAGAGGACCACAACTGAAAATGAATAGCGTTTTTTCAAATAATGTCAACAACAAACACAGGTCATCAGGGAAAAAGAGTAATGTACTATTACTAACAGACAGTCATGGCAGGAATCTATCCAGCATGCTCCGTGAGAAAAATCGCGACATAGCAGTGACTAGTGTAGTGAAACCGGGAGCGGGATGTAAAAATGTTGCAGACATTAACTCTCAGACGAAATTAATGCAAGAAAATGTCTTTATCGTCTGTATGATGGGTTCAAACGATGTGGCAAAAAATGAAGCAGAGGTTTGCGTGAAAACGCTACAGAATTTTTTACAAGCTAATAAATGCAGAAACACAGTAGTTTCCACACTTCCTCATAGGCATGATCTGATTTATAGTTCGTGTGTAAACAAAGAAATTCGGAAAACAAACATTAAAATAAGGAAATTGTGTTCTCAACACACAAAGTGCGATGTACTGGATATAAGCAAGCTGCATCGAAATCTGCACACGAAGCATGGAATGCATTTGAACTATGAAGGGAAAAGATTTGTTTGTGATTGTGTTAGTGAAATAATTAAAGAAAGACTTGTAAGGGATAGAACAATTTATCAGCTTCCTGAACATCCTTCCAAAAGTGAGGAAAACAAAATAAACAAGAAAGAAGAACGGAAATACAACACTGCTGACGTTCCTAATTTAAACTAGAGGTATGTGATGCTGTAAATATGATTCCCAATTACCAAACCGTGAATACGCCCGAACTAAAAATTTATCACCATAATGTGCAATCCCTGCGTAATAAGATTGATGAAATTAACGTTCTATTAACACACGAACTTAATGATATCTCAGTGTTATGCATTTCTGAGCACTGGCTTAACCCAGACTTAATCCAGAATTCAAAAATAAACAAATTTGTCTTGGCTACTTACTACTGCAGGAAAAACAGCAAGCAGGGCGGGGTAGCAATTTACACAAAGGATAATGTAGATTTTATTACACTACCTGACTTAACTAGGGCAAATGTCGAAAAGGATTATGAAATTGCAGCTATAAATATTACTCAGTTTAACCTGGTTATTGCTACAGTTTACCGATCATCGTCCAGGAATTTTGAACTTTTCTTAAACAAAATGGAGACACTACTAAATAAAGTAAATAAAATGGATTGTGAATTGATAATCTGTGGGGACTTCAATATTGACTTCCTCACGAATAGTGGAAATAGGGAGACCATTTTGAATCTTGCAACGTCCTACAATTTAAAGGCTGAAGTAAAAGCAGCTACCCGAGTATCATAAACTTGCCAAACAGCTCTTGATCAGTTTCTAGTCAAGAAGAGTTTACACAACACCTCACTAAGAATTTTCAATGAAGGTTTTAGTGATCATCTTGCTCAAATATTAAGCATAAAAGTACAAGGCAGTATTATTAACAACATGCCTTTCAGAACAGCATATCATAGTTATAATCAGCATTATGTGAACTACTTCAACAACTTATTACAGAAAGAAAAATGGCTAGGAGTGTACAAAATGAACGATATAAATGAAAAATTCAACACTTTCATTGATGTATTAACCCATTTCTTTGAACTTGCGTTCCCACTGAAAACATTAACCATACGGGGAAACTCTAGAACAAACAGCTGGATCACAAAGGGAATAAGAGTCTCATGCCAGAAGAAAAGACTACTTAATGAAATATGTAACTCAAAAAATTCCTCACCTGTAGTATGCGCATACTACAAAAAATACTCCAAAATATTAAGAAATGTAATAAAAGCAGCAAAAATAATGCATAATGATGAAATCATTTATAATTCAGCTAATAAATCAAAGGCTATGTGGAGTGTTATAAAAAAAGAATGCGGAGAATACAGACAACCTTGGAAAAATATAACACTATCACATAAAAATAAAAAAGTAAGAAACCCCTTAGAAGTAGCCAACACATTTAACAACTTGTTGCTGAAAATATGTTACAGTCAAACTTTAAGAGCACCCAGGCAAATGAATATAAAATAAGTGCATGTAGAGGATCAATGTACATCAGTTCTGTTTCACAAGATGAAGTAGCTAAAGCAATAAAAGGACAAAAAAATTCCAAATCGGCAGGTATTGATGGTATACCTGCAACAATGTTAAAGAAGAGCGCATCAAACCTGATTGAAGTACTCACACATTTATGCAACTGCTCACTTCAGGCAGGCACTTTCCCTGATGTGTTGAAAACATCAAAAGTTATTCCTGTATTTAAAAAAGGGGATAAAGACAATGTAAATAACTACAGACCCATCACAATTTCCTCCTGCATCTCTAAAGTACTGGAAAAAGTGATGTATGAGAAACTTATGAAATTTATTAATAAAAACAGCATCCTATGTAATGAACAACATGGATTCAGAAATAAGAGGTCAACAACAACTGCTATCTATGAGTGCATCAATTCCATTCTAAACCTGATGGACAAAAAACAGGAAACAATAGGAGTCTTTATTGACTTGTCAAAAGCTTTTGACATGGTGGACCATAAAATTCTGCTAGCAAAGCTAGAAAGAGATGGTATTTGAGGTCTGTCCAACAAGTGGATCAGTTCCTTCCTGACAAATCGTATGCAGGCAGTGTGTGTCAAGCACACAAATATTGAACTAAAAACTGTATCTAATCACTTATCTGACTACAAACAAATAAAATGTGATGTACCCCAAGGATCCGTATTGGGACCCCTTCTGTTTCTTCTGTACATAAATGATCTAAGCTTAAATATTGATGCACACAAAACAATCATATTTGCAGATGACACCAGGATTCTACTAAAAGGAGGCGACGATGAACAGTTACAGCAGACAGTAAACACGGTCATGAAACAACTTAGTAACTGGGCACAGAGTAATCAGCTTGTAATAAACAGTAAGAAAACCGTTGCTCTAAAATTCCACAATGTTCCTAACAAGGACATGTTTATCCCATCAGTCTCTATCAATGATGAGCCAGTTGGTAACAGTACTGAAACCAAATTCTTAGGACTTTGGCTGCAGAGTAACATCAGATGGAATAAGCATATTGAATATCTCAATGCTGAACTGAGCAAAACATGTTATCTTCTTTGTTCATTAAAATCATGCTGTAGTGAGAAAACAGTATTGAATGCATATCATGCGTACTTTCATTCTCATCTTAGATATGGGGTCACCTTCTGGGGAAACTCTAAAACATCTAATAGCACTTTTAAACTACAAAAAAGGGCCATTAGAATCTTGTTTGGGTGCAAGCCTAGAGACTCTTGTAAACCCCTGTTTAAGAAATCTGGTATTCCCCCATTACCATGTGTATACATTATGGAAACCCTTTTGTTCTTTAAATTAAATGATATACATGAGCACTTTACCAGACAAAACAGAAACATACATATGACTCAAATCAGCACTGCACTGTGCCAAAAAGGTACTTTTCACATGGGAGTTAAGCTTTATAACAAACTTCCTGAAAACATAAAAGCTATCACTGAGGTCAATACATTTGGAAAATCTCTAAAATCATATTTACAGCATCACTGCTTTTACTCCATTGAAGAATATTTAAATTTATGAAATGTGTTATATAAATACTTACTTATGTGTAAAGTGTATTATTGTAAGCTTACATATGTATGCCTTTAAATTACTTTCAGACTGTATATTTATAACTTGACTTGTCCAATGTCTTATGCATAAGCTCCTATGTAGACAACAGGACCAATAAAATACAATCTACAATCTAAAATCTACAAACCCCAATTAACCCACCATGGCCAGAATGCAGAGCTTTACTTCACAACTAAATACTTGGGCAGACAAAGGCTATGCATTTTTTAAACAACAATGTATGGAATTTCTTTGAAAATCAACTATGAGAAAGAAAATGATGTGCTGTACTGTGCTATGAAAATATGAACTTTCATTTTTGTTTCTCACGTTTGGTTTTAACTATGATGGCAGGGAATTTAAACCATAATATAAATTGTTCTCCCACACATTTTGTTTCTCTGTATATATATTTTTTAGGAACAAAATTGAATGCACTTAATGTGCTCTTTTGTTTTTTCCTTGCACTCAGTTTTAACAGAAAACCTGTATTCTAGGAAAGCTTACCAGCTTATGATTAGAATATAATTACCCAATCTGACAATGAAAACTCCAGGTTGGAATATCAACTGTACAAGGAAATTATAGATTGCAACTCACTGTAAAGGTGACACGCTGAGTTGTAGATAGGCACAATGAAATGACATTTACGCATTAGCTTTTGGTCAAAGCATTCTTCAGAAAAGGAAACTCACACATATTCATTCACACAAGCAAACACATCTCACACATACACTTGACTGCCATTTCTCGCTCTGGTCTGAGATGCTGGGGACGATGGTCATTGCTGCGTGAGCTGTGCTTGCTTGTGTGAATGAATGAGTGTGTGTGTGTTTTGTTTTGTGGAGAAAACTTTGCTGAAAACAAATGTGTGAGTGTCTTTTCATTGTGCCTCTCTGCAACTCAACATGTCATGTTTATGGTTTAGATTAGATTAGATTAGTTATTCGTTCCATAGATCTGTGCTGAGGAGATCCTCATGGATGTGGAACATGTTCATTTTTTTAAAAAAATGTTTTAAGCTGAAGTAAGAATACTAATAGTATGAATATATACAATACATCATTTCTTTCTATTAAAAAATTTGTCAATGGAGTAGAAGGAGTTGGCCACTAGTAAGTCTTTCAGGCTCCTTTTAAACTGATCTTTACTTGTAACTAAATTTTTAATGTTTGCTGGTAAATTATTGAAGATGAGTGTTCCTGAGTAGTGGACCCCTTTATGAACTAAAGTAAGTGCTTTTAAGTCCTTGTGCAGACCATTTTTGTACCTGGTATTGTATGTATGAACTGAGCTGTTTGTTGGAAAAACAGATATATTATTTAGGAAAATTTTTATTAAGGAGTAAATATACTGATAGGCAGTAGTTAGTATACCCAGTTCTTTGAAGAGGTTTCTACAAGACGTCCGTGAGTTTACTCCACAAATAATACATATTACACGCTTTTGGACTCTGAAAACTTTTGTTTGACTTGAAGAGTTACCCCAAAATATTATACCATATGACATTATGGAATGAAAGTAGTCAAAGTATGCAAGCTTTTTCACTTTTATGTCCCCTATGTCTGCTAACACTTGAATTGCAAATACAGATTTGTTAAGGCGTTTCTGCAGTTCTGTGGTGTGCTCCTCCCAACTGAATTTATTATCAAGTTGTAATCCCAGACTGTCAACCCCTTCTATCTGCTCTTCTTCGTACTTTATGCATTTGCTGGGTGGAAACCTCTTACAGGTTCTGAATTGCAGATATTGAGTCTTTTCGAAGTTTAATGTCAGTGAGTTGGCTTTAAAACATTTATTAATATCCATGAAAATATCATTAGCAGATCTTTCTAGAACTACACTCGACATACTATTTATTGCAATACTCATGTCATCTGCAAACAAAACGAACTCTGCTTCTGGCAGTGTAACTGATGAGAGATCATTAATGTACACAAGAAAAAGCAATGGCCCTAAGATGGATCCTTGTGGGACACCACATGTAATTTCTTCCCATTCTGATGATGACTTAATTCACTAGTCCCTTGCACTGACACCCTTTGTTTCCTCTTAGTGAGGTATGACTTGAGCCATTTTATAGCACTGCCTGTGACACCATAGAATTCTAATTTATTTTAAAGGATGGTGTGGTTTACACAATCGAATGCCTTTGACAAATCACAGAAAATACCTGCTGCTTGTAACTTTTTATTTAATGAATTAAGTACATTTTCACTGTAGGTGTAAAAAGCCTTTTCGATATCAGAACCCTTCAGAAACCCAAACTGTGTTCTTGACAATATGTTATTTGTGGTCAGGTGGTTGAGAAGCTGCCTGTAGCTGCAAACTAATGGGAATATAATTGCTTTGGTGAAGATGAACTGGTAGTTTCTGATTACTTTCTGTTAAACATTGTTTAAATGGAGGCTGTATGCTAAAATCTGACTCCTGTTCATCTGTTTTCTCAAACTGAGTGCGTCTGCCAATCTCTCTTAAAACTCGTTTTCTTTCCCCCTTCCCTATCCTAAAAAAGGCATCTCTCTGACACCTGTGACCACTGTTATTTTACCATTTGTGACAGTGTCACCCCTTAAGTTTTCTGCTATCAACCCAGACAGTTTTCCCTTCCCTTTCCTATTGAGATGAAGGCCATGCCTAGTGTAGTCCCACCTATTGACAGCATCCACAGGAATCAAACCAATATGGTACCCTATATCCGTCCTAAGCAGTCACACCAACTCCAAGTTCATCCTCCCGAGATAAGAGTTCAAATGAGGCCGATCATGGCGTCTCAACACAGACACAAATCCCGCACTCGTATGCTATCTTCACCAGGTCACTCTGTATGGAATATTCAGAGTCTCTGTCAATGCTATTTCCTGGACCGACCACTATAACCATGGCACCCTCCATTGTGAAATCCTTGCATAAAGAACCTACATCCTCTGTTACCTGACCCACATCTGCACAGGGCTTGAAAAAGTTAGTGACCTGGCACTCTGGAACTAGATTTTCCTGCAATAGTTGGCCAACACCTCTACAATGGGAACTACCTAACAAAAGTAACTACACAATCTCAGTCATCCAAAACTTTGTAATAGTCCCCATTTACAGAATCAAACTATGTGAAATAATGTCACTGAATTTATGGACCTCTCAGATTCAGCACCTGGAGAGGCCTCACTCATACCTTGTATACTAATGGTCCCTACCAATTTACCCATTCTGTTTAAGCTATCATGGTAGAAACAGACTGCGAGGAGAAAGACACTGAAACTGCACATTTTCACAGCACAGCATTTTCTTTCTTGCTCTTAGTTTTAAGAGAACACCTGTAGACTGCTGCTTAAAAACATATGTAGACTATGACCATCTGAATATTTATTCAAGTACTGTATAAGAATTTAAAGTAAAATGGTCAAGAATTTTTGAGATTTTTGCAAAACCTTCAGGCAGTTTAATTCGTTGCTCCAACCCATCAACTTATAGCGTTGCATAATGTTACAAAATATTTTAATGGAGAACAACTGGTAGAGCACTGTGTCATTGTGATGTCATAGTTATTGTTACTTTATTAATTACTTACATTCTTTTGTATTTGGGAAAAAAAACATACCTCAAAATGCTCCCTATGAATAGCTGCAAGCAGTGGTGTACAGCCGTTGTCATCCTTGAAATTCACATCTGCACCAGCAGCAATCAAATGAGTGACTATCTATTGTATCAGAAACAAGAAGAGTTAATCATTCATATTAATTAGAAATTATATAAAGATACAAATTTTACTTAACAAAGAAATGAAATGAAAAGAACATATCTTGTCCCTAGGTTTCCACTGTATATTGACAATGTTTGACACATTGAAACAACAACTAATGAGGGTTACAGGAACATACGATATATTGCAGGGAGGGTTCCTACCTGTGAAGCTGGTATTGGTGGGAAGGATCCAGGTGGCACAGGCTGTGCAGCAGTCATTGAAATGAAGAACACTGTGTTTGGAGATATGCTGAGCAACAGGATGGTCCAGCTTTTTTTTTGGCCACAATGTGTCAGTGGCCGATCATGCAGACATACAGCTTATTGGTTGTCATGCCCATGTAGAATTCAGCACAATGGCTGCAGCTTAGCTTGTAGAACACATTACTGATTTCACAGGTAGCCCTTCCTTTCTTAGGAAAGGTGGTGCTTGTGACTGTAATGGAGTAAGTGGTGGTGAGAAGTTGTATGGGACAGGTTTCCCATCTAGCTCTATTACAGGGATATGAACCATGACACAAGGGGTTGGGAACAGGGGTTGTGTAGGGATGGACAAGGATATTGTGTAGGTTTGTTGGGCAGAGGAATACCACTGTAGGAGAGGATACTGGGTAGGGCTTTCCTGATTTCAGAGCACATTGAGAAGTATTCGAAACACTGGCAGAGAATATGATTCAGTTGCTCCAGTACTGGGTGGTACTGAATCAGGTGAGGAACGCTCCTCTGTGTCCAAATGATGGGACTTTGGTAGTGGTGGGTGTCTGGAGAGATAAGGCATGGGAGATGTGTTGTTGTTAAAGGTTGGGAGGGAAATTATGGTCTGTGAAGGCTTCAGTGAGACTTTTTTTTATATTTCAAGAGGGACCGCTAGTCACTAGTGATATGACAGCTATGGGTGGCTACGCTATATGGAAGGGACTTCTTGGTATGGAATGAGTGGTAGCTCTTGAGGTCGAGATATTGCTGGTAGCTGTCATGTTTGATATGGACAGAGGACTGATGTAGCAATCTCTGACGTGGAGGTCAATATCAAGGGAAGTGACTTAATGGGTTGAGTAGGAACAGATGGAGTGAATGGGAGAGAAGGTGCTGAGTTTCTGGAGGAATGTGGGTAGGGTGTCCTCAACTGTGATCCAAATCACAAAAATTTCATCAATTAATCTGTACAAGGTGAGGCGTTTGGGAATCTGGGTGGTTAGGAAGGAATCTGTCATATGTTGACAACATAAAGACTTGTACATTGTTATGCTTAAAACTATATGGAGCCATCAAGGGCACTCTGAGGTAAGCAATCGGAGACACAATGCAGAGAGGAGGCAAAAGTGGTAACATTTAGATTACCATACATAAATAGTAACACTAGAGCCATGCAAATTGCAGACACTCTGGGCAGCTGTCCCAGGGGAGAAATTTCACTTCAGAGAACTCCATCCACTGCCTAGATGCTGTTGCAAGGCTTCACTGTAGAAGATAGCCATGAAGAAACAATTCTTAGCAGATGCAGCAAGCTTGATACTTTCTCCTGAGAACTGCAGCGTCAGTGGGTTTACACAGGTTAGAGTGCTACCACAGAAGTCTACCCATAGAAGGATGGAGTGTGGGGCCAAGTGACATAAAACAATGTTGTTGATAGCCATAATGGGAGTGGCAGTGATGTTTAGCTTTCAGATGAATGCTGTTGATACCAAACTTGGAGTTTGTTGATGTAAAATCCAGAAGCATCCCTACCTACCGAATAGGAGTAGGGAAGGAATTTGATCATGCTCGATCAGAACAACTCAGCTGATTGGTTGAAGCTTGTTAAGTGCCAGTGGAGTGGTGGATTGACTATAGAGTGGTGGAAATGGTGCACCATAATGATTAATTAAAAACCCATGTTTTTTGTATTCAGCAGGAGTTCACAGTCATATTGCTGGGGCACTCACTCCATATCACTCATGGCCAGCCTCAGTAAGCTCTAACATGTCTGTTTTCCTCACTTGGAGTGGTACTTTCAATTTTTAATTTGTTTCTGTTAGTGTTTGCTGTTTCAGTTAGCACCCACTCCCATGGCTTCAGACACTGTCTTCTGCTGTGTGGCCAGTTGCCTCCCTTGCTTTTTATAATCTTTAGAATTAGCCTTCAGTGTATCAGTTATCCAGATGGCAAATAAACATTGTTAACCGGACTCCTGAATTCCACGAGTCTCCTGCTGCAAGCATCGTGTTGAGTCCCAAGATCTGCATCTTTCATAGATGCCTTGTGACAGTGTTTGGCACTAATCCAAGTCATCTACCTGCCATCACTGGAAATTTGTCTTTCTGCATTACCTCCTCGCCGCATGGAAATTGTAGGCTTGCTTCTACCCTGTGTCTGGTCATGACAGTTCCTCCAGATGGATCATGAATAGGTTGGTGAAGGATGGTGCTATGTTGGTGCCCATAGCCGTACCCCAGATTTGTTTGTAGGTGATGCTGACAAAGTGGAAGTAATGGTGGGTGAGGGTACAGTTGATCATGGTGAGAAGAAGGGAGGTTGTGGGTTTGGAAGCCATCGGGCATTGCAAAAGGAAGTGTTCAATGGTGATAAGGAGATGGACATTAGGTGTGTAAGTGTAAAGTGAGGTGGCATCAATAGTGACAAGCAGGGGACCATGTAGTGAAGAAACAGGAACTGTGGGGAGTAACTGGAGGAAATGGTTGGTATGTTTTATATGGGAGAGTAGGTTGTGGGTAATAGGCTGAAGGTGTTGGTCTTTGAATGTAGGGATCCTCTCAGTGGGGGCACAGAAATCAGCCACAACAGGGCATCCTGGGTAGTTGGGTTATAGATATCAGGGAGCATGTAGAACATAGGAGTTCAGGGAGTGATAGGTGTGAGGAGAGAGATGGACTCTGGGAAGAGGTTCTGGGATGGGCCTAAGTAATTTGAAGAGAGATGGAGATCTAGCTGGATTTCTGGAATGGGGTCACCATGACAGGGTTTGTAGGTAGATGAATCTGACAGCTGGTGGAGTCCTTCTGCCGGGTAATCCTTACAGTTCAAAATGACAGCCTTTTCCAGCAGATGGGATTATACAGGGTGATTCAAAAAGAATACCACAACTTTAGGAATTTAAAACTCTGCAATGACAAAAGGCAGAGCTAAGCACTATCTGTCGGCGAATTAAGGGAGCTATAAAGTTTCATTTAGTTGTACATTTGTTTGCTTGAGGCGCTGTTGACTAGGCGTCAGCGTCAGTTGATGCTAAGATGGCGACCACTCAACAGAAAGCTTTTTGTGTTATTGAGTACGGCAGAAGTGAATCGACGACAGTTGTTCAGCGTGCATTTCGAACGAAGTATGGTGTTAAACCTCCTGATAGGTGGTGTATTAAACGTTGCTATACACAGTTTACAGAGAATGGGTGTTTGTGCAAAGGGAAAAGTTCTGGACGGCCGAGAACGAGTGATGAAAATGTAGCACGCATCCAGCAAGCATTTGTTCGCAGCCCAGGAAAATCGACTCACAGAGCTAGCAGAGAGCAGCAAATTCCACAATCAACTGTATGGAGAGTCCACATTGGCACTTATCTGTCCGTAACTACCTGAACGTCAACTACCCGAGGCGATGGATCGGCCGCTAGGCAGCCCGTGACAGAGCACTTCATCACTGGCCTCCAAGAAGCCCTGATCTTACCCCCTGCAATTTTTTCTTATGGGGGTATGTTAAGGATATGGTGTTTCGGCCACCTCTCCCAGCCACCATTGATGATTTGAAACGAGAAATAACAGCAGCTATCCAAACTGTTACGCCTGATATGCTACGGAGAGTGTGGAACGAGTTGGAGTATCGGGTTGATATTGCTCGAGTGTCTGGAGGCGGCCATATTGAACATCGCTGAACTTGTTTTTGAGTGAAAAAAAACCTTTTTAAATACTCTTTGTAATGATGTATAACAGAAGGTTATATTATGTTTCTTTCATTAAATACACATTTTTAAAGTTGTGTTATTCTTTTTGAATCACCCTGTATGTTTAGGATCAGTTTTAAGGTGGTGGATCATGGTTCTTTCTGCAGATGTAAGCTTAGTTTGCACATTGAGTGATTTTGGTCTTACGAAATTCTGGAGTTAACGTAGGGACATTTGGAGGCAGTGTGGGTGGATCACGGTTGGGTAGAGTAGTGAACTGAGTCAGCAGGGTTCAACACTGGACTTTGGTTGTGTCTGATTGGTAGAGTTGGTGGGAGAGGAAAAGAAAAAAGTTTCCACTGTAGGAGCATGTCATGCCCACATAGAATACATCAGAAGGTGGCAAGAAAGTGTTACCACTGTAGAGACCAGTTGAAGGAGAGAAGGTCTTTAACAAGTTCTGCATGACTGAATCTGGGAGTGGGGCAAAAGGTGAGATCTTTGGAATTGTTTGATACTTCTGTGGGACTAAAGCTTTTGGAGGAAATGTTCATGAGTGTGTTTTGGGTCTGTTTAGGTTCTGAATTCTGTACGGTTGTGGGAGGTAGTTTTTGAGGATGGGACAAATGTAGTAGTTCCATGGGGCAAAGTTTGTCAGATATGGGGGGATTTGGGGGAGGTTTGAAGGTTGCTGCAATGATGGTGGATAGTGGTAGTCCAAGGTGGGAGTAGGAAGTGAACAGATTGGAAAGTTTTTTCAGGTGGTGTCCCTATAGAGTGTGAGTGTGTGTATGTGTTTGTGTTTTTTGTTTATTTCCAACGAAGACCTTGTTGACCAAAAGCTTATTTTCTGACAGTCTTCTTGTTGTTCCTATCTGTGACTCAGCATCTCTGCTGCATGATGAGTAGCAACTACTCTTTTCATATACACTCATTCTGTATTTAAGATCACAACACATTACATCTGTAAACAACACACTCCAGTAAAATTTCTTACTATAACGTTTTTCACATCTTCAAACAAGGGAAAATCCAGGTTGGAATGATGACAATATTAGGAAAAGTGTCGATGGTTACTCACCATACAGACTGCTAATTAAGTAACCTTTTGGCAAAAAACAATCTTCTTAATTAGACAACACAGACACACACATACACACAAGCAAAACTCACTCACATATAACCACTGTTTCTGGCTTCTGAAGCAGACAGCAAGCAACAGCACATGAAGGGAGAAGCAATCTTGGTGGTGGGGTAATGAAAAGGTTGGGGAGGGAGGGGGAGGATAGCAAGGTAGGGTTGGAGGACAGTAAAGTGCTGCTTGTGGGAGCAAGCAGAGATGACGTAGACAGAGGGTAGAGCAACTAGTTATAGTTGTGAGTTTAAATGGAGGGCAGGAAGGGAGGGGGGCAAAACAGAAGAGAGACAAAAAGAGTGTGGGTTACATTGGTGGAACAGAAGGCTGTGTAGTGCTGGAGTGGGAACAGGGAAGATGATAGGCAGGTGAATGAAAGTGACAAACTAATGCTGATTTCAGGAGGGTTCTGAGAATGTAGGATATATTGCAATACCCTGTGTTCCCATAACCCTCCTGACCTCAGCCTTCATTAGTCACTGCCATTCACCCACCTATCCTCTTCTATGTTCCCACACCAGCACTACACAGACTCGCAGTATTTTTATTTCTCTCTATTTCTGCACCCCCACCCCCCAATCTCCATCTAACCTCTCGACTATACCTAGCTGCTCTATCCTCTCTCCTCCTCATCCAGCTTTATGGTCCCACAAGCAGCACTTTACCATCCCCCACCACTTCCCTGCTATCCCCCCCATCCCCAACCACACCTCCTCCTTACCCACAGCACTCAAACTGCTTCTTTCATTGTGTGCTATTGCTCACAGACTGGCCTTGGCAGTAAGAGACACTGGGCAGGTGTGTGCAAGTTGTGTTTGTGTGAATGAGCTTGCATATGTTGCGTATTTCAGAAGAAGGCCTTCTTTTGGCCAAAAGCTTACTTGTTTACCAGACTGAAATGTAACAATACATCAAAAAGGAAAGTTGCTACTCACCATATAGCAGAGATGCTGAGTCATGATAAGCACAACAAATGACTGTCATAAATGTAGCTCCCAGCCAGTAAGGTCTTCATCAAAATTAAATGACAAACACACACATTAGCAATCTCTTTGTTGTGCCTGTCTGCGACTCAATGTCTCCATTATATAGACAACAGCAATCTAACCTTTTCAAATCATTAAGAATATTTTGTTTTTAAGAGTGTAACTGGTTACAATGGAAATTATCTTTATAGTTATTATTATTATTATCCTTTTCTCAGATGTTATTTCTGGTTGAAAATGGAAAGTGGCGCGGACCTTGATCAAGCGTCACTTCCTTTTAACTGTACGGTATATGTTACATTGCATTTAGGAACTTTCTGGTAATTGAACATGTATCAATAATTACAGATTTCTGTAGTTGTATATATAAGTCTGGATGTAGCTGTATTGCGTTGATGTATTGGTGGATATTGCGTGGTATGACTCCTGTAGTTGAAAGTATAATTGGTATGTCAACTTTATCCTGATGCCACATGTCCTTGACTTCCTCAGCCAGTTGGATGTATTTTTCAATTTTTTCACCTGTTTTCTTCTGTATACTTGCTGTATTGGGTATGGATATTTCGATTAGTGTGTTAATTTCTTTTTTTTATTGGTGAGTATGATGTCAGGTTTGTTATGTGGTGTTGTTTTATCTGTTATAATGGTTCTGTTCCAGTATAATTGGTATGTCAACTTTATCCTGATGCCACATGTCCTTGACTTCCTCAGCCAGTTGGATGTATTTTTCAATTTTTTCACCTGTTTTCTTCTGTATACTTGCTGTATTGAGTATGGATATTTCGATTAGTGTGTTAATTTCTTTTTTTTATTGGTGAGTATGATGTCAGGTTTGTTATGTGGTGTTGTTTTATCTGTTATAATGGTTCTGTTCCAGTATAATTTGTATTCATCATTCTCCAGTACATTTTGTGGTGCATACTTGTATGTGGGAACGTGTTGTTTTATTAGTTTATATTGTATGGCAAGTTGTTGATGTATTATTTTTGCTACATTGTCATGTCTTCTGGGGTGTTCTGTATTTGCTAGTATTGTACATCTGCTTGTGATATGATCTACTGTTTCTATTTGTTGTTTGCAAAGTCTGCATTTATCTGTTGTGGTATTGGGATCTTTAATAATATGCTTGCTGTAATATCTGGTCTTTATTGTTTGATCCTGTATTGCAATCATGAATCCTTCCATCTCACTGTATATATTGCCTTTTCTTAGCCAAGTGTTCAATGCGTCTTCATCAATGTGTGGCTGTGTTAGATGATACGAGTGCTTGCCATGTAGTGTTTCCTTTTTCCAATTTACTTTCTTCGTATCTGTTGATGTTATGTGATCTAAAGGGCTGTAGAAGTGGTTATGAAATTGCAGTGGTGTAGCAGATGTATTTATATGAGTAATTGCTTTTGTGTATTTTGCTTAGTTTCTGCTCGTTCTATAAGAATTTTCTTAAATTGTCTACCTGTCCATAATGTAGATTTTTATGTTGATAAATCCCCTTCCTCCTTCCTTTCTGCTTAATGTGAATCTTACTGTTGCTGAGTGTATGTGATGTATTCTATATTTGTGGCATTGTGATCATGTAAGTGTATTGAGTGCTTCTATGTCTGTGTTACTCCATTATTATTATTATTATTATTATTATTGTTACTATTATTTTAGTAGTAGTTGTTTTAGTAGTAGAAGCAGTAGTATTAATATTGGTTACTGAAATAACTGGAAATGGTAAATTAAAAATGAGTTTTACAAAAATCTTTTATGAAAAAAGTTGATGTTGAAACCGCTGGAATAATATTATAATATAACATCTGTAAGATAATTAACATAATTTGCCTGTCAGGATGTAGTTTGAGAAGAAAAATATTGGAAGTGTCAATAAATGTCGTATGTCAGCTAAAGGCCTCTATCATTTCTGTTATTGGCATACATAAATATTTACAAAACAAGGAACCAATTTTGCAAGCAGGAATATCACCCCTTCAGACAAAAAACACTGCCAATAATAACATCAAGGTGTAATGGACAACAAACAGAAAATGAGTAGAAAATCACTTTTAATTCATGGTTATTGGCTGTCAAAATATGACAAAATACGAGGTGCTACCCAAAATTTTCCGGACTGGTGCTGCAATCTGTTGAATACCATACCTTTGGACTATTGGTCACCATCACCCTCAAAGTAGTTCCCATCCACATGTACACAGCAGTCCCAGCGCTTCTGCCACTGGTCAAATGTTTTCTTTATGTCCTGTTCTTTGAGGTGTTTATCACCGCCAGTGATGCTTCTTCAATCCTCTCTAGAGTGTCGAACTGACGGCCTTTCAACTTGAGTTTCAGTTTTGGGAATAGTACGAAGTTGCAAGGTGCCAAATCTGGCAAGTACAGAGGGTGGGGTACAACTGTCATGTTGTTTTTTGCCAAATATGTCCTGGTGAGAAGGACGTGTGACAGGGCGCATTGTCATGATGCAGCAGCCAGTTCCCTTGATGTCAAAGTTCGGGCCATCGTCGCCGCTTGTTTTCACGGAGCCATTGCAAAATGTCATAGTAGTACATGATATTCACTTTTTGGTGGGGTGGGAGGAATTCTTTGTACACAATTTGCTTAGTATCAAAGAAAATGATGATCATGCTCTTCACTTTGCTCTTCACCTGTCTCGCTTTCTTTGGCCTTGGAGAGCCCAGGCTCTTTCACAGGGATGGCTCATGCTCTGTCCCCTAAACACTTGTTGAATCATTGCAAGGGGTAGACTGGGAGGATGTTTATCGGGAACCTGATGCAAATGTTAAATTTAACTTATTCCATGATAGACTTGTGGGTATATTTGAAAGCAGTTTTCCTAAGAAATTAGTGAATCATAATTCAAATAAACTTGATAAAAAAACATGGCTGACTAAAGGGATTAAAATTTCTTGTAGCCGGAAATGGGAACTATACCAAGAGAGATGAAGAAAAGCTCAACCATTATAAGAAATATTGTAATATACTAAGGAAAGTTATAAAAAAATCCAGAAGTATGTGTATCAAGTCTGAGATTAGCACCTCTGATGACAAAGTTAAAACAATATGGAATATCATTAAAAGGGAAACAGGGCAACCAAGGTCACAGGACAACAGTATTACTGTTAAGCACAATGAAAAGCTTATAAATGCAAAATCACAGGTTGAAAATATTTTTAATAATCATTTTATAAATGTAGTGGAAAATATAGGCACTAGCTGCTCACCAGATAGGGCAGAACTCTATATGAAAGAGGCATTCCCGGTGCAAACAAATGAAATTGAAATCCTACCCACCTCACCGTCTGAAATTAAGAAAATAATAAATTCACTTAAGAATAAAAACTCACATGGAACTGATGGTATCTCCAATAAAATACTAAAATCTTGTCCACATCTGATAAGTCGAGTTCTTAGCCACATATGTAATAGCTCATTGAATCAGGGCATATTTCCTGACAGATTGAAATATGCCATAGTTAAACTCTTGTATAAAAAAGGTGACAAGACAGACGTCAACAATTATCGTCCTATTTCACTTCTGACATCCTTCTCAAAAGTGTTTGAAAAAGTAATGTACTCAAGAGTAACTTTACACATCAGTGGGAATAACGTTTTAACAAAATGTCAGTTCGGTTTTCAGAAAGGTGTTTCAACAGATAGTGCTATACATGCTTTCACTGATCAAATTTTAAATGCTCTGGATAGTAGAACATCACCAATTGGGATTTTCTGTGATCTCTCTAAGGCTTTTGATTGTGTGGATCATGAAATCCTCTTAGATAAGCTGAAGTCCTATGGAATGAATGGTTCAGTACACAGATGGTTCACTTCATATTTAACTGGTAGAATGCAGAAGGTTGAAACAGTAAACCCACATAGTACACAAAGGGCATCAGATTTTTCAGACTGGGGATGTATCAAGAATGGGGTACCACAGGGTTCTGTCTTGGGGCCTTTATTGTTTTTAATATATGTTAATGACTTGCCTAATTATATTCATGAAGATGCAAACTTGGTTCTCTTTGCAGATGACACAAGTATTGTAATCAAGCCTAAAAAGCAAGAATCAGCTGAGGAAAATGCAAATAATGTTTTTCAAAGAGTTATTAGGTGGTTTTCCGCAAATGGACTTTCATTGAACTTTGAAAAAACACTGTACATACAGTTCAGTACAGGGAAAGGCATAACACCGGAAATAAATATAGAGTGTGGAGGAAAATCTTTAGCTAAAGCAGATTGTTCAAAATTTCTGGGTGTCTTTATTGATCAGAATTTAAACTGGAAGACACACATTGACAATCTACTGAAACGATTGAGCTCAGCTACCTATGCTATTAGTGTCATTGCAAATTTTGGAGACAAGCATATCAGTAAGTTAGCTTACCATGCATATTTTCATTCTTTGCTCTCTTACGGAATCATCTTTTGGGGCAATTCATCACTAAGAAAGAACGTATTTATTGCACAAAAACGTGTTATCAGAATAATGTCTGGGGCTCATCCAAGATCATCTTGTAGACAATTATTTAAAGAATTAGGGATATTGCCAGTAGCTGCACAATATATATACAGCCTAATGAAATTTGTTGTTAGTAACCCAGATCACTTCAGAGTTAATAGCACAGTCCACAGCTACAATACTAGGAGACAGGGTGACCTTCACTACCGTTCATTGAATTTGACATTGGCACAAAAGGGGGCGAATTATACTGCCACAAAGATTTTTGGTCACTTGCCAAACAATATCAAAAGTCTGACAGACAACCAATCGGCATTCAAAAGTAAGTTGAGGGAATTCCTGAATGACAACTCCTTCTACTCCATAGATGAATTTTTAGACATAGGCTAAAGAAATACAGTAAGTATTAACAATTGTACCGTATATAAGACTAACAAAGATTATTTGGGATAAATGAATCTTTTGTACTTTGACACGTTCCACATCATTACGAAAGAATCGTGTTCATGATCCATGGAACAAGTAATATAACTAACTAACTAACTAACTAGCAAGGGTCTCCATAGCACCTTTCCCAAGATTCATACAGAATCTGGTACACAAGTACTGTTACTGTTCGTGGGTTCATCGTAAATTCGCCACACACCAGATATTACGGAAATCACTGTAGACACACAACAAATCCTCCCAGCTGAATGCCACTCCGCACATTGACTCATCAGATATACAGCTCTTGCCACCTAGCAGTGCAACTTTACAGATGGCAGCACCAATCCTGAAAATTAACTGGAATGGCTTCTGTGGTAATTTAGTGAATTATATGGATTTCTTTGAAATGTTTCATTCCAATAAGAAAATTTGCAATTTCTACATGCCAGTAACATTAAGGGAAAGGGTTATTAATGGACAGTGGAATTATAGGAGAGAGTGACTGTAGATTGTAAAAACAACATTGTGTATGGGACTGGAACTGAAAAGGAAAATGTACCACAGGATATATTAGTTATGAGAATTATAAAACCACCACATAGGTTAATGTATGTGATAACAAAAACAACAGTGATGTCTAAGGAGAGTTGTAAAAGTTTTTCGCCATTTTATTGTTGTAAATGAAATTCTTATCTTGCTGTGTTGTGCTTTATGTATGGGTTTAACTTAAATTCGTGAATATTCTAATCTTTTTACTCTTATTTGTTGACGAGGTATGACAAAATATGTAGCAAACAAATATCACAGAAGATATTTGTGAATTTTACTATCTAAAATAATTTCACTAAATCATAATTTTTCCAGGTAGGACAAAAAGGGGGGGGGGGGGGGGAGAGAGAGAGAGAGAGAGAGAGAGAGAGAGAGAGAGAGAGAGAGAGAGAGAGAGAAAGGCTGGTTAGAACAAAAACAACGAAGTGTTAATTGGGTTCAATTACAGGCACACATAACCCCAGCTTAAGATACTCATTTAATAATGATAGACAGCTCTAATACACAAAAATGAATAATGGAATTTGACATACTCATCCATCTCTTTATATATATATCATGTCAATGACCAATGGAATATATAACCAATTAAATTATTTTTTTTCCTTTCCTGACATGATAAATGAGTAAACATTAATTTATTGTTATAAATAAAGAAGAATTACTTTACCTTCTCTGACTTAAGAGATTTGAACAGTGGGGAATGACCAGCAAATTCTGTATCAATCAAACCTTCTCCTCTATGTGACAATACATTCAATTCCTGTGAAGAAATTTCAACATTAACATTTAATAATAACCTCAACAAAATTAATTATGAGCTATAAGTGTTTCAACATACCAAACATCGAGCTGTGTGCCCTTGTAATGTTGACTTCTCAGCTTCCCCTCTTTCTTTGCTATTGACATCTGCTCCTGCAGCAATCAATCTTGTGACTAACTATAAAAAGGAAGAAACATAAAGTATACATTAATGAAATAGCATAAACGCATGACTTAGAAATATATTAAAAACAAAGATTCCAAGACTTACCAAGCGGGAAAACGATAGCAGACAGGCACAAGAACAAAACACACAAACACACACACAGAATTACTAGCTTTCGCAACCGATGGTTGCTTCTTCAGGAAGGAGAGGGAAAGACGAAAGGATGTGGGTTTTAAGGGAGAGGGTAAGGAGTCATTCCAACCCCGGGAGCGGAAAGACTTCCCTTAGGAGGAAAAAAAGGACAGGTGTACACTCGCGCACACACACACACGCACACATATCCATCCGCACATACACAGACACAAGCAGACATATTTAGGCAAAGAGTAAGGGCAGAGATGTCAGTCGAGGTGGAAGTACAGAGGCAAAGAAGTTGTTGAAAGACAGGTGAGGTATGAGCGGCGGCAACTTGAAATTAGCGGAGGTTGAGGCCTGGCAGATATCGAGAAGAGAGGATATACTGAAGGGCGAGTTCCCATCTCCCGAGTTCGGATAGGTTGGTGTTGGTGGGAAGTATCCAGATAACTCGGACGGTGTAACACTGTGCCAAGATGTGCTGGCCGTGCACGAAGGCATGTTTAGCCACAGGGTGATCCTCATTACCAACAAACACTGTCTGCCTGTGTCCATTCATGTGACTGGACAGTTTGTTGCTGGTCATTCCCACATAGAAAACGTCACAGTGCAGGCAGGTCAGTTGGTAAATCATGTGGGTGCTTTCACACATGGCTCTCCCTTTGATCGTGTACACCTTCCGGGTTACAGGACTGGAGTAGGTGGTGGTGGGAGTGTGCATAGGACAGGTTTTACACCGGCGGCAGTTGCAAGGGTAGGAGCCAGAGGGTAGGGAAGGTGGTTTGGGGATTTCATAGGGATGAACCAAGAGGTTACGAAGGTTAGGTGGACGGCGGAAAGACACTCTTGGTGGAGTGGGGAGGATTTCATGAAGGATGGATCTCATTTCGGGGCAGGATTTTAGGAAGTCGTATCCCTGCTGGAGAGCCACATTCAAGGTCTGATCCAGTCCCGGGAAGTATTCTGTCACAAGTGGGGCACTTTTGGGGTTCTTCTGTGAGAGGTTCTGAGTTTGAGGGGATGAGGAAGTGGCTCTGGTTATCTGATTCTGTACCAGGTCGGGAGGGTAGTTGCGGGATGCGAAAGCTGTTTTCAGGTTGTTGGTGTAATGGTCGAAGGATTCAGGACTGGAGCAGATTCGTTTGCCACGAAGGCCTAGGCTGTAGGGAAGGGACCCTTTGATATGGAATGGGTGGCAGCTGTCATAATGGAGGTACTGTTGCTTGTCGGTGGGTTTGATGTGGACGGATGTGTGAAGCTGGCCATTGGACAGATGGAGGTCAACGTCTAGGAAAGTGGCATGGGATTTGGAGTAGGACCAGGTGAATCTGATGGAACCAAAGGAGTTGAGGTTGGAGAGGAAATTCTGGAGTTGTTCTTCACTGTAAGTCCAGATCATGAAGATGTCATCAATAAATCTGTACCAAACTTTGGACTGGCAGGCTTGGGTAACCAAGAAGGCTTCCTCTAAGCGACCCATAAATAGGTTGGCATACGAGGGGGCCATCCTGGTACCCATGGCTGTTCCCTTTAATTGTTGGTATGTCTGGCCTTCAAAAGTGAAGAAGTTGTGGGTCAGGATGAAGCTGGCTCGTTTTCCCACTTGGTAAGTCTTGGAATCTTTGTTTTTAATATATTTTTCCCATGTGGAAGTTTCTTTCTATTTTATTTACATCATCATTGACTTAGAAATATATTTCACACTTGATTTTCCTTGTTAGTTTTTACATAAAATACTTTACAAACAACAAAATTTAAAATTAAAATAATTCTAATGGTAAAGTAAGATGCATAGTACATGATGAACAAAATAAAGGGATCACATCCACTATTAAAAAATAACACGCACTTGAAAATCTATGTTAACCTATGTTTCCCCTTGCATGTCAGTGTTAAGTTACCAAATACAAGAAACAAAATACTGTCAAAGGTTTGCATTAAACACTAGTCACATGTTGACAGCTGTATCTGTTTTATGAAAATTTTGTAGTTTGTAGGACAAACCATATTTTTTTTAAATACTAAATTTATACCTCCTCTCATTTTTCAAATCATTGTCTGATCATCTTATCAATAACACAACTAAAGAGCATACAGAAACGATCCATCTTGCTGCCTGGTTCCAGTTCTGATTTTGAAGGGCTGTGACAGTGTTCCTCTGAACTTGGCCTCATGTTGATTATGGTTTGTTTGATCAGCTCACTGGACTTTTATTCCATTTCATCTTGTTTGAGAAATCTGTGGATCCTGATATTTTAGACCATTGCCCAACCATCTTTGTTCCTTTCTCAATTTTTTTTTTTTTTTTTTTCAGTTCTAATTCTGTCTTGAAAACCTGGGGCAACCTTAATTTCTTTGTATCTTGTATTTCCTCACAACATTAAGGCTTTTGTTCAGATTTGGCTCAAAAGATGAACATTTGGCTTGCATTAAGTGTCACCTATGTGCAGTATTTGCTGGATTAATATAAGTGTGAGATTTTCTTAACAGAAACAATAGTTCTAAATATGAATGCAGGAAGCAAGCAGCGGTACATTTAATTATTTCCAAATTAGTTATCAGTCATTAGAGGTAGTAGTCTTTCCTTAATTTTTATAGTCCATTAAAAAAATTAAGTATATAAAACTGTTTGTTACCCTGATAACAAGAAGATAAAAAATAGAATTGAGACATTGATAAATTGATCAAAACACTTATTTCAGCCAGGTTTTGACACTGATAATGACCTGCCACTACCCTAACTTCCAGAAAAAAGTTGCACAGTTTCTTGCAAATGTTCTTAACCTGCCATATTATGAGATAATCTCCCAGACCTGAGCATCTAAATGTAGTAATGTATCTGAACAATATGGATATCATGTATAACAGTAAACAGAAGACTTTAGAGAGGACCTTATATTTACATGGAATTTTCTATATTTACATCCATATTCTACAAATCACTGTTATTGTAAGGAGTGTGAGAAGTTTGCTTAAATGCCCTCATATGTATGATAATTAGAGTAAACTTGTCTTCATTGTCTCTACTAGAGCGGTAAGTAGAAGACAGTAGTATATTCCTCTCTGACTACTGTTTCATATGCGGGGTTTCATGGGATAGTTGCCAGCTATCCTTAAGGGTTTGTCAAATTCAGGTTTTCCTGAATTTATGTAACACACCCCTGTCAACATTTGCGCAGCTACTGCCAGTAGATTTATTTATTAATTTCCCTCACAGTAAACAACCTTACTCATTTATTATGAACTTTGAAATGCATTACCCCAATAAAATATGTAAATGCAATATTCATGTAGATTTCCAGTGCCTTCCTAATACACAGCCTAGATTCCATTATTCTAGTGACAAAGGGAATTACAAAGTTGCCCACAGAAACAGACAAAAGATAGGGACATTAATACATTATAAATTAAATCAAAAGCCTATCTCAATAGGGACCGATAGACCATAGCAGTCTGGTCCCTTTAATCCCACAAACCAACCAACCAACCTATCTCATTAGACCCTCCTTCAATAATTATTAGGACTTTTGGATTCCAGGTTCAGAGGCTCCTATTACCAACCACTGCAGAAACAAACATAGTCTTCCAGAAGCATTAATTATAATCAGAGCACTTTTTGTCAGATCCTTGTGACTTCCAGTATTTTCCCTGGCCTTCTTGTGTTAAGAGTTAATGTCTTTGAAAGGCAGACCTACTGAACTGTTCAAGATATAGCTGCAAAAATCACTAGAGGAGCCTAAAAACGGCAGCTTGGCATCAGAAAGGGCAACAAATGTAACAGATTTGTACTTTCTCATCATAATGTGAGGAGCTTGATAAATATGAAAAATAAACCTTTGTTATCATTACAGGAAACTGAAGAACCTTAAAATTATTTCTACAGATGAGCTAGGCACAACAGAACATCGTTAGAAACTCAAAGAAACTCGACACACCACATATATGGATGCAAGTGTGTATCCCATTATTGTTGGCATAATATCAGGAAAAAGCCTTATGTTGATGTTGTTCTGAGGCTGTAATTCGGAAGACTAATTTTATGCAGCTCTCCATGCTAGTCTATCCTATGCAAGTCTCTTCACCTCTGCATAACTACTACAGCCTACAACCATTTGAGTCTGCTTACTGTATTTGAGCCAAAATCTACCTCTGCAATTTATATCCCCCACATTATCACCATCATCATCATCATCATTTCTCATCTGGGGTTTCTGCAGTGTGGTGTACAAGTGCTTGCCATCTCATCCTGTCTTTATAGATTTTCTGTTTCTGGAGATCTTTCCACTGGAATTCCCTCTTGCCCATGCATGATTGCACTGTGTCTTTTCCACATTTTCTCAGCCTTCTGCACAGTCTTTTGTGTTGGCCATTTATTTCAAAATATTTTATGTCTATTCTTGTCCATTCTCATAAAGAACCCACACCACTGCAGTTTGTGTTCCTTTATTAAACTAATAAGAGGACCTTCGATGATGAGTACATTCTTATTCACCTCATCAATGATTTTGTTCTTCTTAGTAGTTTGGTTTATACTTTTTTGTAATTCTTATTTCTGTCATTTGATTTCAGTGAAGTCTTTCTCCACAGGTTACATGTCTCTAAACCATAATGGCAATTGGCACAAGGTAGTGAGGTGTATGGTTGTTTTTGTTTTTGTGGTTTATTATGGTCACATAGAAGGTTTTCTGATATGATTGTAAAAACTGGATGCTTTCTGTGTCCAACTGATTAACAGTGTTGTTTTTGGAAGTTGTACTGAGATATTTGAAATGGGAAACTGATTCTAATTTCACTCTCTCCAAATATAATTTTGACAATAATGGAATTTCCTGTATGGAGAAAAATGTAACATGATGGAAAGGCAACCACTCACCTATAGCATACTGATGCAAAGAGAAACAGTACACAAATTCACACACACAACCACACAGACACCCAAATGCATACTCCCAAGGCCAGGGCAAGATTAATTATTGATATTCAACTATTGAAATCAGTTGCCTGAGCTGATGAAGGTGGAGACAGGGTAAGGTAAGATGCTAGGAGGGGGTAGAGGGAAAGAGTCAAATCTTTAAATAGATGATGTTGTGCCTGCACAAGAAGATGAAAAGAGTATACAGAATATAAAAAAAAGACATTATGTAGAAAGATGGAGTGGTGAGTGGGACTGAGGGGGGGGGGGGGGGGGGGGGACAAAGGGGGAAGGGGGAGAACACGAACATGTTAAAGATGAGGGAGAACGGGCGGCGAGAGAGAAGGGTAGGAAGGGTATGAGATAGAAAAAGGAGAGAGTGGCGGAAAAAGAGTGCCCACATGGTGTTGCAGCGGTGAGGAAAAGTGGTAGGAGAACTTATTCCATGATCTGGATGGAGAAGGAATGGTGTGGACAGAAGAGAGAAAGGAAAAGGCAAGGTGAGGCAGTGGGTACAGGTGGATAGAGAGAGCATGGGATGTGTTGGAGAGACAATTCCCATCTGCACAGTTCTGAGACACTTGTGCTGGAAGGGGGTATGCAGTGGCTCATGTAGTGAAGAAGCTGTACAAGAAGTAAATCTCATGGAGACTCCTGCTTTCTCTTAGATTCTTTGATAAGTTATAAAGTACAATAATTTTTTAATTATTTAAATGAAAAGAGTGTATTCAAGAGTTGCCCTACAGATTTAAGTGATCTAAAGTCAGTGATTGTATCAATCTATAGAATTTCTGGAATGCTGTAACAAAGGTGTTGTTAGCTAAATTTTTATATTTCCAAGAAAAAACTTCATAAATAAAGTAAGAAATAGTTTCTGATCAGAACAGACCTCAGTTTAAGTGTTTTAGTTGAAAACAGGTAATCCATGAAATAACATGACCTAACTCAGAAATTAGGTTTCACATCAAATTTTTGTGAAGCTGCTAGATAGAGAACAGTAGGTTAGTTACCTGCATTGACAATATTATTACAATCTATGAATTTGACAATCCAAAAAGTACTGTGTAGATGTACGTACTCCATATAATTCAGTTTTTTTGTTGAGCTGCCACAAACAGATAAATTTAAGCCTCCAGAAAATCTATATAAAAAGAATTTCAGCAAAATAATATGGATTTTTTCTGCAGTAAACTAAGTGTTGTAAGCTGGCCTGTAAAACACAGCAGTTCAAACACCAGAAACTACAACAAGTACTTAAATTGTTTCTTAAATGCATTCAATGGATTTTTTTTCTCCCAGGACTTAGTAAAAGAAAGTAAACAGTTAACATAAGTGAATTAAACCAGTATTAAAAGAGACAGCTCCACAAAGAGTTAAAATTAAAAAGAAATCCAGATTTTGTTATAGAGTTGTACATTCATGCTATAATGCTGAATCCATGAATATTGTACAGGCAGCTAAAAAAATTCATAAATATTCATCCTAAAACATTGTAGCATTTGATACAGGCAATCTGGCCCACTCCATTTACGTATGAGATGTCACACTATAATGGAACTGATCAGTGCTCCTATTTCTCTCTCTTGTATCATAGAATATGATACTCACCTTGAATTTATGACACAGTCCAAGGTAAATTATTTCTGCTATTTCTGCAGTTAATTGTATGAGACACTTAGGATGTAAAAGACTGAACTGCATCTTCATGTATTTTTGTTGTTGATTTGTGTGTAACAAGTACTGTAGAGTCTGCAAGTAATGGAGGAGTCAGTTGTTTGACACATTATGGTGTGAGCTGCTTGGCTGTAAACTTGATTGGTTTTGTCTGAAAAAAATCTGGTTACTGTTTATCTCCTGTGGAAGTTTAATTAGTGGAAAATGAAGAAAATAAAAGAGCTGTTGAAAAACAAGTGGAAGCAGTGTGCAAATTATACAATTGAAAATAATCACACCTAGCACATATGTACATCATTTTTTACCATGAAACACAAGACTTTACGAGCAAGATATTCATTAAGGAACATCAAGAAAAAGCTAGTGATCTCATATCCTTCATTCCATAAATAGTTGCACATACGTACACAAGTAAGCTAAAAAAGTTTACAAGTTTTGAACATAGTTTCTTGTCAGTAGTTTATGTGGTGTAAGAGAGGAGGGTGTCTCAGTATTGCCCAGGTTATTGATCTAATTGACCTACTTATGGTCGAACTGGCCCTGCCCCTATTTCTCCCTCCCACTTTTAGCTCCCCTTGCCGCATCCCACCCTATCCCCCTCACACCTTCTCAAGTCATTCACAGCATTCCATTAAAATGAAGCAGTCAGTCACTGCTTAGTAATTTACAGACACTTAAATTCAAAAACCCAGTTGTAATGCATCCATCTTGATCGTGCTCAAAAGTATCTGCACGCTCTGAATTCTTTGCATCATCTTAAAAAAATTACATTTCATCTGAGCTCCATAAATTTGTGACTTGTCAGATTTCTTTCTTCTTCTTCTTCTTCTTTTTCTTCCTCTTTTTTATCAATATTCAGCAGAAGTTATCCAAATAATTACATAAATGATATAACTTGCAGTATTCTTGGCTGCGCGTAGTAGTACCAAAACACTCTGAAATATGTATTTTACTTAATTTTTTTGTGCCACATTCAACCAAAAACAGTATAAATGGTGTAACTTGCAGTATTTCAAAGTACTTTACAGGATGCTTGAGAGTATCCAAATGCTCTGAACTTTTTGCTCCATATCCAAAAGTACTTATCCAAAAATTACATAAAGCAGCACTTGTTTATGTGCAAAGTTTCATTTCTAGTCAAGTCACAACAAAATCTCAGTTTTATTATATTCAACATCTAAAGGCTTGTGAAGCATCACAAGACAAGCAGGCAGGCAGGCATAAGTGAGACTGAACTCACTCACCGAGTGTTTTGCTAGTTCTAAAACATCCTGTCTCACTGATATGCAAGCATCGTAATATGAGCTGCATTCAGTATTATAATACAAACATGCCAATCTAACTTCAAACTCACAGAAGACTTGTTGGCAAGAGTAAACAATTTAATCCCCACACCAAAAATTTGTCTCTAAAACTGATATCAAAGTCAGTCAAACATTATAGTGACCACCATCCCTGAATTAATTATTTTCCGCATCTGTAATGTCTGTCAAGGGTCACAATGTTAATTCAACATTTAAAATGTTTGAAAAAATATGTCAGCAGTGAAAAATAACAATATTTGCATCAAGTACCTGTACCACATTGTTATTGTGGGTGAGGTCTGTTGGCATTCTACTCCTTGCACACTCCACCAGACAGCATTCATCTCTCTCCCCACCCAAACACTTCTATCCCTTCCTCTTCCCTGTCCCCTCCAAAATGCTGCTTGCATATCACATGATAGCTGCATCCCAGCCTGAGATGCTGGGGTTGGCAGTTGTGTGTGCATGAGGTGTACCTGCGTGTGTGTGAATGGTGTGTGTCTCTTTTTACTGATGAAGGCTGTGGCTGAAAGCTCTATGTAAGTGTTTTTAAGAGTACCTGTCAGCTGTTTAACAAGTTTTCTTTACAGTAAGTAGCAATCTGTCTTTTCCTATATTGTTGATATTAAATTCATTTGAATGTGCAAAAATTGTTTGCACAACACACACTACAAATCTAACTTACAGCCTAAAGTGCACATGTCAAAGAGAATTAGCAAAGTAAGCAACATTATACCCATGTCAAAAACTTGCCCAATATCAAAGTGAGTCAAACATTACAGCGATCCCATGCTGAAGAATAAACTTCTTCTTGCAGTTCAAAACGTTTTTAAAATACTGTTAGACAGTGGAAACTTAGGGGGAAAGCAGGAAAGTGTGAAGATTTTTGATTCCATTGGAAAAAAAGTTTTTTAGTTTCACCTGTAATCAATTTAGCACTGCATCAATGACTTCTGCATTGGTTGCAAATCTTCTTCCCTTGAGCGCTTCCTTTAATTGTCCAAACATATGGAAATTGCTTGGGACCAGGTCTGGACTTTATGGCATGTGTTCCAGCATACAAATTCCAACTCCTTTATTCTTTTGGTCGTCTGTGCTGCAGAATATGGCCAAATGTTATCTTGTAGTGGGATGACACTTTTCCACAGTTTTCTATAATGTGTCGATCTGATTGCAGGTTTCAGTTCAGTTCACAACATATCACAATAGTTCTCACTGTTCACAATTTTGCCTCTTGGAATGAAATGAACAGCTGCCACGCCTTCTATGTCCCAGAATAGTGTTTGCATTATCTCACCAGCTGATGGTTGATGTTTAAATTTCTTAACTTTTGCTATTGATGGGTGTTTTCGTACCATGCTAACAGCCTTATTTTCTAGTTCATGATGATGCACCGACATTTCATCTGCAGTTACGATTTTCTGTAAAAATCCAGCTCTCTCGCAATGATGAAGGGCCAAATGTTTACAGGAGATGTCCATCCTTTGTGCCTTATACTGCACTGACAATTCTTTTGGTACACATGTTCCTCATATTTTCTGAAGATTTAGATTGTCATGTAAGATAGAATATGCTGAACCATGACTGATAGGTAAATTCTTGGGGATTTTGTCAACTGCGATTCATCAGCTTTCCATCACCTTACCGTCAATGACTTCAAAATTGTCCTGGTTGTTGACATCAATGGTCTGCTGATTGCTCCTCATCACAAAGAAAAGTTTTTTCCACTTTGAAGTTCTCTATCCATTTGCAGATCATAATCCCCATAGGTTTAATACCTTTTAATACCACAAAATGCAAATCACTACCCTCATTTCCTTCTCGGCACTGATCGATAATGGAGCTGTCTGCTACAATACAGTGACTAACTCAGTCACATCAGACAGAATTGTTGCAGACAACAATATTTCAGCCCTGGATACTAGCAATGTTACCAAGCCCTGGGGGACTGATAACCTCAGAAGTTAAGTCCCATAGTGCTCAGAGCTTTTTGAACCAAGCCCTGCAACAAAAAACTGCAAAAGTCCCATTACTTTTTGACTTCCCCTCATGTATGTGGGCTTTCCAAAAAGCATCACACCTTATTCTTTATTGTTGAAATCAGCAGTCACATCAGGGTGTACATGCTCTTGATGTTTATAGGAATATGTCGTACACATACGCGATTTTTTTTTTTTTTTTTTCATGAATGCAGAAACAACCAGCCACTGAATTATTTTATTTCCTCAATCTACATAAATGGAAATTATCACTGTAACATGGTTTAAGTAAGTATCATAAGGGTCATATAGTACTGCCATGTTAAACCATTCAAAATGTAAATGCAAATCTGCAATCTTTCAACAATGCTGAAGACAAGTGTTTTGTGATGAAACACACGTAATATGTTATGATATTTTATTTCTCTCATTTCTGTTACAGTTCTATTTTCTTATAAGCAGATGTAATGCCCATTACATCTATACAGTCTTTGAAAATGAAGCTATAATCCAAAACATGTTGAACAGCAATTGTAAAATAAATATATTGCAAAGGTGCTGTGCAAATCAGTACTGTGCAACTGACTGTGACATGAACCCAGCTTTACTTACACCACTACCTCATCTCCCACTTTCAAAATTTTATCTAAGTTGTCCTGCACAACTTGTGGGACTAGTATTCCTATAAGAAAGAACACTGTGGAGAGATGGTTTAGCCACAGCCTGAGGATTACTTCCAGATTAGAGTTTCACTCTGTACTGGAGTGTGTGCTGATATAAAACTTCCTGGTGAATTAAAAGTAAGTGCTATGTAAGGACTCAAACCAGGGACATTAGCCTTTTGCAGGAAAGGTCCAGGTCCCAGTCCCAACCTGGCATACAATTTTAATCTGCCAGGAAGTTCCATATCAGTGCACACGCTGCTGCAGAATCAAGGTTCATTCTGGGAAAATATTATTACTGAAGACACAATATTATTAGTTAATACTGCCCTAATATGTAAGTTACAATC
The DNA here is from genome assembly GCF_023897955.1 of Schistocerca gregaria. Lineage (NCBI taxonomy): Eukaryota > Metazoa > Arthropoda > Insecta > Orthoptera > Acrididae > Schistocerca > Schistocerca gregaria. The sequence goes on from NC_064920.1 coordinate 1,057,332,973, forward strand.
ACAGACAGGCCATTATATGATGTCTGTTAATAATTTTAGAGTAATTTTGCCAGTACACATCTACATCTATATTCTGCAAATCATCATCAGATACATGGAAGATGGTACATCACATTGTACCAGTTATAATGGTTTCTTCCTGTTCCATTCACATATGGAGCACAGAAAGATTGATTGTTTAAATGTCTCTGTGTGTGCACAAATTATTCTAATCTTATTCTGATGACCCTCATGTAAGCAATATGAAGGGGGTTTTAGTATAATCCTAGAGTAATCATTTAAAGTAAGTTCTTGAAACATTGTCAACAGATGTTCTTGGGATTGCTTACGTCTATCTTTAAAAGTCTTCCAGTTCACTTCCTTCAGTATCTCTGTATCACTCTCTCACAGATTAAACAAAGCTGTGACCATTTGTGCTGCCGTTCTCTGGGTACCTTCAATATCTTCTGTTAGTTCTATCTGGTACGGGTCTCACACACTAGAACAATATTCTAGAACCAGTCACAAGAGTAATTTGTAAGCAATCTCGTTTGTTGAGTGACTGCATTTCCCCAGTATTCTACCAGTAAACTGAAGTCTACCACCTGCTTTGCCCATGACTGGGCCTGTGCAATCATTTCATTTCATATCCCTACAAAGTGTTACACCCAGGTATTTGTAAGAGTTATCCAACTCCAACAGTGACTAACTGATACTATAGTCATAGGATACTATGTTTTTTCATTTTGTGAAGTACAGAATTTTATATTTCTGAACATTTAGGGCAAATTGCCAATCTCTGCACCACATTGATATCTTATCAAGATCTGACTGAATATTTATACAGTTTCTTTCAGATAACAAATCAGTATAGATAACTGCATCAACTGCAAAAAGCCTGGTTATACTATTAATATTGTCTGCAAAGTTTGAAGGTAGCCAGAAGATTCTGTACTGAAATATTAAGGCAGTAAGTTATTGACATCCTGCATTTCACCCAAAATTTTGTGGAACAACATACCTATCACCAATCAAAATGTTAGCTTTGCCACACTGGATCACATCAATGACATGCGGTATGAGGGCACAAGAAACGTCTGTACCTTACAGTCATATATTCTGTGAAAGTACATCCCTTTTTTCGAAATAAAGTAGACAAAAGACCATCAGTGCAGATGATTCTTTCCCTGCCTATTGATCCAGGGTAATTTTTCCATGGTTAAACACCCATTATCATATTAAGCATGACTCCATTTAGTGAAGAGACAAATTATAAAACTTCTAAAAGCTAAATACTCAAAGTAATTCACTAAACTACCAGAAAAATACAACAATGAATAACTATTTAGAAAACTTTATTGATGCAAAGATCAAACAACAGCAATGCCAGGTACAAATATCAACAATGTAGGAAAAGATAGATTGCTGCTTACCATAAAGAAAACACTTCAAGTTGCAGACAGGCACGATTAAAAGAGACTCTTGGTGTCTCTTAATCTTGCCTGTCTGCAACTTGACATGTCTTCATTGTGGTAAGCAGCAATCTATCTTTTCCTACATTGTTGTTATTTATGCAAAGATTTCATCCAGTTTTTAACCCATCTGTAGTTGGCATAGTACAGCTTTTATCTTCATCATCAATATATTTATGTTGACTGTATTTTGAAAGTTTTAGTTGCCTATACCCTGTACTTCCTTGTTCCAAAATTAAGTACATATCATACACACTTTCATATACATTGATATTTGGATGCAGTGCAGCCTTCACAATGTGTCAGACTTCACCAAAATGTAGCTAATCAGCCCTTCTCCAATTGTTCATGTTATATCCAATATTAAGCAGACACCGTTCTGCTAAATATAATTAATACACATTTCTGACTCTTACTATGAGCAAAACTTTATGATCTATAACACTTATTTCTACCAAATTACCTCATCTTGATGGCGCCACAGAGCCATGTGGAGAATATCTGAAAGCTCATCCTTTCTGCAAGATGATAAAGTGACTCCACCCTCTACTAGTTCTTTCAGTGCCTAAAAAATCATAAACATTATCAAGATATAAGTAAAGTATAAGTAAAATACTTGTCTGCTTTAGTAATTCATTCACATATAATGTTCCATAAATTCCATAATGAATGACAGCCTGCAGGACTGTGGATAAGGTCAGTTTATACATTAACAGGCAAAAGCTTACAGCCTTTATCAGAAAAAGAGAAATATACACCATTCATACACACAAGCAAGCACACCTCACCACCAACTCCAGCAGCTAGAGCCAGACTGCAGTAAGTAGCAATCTGTCTTCTCCTACATCCTTAAAATGTTGGTCTTTATCATTGCTACTCACAGAGGTCATAGAAAAATTCTTCCCACCTGTATTCAAATTTAATTCAACATGTTTTCCAAGTCATGTTATCATAGCTTTCCATTGAGGTAGCTGCTGCATTTTATGTTCGTTTGTGTTGTAAAAACAAGTCAGTGACAAACATTTACAAGAGACTGCAGAACTTTACATTGATGATGCTGTTGACTCCAGTACTATTAGTCATTGGACAAGCAGATTATCAGGTGAATATTCAAGACCTCCTGCATGATAACAGACCAAGCACTGCACAGATTCCTGAGAATGTGTAGCATATTCACAACGTGATTTTGGCTGACAAATGCATAATAGTGACTGAACTGGCAATATGAGTGGGACTACGAGAAGCAGGACGAGATATGATGATGCTGTGAAGGCTGCTAAACAGTAACTCAAATGTGCTTCTTCTGACTTCTACCATGCCAGTATATAGGCCTTAGTTCCAGCATGTTAAAAATATCAAAGACATGGAAAATAAATTGGATGTTTAAAAAAAACATTTTGCATTTCTTTTGGAGTGACCCTCACATGATGAGTGTGAACTGACTCACACTGACAGCTAAGGAATTATGCATAGGGTACTTTATATGTTTATATGTAATTAGGACAAAAACAGTTACATTAAAAAAAGCCAGTGCTCCTCCTTTTAACCTATTCAGATGGTGTTTTTGTATGATATTGAAAAAAAAAAAATACTTTAAGTAACTTGACACAGATTGCTATTACATGTCTGTAAGCTTGCAAAACCCATAAAATACTAACTTTAGAATTAAGTGAAATTTACATAACTGAATCCAAATGTAATGATACATTGTACAAGGGGGCGAGGCTTGTAATTTATGCTGTTACTCTGTTTTTCAATGTGTATGATTATATAACTATAATACCGTATGTTTGTAATTAAGTACAGTTCATCTGTAATTACATATGTATGTAATAACATATAAAAGGCAATGTCTATTCTGGTGTCAATGGAAAATAAATGTACTGATTCTTCTACTGTGTTGATTTTCAGTTTTCAGCCTGACATATCTTGGCAAACTGTTATAGACTGCTGCAACAGGTTATAAAACTTCACTGTGAATCCAGGATAATTATGCATAGTCTATATGGAATACTTGGACATAAGTTTTTACTTGTAGTGTTGTATTTACTCTGTTTTTCAATGTGTATGATTATATAACTATAATACCGTATGTTTGTAATTAAGTACAGTACATCTGCAATTACATATGTGTGTAATAACATATAAAAGGCAATGTCTATTCTGGTGTCAATGGAAAATAAATGTACTGATTCTTCTACTGTGTTGATTTTCAGTTTTCAGCCTGACATATCTTGGCAAACTGTTATAGACTGCTGCACCAGGTTATAAAACTTCACTGTGAATCCAGGATAGTTATGCATAGTCTATATGGAATACTTGGACATAAGTTTTTACTTGTAGTGTTGTATTTGTGAATTCTACAGTTCCTAAATTCTCTTGTTTTACTAACCATAAACACAGCCAGTGAGGATATGTATTGGCTTGCAAGTGTAACAATCTTTAGGTGCCTGGAGAGGCTTCTGCATAACGTGGTCAGCGGTTGTATGGGACAGGTCTTGAATGAAGGTCAAGTAAGTCCATCCCACTTATCCTCCCAGCACCACCTACTCCAGTCCAGTACAAGCGTCATCCATCCCATCGAAGGCAGGGTTACCTGTGAAACCTGTCAAGTGACCTACAAGCTAGTAGCAACCACTGTGCTGCAATCTACATGGGCACCATGGCCAAAAAGATGTCTGTTCATGTGAGTGACCACTGGCAAACTGTGGCCAAGGACAGCTGAATCATCCAATTGCTGAGCATGCTGCGAACACAATGTTCATCAATTCAATGATTGCTTCACAGCCTGCACCATCTGGATCCTTCCTATCAACACCAGCTTTTCTGAACTGCACAGGTGGGAACTCTCCAAGCAATATATCCTATGTTCTTGCAACCACCCTGGCCTCAACCTTCATTAGTCACTGTCCTTAACCTACCTATCCTGTTCCCTGCTCCCACTCAAGCACTACACAACTTTCTATTCCACCATCACACTCACAGTCATTTTACTTCTCTTCTTCCTGCCCTCCCACAACCACCCCATCTAACCTCTCAATCATACCTAGCTGCCCTACCCTGTCTTCACCACATCCCTGTATACTCCCACTAACAACACTTTACCAACTGCCACTCCTAATCTGCTATTCCTCCCCTTCCTTGCTCCAGCCTCCTCCTTACCTCCACTAACCAGATGGCTTCTCCCATCATACGCAGTGCAGTTGCCTGCAGTCCGGCCTCAGCAGCCAGAAACAGTCGTCATATGCATGTGGCCAGAGACAGTCATCATGTGTGTGTGTGTTGCTCTTGTGTTGTCTGTTTTAGATGAAGGCATTTTGGCTGATAGCTCACTTCTTTAGCAGTCTTTTTGTTGTGCCTTTCTGCATCTCAACATCCCCACTATATGGCAAGTAGCAAAGTATCTTTTTTCATAATACTGTCACAATTCCATCCTGAATTTTCCATTGTTTAAAATACCCAAATGGAAGATTAAAATTTGGGTGTATAACAAAAGGCATAAGAATGTCATGTAATACTAAGAGGAAACCATATGAGCAAAGAATTATCACCAGTGTTTCAAAATTCCACAACTGCTTTAAGCTGTAACACACTGTCCTAAGGAAAGTAATTTATAGGGTTAAACAATGTGGAACATTGAAAACCGAAAACGAATAACGATCAGATGCAACTTGAATACCTATGCTACAGTGATGATCCTGTTGCAGATACATCAGAAATATGGAATACATGTATCTGCACTTGAGCTTTGCTAGCAGCCTATCTTCTGGGTGCCCATTCCCTTCTAAAACATTGACAATAAAAGGCACAGCATTCACAAAACCATTTTTTTTTTTAAAAATTCCATATACAAACATGAAGTTATGAAAATTATCAGCCTAATGAAAGAGTCCTATGCTTTCGGCACAGATGGATTATTCATCCTCATAATAAAAATGGTTGACCTCCGAATTTCTGAATCACTATATGACATTATCAACAACTTCCTCTATACTGGGATTTTCCCTAAAGCTTTCAAGATAGCCAAGATAGCTCACAAACTCAAAGAGACAGGTGAAATTAACAATTGTCTGCCTATTACCACCACAAAAAGCTTCTTTAAAATACTTGAAAAAGTACATTCAATCACATTCCTTGAAAGCAACTACTTATTACCTGAAAATCAGTTTGGCTTTAGGAGAAACAAATCAATAAGTGAAGTGATTTTCATTTTTGCATACTATAATATAAGTGTGTTTGATGAGGAATACTATTTCTCTTGGTTCATTATACATCTCATAAAAGCATTTCATTTGTAGATCACTCATTGCTGTTACATAAGCCAGAAGGTGTCTGCAGTGAGTGGTTCTGCTCATATCTATCCAACAGGAAGCAGCTGGTTAAATTAATGACACAAGAAGCAAGGGAAATGCGTTCAGAGGAAGCATTAGTAACCTGCAGTATCTGACAGAGCCCTAGAGCCTCTCCTCTTTTTTCCTGTACATCAATGAACTATCCAAAAACTTACTATCCACAGTTCCTGTCTTGTTTGCTGGTGATACAAATCTGTTCTTCCAGAACACCTCACTGGTGCTTATCAGAAGTGACACTAGTGACAGCAGTGTACTTGATATACACCAATAAACCATTGCCCATCAAAAGTAAAGCAGTGCTCATGGAACAATGGAAGCCACACAGAGCCAATATCTCTTCATTATGAAGTAAAAGAGTAGGTACATGAAATAAAATTTCTTGGACTGTGGATAGAAAGCTCAGTACTATGGATTTTGAGCAAAGATAACCTACTTAAAGAAAGTGTGGCTTTTGTTATGCCTTATGAGTATTCCATCAAAGCTGTGACTTAATTACTGCAGATCAGTCTATTTTACTATAGTGCATCCAGTTATAGTTTGTAACACACCTTTCAGAAGCTAATCAAACACAAATACTTCTCTGATACAGAAAAGAACCTTAAAGATAATGGGGACGGTAGCACTTCACACAGTAACCATACCAATTTTTAAGGCATTAAGTGGGGGAAGGGTGGGGGGTGGGGGGGGGGGGGGGGGGCACATTGTAATGACGTAATGCAATCAAACCCAAAATAATACATTTCAACATTTGAAATCTACAATGTACCTGAAAAGATGAGGAATTATCCACCTATTAACAACTATTATACACTCATCCTCATAAATTAAAAATAATGCTGATAAATCGAGAAACAATGCTCTGGTGGGCGGTTTGTGGGTTTAAATCACCTTGGTGTATGACCATACAGTGTATTTGGCCTGTGGTCATCGCACGGCGGTGCTGGAAGCAGTCCACATACACAGAGGTGTGTAGGTGAATATTAGAGTACAGTGCAGTGAGTAAGTGTGCAGACATTTTCAGACATGCTAATGGTGACTGTGTGTTGAAAATGGCTGGTTATGGTAGCTAACCGTTTGATATCACAATACTGAATTTGTTGATGAATTTGTACATTACAGATGGATATAACAGGAAATTGTGCTCAAATTGTTCGAATGCAAAGCGACTAAAGGTTTATCATGTCATGTCATGTCATCTAAATATTTTATTGTTAATATGTCGGACCTACAGATCTATTTCCACACAGCTTGAATGAATATTCATTACTATCTTTCACATCAAAGCCACAATAGTATTTTACAGTCAATGAGACTTCAAACAAAGTCAGTGCTCACGAGCTACCAGAGCCTGATTTGTTGAAGAAATATAATCATCAATAGCACAAAAATCTAAAACAACAGTGACAGAGTAGTCTAAAAAGATTGAATACATATATTGATCTGTGTTAAATTGCTAACCACATTGTGCCATTGCTTTTGTATCTCTTGTTCATGCAAAACATATTTTTTCTTAAATTAAATGTTTCTCTCTCTTTTACCTGTTCCTATGAAAAGATATAAACCACACTGAGAAGGAAGGAACAAAATCAGGAATATTTATTTACATTTACTGAAAGAAAAGGAAAATTATGTTACATTACTACTAAATTACTCTGGTCATCACAGCAAAAACACACAGTAAGCACGTCTTTGTTTTATTGCTTGCCAGCAGATGTCATGGATCTCGCAGTTCACTAGGGTATATGTATCATATAATCATTAATTTTTTTAACTGGCGATTCTAAGAATTTTAATTATGGTAACTGTTAGGTTTTTAGGGACTGCGGGGTTATGGTAGCCACTACTGTACAATGCTAAGTTAAAATGTTGGTGTAATGTTGTCTTGACTAGTAATGTTGCATGCCTCTTCTTGAAAGTTGGGGAAGAATTTCAGTGTTGCTAACCACATTACTTATATGTATGCAAATGTAAGTGAAGTGAATAATATTATTTCTCAAAATTACTAACTGCATTAGGACAAAAACTGGCTGAGTATGAAATATGGATCACACAGACGAAATACAAAATTAGGAAATTGTTGAAAATGGCAATGTGGGAGAGTCAACCACTGAAAATGTAAATGTGGCCACCACTGAGACAGATATGCAAGTACATCCACGCACAATCAAAACAGTTCTACAAACTTTTAGCATAGCAGATCCATTCACAGTGCTATATCAGAAGCCAGAGGCTATGATGAACAGTGAGCATTCAGCACAAGGCTTACAGATGTGGATGGAAGACAATTTTCATAAAGTTTCAAAAGAACAATTAGATCAAATAAAATCAATGTCCAGTCAGATCACCATGAATTTCTAGGCAATATGTTCTGAAAATTGTAGAGGGAGACCAAGAGAAGAACACAGTAAGCAGATTCAGAAGGATGTAGGTTGCAGCTACAAATTAATGAATTGCTCAACACTGAATTTAATCCTGTTGCACAAAGTGTGAGTCAAGGAGGATGGGTAAGTACAGTGGCTCTCATGTTTTAGTGAAAAATGATTTGATGCAGATTAATATTGAGTTAAAGCATGACATCCTGCAGTGATGTGAGCAAATATGTACTCAGGTCAAGCCCTGCAACTGCAGATAGCAGTGGTGAAATGTGCTGTGCATGAACTATCATCAGTAAGCACACATGATGGCGACCCATTAAGAAATACACATTTATATGATCAACAGTATAAAGAGGAGACTGTACTGTTCAGTCACTTGACAGAGACTTCGTTCGATCAGGTGAATATGCATGCTTCCTTAAAGTATGTAAAGCAGTGGTCTGTCTTTATTCCAATTTTTCTTCCACTATGTTCCGTTGGATTTCAACACAGTCTTAAAAGAATTTACAACCCACCTATCAAGTGAAAGTACTATGTGATGTCTGTTACATTCTTGTAATAATGAACAGACTTTCATATAACAAATTAAAATTATAAAAAATTAATTGTAAAAATGTGTATCAACAAAAATAATCAATTATTTAAAATATAATGTATCATAGTTTATATTTATAGCTTTAAATAGCTTTATATGTATGTTCTCCTGCTGCCATTTGGTGAGTAGATTTTTTTATCTATCCAGTTATATTGTAAAAATTTACACGTGACCTGTCCAATATCACTGTACAAATTGTATAACATTGAGATTTCTTGGATCAATAAAATATAACAAAGTACAAAATCCAATAAAGGGATTGTCTACACTATGCTGGTCTGTTCTTTGCAAGAGTATTTCTCTGTGGTATGTAATTCTTACCACATAGGACTGACAGAGGACATCAAAAAGATTAAAAAAGGGGATATGATACTAGAGTTGTGGTGGATATCATTAAAATGAAGACTTTTTGTTGTGACAACATTTTTTCATGAAATTTCAATCTCCAACCTTCTCCTCCAAATTCAAAAATATTTTGTTGAGATCCACCAATTAGAGGAAAATGACCATCATAATAAAATAATGCATATAATTGTGCATATAAAAAGATTTTAGAGTGCGTTTTCCATATGCCCTCTTCGAGAACGAATTAGTAGAGAAATCAGACACTTGAACATGAATTGCAGAGTAGTGATGTAAATATAGATGTAAATGTAGTTGTAGCTGTATACATACTAAGGTGGGATATTTCCAGAAAGAGTGAAGATTTTATTTTGGAAATAGATTAGTACACAGCTCTTGAACTGAAAGAGAAAAATAGTTATATGTCACGAACAAGAAAGAAAAAATAACCAAATGAAATTCTAGAAGAAGGGAAAGAAAGATGCTTGTGAAAGCATGAACAACTTGTCATTTGTGAGAGAGGAATATTATTTAGTAGAGGACAGTCAAGAAAATGGAAGATGAAGAAGAGAAATCAATGAATAATGTAGGTCTGAATGATGAACAAAAGAATGTGTTAAAGGGTTTGTGATGGGAGTATGGGGATGCGTTCAGCAATACAGCAGGAAGTTTAAGGAATTTTGAATGTGTACTATATAGAGACTAAACCAGAGGTTGTACAGAGTTTCAGGGAGAGCATAAGGTAACAATTGACAGGAATGGGGGAAAGAAATACAGTAGAAGAAGAATGGGTAGCTTTGAGGGATGAAGTAGTGAGGGCAGCTGAGGATCAAGTAGGTAAAAAGATGAGGTCTAGTAGAAATCCTTGGGTAACAGAAGAAATATTGAATTTAATTGATGAAAGGAGAAAATATAAAAATGCAGCAAATGAAGCAGGCAAAAAGGAACACAAACGTCTCAAAAATGAGATCGACAGGAAGTGCAAAATGGCTAAGCAGGGATAGCTAGAGGATAAATGTAAGGATGAAGAGGCTTATCTCACTAGGGGTAAGAAAGATACTGCCTACAGGAAAATTAAAGAGACCTTTGGAGAAAAGAGAACCACTTGTATGAGTATTAAGAGCTCAGTTGGAAACCCAGTTCTAAGCAAAGAAGGGAAAGTAGAAAGGTGGAAGGAGTATATAGAGGGTCTATACAAGGGTGATGTGTTTGAGGACAATATTATGGAAATGGAAGAGGTTGTAGATGAAAATGAAATGGGAGATACGATACTGCGTGAACAGTTTGACAGAGCACTGAAAGACCTGTGTCGAAACAAGGCCCCGGGAGTAGACAACATTCCATTAGAACTACTGACGGCCTTGGGAGAGCCAGTCCTGACAAAACTCTACCATCTGGTGAGCAAAATGTATGAGACTGCCGAAATACCCTCAGACTTCAAGAAGAATATAATAATTCCAATCCCAAAGAAAGCAGGTGTTGACAGATGTGAAAATTACTGAACTATCAGTTTAATAAGTCACGGCTCCAAAATAATAACTCAAATTCTTTACAAACGAATGGAAAAACTAGTAGAAGTTGACCTAGGGGAAGATCAGTTTGGATTCCATAGAAATATTGGAACACGTGAGGCAATACTGACCCTACGACTTATCTTAGAAGAAAGATTAAGGAAAGGCAAACCTACGTTCCTAGCATTTGTAGACTTAGAGAAAGCTTTTGAAAATGTTGACTGGGATACTCTCTTTCAAATTCTGAAGGTGGCAGGTGTAAAATACAGGGAGCAAAATGCTATTTACAATTTGTACAGAAACCAGATGGCAGTTGTAAGAGTTGAGGAGCATGAAAGGGAAGTAGTGGTGGGGAAGGGAGTGAAGACAGGGTTGTAGCCTCTCCCCGATGTCATTCAATCTGTATATAAAGCAAGCAGTGAAGGAAACAAAAGAAAAATTTGGAGTAGTTATTAAAATCCATGGAGAAGAAATAAAAATGTTGAGGTTTGCCGATGACATTGTAATTCTGTCAGAGACAGCAAAGGACTTGGAAGAGCAGGTGAACGGAATGGATAGTGTCTTGAGAGGAGTATATAAGATGAACATCAACAAAAGCAAAACGAGGATAATGGAATGTAGTTGAATTAAATCGTGTGATGCTGACGGAATTAGATTAGGAAATGAGAGACTTATAGTAGTAAAGGAGTTTTGCTATTTGGGGAGCAAAATAACTGATGATGGTCGAAGTAGAGAGGATATAAAATGTAGACTCTGGCAATGACAAGGAAAGCATTTCTGAAGAAGATAAATTTGTTAACATTGAGTATAGATTTAAGTGTCAGGAAGTCGTTTCTGAAAGTATTTGTATGGAGTGTAGCCATGTATGGAAGTGAAACGTGGACGATAAATAGTTTAGACAAGAAGAGAATAGAAGCTTTCGAAATGTGGTGCTACAGAAGAATGCTGAAGATTAGATGGGTAGATCACATAACTAATGAGGAGGTGTTGACTAGAATTGCAGAGAAGAGAAGTTTGTGGCACAACTTGACTAGAAGAAGGGATCGGTTGGTAGGACATGTTCTGAGGCATCAAGGGATCACCAATTTAGTATTGGAGGGCAGCGTGGAGGGTATAAATCGTAGAGGGAGACCAAGAGATGAATACACCAAGCAGATTCAGAAGGATGTCGGTTGCAATAGGTACTGGGAGATGAAGAAGCTTGCACACGATAGAGTAGCATAGAAAGGTGCATCAAACCAGTCTCAGGACTGAAGACCAAAAGACCAACTACAACCTAATCCTTATGAGCAATTTTTTATAATGCAATATAATGTACCAAGAGCAAGGAGAACAGTTGCTGAAAATGAGTTGCAAAAGATAGAAATTTATGGTATATTTGTGAGAAACAGCAACAATTATAATAACCTTCTAGTAGTAGTGGCAAAATGTGCTGGAGGTGCTAGATTTGTTTTAGACTCCAGACAACTGAGCAAATTTGAGAAATTGACGTTCCTGAGGATGCAAATGAGTTATCACTTAAGTTAGAGTGTATTAAATTGATGACAAGCTTAGGTTTAATGTCTGGACCTCCATCAGGTTCCATTTGCTCCAGAATCTTAAAATACACAACATTTTTATACAGTGGTAAATGTTACAAGTGTTGCATTTACCATTTGGTTTAAATGTTTCTGTAGCTAAATTTATCAGAGCTTTGTATCATATTTAGGTTAGGAACTGTCTTCTAAATTAAGTTTGTGTTGATGACATTTAGCTTTGCAGTCAGAAGTGCGATGAACATTGTTACTAAAAGGAGTGTTTGACAAATTTAAATCAGGAGGAATGACATTAAAATCAGAAAAATGTAAAGTTGTCATTAATGACCTGAAATTTTTGGGATGTTGCGTTGCCAAGAGAGGTAAACTTCTGGATTCTGATAAGGGTAAAGTCTGTGGTCAATTTCTACAGACAAAAATTAGAAACAATTGAAATCATTTTTTGCAATATGTAGATATTATAGGAAGTACCTAGTTTGAGAGCATAAATGCACTATACCTGCATAATTTATTTTTAAAAAAATTTCATTTGGTCATGGGACAAAGAATGTCAGGAATCTTAAGATGCTATAAAAAGTGCTCTGTGTAACTGCAACATCTTGTAGAGGAGAGAGTTACCCTTACCATTTTGTGTAAAATATGATGCTACTGATTAAGGAATGCAGAAGATAAACACTAGACAATTGCTTTTATGAATAGGATACTCCAAAAACACGAATGAATCTACATTCTAACCAAGAAAGATCTGTTAGCTGTACACTTGGCATTACTAAATTTAAAAACTACTTTTCGAGGCATATAACTATTGTGTCTTCAGACCAAAAGGCCATAAGGAGTGCAAATTGTATCACAGGATATTAACAAGATCAGCCAAGTTCTTAGGACTACTGACTATGAAATTATGTAACGCGATCTGAAAATCTAATTGCAGATACAATATCTCAGTGCCAATAGGAGCATACGAAAATATCATGAGGAAGAGAAAGACAAAGAGCACAGGATTGTGCATTTGAAAGGGATTAAATATGAGAAAGTAATTCAGAACATCTGTCATTACATTTGCAGAAACCAGAATTGTGATGATAATGGGAAACTAGTGAAAAGTAACTTTGAGAAAAAGAGTTGTGAGAAAGTTAACCAATGTTATAAAATATACTAGTGAAATCCATTTAGAATAACAAATTTTGACTCAAAGCACTGGAGACTGTGTTGGCCAAAACAGTATATTGACAAACTTATGATGTACACTCATAAAAGTTGTGGACATTCTGGAGCTCAAAAATGCTTAAGCAAGCAACAGAAGAATGTATACTTTTACCACAGGCAAAAAGGGTGAGAAAAGAAATTTCAACTTGTAATAGACACCAGTTTGTCATCTTTCATTAACACAATAATAACAATTCCACATACTTTACTTGACAAATACCCATTTTATTATAACATGTATTTACTTGCCACATTTATATAACAATTTATGGTAAACGCTGTCAACAATGTCAGAATAACAAAACAAGCTCCATCTTAGAGATCGGTCACAGCTTTTCATCTCTTCCTGTGGATGTCTTACTAAATGATATAAATAGTGATAACTGGTGCTTTAAAAATATAGTCTCACCCAGAAAGCATCTTTCTCTATTGCCAAGCACAAAGCTGTCTTTCCATCTCCGTCACATAAATTGACATCTGCACCTCCCTGCACTAGGAGTTTTATCACCTGGGGCACATCATAGTTGTACTGAAATGCAGAAATGGCTCTCATTATGGCTGACTGCCCATTTTTGTCAAGACCATCCTTGAAATTGGGATGTATTTTCTGAAGGTACTGGAAATTCTCCTTACATCCAAGTGCTCTGTGGAGTGCTGTTCTACCAACAACATCTTTTGCTGTAGGGTCTGCTCCAGCACCTACAATAAGCTTGAGAGCCTGAAAAAGTCAGAATGCAACATCAGATATCATGCAACATGATCTTACAAATTATTTTAAAGAGAAATATTCAAACTATTTACAAAAATCCAAATTCAGAATGCTGATTCACATTTATTGCCATTTTCTGCCCCATCCAAATTCTGGGGCAAAGGTTGATATTTTATGTCATTTCATTTTTTTTAGTCTGAAAGTTTATAATAAATGATGAGCTGATGGAATGTCGCTAAACTACAGAAACCTACAATACCACCTGGTTTTTGGCCATTTTCGAAATTATTTTCATTTTTACAATATTGAATTCATGATTTTGGATGTAAAACTACTTTACAATACTGTCATTTTCATAATATTGATTGCTCATACTACCAACCGTGTCATGTATAGCAATGGCAAAGAATTTACACATTAAAATATATGCATTAAACTGAAATGATGAAAAACTTGAAAATGGAAGTAGACTAGGTGCTTGAAAGCTCCTGGAACAATACATATGGTATATAATACTCTTTCTTGATGCCAAATATGTCAGTTATGCTGTGCATGTTATGAAGAACAGTTTGTTAAGTTTGTGGGAACTCCATACAAAATAAAAGGTAATAAGTGATCCCATTTCACAGTGTATAGTTTTTGACCCTGTCATGCAAGAAGACATTAAGTTCTATGCCCTGTTGTAACATGGACATGTTTTGCCACTGTGCATCAGCTGCACAAAATAAAGTGTTGTTACTCCATCACACACTGTTGTGTCCCTAGCGTACTGTTCCTTGTATTGTATGAGACTATATCGCTGACCCACAATGACCACAAATTGTGGAAGATATCTCCTCAACTGGGTATTCCATAACAGCAATGCAGCCAACATGCTACCACTGTGTGTCACAAATTACAATGTTCATCCATGTGTGCAATGCTACATCATCCAGTGTTCTGCATCCAACCTTTCAATGAAGTGTTCTAGTAAAAAATGATGGTGACACTCCACTGTGAAACAAATCAACAAACAATGCCAAATAATGGTGTCCTACTGTATTCTTATTGTGCAAGCTTGCCACCATCATCCCTTCACATGTGGCACATACCAACCAATTACCTCACAATCTTTCATATTCACAAAGACCTACTGTGACCAATGATTCTACCATGCCATGTGAGCCAAATTTTGAATCAGTGCTGCCATAGCTGCCCAAGCATTCACATGGTTTGCTTGTCCTACCAATTGCCTTGGATGCAGCAATGGGACATTCAACTGCATTATTGCCAAACATGCCTCCATGGCAACAGGTACACCTAACGAATGATTTCAACCTTTCATGATTTGGTTTTCAGCCAAAGCTTCTACAATTTCCTACTGATAAGCCTTCCATATGGTTTGCGTAAGTGGACAGCATCCTTACCAACTATAACATCATGGACACACAACTAAAGTCATTACTCTTCTGCCAACCTGGAGGAACTCGATGACATGATTAGTAACATCATCATGGTACCAATGCCTGATTGCACATTCTGGCTGTTGTAGGTAGCAAAGTTCCTACCCCACGTTCAAGTTGCCACAATCAGCAATGAATCGGAGCCACCTGATCATAAACTTAAACTGGCAGACAGAATTTTTGCCGTTATCCAACACAGGCATGCATGAATTTAGCTAGTAACAATGCCACCATGCACAGCCACCAGCACCAGCCTTGCCACATGCCACTTTCTGCCCTCGCTGAACTGATCCAACTTCACTAGACGGCTGATAAACTGCAATGTCACAGCCTCTGTGCAGAACAGTGAGCTCTATCCAGCCAAGACAACACAACAAACAACTTTCAATGATGCTCCGCTGGGTACTGCACTGCACTACTACTGGTATCACACACAGTTCAGTGATTCTGTACATAACTGTTGTCTGTCCTGTGACCACCCAAAAGACCCACATGGTAAGCAACAGGTGCACTGAGCTGTGACACCCACACAAGTCACATCATTTTGTGCATTGAGGATTCAGCACAAGCTCCTCCTACAAGGAATAGCAACAGGCTCTACATCCTCGACCTAATTCAACAGCAATACTGTTTGACCAACTCTGGCACAGACATTAGTGTGGCACCCCTGACTGGCAACACCACAGCCTATGGATCAACAGCCATTCAACTTCATGCAATGAACAATTTGAATGTTACTGTTTATGGCATCAAAATATGCACCTTGAACCTTGTACTCAAAATGGCCTCATGGGAATTTTCAAATTTCAGAAGTTACTGAACCCACCCTCAGAGCAGATTTTCTCTGTCATTACAAGATCCTACCTGACTGAGTCAAAGGCATGGGCATCTAATATGAAACTGACCATGTAGTCTCTGGTGTCATCAGCCACTATCTCCTTCAGAAGTAGCACTTACTTGAACATCTCTAACAACGAATGACACAGTATTGATACTGATAAACATTACTGCTGTCTCCTCCACTGTCACCCCACTTAAACAAATTCCATGAAAGCAATTTCGTTATGTTGAAGAATGCTTACAATCACAACATGTTTCAATAGGAGATACAAATTACATCCAATGAGCTCGCTGCAGCATGTCTTTGTCTTTACGACATGCGACAAACTCCAGCCATCGATGACGACAGCACTATGCACGCATCACACAGCATTGCCACACCTCTGCCCACCTTGCAGCAAGCACCACTGCCTATACTACCTTCACATACCAACAAAGTAAGTAATGTGCTTCTTGTGCATGTGCAGTCCATTTCTCCCATACCCACTCTGCATCTGCAACCTCTCAAAGTCTCTCTATGTGTGACTTTCTCCCTATGTGCAATCACAAATGGTACAGTGCACCAAATGCTTACCATACCAGGGTCCCAGTTCAGCACAGACCACAACAGCCACCATTCAATAAACTTTGCATGCCAAAAACAACAGTCAAGGAACTTTTAAAAGCTAGAATAGTTCAATCCTCAGACAGCCCATGGGCTTCACTCATGAAGCTAGCACAAAAAATGATGATACTATGCTCTTATATGTCAATTATAGAATCCTTAACACATGTATTATCATTGACAGTTACCCAATACTCAGCATACAGGATTTTACCTACTATATCACAGGCACATTTGTCTTTAGCATGTTAGACTGTAAACAGGCTTATCACCAAATAATCATCTATGCAGAGCATATTCAGAAGATGGCTGTCGTTACACTGTTTTGCCTGTTTGAATATTTCTTTATGCTTTGCAGCCCCAAAATGCAGCCCATAGTGGTGATGATTCTTAGATAGCATCTTTTCTGAGCTGCCCTTCTGTTATACTTGGATGACATTCTCATTTTCTTGTCAGGAAAACTACACCTACAAATCTCATGTCATACAAGTTTTCAATGTCCTTTCTGTGAAGGGTGTCATTATCAAGGACAAAAATGTCAGCTATGACAAACTGCAATTTCTTTTCTGGGTCACACAGTTTCCACCTCTGGCACCTGCCCACTGGCACAATGAATGGAACTCATCTGTCAGCTACCTCTTCCCCAAGGCTAACATGAATTATGTTGTTTCCTAGGCATGATAAATTTTTACCTGTACCACTTGCTGCAAGCAGCCACTTTTCAGGCCTCTCTGATGGAAGTACTACTATGGCAAAACACCAATGGCAAATGAAAGATACAGTGGAATACTGGCATGCAGACAGTCATCTAAAAACTGCCTTACTCAGGTGAAAATCTGGCACAGCTGATTCCTATGCGCAATTATCAACAACCATGGATGCAAGTGACTTTTCAGTTGACACTGTCCTCCAATAAGAAGTGACAGGCATGCAATGACCCTTCAGATTCCTTTTTTTGGAAGCTCACTGCCTCACAGCACAATTGGTCAATTTACAATCATGAATCCTTGGAGCATATCAGGCAATCTGCCACATTAAAGATGGTGCTGAAGGACAATCATTTATCATCTACATGGACCTTATAGGGGCACTAGTAGACTCACCATCAAAAGACTTGCCACCAAGGCATTTCCAGCACATTGATTACATTGTTCATTTCTCGACAGACATATGTCATCTGAAAGGTGCACAGACATCATCATCAGTTATTGGTCATGCATCAGATCAGTGTCATCTCCTAACACATTAACTATGATGAGTTTGAGTAAGCTCAACTACAACATAGTAAAGAATATTATGGGCAGTTTCTTTTTTTTTTTTTTTTTTTTTTTATTTTTTTTTACTGAAGACATTGTTATTCCAACATCATCAATGAGAGGTGTTCCAGTTTTCATTTGAGATACTTGGTTAAATCATGAGCTATCATCGACTTCAAAAAGCTACTCAGGCTCACAAAAGAAATCTACATGCCAGCAACAATGATAAGCATTGTAGGTGGTCAAGGAAAACTTTGGATCAATTATTGTAATGAGCAGCCACAACTCATCTGTGAAGGAGTGTGTGTACCAACAGCCAAACCAGTCCAAGAAAGGCTGTTTAGTATCATTGATGAAGAATTGTGCTTCACAGCTACTACAGACAACCCATGGGAGGAAGCTACTACTGAGCTCCCAGCTCCCAGTAGGATCTGGTCTGACTGAGGGACAGAAAAGACAGTCCAAGCAGCCCATGGTAAAACATCATATCACTACTGGAGATCATTCTCCAATTAGATTGCACATATGTAGAGTGTCACCATCTCAACACAAGTTAATGTAGGATGCAGGGGAGAAGATGCTGCAACATGACATCATTGAACCTTCGGAGAGTCCTTCGTACTCTCTTGCGGCCTTGTGAGGCAATGGCATGTCTGTGTTGACTGCTAATGGCTGAACAAAATAATGAAGTTTGATGCCTAACCATTGCTGTGCATTCATGACACCCTGGACTGCATGACAGAAGCAAACTATTTCTCAACTATAGACATGCAAAAGAGCTACTGGCAAACATAGGTTGATGAGGCTGAGTGACTGATGAGGCTGACTGGAAAAAGCCTGCCATCATAACTGCTGATGACCTCTATGAGTTCAAAATTATACCATTTGGACTGTGTAATGCTTCAATCTTATGATGGCTAATCTGCTTCAAACCTGTTAAATGGATAACATATCTTTGCTATCTGAATCATACTGTCATTTTTTCTAAGATGTTAGAAGAACATTTAAGCCTCCTAACAGTCATGGTGAAATGTGTTTAGACTGGAGGTCTCCACCTGAATCCAAAAAAGTGCCTCTTCATCACACAGGAAATAAAATATCTTAGGCCACCGAGTAAATGGAGATGGGGTCAATCCTGATCCGGAGAAAATAAGAACAGTTACAAATTTTGCAACTCTCACATTCATAATGTGAGAATTTTTCTCAGAATGTGCTTTTCCTACCAGCAATTCAAGAAGGATTTCTGTATCAAGGCACACCCTTGCAAGAACTACTGCAAGGAGCCACCAAATTTTCCTGGAATGAGGCACAAGAAAGAGCTTTCCTTGTCCTCAAGAAGGTGCTAACATATTTTTTATCTCTAGCATTGTATGACAAGAGTGTTGAGACAGACCCTCAGCCCAATATTAGACATTTTGGAATAGGGGCACCTCTAGCACAAATTAAGGAAAGAGCTCAAAAGGTGACAGCCCGTGCTTTCAGAGTACTCTCCAAGTCTGAGATTAATTATTCTACAGATGAGAAAGAGTGCATTGGGCCATCAACAATTTTCAGCTGTATTTATTTGGTGAACCATTCACTGCTCTGATGGATCACCACTCTCTATGTTGGCTGACTAATCAGAAGAATTTGTGAAGTCAACTGTGATACGGGCACTAAGGCTTCAGGGGCACAGACGCCAACTCCAGGGGCATGAGGTGGTCTGAGCCCCTTCAAAAATTCATTTGTGTGTTGGTGGAGGGGGGGGGGGGGGCAGAGACTTCCCAATAATTTAAGAAAATTATTAGTTATATGCTTTGTAAAATCACAAAATTATGTTGGAATTTTTTCTTTTCTTTGTATGAAGATGGTTACCTTTCAAAACACATTCAGTAATGAGTGAAAACAAATAATTTTTATGGTAGTAAGTAGGTTAACTCAAAACAAGTAATGTGAATCATGACAGTGTTATTGTGCTGTGAGCACACTTAGAATTTGTCCTGGTGTGCGAACCTTTGGGTAAAGCCTGGCACTGGTGGGCCAGTGCTACAGCCGCGGCAACATCAAAAGGACTGGAGCAGAAGTGCGTGGGACCCTCCGCCTAGTGTCACCTTGATGCTTCAATACATTATGAGATCGTGGCTACATAAAGCCCACCCTGCTGTTACAGTCATTCAGTGTGGATATTTTCATAGCAGATGTGTTTAATGTTTCGACTATAGTGTCTAGTGGACTATTTTATATGACTATATTTTATTTGTTTACTGTAGTGCCTTCCTGTATTGTGAATTAAGTTTGAAATGGATAAATCTGTTACCAAAAAGGCATGCTTGAAAGTTGATGATACTGCAAGTCAACCTCCAACAATTATTATGTCGTCAATTGCTTTGTTGTCTTCAGGCGGGAACCGTTCATGACAAGAACCTGGACACTCATGTAAGGGAAGATCATTTCAGAAGTCTTGGTTGATCAAATACACATGGCTAGAATATAAAGCATTTACTGAAAGAGGTTTGTGGAAAACCTGCAAAGAGGCAGATGCTAAAAATCTATTACAATTTTCTTCAAAAAAAAAAAAAAAAAGAAGAAGAAGCTGTATTTCCTTCTGTAGGGTTTTCTAACTGGAAAAAGGCTTTGGAAAAATTCTATCTTCATGAAAATACATTTATGCATAAAGAAGGTGTTCTGAAAATAAATTCTATCACTAATTGAAGTGTGGCCTCCCACTTGAATGAACAGTTATATAGTGATATGATGAAAGGCCGTTTAGCTCTTGAGACAATTTTTACTATTGTGCAGTTTCTATGCCTACAAGGACTAGCAATTAGAGGGCACAAAGATGTAAACTCAATTCTTTTTCAATTGTGGGAACTCCAAAAGAATGACATACCCGAGTTTAAAAATTCATTAGGGCATTCAGGGTATAAGTGGATGTCCCACAATATTCAAAATGAGATCATTGATCTACTAGGAAAGTCTGTGTTGAGAAAAATATTGGCTTCAATCAAGAAGACTGAACATTTCTCTGTTATGATTTATGAAACCAGTGATTCTTCAATTCATGAACAAGTGTCATTTTGAATTTATACTGTTGATGATTCCTTAGTCTTCAACGAAGACTTTATTGGCTTATATGAGACCCCCAAGTCTGAATCACAAACTCTGTTTAGTATTTTAAAAGATGTTTTTGCTCATCTTGATTTGTCAATGGGTAACTTAAGAGGACAGTGCTGTGATGGTGCCTCGAATATGAGAGGTAAATTCAAAGGGCTAAGAAAGTTAGTTTTGGATATACAACGAAAAGCACCTTATGTGCACTGCACTGCTCACAGTTTAGACTTGGCAGTTGTAGAGAGTCTCTGCCATCTTACGTCTATGAGGGATATTAAGGCTTTAACCAAGAACTTAATAAACACTGTAAGGGAATCCAACAAAAGGATGGGACTTTTCAGAAGCATACACTGTTAGAGTGCCAATGACCAAGCTGGTCTACAACCACTTTGCCTCACTCGATGGACTGTGCGAGCTTCTAGTATCTTGAGAATATTGAAAAACTTTGAAGAACTTCTAGACTTTTTTGAAACATTTTCTGCAGAGGACAAAATAGAGTCTCCCTTGGAGATATTTGGTTTTGACAGCTAAGCTTAGACAAGAATACCCACACGTCATTGTCAGACTTTCTAGATCCAACTGGAGGCATACTTTCACCAATTTAGAGACGTCTTCTTTCAGGATGCAAAGAGAAGTTGATCCTCTAATCCAGATGTATACAATGGGGGTCTCTGAGCCTGCTGTAGAGAAATCTAGTCATCATTTACAACAGACTGAACTACGGTTTGGATCTTTCAGTTTTCTGCTGAAAACTGAAGTTGTAGAGTTTGATGGGCAACACATGATCATGATTAAAGCATTCAACTGACTTCAACTACACTTTTAAAGTGGCAGTGCATATTGCCCGCAGACCTTACGGTCAGTGACATTGCTATTCACAAGTGAGCGAATAAAAAAGACAGTGAACACTGTATGGGCACAGGTTGTCCTGTCATATGTAATCTCATGCAGCAATATTTATAAAAGAAACTTTTTCACTTTGCACTGCTGCACTGAAGTGCAATCTTTTATGTCACCTCCTATAACCACACAATTACTTCAATGAGCAGCTTGCAGTCACTTCTCAACATAAAAGAAAACAGGCCATCAGATGGTACACTTTGTAACGATTTCAACAAGAAGCTCATCAATACTGATCAATACCTGTATTGTATATACCACTGCCAGACCATACTTTGCCCTAATAAATGTAACTATTCCACAAAAATATTATTCTTCTTCATTTTACCCTGGAAGTGAATAATGAACGTACAGGATGCCAGTGCACTATTAAGATCCCCAGATATTAAATGTTAGTAGCAGAATATTTGAAATAACTGCAGAGAGTAAAAGACTTTTAAGAACATATGTAAGTGACTATAATGTATTGCAGGATGATGTGAAATGATATTTCACGAGTCTTTTACGAGTCTTTGGCCCTACCTTATGAGATGGACTTAAAAATTTTCTTTAAACAAATAAAAAAAAATATAAACAGGAACTGCTGTAGTGTCTGGCCACTCACTTGGCCACATACCACCACAGAACACACCTGTGTCTCATTGATTGCAAAATCCCTAGGCCTCCTCTACTGATGTCAGAGACATGCAGCAGTCCCAACTTTGGCTGTACACACTACACTGTGTACATGCTAGACTACAAAAAGAACATCTCCCACTGTGTACACATGAGAGGATAACAATATAAAAATTCCCATATCATCATCCGTCAGCAGTGCATGCAGCAGTCCTTGACACTGCAAATCATCACAGCACAGGCTCAATACTGGCTGCTCCTGCAGCTCTTCTGTTGGTGGCAATATTTATCTGGACACTGGCCGTGTATGGTCCACAACACCAACCAACACATTTACGTACCTGCTTCTGATCGAGCCAACCAGGACACCAGTGACATGACCAACCAGAACCTCAACCAGACATCGACCAACACTCATCTAGGAGACCAGTTTGGACTATCATGACAAATCTAGTATTTTCTGCTTTAATATCAGACCTGTGAATTATTTATTTTTGTTGTTATGAATAAAAGTGTTCTTCCACTGTAACCTGTGCACCAACTTATTTATTTACTGTCCTTGGCATCTCACTAAACAAAGACATAAATACTGCATGGAAGAAAAATGTAATGTCATTTTGGTATTATAACTATGAAAATTATTTTACGGTGTTAACAATATTTAAATGTGCATCTCTGAGCAAACACTGGTACATTATAGTACTATGCAAACTGAAATCTGACTTCCTTTTTACAGTATTCTTGCTGAGTGCACGAGTTTGACAAACAAAATACCAATCAGTAGCCATTTATAAGCTTATATGCACACATGGGTAGTATATGAATGTACAAACAAAACAATGGAAAATCCAGGGTGGAAAAATAATAATATTATGAAAAGGACAGATTGCTACTCATCATATAGGAGAGATGTTGAGTCCCAGACAAGCACAATAATATGACTGCCATGCCTTTTGGCCAAAAGGTCTTCTTCTAAAGTAGAAAACACACACACATTCACACGTGCACAAGTCACACACTCAGCACCATTGTCTTTGGTCACTGATGTCGAACTCTTTACTGCAGCTGTACCTGATGTGAGAAGCACTCTGTACGTGGTGGGTGTGAGGAGGATGTTGGGGAAGGATATCAGGGTAGAGGTGGGGGAAGGTCTAGTGCTGCTTGTGTGAGCACAGTTTGAGGATGGAGGAAAGGGGAACAGAAAAAGAGAGAAGTAAAGGAATGGAAAAGACTAGTGGGTGCCATGTGCAGAGACTACCGTCAACTAAACACACAAACAATCATGGATACCTACCCAACAGTGCCGACTTTAGCAGTTCCCTCGCAGGTGCGACCACGTTCTCTGTCACTGATTGCAAACGGGCCAACCACCAGATCCCCATGGCTCCTGAATACATCGAGAAGACAGCAATCACCATCCTAATCGGGTTATTTCAGTTTCGATTCATGCCCTTCAGTCTGAAAAACGCAACCCAGACCTGGCAACACTTCATCAATGAAGTGCAATTGGAACTAAAATTCTGCTTTGCATATCTTGATCACACTCTTGTGTTCAGCTCCTCCATCAAGGACAACATTCGACTTGTACAAACTGTTATGGACACTCTTGCAACAACAGGCATCGAGACCATCCAGGACAAATTGAAGCAACATCAACCAGCTGTCACTTTTCTTGGTTTTTGGGTCTCTGCCGACAGCATTTCACTGCCCCCTGACAAAGTACAATCAATACTAAACCTACCCAGACCTTCATCGTTCAAAGAGCTCTGGTTCTTTCTGGGGATGGTTAATTATTATTGCTCTCATCTACCACGAGCTGCAGAGATTCAGGCTCCACTGATGGACACCTTGGCAGGCACCAAGACTTCTGGATCTCGGCCCGTTCTATGGACCCCTGCTATGACTGACTCTTTCACTGCCTTCAAAAATCTTCTTGCCGAGGCCTGCACCACTGCCCATCCTCATCCCAATGCACAGCTTTTCATCACCACAGATGTGAGCGATACTGCCATCGGTGCTGTCCGTAGCCAGACAGTCGGTGGTCAAACTTCGCCTCTGCAGTTCTTCTCGTGTAAGCTCACCAATGCACAACGGAAATATTCCATGTTTGGCAGGGATTTGCTCATGGTTCACAAAGTGATCAAGCATTTTAAGACCGATGTTGAGGGATGCCCTTTCTATGTTTTAACAGACCACAAGCCCCTGGCTGCAGCCATATCAAACCCACCATCTGACACGCCTCCTCGCCATTTCAGATACATGGACTTCATATCTCAGTTCACCACCGATGTCAGACACATAAAGGGTGACGAAAATATAGTTGCTGATTTCCTTTCATGAGTCAACGCTGTTCATTCACTGTTAGATCTTTCTGAACTGCCTAACCTCCAACCCGCTGATGAGGACACACAAAAACTGATTTCAGACTCTACCTCTTCACTACACTTCATCCACACCACCTTCCCTGGCATTTCTGTTGAGATCTGGTGCGACGGCATCATGGGCACATTACACCCCCTCATCCCAACCATGCTCTTTTGAGCTGTCTTCAATGCACTGCATAATTTAGCCCACCCCAGTGTTCGTGCGTCCGCCCGACTCATAACAGAGCACTTTGTGTGGAGAAACATCAATAAGGACTGTCAGCAATGGGCATGCTCCTGTGTGGCGTGCCAATGCTGCAAAGTACACTAGCACACTTCACCCCATCCCCCCCCCCCCCCCTCGGCGCTTATTAGATCCCTCCTCGGCCTTGCTAGCATATTCACATTGATATTGTCAGCCCTCACCCCCCTCTAACAGCTTTCGTTTCGTTGTCACGTCTATCAACCGAACAACTCACTGGGTCGAGGCTGTCCCCCTCCCCAATATCACAGCAGAAACTGTTGCTTGAGCATTCGTCGTGTCATGGGTATCACGTTTTGGACGTCTAGTTATCATCAAGACTGACCAGGGCAGACAATTTGAGTTGGCCCTCTTCAACGAGATCTGTAACATTTGTGGCATCTGGAGCATCTATACCACAGCATATAACCCTCAAAGTAACAGGGTAGATGAGCGTTGGCACCACACTTTCAAAGCAGCTTTTCAATGCCATGACTCTCTTTGGATGGAGGCCCTCCCCTTGTGCTACTCAGCATTCATGTGATCTATAAGGAAGACCTCAAAGGCACAATAGCCGAGATCGTATACGGCCAGAACATTGTTCTCCCTGGTGAACTTGTGAGCCCTACAGCTTCTCTCCCTCAGTCTGACTTACCTTTCTTCGTGGACTGCGTCAGATGCTACTTCGTCAACCTCCACATCCCTCCACATGCCAGCCATTCCCGCCCTAAGGTTCACATCCCGAAGTCTCTGAACAATTGTGAGTACGTCATGCTCCGAAATCTAAACTGTGATTTACTAAGTATCCCATTACTGTTGAGATGACTAACTACTCTTGAGTACATTATTTTCTCAATGATTTTTGAAAATGCTGAAGCAAGGATACTGACAGTAATTATTGACATCTGTGATGTCCCCTTTTTCGCAGGGAGGCTTGACAGTGGCATATTTTAAACTTTCTGGGAAAATACCTTGAGTCAGTGGTGCATTAGATACGTGACAGAACACCAGCTGTAACTGCTTCACATTGTTTTAATATCTTGTTAGAGATCTCATCTATTCAAAGACAACATTTCATTTTCAAAGATTTAATGATTTTCCTTATTTCACAAGAGATTGTTAGGTGAAAATTAAACTGACTAAGATTTCTCAAAACTGACTCTTCCATGTACTTCTTGGTTTTTTATTTTGAACTATTCTCACCAATTTTTTCACCTACACTTAAGAAATGGTTGTTAAATACATTAGATACTTGTGTACTGTTGGTTAAGATGGTATCATTCTGTAATACTACCTACCCCAGTGGTTACTTTTCCTGTCTCCCTTCTAAAAACATTCCATATTGATTTGATTTTATTGCCCGAGTTGGTAATTTCACCTCTAACAAACAAACTTCTTGATTTTCTGAGAACGTTTCTCATCTTGAACAACCACAGACAGTTTCAAGGAATAATTACTAGTTTTGGCCATTGCCAGCCATCTTCAGATTGACACGACATGCTGTTCTTTCTCAAATGTGGCCACTCTATTTCTTAGAACTAAATGAGAATTAATTTATTATTTCTGATAATGATAATGGCACCTGTTTCTGCTCCTATGCATTATTTTTCTCCTCTCCCTTGATTGAGAAACATTTATAGAGATATTTGAAATAGACTTTTCATTATAAACATCATATGTATAATGTCTAAATGACTTACTGCTGTTTCTAATAGTTTCATACTAACCTTATTGACATAATCTGTATGGTCAATCCATTCCCCATGTCTCACAGGATCTTGCTGGAATAAAAAGAAATGTGAGATTACATGGTCTAGATTTCACATTACAATCAAGTTTTACATGACAACTGAAGTGATAAGTGAAACAGAAAACACCATAAAACCAAAACATATTAAACAGAAAACAAATATTATGTTTCAGGAAGTTACTACTCTTTATTGTTTTCTGTAGAATAATTTCAAACAGGTCTGAATGAGACTGTAAAGCATTTTAATGGAGGTACAGACCAGTATGAAAATCTAGAATTGAAACAAATTAGTTTCAAGGTGGGAAGTGGAGGAGCTATAGCAGTTATTTGTGTGATTCAATATTAATTGGTAATCTATGTAAAAAAGACGTTAGAGAAAGTCATGACAAGCAAGGACAAAAAAGATAGTGTTAGCTAATATGCATGATAATTGTTAAGTTTAAAGAATGCTTAGAATGAAAAGAAGAATAATAAGAAGCAGACAAGGGCAAGAAGAGAAGGGGTGGAGGGTAAATAATAACTGAATAATAGTTGCAGCTTACAAGATCCATTTACATATCATTACAAGCAGACAATTATTTCAGATAAGTAGAGGAGAAAAAGCATTAGGAAAATGAGGACAGAGTAGGCAGAAAAGATTGGAAGAACTTTTAAGCTAAAAACTGAAAACAAAATAAGTCACAACAGAGCATTTAGGGTAAGGTCCCAAAATTACTTTCACTTATTAATGATGATAGTTATCCCCTTTATCCAGTAACAGGTCAGCTTGGGAAGTTTATGATACATCCCTACTTTCCCCAATTTTTCACCATTCTCCTTCTATCTTCTATAACTGTTTGTTTGACTCCAAGTTTCTTCTTCTTAAACTGGTCTTGATGAAGTCAGTCTCCCTTGTGTGGGTCTTCTTCTTGTCCTCAATGTAGGCCTCCATAACTTATTTTCATAATTGTCCACCATCCATTCTCTGTAAACATCCTAACAATTTTAATCCATTCTTTTCATTTCTTTCATTCCAATTTTCTTCCTAACATCTTCTTTCCTCACTCTGTGTTTCCTAATTTTTCCTAACATACTCATACTTCTTAGGAATTTCTCTTCTTCTCATTGTCCAGCTCTTTGATGCATATGTCAATATAGATGTAAAGTAAGTCTTGTATGCCACTTCCCTGCACTTCACTGTCACCTCCATTCCACAGACTAAGCACCTTACCCCATGGTAAAATGCATTTCTCTGTTGCACTCTTTTACTAATTTCTGCCTTCATCCTGACACACTGTATTATCACTCTTTCTTGATGACTCTAGGAATATACTACAATCCCCTACAAATCACTCACACAGGGATCATGAGGACAAGACTAGAATAATTAAAGCACACACAGAGGCATTCGACAATCATTGTTATCACATCCCATATGTGAGTTGAACAGTTAGAAAGTCTAATAAATGGTACAATGGGACGTACCTTCTGCCATACACTTCACATGGGTAGCAGAACATGGATGTAGATGTAGATGTAGACCACACTCTTACTTTTCTCCATACTGCATTTCATGCCATATTTCTCAATTTTTTTCGTTTAAAATATCTAGTTGTTCGTGTATGTCCTTACCGTTGGTTCCCTATCACACAATATCACCATCAAATAACACTAACTCCATCTCCCTTCCTCCATGAGTTTATTATGTCTCTTTCACAATTTCATCCATCACCACTGTAAATAATAATGGTGGCACCACTTTTTTATGGTCTCAACCCTGTAACATTGCTAAACCAATCAGTTCTTCCAACTTGAAAATGGACACAGCTGAAGCTTTTGTCATACATTGCCTTCAATATTTTATAGTATGTTTTTCATCTCACATTCATTCTGAAGTTCCCTCCACATTTTCTCTGGGAAAACTATTGGTATATCTTCACTAACAAGGAGACCATATGAACTTCCTCTCACAAATCTGATTCGTATTGACAGGGTGTGTAAGGCATGCCCAGCATCCAACATGTGTGAATAAGAGGACACAACTCTCAACCATTTTTGAGAAAACTGAGTTTGAAAATTTTAGGTGTACTTACATATTTTATATGATCACCAGTAAACAATGTGTCCACAGATGAGTGAGTAAGTGTTTAGTGTCATAAGAATGAGGTTTCTGGATTCAATCTTGCTGCTGGTACTACTTTTTTAGGTGAGTTATCTGCATCAATATTCAGTGCTATAATACAATATGCATGATATACCACAAAATTGTGTGACATCCAAGAACCATTTATCAATGTAAAACAATTTTGTTTTGCAATAGACACACTGAAAAAACCATTGGCATGCAAAAATTTTGTGTTTCTTCCAACTGCTGTATGTCACAATAATTATTGTTTCCCATATTCCTACAACCATTATCATCCTGATTCATGCAGTGCTGCATAGGTTACCCATTATACATGTCACAAATGTAAATACAATGATATAAATAAAATAACTACACTGATTTGTTTATAAGTTATCATATACCCTTTTTCCATTTCCAATATCCTTAAGAAAAAACTTTCTCTTTTTTTGTATTAAAGATTAGGAAATTAGTAAATGAATGACTATATATCGATACTTTTCACAAGTCATAATAAATCTTCGTTCATGTGCCTGTCTGCCGGCGCTTTCCCGCTTGGTAAGTCTTGGAATCTTTGTTTTTAATATATTTTTCCCATGTGGAAGTTTCTTTCTATTTTATTTAAATCTGTTGTTAGTATTATGTGGGAATGAAAAATAAACTACAGGCAGTGAGGTTTGATCCACAGACCTCACCGATATGAAACTAAGTGCTTACTCCTATCGCTGTGGATTCCGTGAACAGAGCTTGCAGCATAAGCATGTCTGTAATTCTCAAACTTGATTTTCTCAAAAACAATTGAAAGTTGCTTCTTCAAGTTTACATATGTTTAAGTCCTAATAATTCCCTAAACACCTTATCAAATGAATCAGATCAGTCAGGGAAGTCTGTACTGTCCCCTTGAAAGTCAAGAAATGTCATCACAAGATCTTTCCTCTACTCCAAATACCTTTCCATCAACTGTCTCATAATAAAGATTGAATCCACTGTTGTTCTTCTGTACTGAAAGCTGTACATTTTGTTAATCTTACCCACCCACACATCACCAGTAAATTTTCAGTCTCTTCATAAAGATTAATTTGTTTCAAAAACTTCAATACGTGTAAGAAGTTTTCAAAAATTACTTTTCTAATACAGCACAGCATTTAATAAATACACACCTTGAAAAACAGCCAGCCAATCACTCAGATCAAAAAATTCATCCAAAAACATTATTCATGTATCCAACAACACCTGAGGAACTGTCAAGAATCCTAAAAGAATTACCTAATAAATATTCAGTGTGTGTTGATGAGATACCAGATGCTACTATCAAAGTTAGCATAACATTTATTGTGGAACCACAAATAGACATAGTAAATTCATCTTTTGAGAGTGGTGTGTTTCCAAGTAGTCTAAAAACTGCAAAAGTAACATCTTTGCATAATAAGGGTGCGAAACATGATATAGTTAATTATAGGCTAGTTAGAGTATTGTCAGGCTTCAGCAAAATTATGGAAAAAATGTTCCTTAGAAGATTAAAAGTTTTCTTACATAAAGTGAGGTAAATAAGTGACTCCCAACTTGGGTTCATAGCTGGAATGTCAACTCAGACAGCAAATTTTACCTTCTTAAATGAAGTATTCAAAGAAGTGGATGATAAGCAACATGTATCTCGTATATTTCTGGATCTAAGTAAAGCCTTCAATGTTGTTGCATAAATTAAGTAATAATGGAATTAGAGGCCAGTCTCAAAGGTGGCGCCAGTCATACCTCAGTAATCAACAGCAGATAACAGAAATAAAACACAAAGATAGTGAAAGACGAAAAATTCCTAGTTTTTACACTGATGAGGAGAATATCAAGTATAAAGTCTCACAAGGGTCAGTTCTGGGACATGTCCTATTTCTGCTGTATATAAATGACTTGGGTAGTAAAATACATGATGGATCCACTGTAATCTTTGAAGAGGACACGAACATTCTAATTAAATTAATTACTTCCAAACTTTTCATCAAGGACGAATTCAGCAACAAGATAAAAATAGGGTAAGTGTAAAAATATTATCTTTCATAATCTATTACCAATGGGAGATAATTGTTTTTCCTTATTCTTTCTTTAAACAGACATGTTTTACTTTTTGTAAACTTCATCTAAAAACTAGTTTTTCAGGGCTACTTTATATCAGGCCTAATTTGGACTAAAGTAGCCCCATCAATTTAAAAACATGATTTTTATTGCCAAATTAGAAACAAAAATAGTGTTACTAACATTGTTGCATATGTTGTGCAATATTAATTTTGTGTTTTTGTTCCAATTGCTAATTGTAGAATGACGAGAACCTACGAGAGAAAGCCAGGTCCAAGAAAGTACATTGATTATAATGCTGAGACCTTGGAAGGTTGGTTGATGAACATATGAAGTGGAGTAAGAACACAACAGAAGTGCAAGTCCGTATTACAATGTACACAGAAGCACAATAATAAATAACAGGGGTGTATAGTAAAGAGTTTTAAAAACAACTTTCCAGGTCCCCACTAGGCAGCGTCATTTAGAAAATGTCACCCTGAGTTAACGATGCATACAGCAAGCAACATTAAACGAGTAGGGACTGCTATTGATGAATTGGTAGTCAATGTTTATTTTGACAACATACAAACTATTCTCAGTAACATTCCAGATAAGAACATATGGAATTATGATGAGATGAACCTGCAAGATGACCCTGGAGCAAGCAAGATCATTTGGAGAAGGGGGCAGAAGTCTATTGAACACAAAATATAGTCAACAGAGTCTTGTATTTCTTTGGTGTTTTGTGGAAGACGCTGTGGAGGAATGTTACCACTCTATGTGGTGTCTATAACTGAGCACTCATGGTCTACATAGACCGAAGGTGGTCCTGTGAGATGCAGGTACAACAGAACAAAAAGTGCTTGGTTTGATTCGGGGACATTCAAAAAGTGGTTTGTGACCACCTTACTTCCTTGGTTGAAAAAGCTGCCTGGTGTAAAGGTTGTGTTTTGGGACTACTTAAGTTCCCATATCAACTTAGAAATTGTAAAAGCTTGTGAAGATAATGATGTGAAGTTTGTGTGTCTGCCACCGAACTTGACTCGTATCACCCAACTGCTGGATGTCACCTACTGTGACCTATGAAAAGGGAGTGGCATAAGATATTGATTTTGTGGAAGGAAAAAAAAAACAAGTCAATGACAGGCTTGCCCAAGGATCAGTTTCCTAAACTGCTAAAACAGCTGGTCGATTGTATGCATATTGCAACCTGCAGCCCTGCAGCCAGGCGACTAGCGCGAGTTTTGGTGTTCTTGTAAAGATAAGTCATTTTAAATTATAAAAACACATATTTTAGTACAGATTATGTGGTAAATAGGTGTATTAGTGTGCCTTTTAAGCTTACCATTAAAGGTTTCATTTTTTTTAATGTAATGTAGCAGAAAACGCAAAAAGATCGTATAGTCATATTTTCTGTTTACGTTTTGCCGCATCAAATCTACAGAATTTCATTTAGTTGTTCTTTGCTTTCTCCAGCAATTTAACTGTAGCATACCCCTTCATTATTTAACTCGCATTTCCGGAAAGTCACGTAAACTTTAAGTTGTTATTTCAGAAACAGTGGACTGTTATTTTTGTTTACACACAATTGCAAATAGGCCAAATATGTGGAAACATATTTTCATATTTATCTGTAATTTAACTGACTTAGTCTTAGTAAATTATTACGTTTATCAGGAGTGAAAAGTGCTTGACTTGCCATAGAATTGTTAGGTCGGGGCTTTGGTGTGACGGGTGCTATAGTTTTTTTTCCATGTGGGTGACTGTAGTGGTGTGGGAATAGGGGAAGTAAATGAGACTCATAAATGGTTTTGTAGGATATGTAGTAGAGCTAGGAAGATACTAGAACAGGAGGGGAAAATTTCCACCCTTCAGTCTGAGTTAGACAAGGCCAGGGAGGATCTTGACAGGTTAAGGAGGGAGAAAGGTAAAGAGAGGTGGGAAGTGGCAGCAGGCAATAGGAGGAAAAGGCCTAGAACTTTGTCTGACAGCTTCATGGTGAATGTGGAAAATAGATTTGACCTGTTGCTTCAGTTAGAAGCTGGTGAGCCACAAGCAGTTGCAGGTGTAGACAGGGCACAACAAATTTTGAGCAGCAAATTGAAAAGTAAGAATGTAGGGAAATCAGTAAAGAGAAAGAAAGTGTTGTTGTTGGGCAGTTTCCATGGAAGAGGTGTTGGCCAACTTTTACAGGATGAACTAGGATCAGAACACCAGGTTACCAGTTTTTTTAAACCTAGTGCTGGTCTGGAGCAGGTGACTGAGGATTTTCGCTAAGGAAGACACTGTGGTTATAGTGGGTGGGGCAGGTAATAGTATTGACAGAGATCCTGGGTACAGTATAGAGTGTGGCCTGGCAAAGATTGTATCAGAATCAAAGCATACTAATGTTGAGTTTGTATCTGTTCTTGGGTGCCACGACCAACCTCATTTGAACTCTTCTGTTAAGACAGTTAATTTGGAGCTGGAACGGCTGCTTATTCTGGGTGCAGGGTCACACATTGGTGTGGTTCCTGTTGATTCTCTCAATAGGTAGGATTATAACTAGGTGTGCCTTCACCCCAACAGGAAAGGGAAGGGTAAAACTGGCTGGGAAAATAGCTGGAAAGTTAAAGGGGGGAGGCACTGCCATGAGTGATAAAATACCAGTGTTTATAGGGTTCAGAAAAGACCCTTTTTAGGGTAGGGAGGACAGAAAGAAACCAAATTTTAAGAGAGGTTAGGACCAAGACAAACCTTCAGTTTGAGGGGGGGGGGGGGACACAAGTCTAGCTTATTACATCAGCATAAACAGCTATTGGTTAAGAATTTTCAACAGTCAGCAAATATTTCAACTCTACCCAATTTTAAGTCAGTCAGTGTGAAATGTCAGCTATCTTTATAGCATCAAAATATCAGAGGACTGAGGAATAAAATTAATGGATTAATTATGTGCATAGATGAATTAGAGTCTTCAAACCCAGCTGACATCATCTGTCTCTCTGAACACCATGTGGCCACTGGTATAGAACTTTTAAATGTTACATGGTTTAGATTAGCATCTCACTTTTGTAGAGCAGAAATGGAGAAAGGAAGAGTTGCTACATTCATCAGGAACTGTCATAAATTTAAGAACATAGCCATTCATAAATTTTGCTTAGAACAGCATATGGAAGCATGTGCAACAGAAGTAGAATTTCATAAAAAATCCTTTATAATATTAAGTGAATATCAAGCACCTGCAGGTAACTTTAGTCTGTTCATAAACCACCTTGAAACTGTACTGGTACATTTAACAACCAAAAACAAAGAAATAGTGGTTGCTGGTGATTTCAATGTAGATTTCCTTAAAGACTCTCCCAATGAGGACTTATTTGAGTTAGTAACACTATCACTCAATTTAATTCCCACTGTGAATCACCCCACTAGGGTAGCCAATTGCTCACAAACAGCCATTGATAATATCTTTATAGAAAAGTCCAATGAACAAAGTTAAATTACAAGACCAATAGTCAATGGCCTCTCAGACCATGACATGCACTTCCTTCTGTTAAAAGTTAATACTGAACAGGATATAAAATCTGTTAAATCTGGGCTCAAGAGGGTAATCAATAAGCCAAAAATTGACTATTTTAGGACATTCCTCAGAGACATTCACTGGACTGGTGTTACAGTGCTCATGGCATAAATGAAAAATATAACAGCTTTGCTAATAAAGTGATTACCTTATTTGAACACTGTTTTCCCTCAAAACTAACCAAGGTTAGAGCAGAGTCGACAGAGAAGCTATAGATTTCTCAAGGAATAGGGATATCTCCTACAACAAAAAGAAAACTGTATCTGTCAATCCAAAACACTTCTGATGTAGATGCTATAGCACATTACAAGAAATAATGCAAAATATTAAAGACTGTAATACGGAAATCAAAGCAAATATATTGCAAGGAAAAGATAGTCACATCAGATAGCAAAATAAAGACAATATGGGATATAGTGAAGGAGGAGACAGGTAAAACCAGACATGAAGAGGGACAAATAGCATTAAGAGTAAATGATACACTGGTGACAGATGTGTGTAGTGTTGTAGAACTTTTTAACAAACATTTTATACCTGTTACTGAAAAGATGGTGTTGCCAGATTCTATAGATGCTACTGTGGAATACCTCAGACCAGACATTTCAAGTGACTTCCATAACATGAATTTGACACTAGCTACCCCAGCAGAAGTAATGTCCACCATAAAATCTAATCAAAAACATCTAGCGGGTAAGATGAAATATCAACAAAGTTAATTAGATAATGTAATTCTGAGTTAAGTAACATATTAAGCTATCTGTGTAACCAGTCGTTTACCAGTGGAATATATCCTGAACGGTTGAAAAATGCTGAAGTTAAGCCACTGTTTAAGAAGGGAGATAAAGAAATAGCATCAAGTTTCTGTTCAATTTCACTTTTGCCAGCATTCTCAAAAATTTTAGAAAAAGGAATGTACAGTCAGCTTCTTGTCTCAAATAACATACTGTCAAAGTTGCAGTTTGGATTTCTAAAGGGTTCTGATATTGAGAAGGCTATCTACACTTACAGTGAAAATGTGCTTAATTCATTAGACAAAAAATTGCAGGCAACTGGTATATTTTGCGATATGTCAAAGGCATTTGACTGTGTAAATCACAATATCCTTTAAGGTAAATGAGAATATTATGGTGTAACAGCAAATGCTGCAAAATGGTTCAAACCTTATATCTCTGGCAGCAAACAAAGGGTGTTGTTAGGAAAGAGACATGTACCACACTATCAGGCATCATCCAACTGGAAACTAATTACATGTAGGGTCCTACAAGGTTCCAATTTAGGGCCCTTACTTTTTCTTGTGTATATCAATGACCTTTCAACAGTAACATTACCAGATACCAAGTTCATTTTGTTTGCCGATGATACAAACATTGCAATAAATAGCAAATCAAGTATAGTCTTAGAAAGATCAGCTAGTAAAATATTTGTGGACATTAATCACTGGTTCCTAGCCAATCCCTTGACACTAAACTTTGAAAAAACACACTACATGTAGTTCCCACGAGTATATGCCTGCCATATGATGACAAGCAGATAGAAGAAGTGGACAGTGTTAAATTACAGCTTGATAATAAATTCAACTGGGAAAAGCATACCACAGAACTGCTGAAGGGTCATAACAAATCTTTATTTGCACTGCAAATTGAGTCAGACATAGGGGATATAAAAATGAAAAAGCTTGCATACTATGCTTACTTTCATTCCATAATGTCGTATGGGATTATTTTTTGGGGTAATTCATCAAGCCAAGTTAAAGTTTTCCAGGCACATATACGTGCAATAAGAGTTGTATGTGGTGTGAAATCAAGAACATCCTGTTTAGGGGACTAGGGATACTAACTACTGCTTCCCTGTATATTTATTCCTTAATGAAATTTGTCATTAAAAACATATCACTTTTTCAAACCAACAGCTCAATTCACAGAATCAATACTAGAAATAAGAATAATCTTCACAAGGATTTTAAGTCACTTATTCTTGTACAAAAACGTGTGTATTATTCAGCAACACACATTTTCAATAACTTGCCAGCAGCCATAAAAAGCTTAACAATCAATGAAATTCAGTTTATTGGTGGCCACCTCCTACTTCATTGATGAATTTCGCAGTAGAACCAACTGATTTCTGTTCATTGAAAATAAGTGTGTGTGTGTGTGTAAATCTAACTTTTTTTTACATTTTTATTACCTTAAAAATAAATTTTTTTTTTATTTTCAGTTCAGTACATTAATGTTTGTAAAATGATTCTTTCATATAGGTTCATTTAAAAATGACAATCATTCTACTTGGGATCTGTGGAAGGTACATTAGCTTATTTGTTTCAGTTGTAAATATTTGTCATGTGTTATTGTTTTTCTGACATGTTCTACATCCTGGAGGACATCCTCACTACAGATCAGTTGGTATGAAAGTAAATCTAATCTAATCTCTAAGCTAATCTAGAGAAGAAGGAAAATATGATGTCTGGATTTAAGAAACAGGTATCATGCCTTTTGGCAGAAATAAAGTACAGGGGTGCTTGCATCAACGTGGTAAACAGCCCTATAAAAAGTGTAATTGCAGCAAGTTTCATGCAACACCTACCAGAAAATGGAAGAATATGACAAAATGTACTAGGTCAACTCAGAAATGTAAGAAGTTGGATGTTCCAGCTGGAAAAAGCTTTCGTTCAAAGTTGTTTGATGGGCCAAGCACAAGGCACATCAACTTCTACACCTAAGCCGAAGAAAAGAGGCCCATCAAAGAAAGCAAGAACAAGCAAGCCAGTCAGATAACTCTAGTTCTTACAGTCTTCATGATGACAGTGCTTCTGGTGATGGCTCACACCTTTCTTTAACTGAAAGTGAATCTGAAGATTTTGATGAAGAATTTGGTACCATCAAGCCTATCAAGGAAGCACCACCAGACCAGACATAGAACCATTCAAAAGTAACTTGGTAACTTGAAAGAAGGTGACTTTGTTACTGTCATGCATAAAGGAAAGTACTATCTAAGTTCAATAACAAAACTTCCTGATTGGGGAGGGGGAGGGGGAATTAGGCCCTACAGTGGACTGTGGGAGCGAGGAAAAAAGACCTGGAAGTGGCCTGAAGATAAGGATATTCTTGTTTTTGAGTCGACTGACATGCTCATGAAACAAGGACACTTTAATATTCCTGGGATGGCACATTTTGCGTTGGTATAAGAAATTAGCATTAAAAAAGTCTGTAGAATAAAAATATTGGTTTTCCATGTTTTTCATACCAAATCTGAAATTTTGTTTTCTTTATAGGCATTTTTTTTTTCTACTTTGTATAGTCTTTTCATTACCTGACCATTGTGCAAGGGGTTACAATAGTCCAACATGTGATTTGTATTCAATTTGTATTAAAATAAGTGAGTGGTCCAAAGTAGCCCCAAGCAGGGGTTACATTAAAAATAAAAATAAAAAATAAAAATAAAAATAGAAAAAAGATCATTTCTTCAAAAAAAAGTTTATACAGTTACATATTCATACTTTGGTAATTGGTTAAAACTCAATTTTGACACTGATATTCCATTTATTATACTTTTATTAATTAATATGCAAGTGAAAACATGAAAAGCTGGCCCAAAATACTAAAATAATGCTTGGACAATTAAATAAATAACTTTTTTCTTATCTTCATTTTTTGTTGTTGGCTGTACCTCTAAGGTTAGATTCTTGAGGCTGAATTTTTTTTTAACTTTGTGAGTTCAGGTGATGCGATAAATATTAAGTAAAGTTGTTGCGATTTAGAAAGTGTTGTTCTTATGAAACACAATTAACTTTTTTCTCACATGAAGTTTTGATGGCTATCAACAAAGGATTTCAAATTGATTCCATATTTTTAGTTTTCTAGGAAGTGTTTGACACCACACCTCAAAAGTGGCTTATAATCAAATTTGCGTGCAAATAAAGTATCGGCTCAGATATGTGACTGGATTCATGAATTTCTGTCAGAGAGGTCCCAGTCCATAGTAACTGATGGAATTTCATCAAGTAAAACAGAAATGATTTCTGGATGGATAAAAAATCTACACACTAAGAAGGAGCAGAAAACATACATAAATGAAGGTTGTAATTAGGCAAGCTTTCAGAGCCAATGGCTCCTTCTTCAGGCAAAAGGGTTGAAGGAGAAGGAAGAGGGGTGAAGGAAAAGGACTGGAGAGGTCTAAGAAAAGGGGAAGATTTTGGGAAAGTCACCCGGAACTACCAGTCAGGGGAGACTTACCACACAGGATGAGAAGGAATGGCGATTGTTGGGGACTGCATCAGACGAGATTTGAAAACTGAGATTTTAAAGATGGAAGATAGGGTAATGTGCAAGACAGTACTGTTTAAACATCATGCATGAGTTAATAAGAGTGAAAAGCTAAGTGCAGTGTGCATAACACGGGTGGGAAGGGGGCACCTCACACCTCTGTACATACAAGGCACTTAGCTTTTCACTCTTATTAACTCATGCATGATGTTTAAACAGTATTCTCTGTCTTGCATATTACCCTGCCTTCCAACTTTAAGCTCTCAGGTTTTCAAATATTGTCCAGTGCAGTCAGTCCTTCCTTCTCATCCAGTCTCCCCTGACCCAGGGTTCTTGGTGAATTTCCCAAAATCTACCCCTTTTCCGAGACCTTTCCAGTGCTTTTTCTTCACCGCTCCTCCTTCCCCTTCAATCCTTCTGCCTGGAGAAGGAGCCACTGGCTCTGACAGCTTCATAATGAAACCTTCTTTTATGTACGTGGTCTGCCACTGCTAGTTGAGTAGATTTTTTATCCATCCAATTACATTATTTTGTCAAAAAAAGATTTTTTTCATTGTTATATTACACGTGATTTCTGTCATTCCACAAGGTAGTGTTAGAGGCCCTCTGTTCTTCATTATCCATATAAACAATTTAGGAAACAATCTGAGCAGCCATATTAGGTTGTTTGCAGATGATGACTGTCATTTATAGTCTAGTAAAGTCATCAGAAGATCAAAACTAATTGCAAAAAGATTTAGATAAGACATATGTATGGTGCAAAAATTTGCAATTGATACTAAATAATGAAAAGTGTGAGATCATCCACACAAGTGCTAAAAGGAATCTATTAAATTTGGTTACATGATAAATCAATCAAATCTAAAGGCCACAAATTCAACTAAAAACTTAGTAATTTCAATTATGAATGACTTAAATTACGAATAACATATAGTAAATGTTGTGGGGAAGGCAAAACAAAGACTGCATTTTATTGGCTGAACACTTAGAAAATGCAACAGAGCTACTAAAGAGACTGCCTACACTACACTTGTCCATCCTCTCCTTATGAAACTGCAATCACCAACTTTCTCCTCCAAATGTGAAAATACTTTGTTGATGCTGACCTACACAGGGAGAAACCAATCATCATAATAAAATAAGGGACTCTGAGTTCTCCCAGAATGATATAAGTGTTCATTTTTTTCATATGTTGTTTGAGAGTGGAACGATAGAGAATTATCACGAAAGTTTTAAAGGCATATTTGCAGGATGGGTATGGACATATAGCAAACACATAGATATTAGTTCAGAATATAAATATAGAATTACATAAGATATTAATTAGTATAAGCAGTTGTATTGATTGTGGCATGCAATGCAGTTCTGTTGACTTGCCGAGAAGACAGCACCTTTTTTGTTCTGTAAGCCATCCTGGCCAGATGCCTTTCTGCCATTGCTGTAGATAATTATTTGGCACACCACCATCATTCTAGGCGATGCAGTCTCACTAGGCGTACTCATAGTTGCACACAGCAATGGAATTAATGTGTCTATATGGTTTAATTTAATATAATATTTTGTGACTATATTGATATTAATTAATCTTGTGTTTCATTAATGTGGCAATCTTTTGTTCCAGTTAAGCAGCATCTTGGCAAGGCTAAAGGTCCTGTGTTACAAATTATATCAAGGTCCAGTATGAACCAAAGTTTTGGAATTATTCAAATTATGAAGTCTGTTTTTTCCAGAATTTCACGGTCAATTTACAATGATCGGGCCTTATGCAAAAAGCCATTGTCAAGCATGCAAAGTTTGTATAAACTGATCACATATCATTATCATTAATTATTATTATTTGCTTGTTCTTCAATATTCTCAAACCAGACTGGAAAAGCCACGGAAAATCAAAAGATGGTGTGATAAAGGCCCTGCCAGGCACTCAAGTGTGATTTGCAGAGTGGCTTTGTAGATGCAGATGTAAATGTAATGCCAAAATTAAGATGAACGGGATTTTCTGGAAAGTAATAAAAGATGCAGTAAAGAGGTGAGAAAGGACGTTTAAGGCAAAATAAGGGAGAAAGAGAACAGAAGTGGGAAAAGGATATTTAAAAAATTAAGAAGAAGTAAAAATGGGAATCAAGGGTACAAGAGGAATATGAAATTATAAGTGAAAATGTTAGAATCCATGATCATATCAGCAGATAGAAATAGAGCTGGTTTGTAGAGATGAAATAAACAGTAATGAAGTAGTGGATGTTCCACAGGCAAAAGAAAAATGGAGTCACTAAGGACAACTTTCATAATGGTGTTGCATACTGTCAAACTTGTACAATTTTACAAAATATACTCAAGAGAGTACACTGAATCTTTCAATATCATCTTTTCCTATGAATAATAGGATGCAACATTTGGTCAAATTTGTGCAATACTCGATTTTTGTAAGAGGGCTTGGTATTTTTATTTTATATGCTCAGAATGCAAGAATATGAAAACTCTGGATAGGTAGTCATCCTGATAATTTTATGTTCAGTTTTAGCAAAAACAAATAAAAACATAATGATGAAAGTTATGCAAATATTATTTCACAGTAACACATAAATTCCTATTTTCTATTGCATGCAATAGACATCACAGCTTTTATCTAAATCTTTGTAAATGCTTTGAAATCCTTCTTTGCTGTATTAATATCTTTGGTCAAGTGCTGTGGATATTCTGTTCTGAGTCAGCCATATTGTAGAAAGAGTTATGTCTGCTGCTTTATGTAACTATTGTAAGACTGAGTCTATATTGAAGTACAGCATATATGGACTTCTCTTTAGGACTCCAAAACTGATCTGTAAATGTGGTCATGCAAGAAAACAGTGTAATAAATCAAAAAGTCAAGAGTAAAAATTTAGAATCTATTTTACAACATGCTTACATCTTACTGCTAGGAAAGGTAAGTTTTCATTACTGTTAGCAAAGTCCACATCCCAGGATAAACAATTACATTGTTATTGTTTATGTTATGTTGTGTTTAGTTTAAAGTTTCGACTCATCTTTACAGGTGTCTGATGACTGATTACATTCTAACTAAGTTAGCTATCAGTATCTCATTTATGGCTAGGCATGATGCAACAATTGAGCAGATTGGCACCGTATGCAGAATGATTTCTAGAGAGGAGTTTACTAAATAATGTCAGATTTAAATAGTTGATGGGTGTCTTTATGAAACAGTGATTGGAAAACCATGGCTCATGAGCGACATGCAGCTCTTTGACCCCTAGAGTGTGGCTCTTCCTCAAAATACCATGTGTGTGTGCGCGTGCATATATTGCATCACTGAAACTTCGTTGCCCATGTTGAAACACTGGAATTGTATTTTAAAATCTGCATACTTATTAATGGAAATTTCACCCCCTCTGTCTGAAGCAATTTGTCTCCTTTCCAAGGCTCCCCCACCAGCACCACGTTTCCCTCCAGTTGTTGCCGATCTGCACATTAAGATTGCACAAAATTTCATTTGGCCTTAGCATATGGGAGAGGTGCACATGATTCACGCATGAATTGAGTGAACCAGTCAGTCAGTCACAAGTCTCACTGTGTAATGATTAGTGCTAATAGTCACCCCCCCCCCTCCCCCAAATTCAGCACAAGTGACGAATGTACCTCCTTGTAGCATGAAGTTACTTATATTTGTCCAACCAGCAGCAAATACTACAGGTATTTTTGACATCAATTTTTAATTATTTTGTGTTGGTGGCTTTATTACTACAAAATGAAACATTTTAGGAGCCTTATTAGAGATGGAACACGTGAGGCAATACTGACCTTACGACTTATCTTAGAAGAAAGATTAAGAAAAGGCAAACCTACGTTTCTAGCATTTGTAGACTTAGAGAAAGCTTTTGACAATGTTGACTGGAATACTCTCTTTCAAATTCTAAAGGTGGCAGGGGTAAAATACAGGGAGCGAAAGGCTATTTACAATTTGTACAGAAACCAGATGGCAGTCATAAAAGTCGAGGGGCATGAAAGGGAAGCAGTGGTTGGGAAAGGAGTGAGACAGGGTTGTAGCCTCTCCCCGATGTTATTCAATCTGTATATTGAGCAAGCAGTAAACGAAACAAAATAAAAATTTGGAGTAGGTATTAAAATTCATGGAGACGAAGTAAAAACTTTGAGGTTCGCCGATGACATTGTAATTCTGTCAGAGACGGCAAAGGACTTGGAAGAGCAGTTGAACGGAATGGACAGTGTCTTGAAAGGAGGATATAAGATGAACATCAACAAAAGCAAAACGAGGATAATGGAATGTAGTCAAATTAAATCGGGTGATGCTGAGGGAATTAGATTAGGAAATGAGACACTTAAAGTAGTAAAGGAGTTTTGCTATTTAGGAAGTAAAATAACTGATGATGGTCGAAGTAGAGAGGATATAAAATGTAGACTGGCAATGGCAAGGAAAGCGTTTCTGAAGAAGAGAAATTTGTTAACATCGAATATAGAT
This sequence comes from Schistocerca gregaria, assembly GCF_023897955.1. NCBI lineage: Eukaryota > Metazoa > Arthropoda > Insecta > Orthoptera > Acrididae > Schistocerca > Schistocerca gregaria. The sequence continues at coordinate 1,057,376,589 of NC_064920.1, forward strand.
TTATGTATCAGGAAGTCGTTTCTGATAGTATTTGTTTGGAGTGTAGCCATGTATGGAAGTGAAACATGGACGATTACTAGTTTGGACAAGAAGAGAATAGAAGCTTTCAAAATGTGGTGCTACAGAAGAATACTGAAGATAAGGTGGATAGATCACGTAACTAATGAGGAGGTATTGAATAGGATTGGGAGAAGAGAAGTTTGTGGCACAACTTGACTAGAAGAAGGGATCAGTTGGTAGGACATGTTTTGAGGCATCAAGGGATCACAAATTTAGCGTTGGAGGGCAGCGTGGAGGGTAAAAATCGTAGAGGGAGACCGAGAGATGAGTACACTAAGCAGATTCAAAAGGATGTAGGTTGCAGTAGGTACTGGGAGATGAAGCAGCTTGCACAGGATAGAGTAGCATGGAGAGCTGCATCAAACCAGTCTCAGGACTGAAGACAACAACAACAACAACAACACTAGAGATGGCTACAAAAAAGAAGTAAACAAAACTGGAAGATGAAAACCTTGAATTTAAAGCAGAATGAACCAAGACTTCTGTGTTAAAATTTAAATGGCCTTCCCACCTGTCTTATTTGTCAAGAAAAACTTGCTCACAACAAGAAATCAAATTTGGTGCATCATGTTACAACTAAAAATGTGTCTTTTAGTACTACATATCCTGTTAGTGATGCAAGGGAAAAAGCTGGTGAGGAACTTCAGTTGAAAAATCAATTTCTGTATTTAATTACTACAATCTAACAATATCTAGTTACTACAGTCTTCCAGCAGTATTAATGTTGCAAGTTTTGGGGATAGTCAAGAGATTTATAACACAGAAAACCATATATACACGGTAATTACATGAAAAGTTGTTTTATTAATGCATCCAAAAAGATTTTAAGAACAAATCAGATATACTAAATGAAGCTAAAAAGAGTTACCATTGCTAAAACAGTGACAGATACAACAGTCAAAAGTCTTTGAATATAATCAACCAACAAGTTGAAGATCTTAAATTGGCTTCACTTTATCCAGTTGACAGCTCTTTTGACATAAACAATGCAGAGCAAATACCACTTTTTGTACAGTTTATTTCACCTTATTTCACCTGCAGATGTTGAACAACTTATAGGGTTATTGTCACTCAAAAGTCAAACATGTGGAGAGGAAGCAGGAAATGCTGTAATTGGGTGCATTTAAAAAGATCATATTCTAGTCTATGAAACTGTCTCATTGTCAGTTTCCACAGATGATACAAAAAGTATGATCAGTGCAAGAAATGCGTATGTTACAATTTTGAAAGAAAAAATTAATTATTAGATATTTACTTACCATCACATGATTTATAAAGAACAACTTTGTGGGTAGATATTTCCAGAAGAAATTTTTAAAGTTATGGAATTATGGATTTAGATTCCTGCTTCATTATAGCCAAAGCTCTTAATAATGGAAATTTAAAAAAAAACTGTTAAAATGGAAAATGACTATGCCGGTCTTTACTTACATAATAAGGTAGGTTGCTTATCAGAATCTTTTTTAAAGTTTTCACTTCCTCATTGATATAAGGAGCATAAAATGCACCCACCACAATAGGACGATGGAATGGTTCAATTCAAAATTAATCAGCACATGTGTCAGACATTTATCCACTGGGAGATGAGACAATCAATACCTGTTACATATGCAGGTCTTTACTTACATAATAAGGTAGGTTACTCATCAGAATCTTTTTTAAAGTTTTCACTTCCTCATTGATATAAGGAGCATAAAATGCACCCACTACAGTAGGACGATGGAATGGTTCCATTCAAAATTAATCAGCACATGTGTCAGACATTTATCCACTGGGAGATGAGACAATCAATACCTGTTACATAGAATGCAATTGATGTCTGATGGATCTTCAATCATCCCACTCTTGCACTTCCTCACCCAACTGAAACTGAAGTCCATGCAGGCCTTTTCTCAGGTTGTCATAGATTTTTAAATCACACAGACAGAGATTCAGGCTGTACAAAGGATGTTGCTGTGTTTCCTAAGAAAACTGCTGAAGTGTAGCCGTTGCAGGGTCAGCAGTGTCGAGGCAGGTGTTATTGTGCAACAGGATAATCTTGCTGGAGCTTGAAGATCAGTTTTGGATTTATTTGCTGGGGGAGATGTGGGGTGTTTCCACTGTTTGATTTGCTGTTTGCCCTTAGATTGTCAGAATTCTGTTGGAGAGGATCATCCTGTTACACAATAATGCCCACACACACACTGTCAATCAGCTGAAGGCTATGCTTCAGCAATTTGGTAGAGAAACACTGCAACATCCTCCATGCAGGCTGGATCTTTCACCATGTGAGTTTCACATATTTGTGAACATCAGTTTCAGTTTGATGAGGAAGTGCAAGAATGGGTGTGGTTGTGGATTCTATAGTGGCCGATTGTGTTCTGTGCAACTGTAATTGTACGTCTCATCTCTCAGTCTTAATGTATGTGATGACTGCTTTTGAATGGAACAATTCTGTGGTCCCATTGTAGTATTTCTCCTTAAAAAGTGTCTTCATTATCGAGAACTAACAAACAATAGGGGGATTCAAAAACTTTATTTCATTGTAAACAATGTATTTCATCTAAATCAGGTTAATTGTAAACTACAGGTAAACTAAAACACAATTTTCTCATCTGGAAACAAATTATGTCTTTTTGCTCAAGATTTTGAAAGAAAAACATTGCTGCACTTTCCAGTTTTGTTGAAACATTGCCATCAACGTAATTCTGATATTGAGATTTGATATTTCAGAACAACAGTTTCCAATACACTGGAAAATTTTCTTGAAAGGTTTCATAAATTCAGAAACAGAAATGCAACATTAGTATTTGATAAAAAAAGCCTCTTAATGTTACCATAACAGAATTAATTTTTTCTCCCTTTGATGCTGACATTGGCAACTATGAAATGCAATTGCTGTATTTAAAAAACAAAGAATTCTTGAACCCAAAATTTGAATATATTTATGCTGATATAGAATTATTGGAGAAAAACAAATGTCAACATACTTAACAGCACAAGTAGCCATTTGAAAGACTAGAGAAGTAAGATCTGTTGATTTTTAACACCTGAAATACTATTCCTGACTCATAGAATCAGATGAAAAACATTTTTTTTGTTTTGTTTATTATGACAAAAAGTTTTAATCAATATTGTAACAAAGACTTAAAACTTTAAGTAAAGTTTATTAAGTTAATTTTAGGTAATATTGTGGCATGGAAGAAGATTTAGTGCCAAGTGCCTGGAAAGGTATGCTGAGATGGTTTGGACATCATGTATAGAGAGGATGAATGAAAGGAGATTAGCAAAACAAGAATAAAAGAATAAGGTATATGGGCGAGTTGGGAAGGGTGAACCTCAGCAAACAAACATCAATAACTTTGAGGATGTTTTTCTCAAAGCCCTGCTTTGTAGTTTGTATGTTAATAACAGTGTGCCTAACTATATAGCTTGAATTTTAAAAAATTGGCTCTTACAAGAAATTTCAAGGTTTATTCTTTTGACATTTGGCTTTTTTTGACTAACGAGTTTGCTGAAGACTGCCTTAGACCATTCTGAGCAGAAACTGGTAGACCTTGCAGTGTGCAAACGGCTCAATTTGGGATAGCTGTGTTACAGCACATTGACAAAAATCCCAACACCTAGCATACAAACCATAGCCAAGGAACTAAACACCCCAACAGCAATGTGTAAAATATCCTGCATGAGATGTGCAAGCACCCATTCAAGTATCGGAATTTACAAGACCTATCCAACTGGTGACTTTCCCTTGTACGTAGAATTCCACCAATGGTTTCAGCACCAAATTGCAAAGATCCCATATGTCCAATTGTGTGTTTTCTTTACTGCTGAGGGTGTCTTCACAGGAAAAGGAATAATCAACAGTCACAATGGTTATGTCTGTAAGTTGAAAAATAGTCAGGCCACTTATATCTTCCACCATCAACAGAGATTTACCACAAATGTGTGGGCTGGTATAACTCACAACCATCTGATTGGGCCTTATCAACTGCCTAACACACTTGGTGTAGGAAATTACTGATTTAGAAAATGTTTTCCCAGTTGTGTCCTGAGGGTAGTCCCATACTATGGCCACCAGTTCTCCTGATTCCATTCCTATGGATTTCTTTTTGTGATGGGATATGAAGCATGTAATGTGCAAGACGCTGACAGACACTCCATAAGAATTAATTGCCCATTGTTTGTAAAACACCTGATCATTTTCAGTGTGTTAGACAATTATTAGCATGCAGATACCAGATATGGATTAATGAAAATTGGTGGGGCACATATCATCTCCATACAGATGTCCCAGGTTTAAAATCCCCACCAGGAAAATAAAGTAGACTCAAATACTGTAGCTGTACACAAACAAGCTGACTTAAATGAAAGGAAAGAAACCTCTGAGAGCATGCACGTGAGCTATCTGTCAATTTAAAGATTGTACTCTACTCTCTTTTATTTATTTGCATGGGTACTATCAAGTTGTAATATTTAAATTTAGTATTATAATTATGTTAATCGCTCTCCATAATTATTCAAAAAGATAAATTTGATATAAAATGTGTCTGTGTACAAAATATTATCTGACTGTATCTCTTTGATTACAAAACTTCAATTATATCAACTTTACATGTATATCTTTGTAAGCAAACTTTATATATCTTTGTAATTCTCAACAAGCAATAGGAATCAGTCTGTTATGTAGTAATGGAGTAAGTTGTTGTCATCTGTCATGATTGGTCTGTGGAGCTAGAATGTTCAGTCTGTAAACTGAAAATGTTGTAAAGTTATTGTGTGTTATACAGGGTGTTACAAAAAGATACGGCCAAACTTTCAGGAAACATTCCTCACACACAAAGAAAGAAAATATGTTATGTGGACATGTGTCCGGAAACACTTACTTTCCATGTTAGAGCTCATTTTATTACTTCTCTTCAAATCACATTAATCATGGAATGGAAACACACAGCAACAGAACGTACCAGCATGACTTCAAACACTTTGTTACAGTAAATGTTCAAAATGTCCTCCATTAGCAAGGATACATGCATCCACCCTCTGTCGCATGGAATCCCTGATGCACTGATGTAGCCCTGGAGAATGGCGTATTGTATCACAGCCATCCACAACATGAGCACAAAGAGTCTCTACATTTGGTACCGGCGTTGCATAGACAAGAGCCTTCAAATGCCCCCATAAATGAAAGTCAAGAGGGTTGAGGTCAGGAGAGTGTGGAGGCCATGGAATTGATCCGCTTCTACCAATCCATCAGTCACCGAATCTGTTGTTGAGAAGCATACTAACACTTTGACGGGAATGTGCAGGAGCTCCATTGTGCATGAACCACATGTTGTGTTGTACTTGTAAAGGCACATGTTCTAGCAGCACAGGTAGAGTATCTCACATGAAATCATGATAACGTGCTCCATTGAGTGTAGGTGGAAGAACATGAGGCCCAATCAAGACATCAGCAACAATGCCTGCCCAAACCTTCACAAAAAATCTGTGCTGATGGCGTGATTGCACAATTGCTACATTACCTTCCTTCAATTGGGCCAACTGGCAGTGAATTGAGGAAGTACAGTACGTACTGATGAAACTAAAATGAGCTCTAACATGGAAATTTAGCATTTTCGGACACATGTCCACATAACATCTTTTCTTTATTTGTGTGTGAGGAATGTTTCCTGAAAGTTTGGCCGTACCTTTTTGTAACACCCTGTGTAGTGTTAAAACAAGTTTGACATTTATTACAGAGTTGATTTGAAGAAAGTAACCTACATCATAATGTTATTTCAATATACATATTTTCAAATTCTTTCACAGAAAGAAGAATCTACAACCTACACAAACAGCCAAACAGAAATAAATGTGGACGTGTACTGAAACAATATCTACATTGCAGGCAATTAAGGAAAATGATGTTTTGTTAACTGAAGTAAAAAGAATTTTTTTCCAGACAAAGGTTGATAATTATGATAAACAGTTAAGGAGTTGTCCTCACCAACAACAGCAATACAGATGGAGATGTGTATTTAAGTAGTGATTTTCAGTTTCTTTTTAATTTTTTACCTTGTGTGCATGTGAAGAATAATTAGCAAAAATGACAGTTTCTGAGATAATAAACATTACTGAAATAGTAGGAAGTAGTGAAGAAGTGCAAAGACAAGGAACTCTTTAACATAAAAGTTAAGGGGGAGGAAAAATCATCTGAACAATTAATGGCAGAATTTTGTGAAAGGATCCTGGTACTATGGAACAACAGTCTAATAAATCCTTAAAGCAGTTGGTAGCCAAATTTGATGAAAAATACAGTAATGAGCAGTTGAAATTTGCTGATGCTGGAGCAGAATAGATAATGTTCCTAAAAAACAGGATGTGGAGATTAAATAAGCAACTAATTCATTAAATGAAACAGGAATTGTTAATGGCTTGAATTAAATAATAAACAATAATGAAGAACATAACTGTTTTTGTGTTTTGAAAGATAACTTAATGATCAAAGAGAGAGAAAAAAGTTTAATTTTTGTTGATTGCACTGATGATGAAATAAAATCTGTGCCCATTGCAGCATGACATTACCTGAGCTTTGCAATGAAGTATTATGAATTTAATATCTCAGAGTCAATAAAATTCTTCTGGGTTTGAGGCCGCATTGTCAACTACATAGTTCTGATGTTCCGGTGACTATTGCAAGATGCCTTCCTCAGGGCATATTTCAGTTCAATACACCCTGATGAAGGCGTCTTGCAATATTTGCAGAAACTTTGCAATTTTATAGTTGACAATGTGGCCTCAAACCCAGAAGAATTTTATTAACTGTGACAATCGCTGCGGAAGAGTCCATTTACATATCTCAGGACTGTTTGGACTACCTAGCAAACAAGCTGTGTGGGCAGAAGTGTGTGAAATTTTCAAAATCATATATATATATATACATGAAAATTTATAATTTAAACACACAAATTTCAGTGTCTGATCAAACATTAAGCAGGGATGCTCCTGCATTAAATATGCACTAAATTAACTTGAGGTTATGTTAAATAACTTTTAATCTCATAGTAATCACATTTTTTAGGAATATTTTGGTTTTAGAAAGAGAGGATTGATGTTTAAGCCATATAAGTGTAATTTGAAAACCATGTCATAATATGGAAGTGAGGAACACTATGAACAGATACTGAATGATTCTAATTTGAATAATGTCATGTGAAATGGTCAGAATATTTTCGTTTATTTTGCAATGTGGAGGAGATTGCTGTGGGAACATTTCTATGTATTCTGAGAAATGAAGTGATTAAAGTGATTATAAATATATGTTGTCAGATGATGATGAAGTTTAAGTTAGGGAACTAATTTTGATTTATGCTGTACCATTGTCAATTGAAAAAATGAAGTAAGTGTTTACATCAAGGGATGAGCTCGAAGTTTATTACATACTTACTGTGAACCAGATAACACTGAGAAAAATACTAATGGCATTAAATGATTATGGAAGTAAAAAGGTCTAATGGGATAGTAAAAAATACTGAAATCATGGAAAATAACTCTAATAGAGTGAAGTATGCTAATGCATACATTCCACCATCTCTTTGGTAAGACAAGTCTGGTTATTTAGAAAAGGAAAAAGATAGAGATGGTTCATTAAGAATTTGGAGATGGAAGAAAAAGGTTTTTCATTAGAAAAAGAATAGAATATTTCCTTGCACTAATAAAATATTGAAAGATGCATTTACAAATTGTCAGATTTACATACATGTATGCAGTTACTGTTATTTTGATTAATTTGTCTACAATGTGTCAACTTTGTATTATGATAGAAATGAATCCCCCAGAGGAATATACATTACATTAATACTTGTTCCATAGATTGTGAATAAAAGATTTCATAGGGATGTGGAATGTGTCAATTTAACATAAGTTTTCATTACACAATATAATAATAATAATTATTATTATTTTATAGTTATTACTTCATATTTAAAAATTCAACTATTGAGTAGAAGGTGTTGTCATTCAAAAATTCTTTAAATTTATTTTTAAATGTTGGTTGGTTACCTGTCAGACTTTTAATACTATTTGGTAAATGACCGAAGACTTTTGTGGCAACATAATTCACCCCTTTCTGTGCCAAAGTCAGATTTAACCCAGAAAAGTAAAGGTCATCCTTTCTTCTAGTGTTGTAGCTATGCACTTTGCTATTATTTTTGTACTGGGATGGGTTATAAATAACAAATTTCATAAGTGAACATATCTATTGCAAAGGTACTGTGAATATCCTGAGTTCCTTAAATAAATATCTGTAAGGTGATCTTGGGTGGGCTCCAGGTATCATTCTGGTCACATGCTTTTGTGCAGTGAATACTTTTTCTCTTAATGATGAATTACCCAAAAACATGAAGTCAAACAAAAGCAGTAAATGAAAATAGGCATAGTAGGCTAATTTACTGAAATTTTTATCACCAAAATTTGTAAAACCTCTAATGACATAACAAGCTGAACCTAACCATTTCGGCAGATCATCAATGTGCTTCTTCCAGTACAATATCTCATCAATGTACAAACCCATAAATTTTGAAAATTCTGCCTTAACAATAGGTTACTGTTCAAAGTCTATATTTTTCAGTAGTGTTATTCTGCTTGCTGTACAGAATTGTGTATACCATTTTTTTCTCAAATTTTAGGTACCGTCTACTTGCAGAGACCAACTCAATAATTTTCTGAAAGACATTATTTACAACTCTTGTTTTTCAGGTGTGATAACAATACTTGTATCACCAGCAAAAAGAAATAACTACACTTCTTCATGAATATAGAGTGGCGAGTCATTAATATATATTAAGAACAACAAGGGACTGAAAACTGAACCCTATGTGACACCACTCTTGATATCTCCCCATTTACAGGACTCTGCTGATTTTTGCAGGCTATGTGTACTTCTGCATTCCTCAAGTTAAATATAAATTAAATCATTCATGCACTGTCCCACTCATACCACAACTCTTAAGCTTATCTAGAAGAATTTCATCTTTGCCACAGTCAAAAGCCTTTGAAAGATCACAAAATGTCCCAATAGGTGGTGTTTGGTTATTAAGAGCATTTAATATTTAATCAATGAAAGCAACATACAGCTCATTTGTACCTGATATGCTTAGAGTTCAAAGGGCCCCAAGCTTCTGTAGCAATGTTTCCTGCTTATTTTCTGAGCTACATCTTCTTTCTCTATCTTTAAATCTATCAATGTTATCTCTTTCTACCCATACTATCTCTCTCCCAAACGACGTTTCTTTTGTAAACAATACACTGTAAACTTATGTGATTACTTAGAGTGAAATGAAAGTCTCCTTTTGGAGACTTCGGACCCCTTGTGTAACTCTTTATTTGATGCCACTTTGATGATTCCATGTCAATGATTATGAAATGAAAAGGACAACACAACACCCAGTCCTGGAGTGGAGAAAGTATCTGACCCAGCCAGGAATCAAACTCAGGGGCTTCACATGGCATTCAGCCTTGCTGACCACTCGATTTCACAGGCAGGCACACACAGTTAAACGATCTTCTCTTTGAAAGTTAAATTAATATTTTATGACTGATATCAAAATTACCATTTAACAACGTACATTTGATAAATATTTTTGATCCTAATTAGATAAAACATATCTGAATACTAACATTTATGTGTGCTGTTATAAGAAAGTTATTTTGTCATCTTGAAGGTGGGTCAGACTTGGTGCATTGTCATCACATAGTGAGCACTTGTATTACGGATGAAGAACTAAAATCTCATTATAAACTAAAGCTTTTGAGATGAAATTTTGTGAATGATAGTTACTTTAAAATTATTTTCCTAATGATGTTATTTAATAAAAGCTTTATAAGCAAGGAAACTGATTTTTCAGAAGACACAAATGAGATAAGCACTGATAATGATAGTAATATTTTCTGAAGGAATAGTTAGAGACTGTACGCACTGAAACTGATTGTCGTTTAACTATATCTTATATTGTGCAGGGCCCACCACAAGCATGCAGAAGTACCACAACATGATGTGGCATGGACTTGATTAATCTGTGAAATAGTGCTGAAGGGAACTGACACCATGAATCTTGCAGGGCTCTCCTTAAATCTGTAAGAATATGAGATGGTGGAGATTTCTTCTGAACAGCACATTGCAAGGCATCCAAGATATGCTTAACAATGTCTGGGGAGTTTAGTGGTCAGCAGAAGTCGTTGAACTCAAGTTGGGTGTCACAGTGTCCTGCTGGAACTGCCCAAGACTGTCAGAATGCAAAATGGATATGACTGGATGCAGGTGATCAGACAGGATGCTTGAATAAGTTTCCCGTGTGAGAGTCTCATCTGGATGTATCAGAGGTCCTATATCACTCCAACAGGCACATGCCCCACACCATTAGAGATCCTCCACCAGCTTGAACAGTCCCCTGCTGACATGCAAGGTCCACGGACTCATCAGGTTGTCTCCATACTCATGCACATCCATCTGCTAGATACAATTTGAAATGAGACTGGTCTGACCAGGCAATAAGTTCCCAATCATCAACAGTCCAATGTCAGTCCAGGTGAGCAATGAAGCTTTGGCAAGCATCATCAAGGGGACATGAGTGGACCTTCAACTCCAAAAGCTAATATCAATGATGTTTTGTTGAATGGTTTGCGCGCTGACACTTGTTGATGCACCACTATTGAAATCTGCAGCAATTTGTAGAAGTGTTGCACTTCTGTCACATTGCACGATTGTCTTCAGTTGTCACTGATCCCATTTTCACAGGATCTGTTTTGGCTGCAGCGATGTCGGATGTTTGAAGTTTTACCGGATTCCTGATATTTATGGTACGCTCGTGAAATGGTCGTACAGGAAAATCTCCACTTAATTGTTACCTCAGAGGTGCTGTGTCTCATCACTTGTGTGCTGGATTATAACACCACATTCAAACTCACTTAAATCTTGATAACATGCCTGTGTAGCAGCAGTAACCAATCTCACAACTGCACCAGACACTTGTTGCATTATACAGGCATTGCCGACTGCTGTGCCGTATTCTGCCTGTTTACACAGTGGTGTCTGTTATGTGAGGATGGATATGTGTGTGTGTGTGTGTGTGTGTGTGTGTGTGTGTGTGTGTGTGTGTGTGTGTGTGTGTGTGTGTGCGAGTGTATACCTGTCCCTTTTTCCCCCCAAGGTAAGTCTTTGCGCTCTCAGGATTGGAATGACTCCTTACCCTCTCCCTTAAAACCCACATCCTTTCGTCTTTCCCTTCCCTTCCCTCTTTCCTGATGAAGCAACCGTGGGTTGCGAAAGCTTGAAATTTGTGTGTGTGTTTGTGTTTGTTATTGTTTCTATCAATGTACCAACGCTTCCGTTTGGTAAGTTACAGAATATTTGTTTCTTTTTATATTATGGCATTGCACGCCAAATACAAAGAACATTTTTTACATCAAGCACCAATGCTAAATGTATTTATGTGAACTGTTTAATTGGTTAACTAATCATTTTTTTATGCTACTGGCAAATGTCTGTTTTGTATAACTGTGTTTAAAATAATAATTAATCACCTTAAAGTCTATACATACCACACACATTTCAGTTTTTAAAAAAGTCAATTGTGTCTCTCATATTTGCTAAAATAGCCTTGAGCAGTTACATAATTTTTGTTTAGTATTATAATCATAGTCATTGCCCTCCATAATTATTCAAAAAGATGAAACTGATAAAAAATGCATTTGTTTGTTAACTATAAATTGACTGTTATCTCTTTGATTAAGAGACATTGAATATATCAACTTTATTGGTATATTTTTGTAAGTAAACTCCTTATACCTTTGTAATTGTCAACAAGTAATAGGATTCAGTCTGTCATGCACTGATGGAGAAGCTGTTGTCTGTCTGTCATGGTTGCTCTAAAGAGCTAGATCATTTACTCCATGGACTAAAAATGTTTTAAAGCTACATTGTGTGTGACCTAGTGTTAAAACAAATTCAACTTTTATTATAGAGATGATGTGAAGAAAGTAACCTGCATCATAATATTACTTCAACTTTGATTATTCTATCTGCTCTTGCTCATACCAATATGTATTTATTGAGCAAATGTGTGCAACATCAGCAGTTTGTGAATTTTGCTAAATTTCTTTATTATTATTATAATGGATCATATTATTTTTTCTTTCATTGTTCTTTTCCTTTTATACATGTAACCTACATATACACTAATCCAAAGGTAAATTAAAATGTTGTTTTGTGGCAGAGATAATATTTTGATACAAAAAAGAATAGAGATATGGATGTATGAGGAGATCTGTCATATGAGTATTGTTCAAAAATGTGTATTTCAAGTGTACATACAAAGTGTTAGAAAAGTTATTAGGAAAGCACAGTTTTATTCATTTAATAACATCAAGCACAACTGTCAGTTCATCGTTTTGCCCACACCAAGAATCCTGTATCAGGAAGTTCGGAGCAGACAAGAGGAATTTGCTTGAGCAGTGGAGGAACAAACCTGCATTGAGATTGTTATAATCAGGACCATGCACAATGGAATTAATGTGAAGAAGTACGTGATTTAAGTGATGAATATTGATCTTAAATGTACTGACATTGAAAGTCTGCTGATTTTAGTACCAGTTAAAGATTACCTCAGATACGTGTACCTTCCAGTTTCTTTCAGTCATTCTTTGCAATTAATTTTTTTAATTATTCAAGCAGAAATTATTATTCAGTTTCCATTATTTATCTCCCTGCCTATTCTGCCACTATTCAATTGTGACCTTTTGAAGGATGGCACTGAGTGAAATATGAACAGACCTTTCAATTGATGGGAAAATTTTTTTTCAGATAAATGATTCATTTCATTGTTACAAGAAACTAATGAAACTTTCATTGTATTTGTTAGATGTCTGCAAGATTGGGAATCATAAAAAAATTGAAAGTGCAAATTAAAATTAAATTCTGCCAACAAACAAGACGCACTGGAAATATTGATTTCCGTGGTAAAGGAAGGAAGCTGCTACACTGAATGCTTATATGGCTGTGCTTGGCGCCATCTCTCTGGCAATAGATAATCTCTTATTCTTCAGATAAGTATCTGTTACAGAATGGCCCTTGCAATAATTTTGAACAAGAGGACAATGATGGAGGTAACATTAGAAGTTTCATATCTTATGGTATAATGTTCTAGATGCAAAGCTCTCTAACAACATGATAAGTGACACTGAGATAATCACGAAACACTCGTCCCATCCAAATGACAATGCATTGGCAGTGAGAATGTTATTGTTGCATACGAATTTCTTACAGTGCAGCCAACCTAAAGGTGAATAAGTAAAATATCCATTCTAATCGTAACAGACTGAATGGTAGCTTTGAATGCCCAGACTTATAAATCTGATGTCTCTTCACGTGCTTTGCATCCATACATGGCAGGGCGACAGCCATGCCTATAGGGGCATTTAGTGGGCTTTGCACCAAAGACAACATGTAGTTAGCTGCTTTTGAAACCAAACACAGTTTTTGACTGTTTATAGCCAGTTTTGCAACCTGATACATATGCCATCATGTAGGTGCTGAAAAAATCTATATGGCCATGTGCACATAGAATTGATTAATGGCATTTTGATCTGGGCTACTCAGATGTACGTTTTTCACTAGTCTTTCTTTTCCCAATAGCATTTTTTATTATAGGTTCTGGATATCCCATTACCATCAGAATTAGGTATCCTAAAAATAAGACCCTTGATTTGCTTCATTTTAGGGCAAGTGTGGTGAAAGTATTGACAAAAATAGATAAGCCAGCTGTCAGGAGAAGGTAGCATCACACTAGTGAGAGTCCAATGCCATCTCCAAATACTTCAAAACGAGCCAATGTGGAAGTTTGTCCAGAAGCTGATATTTGTTTGGACAATGTTGGGTATCTTCCAGTGATCAGTAACAAAAAATCATTTGAGAGGTGCAAAAAACCAGGTTGCAAATGCAAAACCAAACTTTATTGTGTAAAATGTAACATTCACTGATGTCTGGATAGAAAAAAATTGTTTCTTTCATTACCATTCTTTAAAAGTGTAAAACAATAGTTTATGTGTATAATCAGTAAGTAAGCTTTGCATATGTTATGTATTTTGGTGAAATAAAATCAAATAAAATACTTTGACTTTTCGACTAATACTGCACCCACTTGAACACAATGTCTTTATTTGGGGAGGTGTTGTATCCCACCTTGGGAGGCATCTTGGAATATTTTATACATCTGAAAAATCATAATTTAATTTGAAGAACTGGACAGCAAAGATGTGTCATTTTATTTATTTACTTTTTTCAGGAAAAGAAACAATTCATGACTGAAAGGGGAGCAAGATAAATCATCAAATTCTTTAAGACTGTATCAGATAATAATTAGGTTTATTAGTGAATATGCAGCAAAATCTGCTTTAATTGAAAAGTACTGATACAGACAAAATCTCATTTTTTTTAACTGAGAAGAAGGTCAATTTCTAGCTAAAATAGATTCAGGTTTAAAGGAAGCAGAAGGAAGACTACGAGGTGGCATTGCTAAAACTACTGACATTCCAAAACAGTATTTGACATAAAACAAACCTGTGGTTTTAGAGAAGTTTGATACTTTCGCTGGTTACCCCCAACACATGGCTAGCCTGTTGAAGGAAAATAGTGAAGATTGCAGAATGCAACAACACTTGCTGGCAGCTGTATCTGTTGTGCAAGTGCAGTTGCCATGCGCTATGCCACAAGCAAAGAAAAACATGCCTGTCACTGATAGCACAGCGTGTTTGTCAAGATTACTTGCAAATGAGGGATTCCTTAGGCACTGTCAATTTCCATTATTGACCTCTGAAGGGAAAAGAACAAACCCCATAGTCTTCATCATAGTCTTATCAAAATGTTTTACCTTGTACCTGGACTGAAGCCCAGAAAATCAGATTTGTTGTTGGATACACACAGGGTGATGTTCTGCTATGGGCTATGGACATAACGGAATGTTGCCACTACTATGAACAGTTTGAGAGAGCCTTTTGTGGATAAATATTGGTCTGAGGCCATACAAGAGACATTCAGATGTGAAATATTCTACCCAGCTCCATTCAGTAGCAAACATGGAAGCTTAAGGGGCTATTTTGAGAAATATTTGAAAAAAAAAAACAAGATACTGGATGAACTCAGTATCTCAAGTAGACATGCTGTAAATTTTAAAGAGCCATCTTCCTTCCCACAAGGAGGGAAAACTCATTACCATCCTGGAACATAACATTGAATAATTTCTATCTGTACTGAACTCAATAGATTCGATATACGAAGAGACACCAGTACAACACAGGTTTGTTAATACACAGCTGGTGCCACAGAGATTTACAGACAAACAAGTGAACAACTGATTCATAGTACAACACAGCTGGTAACATTACCCCACACTGACCTATGGTAATGGTAACGGTAATCACAACGGCAATGGAGGAAGCCATTAATTCACAGGCAAATATAAAAGAAATGGGCAAAAACGTAGCAAAAACAACTACAATGTGCAAGTAGTGTATGACTAGTCCATACAATATGTACAGACACAAGCAACCAGAAATAATCAGCCAATTGCTTGGCAAACACAAAACAATAGCAGGCAGCCAAATAATCCACAGATAGCAGGATTTGGCCAGAAAAGTAACACATATATGGTGAATAATGTGCAAAGGCAATGAGAATTTCAGTTGAGAGCCTCACAGGATACTAGCTGGTGTAATCAAACACCAACAGTCCATATAGTGCATGGGTTGATGCATGTGAAACCCAGCTTGCGCTATTCGTCCACGAGACTCAGAGGGCCATAGACACGGGTTCCCAGGTAGATGCCATAGATATCAGACCAATTGTGTCATTGGGTTGAAGAGTTCCTAGATAACAGAATGCAGCATGTCATTCTCCATGGAGAGAAGTCTTCCAAAGTAAGAGTGATTTCAGGTATGCCGCAGGGGAGTGTTGTAGGACCATTGCTATTCACAATATATATAAATGACATTGTGGATAACATCAAAAGTTCACTGAGGCTTTCTGCAGATAATGCTGTAGTATATCGAGAGGTTGTAACAATGGAAAACTGTACTGAAATGCAGGAGGATCAGCAACGAATTGACTCATGGTACCGGGAATGGCAATTGAATCTCAATGTAGACAAGTGTCATGTGCTGCAAATACATAGACAGAAAGATCCTTTATCATTTAGGTACAATATAGCAGGTCAGCAACTGGAAGCTGTTAATTCCATAAATTATCTGGGAGTAGGGATTAGGAGTGATCTAAAATGGAATGTCTATATAAAATTAATTGTTGGTAAAGCAGATGCCAGACTGAGATTCATTGGAAGAACCCTAAGGAAATGCAGTCTGAAAACAAAGGAAGTAGGGAAGTAGGTTACAGTACACTTGTTAGCCCACTGCTTGCATACTTCTCACAGGTGTGGGATCCATACCAGATAGGGTTGATAGAAGAGATAGAGAAGATCCAACAGAGAGCAGCGCACTTCATTATAGGATCATTTAGAAATCACAAAAGTGTTACGGAGATGATAGATTGACTCCTGTGGAAGACTCTGCTAGAGGGACGCTCAGTAGCTTGGTACAGGCTTTTGTTGAAGTTTTGAGAACATACCTTCCTCCAAGGAGTCAAGCAGTATATTGCTCCCTCCTACGCATATCTTGCAAAGAGACCATGACGATAAAATCAGAGAGATTAGAGTCCACACAGAGGCATACCGACAATCTTTCTTTCCATGAACAATACAAGACTGGAATAGAAGGGAAAACCAATAGAGGTACTGAAGGTACCCTCCGCCACACATCAGCAGGTGGCTTGCAGAGTATAGATGTAAATTTAGATACTGGAAGTTGCGCCTAACCCAGAGACCAATGCCACTGCAATACCAGAAAACCTGAACCAGTCACGGTAGGCTCCCGTTCTGTGCTCTTGGAGTAGAGTGGGGCCACAAGCTTGATCATCACTTGCTACATCAGATACGATCAAGGTAGTGATGTGAAAGATGATCTGCATCTAAGTAATGAGGCTACACAGAAAAACTTGACAGAGAGGAGGATACAAGCTACTAGTAAAGCCAAAATATTTGACCTTGGCGTACCCACTGCACTTGACACAGGGGCTATGCCTAATTTGATTCTTTTAAGAACTGCAGAAATGTGCAAATATAGCCATATTGCCAGTGCAAAATTGCAAGATACAAACTGCCACTGGTCAGAAATAGAAAGGAGTCAAAATACAAGCCTTAATTCCCGTACAGTTTTCTGTACAATTCAATTTTTTGATAGTAGAGAAATTAATAGTTGAGTGTTTAATCAGTATGGATACATTTAGGACATACCAAGTACAAATTGATGTAGGAAAGGGACAAAGTTATTTCGCTGTAAATAACCAATTATTTGTAAGAGACCTAATCAGGGGAAGTATTAATAAACGTAAAATTGAAGTTACTCATAATATTGAGGTTCAAGTGGTAAATCCCTTAGTTATGTTTGTCAACACAAACGATAATGAACAGTCAGCAGCAGAAGAAGTAAATGTCAACACAATAAACACAAAGGTAAGTGAATCAAAGTAATTGTCTCAAGAACATCAAGTGGAACTTAGGGAACTGATACTTGTTTGTGTACATGTATTTGAGGGGGAAAAAACAGGTATCATTAAGGATTTTGGTACAAAATGGATGTATATTCTCACAAAACTTTTTGTTCTACTTCATACCCTACACCATGGACAAAGAGGGAAGCAGCAAGTAAACAGTTTAACAGGATGCTTAAATGGGGCATAATACAACCATCATTTTCCCCTTATTGTAGTCCTATTTTGGCTGTGGGTAAGCCAGATGGCAAGGTGCGCTTGGTCCTTGTCCAGTTCAAACACATCCAGACAATTTAGAGGAACAGCTTATGAAATTCCATGACACTAAATTTCTTACTATGATAGACCTCTGGTCCTTATATTGGCAAATAAAACTACATGAAGAAAGTCGGAAACATATCGCCTTCATATATGGGGCCTGGAGCTTCGAATTTCAAGTGTCACCATTTGGATTTCATGTATGTGCAGGTGTATTTATATCTGGACAGGTCAAAGTACTAGGGCCCAAATTTTGAGTAAGGTAACAGTATACATGGATGACCTTTTAGTTACTACACCCACTTGGGTAGAATACTTAAGATTTATTGAACAAGTATTGAGTCACTTTTCCAAATCTGGAGTAATAGCAAATTTCAAGAAATCTAATTTCGGGCAAGAAAAGGTAAAATTTTTAGCACACATTATCTCTTCAGAAGGCATACTGCCAGACCCTAAAAAACTTGATGTCATTAGGAACTGCCCTTTTCCTCAAAACAGGAGGCAGTTAAAAGCATACTTAGGCCTAGTTTCCTTTTTTCAGGAAATTCATTCCCAACCAACTTATGAGCAGTGATGCTTTACTCAATCTTCTCCGCAAAAACAGGCCTTGATTATGGAACAAGCAATGTTAAACCAATTTCAAGAATATCAAGCAAGCCTTATTAAATGATAATATCTCAACCAGACATGATGACAATTTTTTGCTTATGCACCAACGCGTCTTCTCGAGGTCTGGGTGCATGCCTTTTTCAAATGGTAAACACACAAAAGTATACTGTTACCATGAGTCCTTATCGCTTTTGTTAACTTGTAAATTGCTACACTGACAGAGAGCCATGTGGTGTGTGTATCTTCAAGAAATCAATTTTGAAACAGTATACATAAAAGGAATCCAAAACGTAATAGCTTATGTTCTTTCTTGATTACCACAAGGCTTAGAGGAATTCAATGGTCTTTTAAAGCTGGAAGGTGAAATAAGAGCCATGCTGATGGAAGACAAAACACTGACCATACAATGTCCACATGAGTAAGCAAATGGAGCAATTACAGCAGGAACACAAATTCTGGAGTAATGTAAGAGGAAAACTTACACAAAATGGTGATAAAAAGTTAAAAAGGTTTTTCACTAATCAAAAAGGTGTTCTGTTCCATAGGGACCATCCCGAACAAGAACAAAGGCATGTGTGTTTGCCACAGGAATATGTGCATGATTTTATTTTATATACACACAATACTTGGGGCCATTATGACACTGCAAAATGTACTGACAAAATATGTAAATATTATTATTTCCCCAACCTTAGGAAAAGAAAGGTTATTGTTTGCCAGAAAGCAAAACAATCTAACATCTTCAGAGAGTTAGAACTAGACCCCATTGTGGCTAAAAACCTCTAGAAAAGGTATCATTAGATATGACTGGACCCTTTCTCAGAAGTAAGGGGGGAGTAAAACAGAAAGGGTGTTTAAGGAATCCTACAGGGGTGGTGAGGACCTATATACCTCATAAACGTACCAAGTGGATTGAAAATGTCACTCCCTTCTCACAAGTTGTTAACAATCTTCCCCATACATCAATTGAGTTTACACCGAATGAGCTGATGTTCAACTGCAAGCAGGTAGACGAGTGGGAAAAACCTTTGCCGAAGATACCAATACCGGATGTTATCACTAGATGATAAAATATGACAAGCAGTAATCAACCTTGAAAGCTGGGCTAAATAGAGGAAAGGAATTTATGACAGAAAGCTGCAACATACAACGCAATTTTACACAGGACAAAAGTTGTTACTTAGAACACATCACAAATCCACAAAAAATTGGAAAACTGAACCATAAGTGACAAATACTATACACCAGACCATACATAATTACAGACACAAGTCTGTATATGTATGGATGGATATGTGTGTGTGTGTGTGTGTGTGTGTGTGTGTGTGTGTGTGTGTGTGTGTGTGCTCGAGTATATACCTATCCTTTTTTCCCCCTAAGGTAAGTCTTTCCACTCCCGGGATTGGAACGACTCCTTACCCTCTCCCTTAAAACCCACATCCTTTAGTCTTTCCCTCTCCTTCCCTCTTTCCTGAAGAAGCAACCATTGGTTGCGAAAGCTAGAAATTTTGTGTGTGTGTTTGTGTGTTATTTTATTGTGCCTGTCTGCTGGCGCTTTCCCACTTGGTAAGTCTTGGAATCTTTGTTTTTAATATATATAGGGAAATATTCCACGTGGGAAAAATATATTTAAAAACAAAGATGATGTGACTTACCAAACAAAAGTGCTGGCAGGTCGATAGACACACAACCAAACACAAACATACACGCAAAATTCTAGCTTTCGCAACCAACGGTTGCTTCTTCAGGAAGGAGGGAAGGAGAGGGAAAGACGAAAGGATGTGGGTTTTAAGGGAGAGAGTAAGGAGTCATTCCAATCCCGGGAGCAGAAAGACTTACCTTAGGGGGAAAAAAGGACATATGTACACTCGCACACACTCACATATCTATCCGCACATACACAGACACCGTATATGTCACATCATCTTTCTTTTTAGATATATTTTTCCCACGTGGAATGTTTCCCTATGTTGTTGTTGTTGTTGTTGTCTTCAGTCCTGTGACTGGTTTGATGCAGCTCTCCATGCTACTCTATCCTGTGCAAGCTTCTTCATCTCCCAGTACCTACTGCAACCTACATCCTTCTGAATCTGCTTAGTGTATTCATCTCTTGGTCTCCCTCTACGATTTTACCCTCCACGCTGCCCTCCAATACTAAATTGGTGATCCCTTGATGCCTCAGAACAAGTCCTACCAACCGATCCCTTCTTCTGGTCAAGTTGTGCCACAAACTTCTCTTCTCCCCAATCCTATTCAATACTTCCTCATTAGTTATGTGATCTACCCATCTAATCTTCAGCATTCTTCTGTAGCACCACATTTCGAAAGCTTCTATTCCCTTCTTGTCCATACCATTTATTGTCCATGTTTCACTTCCATACATGGCTACACTCCATACAAATACTTTCAGAGATGACTTCCTGATACTTAAATCTATACTCGATATTAACAAATTTCTCTTCTTCAGAAACGCTTTCCTTGTCATTGCCAGTCTACATTTTATATCCTCTCTACTTTGACCATCATCAGTTATTTTTTTCTCCCCAAATAGCAAATCTGCTTTACTACTTTAAGTGTCTCATTTCCTAATCTAATTCCCTCAGCATCTCCCGACTTAATTAGACTACATTCCATTATTCTCGTTTTGCTTTTGTTGATGTTCACCTTATATCCTCCTTTCAAGACACTGTCCATTCCGTTCAACTGCTCTTCCAAGTCCTTTGCCGTCTCTGACAGAATTATAATGTCATCGGCGAACCTCAAAGTTTTTACTTCTCCTCCATGAATTTTAATACCCACTGCGAATTTTTATTTTGTTTCCTTTACTGCTTGCTCAATATACAGATTGAATAACATCAAAGAGAGGCTACAACCCTGTCTCACTCCCTTCCCAAACACTGCTTCCCTTTCATGCCCCTCGAACCTTATAACTGCCATCTGGTTTCTGTACAAATTGTAAATAGCCTTTTGCTCCCTGTATTTTACCCTTGCCACCTTCAGAATTTGAAAGAGAGTATTCCAGTCAACATTGTCAAAAGCTTTCTCTAAGTCTATAAATGCTAGAAACGTAGGTTTGCCTTTCCTTAATCTTTCTTCTAAGATAAGTCATAAGTTCAGTATTGCCTCATGTGTTCCAGTATTTCTACGGAATCCAAACTGATCTTCCCCGACGTCGGCTTCTACTAGTTTTTCCATTTGTCTGTAAAGAGTTCGAGTTAGTATTTTGCAGCTGTGGCTTATTAAACTGATTGTTCGGTAATTTTCACATCTGTCAACACCTGCTTTCTTTGGGATTGGAATTATTATATTCTTCTTGAAGTCTCAGGGTATTTCGCCTGTTTCATACATCTTGCTCACCAGATGGTACAGTTTTGTCAGGACTGGCTCTCCGAAGGCCGTCAGCAGTTCCAATGGAATGTTGTCTACTCCGGGGGCCTTGTTTCGACTTAGGTCTTTCAGTGCTCTGTCAAACTCTTCACGCAGTATCATATCTCCCATTTCATCTTCATCTACATCCTGTTCCATTTCCATAATATTGTCCTCAAGTACATCGCCCTTGTATAGACCCTCTATATACTCCTTACACCTTTCTTCTTTCCCTTCTTTGCTTAGAACTGGGTTTCCATCTGAGCTCTTGATATTCATACAAGTGGCTCTCTTTTCTCCAGAGGTCTCTTTAATTTTCCTGTAGGCAGTATCTATCTTACCCCTAGTGAGATAAACCTCTACTTCCTTACATTTGTCCTCTAGCCAACCTTGCTTAGCCATTTTGCACTTCCTGTTGATCTCATTTTTGAGACGTTTGTATTCCTTTTTGCCTGCTTCATTTACTGCATTTTTATATTTTCTCCTTTCATCAAATAAATTCAATATTTCTTCTGTTACCCAACGATTTCTACTAGCCCTCGTCTTTTTACCTACTTGATCCTCTGCTGCCTTCACTACTTCATCCCTCAAAGCTACCCATTCTTCTTCTACAGTATTTCTTCCCTCCGTTTCTGTCAATTGTTCCCTTATGCTCTCCCTGAAACTCTGTAAAACCTCTGGTTATTTCCGTTTATCCAGGTGCCATCTCCTTAAATTCCCACCTTTTTGCAGTTTCTTCAGTTTTAAACTACAGTTCATAACCAAGAGATTGTGGTCAGAGTCCACATCTGCCCCTGGAAATGTCTTACAGTTTAAAACCTAGTTCCTAAATCTCTGTCTTACCATTACACACTCCTGGGAATTGAAATAAGAACACCGTGAATTCATTGTCCCAGGAAGGGGAAACTTTATTGACACATCCCTGGGGTCAGATACGTCACACGATCACACTGACAGAACCACAGGCACATAGACACAGGCAACAGAGCGTGCACAATGTTGGCACTAGTACAGTGTATATTCACCTTTCGCAGCAATGCAGGCTGCTATTCTCCCATGGAGACGATCGTAGAGATGCTGGATGTAGTCCTGTGGAACGGCTTGCCATGCCATTTCCACCTGGCGCCTCAATTGGACCAGCGTTCGTGCTGGACGTGCAGACCGCGTGACACGACGCTTTATCCAGTCCCAAACATGCTCAATGGGGGACAGATCCGGAGATCTTTCTGGCCAGGGTAGTTGACTTACACCTTCTAGAGCACGTCGGGTGGCACGGGATACATGCGGACGTGCATTGTCCTGTTGGAACAGCAAGTTCCCTTGCCGGTCTAGGAATGGTAGAACGATGGGTTCGATGATGGTTTGGATGTACCGTGCACTATTCAGTGTCCTCTCGACGATCACCAGAGGTGTACGGCCAGTGTAGGAGATCGCTCCCCACACCATGATGCCGGGTGTTGGCCCTGTGTGCCTCGGTCGTATGCAGCCCTGATTGTGGCGCTCACCTGCACGGCGCCAAACACGCATACGACCATCATTGGCACCAAGGCAGAAGCGACTCTCATCGCTGAAGATGACATGTCTCCATTCGTCCCTCCATTCACGCCTGTCACGACACCACTGGAGGTGGGCTGCACGATGTTGGGGCATGAGCGGAAGACGGCCTAACAGTGTGCGGGACCGTAGCCCAGCTTCATGGAGACGGTTCCGAATGGTCCTCGCCGATACCCCAGGAGCAACAGTGTCCCTAATTTGCTGGGAAGTGGCGGTGCGGTCCCCTACGGCACTGCGTAGGATTCCTACGGTCTTGGCGTGCATCCGTGCATCGCTGCGGTCTGGTCCCAGGTCGACGGGCACATGCACCTTCCACCGACCACTGGCGACAACATCGATGTACTGTGGAGACCTCACGCCCCACATGTTGAGCAATTCTGGCGGTACGTCCACCCGGCCTCCCGCATGCCCACTATACGCCCTCGCTCAAAGTCTGTCAACTGCACATACGGTTCATGTCCACGCTGTCGCGGCATGCTACCAGTGTTAAAGACTGCGATGGAGCTCCGTATGCCACGGCAAACTGGCTGACACTGACGGCGGCGGTGCACAAATGCTGCACAGCTAGCGTCATTCGACGGCCAACACCGCGGTTCCTGGTGTGTCCGCTGTGCCGTGCGTGTGATCACTGCTTGTACAGCACTCTCACAGTGTCCGGAGCAAGTATGGTGGGTCTGACCCACTGGTGTCAATGTGTTCTTTTTTCCATTTCCCGGAGTGTATAATCTATCTGATACCTTTTAGTATATCCAGGGTTCTTCCATGTATACAACCTCCTTTCATGATTCTGAAATCAAGTGTTAGCTATGATTAAGTTGTGTTCTGTGCAAAATTCTACGAGGCGGCTTGCTCTTTCATTTCTTAGCCCCAATCCATGTTCACCGACTACGTTTCCTTCTCTCCCTTTTCCTACACTTGAATTCCAGTCACCGATGACTATTAAATTTTTGTCTCCCATCACTATCTGAATAATTTCTTTTATTTCATCATACATTTCTTCAATTTCTTCGTCATCTGCAGAGCTAGTTGGCATATAAACTTGTACTACTGTAGTAGGTGTGGGCTTTGTATCTATCTTAGCCATAATAATGCGTTCACTATGCTGTTTGTAGTAGCCGACCTGCATTCCTATTTTCCTATTCATTATTAAACCTACTCCTGCATTACCCCTATTTGATTTTGTATTTATAACCCTGTAGTCACCTGACCAGAAGTCTTGTTCCTCCTGCCACCGAACTTCACTAATTCCCACTATATCTAACTTTAACCTATCCATTTCCCTTTTTAAATTTTCTAATCTACCTGCCCGATTAAGGGATCTGACATTCCACGCTCCGATCCGTAGAACGCCAGTTTTCTTTCTGCTGATAACGGCATCCTCTTTAGTAGTCCCCGCACGGAGATCCGAATGGGGGACTAATTTTGCTCCGGAATATTTTACCCAAGAGGACGCCATCATCATTTAATCATACAGTAAAGCTGCATGCCCTCGGGAAAAATTACGGCCGTAGTTTCCCCTTGCTTTCAGCCGTTCGCAGTATCAGCACAGCAAGGCCGTTTTGGTTAGTGTTACAAGGCCAGGTCAGTCAATCATCCAGACTGTTGCCCTTGCAACTACTGAAAAGGCTGCTGCCCCTCTTCAGGAACCACACGTTTGTCTGGCCTCTGAACAGATACCCCTCCGTTGTGGTTGTACCAACGGTATGGCTATCTGTATCGCTGAGGCACGCAAGCCTCCCCACCAACAACAAGGTCCATGGTTCATGGGGGGGGGGGGGGTTTAAAAAGAAAGATTCCAAGACTTACCAAGCGGGAAAGCGCCAGTAGACAGGCACAACAAAATAACACAAAAACACACACACAAAATTTCAAGCTTTCGCAACTTACGGGTGCTTTGTCAGGAAAGAGGGAAGGAGAGGAAAAGATGAAAGGATGTGTGTTTGAAGGGAGAGGGTAAGGAGTCATTCCAACCCAGGGAGTGGAAAGACTTACCTTAGGGGAAAAAAAGGACGGGTACACACTCGCACACACACACACATCCATCCACACATACACAGACACAAGCAGACATGGCCAACCACAAATTAGAACAGCATCCCACCCTCAAGTTCAAAAAACTATCCAGTCTCCTGGTTTCCCACCTCCGGAAAGGCAACTCACTCACCTTCCACAATCTTTCCAACAAACCTCAACCTACTCTCATTGCACACAGACCCAGTCTCTCCCATCTACTCAATCTCCCACTTCCAGCTCCACTCCCCCCAACACCTCAAAATTCTAGACAACACAATCTGGAACCACAACACCCCAATTCAGTAGTTAACCTTTCCTCCAAACCTCTCTCCCAATCCGAAACCTCTGTCCTAACCAAAGACGTCACCTTCAGCCCCACTCCCAGATTCTACCAAACTGCCCTTGTCAAAGATTTACTGCCCTACACTCGTAGGCTCTGCTGGAAATATCACTTTGCCATGAAGAAAAATAATCCTGATCCCACTCCTAATGATCCAACTCCCCAAGACACTATCCAAATTGAACCCTGCCTGGAACAGTTCCGTCCATCACACTGGGACCCACCTCCTCTTCCTCAAAATCACCCTCTCATAACCTTCCAGGAATTTCTCACTTCCAGCCTTGCCTCTCAATCTTTCTTGAAAAACCTTAATCCTACTCCCAACATCACCACAGCAGAAGCCCAGGCTATCCGTGATCTGAAAGCTGACCGATCCATCATCATTCTTCCGGCTGACAAGGTTTCCACGACCGTGGTGCTTGACCGTCGGGAGTATGTGGCTGAGGGACTGCGTCAGCTTTCAGACAACTCTACATACAAAGTTTGCCAAGGTAATCCCATTCCTGATGTCCAGGAGGAGCTTCAAGGAATCCTCAAAACCTTAGGCCCCCTACAAAACCTTTCACCTGACTCCA
This sequence comes from Schistocerca gregaria, assembly GCF_023897955.1. Lineage (NCBI taxonomy): Eukaryota > Metazoa > Arthropoda > Insecta > Orthoptera > Acrididae > Schistocerca > Schistocerca gregaria. Next base: position 1,057,402,978 of record NC_064920.1, read on the forward strand.
TCAAACTCCTGACCCCACCGACACTTCGCACTCCTACCTTCTACCTACTTCCTAAAATTCACAAACCGAAATATCCCGGCCGCCACATTGTAGCTGGTTACCAAGCCCCCACAGGACGTGTCTCTGCCTACGTAGATCAACACCTTCAACACATTACATGCAGTCTCCCATCCTTCATCAAAGACACCAACCACTTTCTCGAACGCCTGGAATCCTTACCCAGTCTGTTACCCCCAGAATTCATCCTTGTAACCATTGATGCCACTTCCCTACACACAAATATCCCGCACGTCCAGGGCCTTGCTGCAATGGAGCATTTCCTTTCACACCGATCACCTGCCACCCTACGTAAAACCTCTTTCCTCATTACCATAGCCAGCTTCATCCTGAACCACAACTCCTTCACTTTTGAAGGCCAGACATACCAACAATTAAAGGGAACAGCCATGGATACCAGGATGGTCCCCTCAAATGCCAACCTATTTATGGGTCGCTTAGAGGAAGCCTTCTTGGTTACCCAAGCCTGCCAACCCAAAGTTTGGTACAGATTTATTGATGACGTCTTCATGATCTGGACTCACAGTGAAGAACAACTCCAGAATTTCCTCGCCAACTTCAACTCCTTTGGTTCCATGAGATTCACTTGGTCCTACTCCAAATCCCATGCCACTTTCCTTGACGTTGACCTCCATCTGTCCAATGCCCAGCTTCACACATCCATCCACATCAAACCCACCAACAAGCAACAGTACCTCCATTGTGACAGCTGCCACCCATTCCATATCAAACGTTCCCCTCCCTACAGCCTAGGCTTTTGTGGCAGACGAATCTGCTCTAGTCCTGAATCCTTGAAACTTTACACCAACAACCTAAAAACACCTTTCGCATTCCGCAACTACCCTCCCGACCTGGTACAGAAGCAAATAACCAGAGCCACTTCCTCATCCCCTCGAACGCAGAACCTCTCACAGAAGAACCCCAAAAGTGCCCCACTTGTGACAGGATACTTCCCGGGACTGGATCAGACTCTGAATGTGGCTCTCCAGCAGGGATACGACTTCCTAAAACCCTGCCCCGAAATGAGATCCATCATTCATGAAATCCTCCCCACTCCACCAAGAGTGTCTTTCCGCCGTCCACCTAACCTTCGTAACCTCTTGGTTCATCCCTATGAAATCCCCAAACCACCTTCCCTACCCTCTGGCTCCTACCCTTGTAACCGCCCCCTGTGTAAAACCTGTCCTATGCACCCTCCCACCACCACCTACTCCAGTCCTGTAACCCGGAAGGTGTACACGATCAAAGGCAGAGCTACATGTGAAAGCACCCACGTGATTTACCATTTGACCTGCCTACACTGTGACGCTTTCTTTGTGGGAATGACCAGCAACAAACTGTCCATTCGCATGAATGGACACAGGCAGACAATGTTTGTTGGTAATGAGGATCACCCTGTGGCTAAACATGCCTTGGTGCATGGCCAGCACATCTTGTCACAGTGTTACACCATCTGGGTTATCTGGATACTTGCCACCAACACCAACCTATCCGAACTCCGGTGATGGGAACTCGCCCTTCCGTATATCCTCTCTTCTCGATATCCACCAGGCCTCAACCTCCGCTAATTTAAAGTTGCCGCCGCTCATACCTCACCTGTCATTGAACAACTTCTTTGCCTTTGTACTTCCGCCTCGACTGACATCTTTGCCCAAACTCTTTGCCTTTACAAATGTTTGCTTGTGTCTGTGTATGTTCGGATGGATATGTGTGTGTGTGTGCGTGCGAGTGTACACCTGTCCTTTTTTCCCCCTACGGTGGGGCTTTCCGCTCCCGGGATTGGAGTGGCTCCTTGCCCTCTGCCTTGGAACCCGCATCCTTTCGTGTTTCCCTCTCCTTCCCTCTTTCCTGGAGGGGCGGCCGTTGATTGCGAGGGCTGGGGATTTTGTGTGTGTGTTTCTGTGTTGTTTTATTGTGCCTGTCTACCGGTGCTTTCGCGCTTGGTAAGTCTTGGAATCTTTGTTTTTAATATATTTTTCCCATAAGACTTACCAAGCAGGAAAGCGCCGGTAGATAGGCACAATAAATAAAATGCCCAAACACACACACACAGAATTTCGAGCTTTCGCAACCGGCGGCTGCTTCCTCAGGAAAGAGGGAAGACTAAGCCAAAGGTAAAGTAACAAGTAAAGTAACAAGTTGCTTTGAAGCAGAGATAATGTTTTGATACAAAAAAGAGAAGAGATATGGTCTTCAATTGATTAATTTCTGTATATTCCCCTGTTCATTTTTATAAGTGGTAGTGGTGGCATATGGCAAGATCTGTCATACAAGTATTGTTTAAAAATATGTATTTCAAGTGTGCATTAAAAATGTTAGAAAAAATTATTGGAAAAGCAAAGTTTTATTCATACGTTCACATAGACTGCAGCTGCCTGTTCATCATTTTACCTGTACCCAGTATCCTGCATCAGGAGGCTCAGACCAGACAAGAGGAATTTGCAAAAGCAGCAGAGGAGCAACCCTACATCATTATTATCAGGACTACACACAATGGAATTAATGTGAAGAAGTACATAACATAAATGATGAATAGTGATCTTAAATGTATTGACATTGAAGGTCTGTTGATATTAGTACCAGTTTAAGTTTACACAGGATATGTGTACCTTCCAATTTCTTTCAGTAATTCTTTGCAATTAATTTGTTTAATTATTCAAGCAGCAGTAATTAATCAGTTTTGATTTTTTATATGCCCACCTTTTCTGCCAGTATTCACTGTGATTACTGTAGCTAACAGATCAAGGGGTGGGCTAGAAACTGTCAAGAAGAACAAATTTTCACAAACTTTTTGTGTTAGAAACTAATAATACCAAGTCATTGGAAGTGTTTTATAACACAAAACCAACACTATGGATAACAAACTTACAACTCAGTCCATTTGGGTTCACTCTAAAAGGGTAAGTGCTTCTGGCTCCATTCGCTTGATGATAAGCAACAGCAGCAGCAGCAGCAGCAGCAGCAGCTTCTTCTCTTTCATCTAGGCATTTCCTATTTTTTTTTTACTTCTGTATTTTTTCCAGTGTACTCCTTCTGATTTTGCTTATTAATCATTATTGTTTCATATCCGCTCTTCTTTAGAAAACACATACTTTTATCAAGTGTGTGTTAACCATTCCTTAGCAGGGAATGAGACAAAGTGGCACACTACTTGCATATTTATGCAATATGTTCACTGACAAGGCCATATGCAAATTTAAGCAAAAGATCAGCATTATCAAATAATCAACAAGAAATCCATTGTAAAGGTTTGCAGTTGATACTGCATTAACTGCAGATTTGGAGATGGAACTAAAACAAAATGCTGTGAGTTCTTTTTATCAGCGCTAAAGAAAGTATACCTGTAAGTCGATACTTCAAAAAACCAAAGTAATAACCGTCAAAAAATCCAAGAGAGACAAATAAATATCCAAATAAATGCTGAAGTCATATAATAATGCAGTCAGTTGTGCTACTTAGGAAGCATTGTCAGTCAAGACAATAGTTGCACCATGTAAATCAAAAGGAGAACTGTCTTCAGTAAACAGCTTTCATTAACAAGAAACAGCTTCATCCCAGTAGGCACATAAATATTGAGATTGTGAAAGAATTTATAGAATCATTTGTCTAAAGTGTTTTGATATATTGCAGTGACACATGGTTTCTAATGAAAGAGAGACTAAAGTGCCTGGACACAGTTGAAATGCAGAAATAGAGAAGGATGCTGAAAATAAGCTGGAGAGAGAAAGTGAGATGAGAAGTCCTCAAGGAAATAGATAAAACAGTGATATTGATCAATATGATAGAAAAGAGAAAAACAAAATTCATTGGTGGCATGATTTGTCACAATGCGTTCTTGACCACCATATTCGAATGAAAGAAAGGAAAAGGATGACAGTGGATGAATCATGTAGATTTAGTGATGGATGGACTTAAACTCAAACAGGGTGCTGAATTGAAAAACTCAGCAGAAATGTAACAAATATGGTTGCAGTGGCAAGGCATAGCCTTTAAAAGTTGATGATAATGTCTTATGTTCCCACCTACAGCATACAATTTCTTCGGAAGTTTTAATTCTAATCTTTGATAAGTCCCTTGCCCATTTGATTTTTAGCACTGAATATTAGCTCCAAGGGCCATACCAATTTTTGTTTCCATATGGTTTCCGGATGGTATTCTCTCCACTCATCAAGGTTTGCAGTTACCTTTTCAATCACCAACCTGTACTTTCTTAGGTAAAATAGTCACCCGTTTGGATCTCTAAAAGGGGGATTGCACATTAGGTGCCACCAGCCAAAGAGACAAACCTTATTAGAATAAGCTCATGAAAGATTCCAGTGCTAAGTCAGTAAAGGAAATTATAAAATCTTAAAGTATAAATTAAAAGGATATAGGCTGATATTTTATGAATCAGTGACACAAAATGTGGAGGAAAAGGAAGTTCTTGTAGTGGAGATCTTGGCATTGTTCCTACCTGGTCACATAATGATACAGTTTGAATAACTCAGTTGGCAGAGTGCTTTCCCACAAAAGGCAAAGCTTCTGGGTTTGGGTCACAGAGTAGCACACTTTTTAATTTGCCAGTAAGTTTCAAGAAACACACATTAAACAGCAGAATTAAAATCCATCTATCAACCCCCAAGCCATTTCTGCACAATTTGCTCTCATCCAGTAGTTCAAATTCTGCAAGGTATGCAGGAGAACTTCTGTGAACTTTGGAAAATTGGAGGGAGGAAATGGTGGAAGTTAATCTGTGAGGGAGAATGGGGGATAGTTGTGAATTTTGTCTGGATAGCTAAGTTGGTAGACCATTGTTCCATGAAAGGCAAAGCTTCCAGGTTGAACCCTGATACAGAACACATTTGAATCTATCAGTAAGTTTCAACTCAACTCACACTCCATGGCAAAGTAAACATACATTCTGGAAAGGAATGGCAACAATAAGGAATAGGTTAAAGGATTATCTGCAGAAAAATGACAGAGTGCTGATGGTGAAATTGAATGGGTATCCAACAGACATTGTAAATATACAAGCATATTTCAATACTAAAGATGTGGATGATGGTGAAACTGAAGAATCCTATGACTGCATTAATCAACTCACAAAATATTTCAGTGGTGATGAAAATGTATTCATAACAGAAGATAAGATTGCAGCCATTTTTGAAAGAAGGGAACAGAAAACAAACAGAAAACTTGCGATCTATGAGTAAAATAATAGAATGTTGTTGTTGTTGTTGTGGTCTTCAGTCCTGAGACCAGTTTGATGCAGCTCTCCATGCTACTCTATCCTGTGCAAGCTTCTTCATCTTCCAGTACCTACTGCAGCCTACATCCCTCTGAATCTGCTTTATGTATTCACCACTTGGTCTCCCTCTACGATTTTTACACTCCACCCTGCCCTCCAATACTAAATTGGTGATCCCTTGATGCCTCAGAACATGTCCTACCAACCGATCACCTCTTCTAGTCAAGTTGTGTCACAAACTCCTCTTCTCCCCAACTCTATTCAATACCCCCTCATTAGTTATGTGATCTACCCATCTAATCTTCAGCATTCTCCTGTAGCACCACATTTCAAAAGCTTCTATTCTCTTCCTGTCTAAACTATTTATTGTCCATGTTTCACTTCCATACATGGCTATACTCCATAAAAATACTTTCAGAAACGACTTCCTGACACTTAAACCAATACTTGATACTAACAAATTTCTCTTCTTCAGAAACGCTTTCCTTGCCATTGCCAGTCTACATTTTATATCCTCTCTACTTTGACCATCTTCAGTTATTTTGCTCCCCAAACAGCAAAACTCCTTTACTACTTTAAGTGTCTAATTTCCTAATCTAATTCCCTCTGCATCACCCAACTTAATTTGACTACATTTCATTATCCTCGTTTTGCTTTTGCTGATGTTGATCTTATACCCTCCCTTCAACTCACTGTCCATTCCGGTCAACTGCTCTTCGAAGTCCTTTGCTGCCTCTGACAGAATTACAATGTCAACCAGCGAAACTCAAAGTTTTTATTTCTTCTCCATAGATTTTAATACCTACTCTGAACTTTTCTTTTGTTTCCTTTACTGCTTACACAATATACAGATTGAATAGCATTGGGGAGACACTACAACCCTGTCTCACTCCCTTCCCAACAACTGCTTCCCTTTCATGTCCCTCGATTCTTATAACTGCCATCTGGTTTCTGTACAAATTGTAAATAGCCTTTCGGTCCCTGTATTTTACCCTTGCCACCTTCAGAATTTCAAAGAGAGTATTCCAGTCAACATTGTCAAAAGCTTTCTCTAAGTCTACAAATGCTAGAAATGTAGGTTTGCCTTCCCTTAATCTATTTTCTAAGATAAGTCGTAGGGTCAGTATTGCCTCACGTGTTCCCATATTTCTATGGAATCCAAACTGATCTTCCCCAAGGTCAGCTTCTACCAGTTTTCCCATTCATCTGTAAAGAATTCACGATAGTATTCTGCAGCTGTGACTTATTAAACTGATAGTTCGGTAATTTTCACATCTGCCAACACCTGCTTTCTTATTATATTCTTCATGAAGTCTGAGGGAATTTCGCCTGTCTCTTACATCTTGCTCACCAGATGGTAGAGTTTTGTCAGGACTGGACTCTCCCAAGGCTATCAGTAGTCCTAATGGAATATTGTCTACTCCCAGGGCCTTGTTTCAACCTAGGTCTTTCAGTGCGCTGTCAAACTCTTCATGCAGTATTGTAGCTCCCATTTTATCTTCATCTACATCCTCTTCCATTTCCATAATATTGTCCTCAAGAACATTGCCCCTGTATAGACCTTCTATATACTCCTTCCACCTTTCTGCTTTCCCTTCTTAGAATAGTAAGATTAAATGAATTAAGTGCTCCACATAAAGTCCATCATTTTCAAAACACATTTCAAGAACACATTGTGTAAGAAGTTATCATGACTTATGCAATGTAATTATGGAAGATATCAAATAGACTACATTTTGTTAAAACACTAGTTTCAGGAAAACAGTCAGTGAATGCAAGACTTACCCGGTTACTGATTCTGATCATAACCATAACCTAGTATCAGTGAAACGCCAGTTGGAATTAAAAAGTTAAGGAGTATGTAGTTGAAATGTCTGAACCTAGACAAGTTGAATGGACTAAAATCTCAAGACTGCCATGGAAACCATATGAAAACAAAATGAATAACGAGTCATGAAGGAGTGGAAAACAAATGAAATTGCCTTAAAACAGGTGCAACAAAAGCAGCAGAAGGACTAGGATTGAAAAGCATACAACAGACATAGGTATGAATAAGAGATCAGTTAGTGATATTAATAAAGAAATGAGGAAGATTTAAAAATGTTGGAAGTGAACAGCAACACTCAGGATGTAGGAATGATAAAAAAGAATGTAGAAGCTGCACAAAGACCAACAAATAAGTGCCTTGATACAATTTTGTAGGAAAGTTCTGGTAGAACATAAAAACACACACACCTATGTCCCTACATGGCGCCAGCTGGAAGCCTCACCAAGCACATCCCCCATACCAATCTAGTCCACCTGCCAAAATGCAGCACTGGCACTGTGCATCCAACCAGTTTCTGTACCTGTTGGTTTTCTAGCCCAAAAAATGATTACTCTGAAAGCTAGCAAGTTTTATCCTTTTCTTGTGTGCACCTGTCTATGACTCAAAACTTCAGCCTTTTTGGTGAGTGCTCTCTTTTACTCCTAAAGTATTTACAAATAACCACCTTAGGTAGTACAGACCAAAGAACACAGTGATTAGAGGGGAGAAAGGGATCCTCCTACCCAGTACCAGTTTCCCTGAACTCCAACACAGGAAAATTCTTCCTCCAACATATCCTTACATTCTGCCACCTACTCGTACTCAGTCTCATGAATGTATTCCCCAGTGTTCTTTGTAATATTTGTTTCGTATATAATTATGTGCATTTATAGTGTTTTTGCAGTACTTTGTTATTTAGTTACTCAGCTTCACTTTTGTGATATTTTATGTGTTTTATCTTCATATTTCCCAGTCTCTACATTGTACTTTTGTTATCTCTTGACTGTAGTTGGCAGAGAGCATCTCACTGTACATTGTACATTTTCAACTGCTTTCTCTCTCTAATGCATCCTCCTTCTTCATCCTTGTCTTCCTTTGGTACCACATAAGGAAGGTTGCTCCCAACATGGTGTCTGAGGGGCCAACTTATCCCTCTTTCCTCTCTCTGGAAGGAACAAACTGTTTAAAATACTTTTATTTGTGTTTACCAATAGTAATTATAATTTAGCTTCTAGAAGGTAAGTACTGTTTCCTCGAGGAATTTTTTTTTCTTTTTATACAAATCAGATACTTTATTTCCATTTTTAATGAACATGTAAACTTTTCTCCACTGTTCCCTCCTTCCTCCCCCATCACAACACCTTATATTATGATTACTACTGTTGTTGCAAAACAAGTTTAAAACACTTTCATCATTGGAAGGGCAATTTTCAGGGAAAATATTCAAACAAAATCTATATGGAGAAGCAGACACACAGATCAAAAAAAGTTTTGTGTCACCCCGGTTCCTGGAACTCCTGAAGACAGACAATGACTGTGGATATTGTATCAGAGACACAGTCCCTTTGACTGTTCAGAGATGTCACTAAACCCGCCCAGAGATGTAAACAACCATGCATGAGCAGCACCTACTAGATGGAGGGAGTCCAACAGGTGATCAATTCCAGTCATTTCACCAGGACGGAGGAACACGGCTCGTGTTGTCTATAGTTCAACCATGCCTAGACAGTCAATGCCGTGGTTCGATCGCATCTACATTGTTACTTTGTGCCAGGAAAGGCTCTCAAAGTGAACCAAACCGATGTTGTTCGGACGTGGAGGACATACAGAGAGACAGAAAGTGTCAATGTCATGCCTCACTCAGGCTGCCCAAGGGCTATTATTGCATTGGATGATCACTACCTATGGATTATGGTTTGGAAGAACCCTGACAACAATGCCACCACACTGAATAATTCTTTTTGTGCAGCTGCAGGACATTTTGTTATGACTCAAACTATGAACAGTAGGGTGCATGATGTGCAACATCACTGCCGACATCCATGGCAACGGTCATCTTTGTAAATACAACACCAAGCAGCATGGTAAAGAGGGGCCCAACAACATGCCGGATGGACCGCTCAGGCTTGGCATCAAATTCTCTTCACCGATGAGTGTCGCATATGTCTTCAACCAGACAATCATCGGAGACGTGTTTGGAGGCAACCCAGTCAGGCTGAATGCCTTAGACACACTGTCCAGCAAGCGCAGCAAGTTGGAGGTTCCCTGCTGTTTTGGGGCGGCATTACGTTGGGCCGACGTATACCACTGGTGGTCATGGAAGGTGCCATAATCATTGTACAATAAGTGAATGCCATCCTCTGACCAATAGTGCAACCATATTGGTAGCATATTAGCAAGGCATTTATCTTCATGGACTACAATTTGTGCCCCATGATGCACATCTTGTGAATGACTTCCTTCAGGATAACAACATCGCTTGACTAGCATGGCCAACATGTGCTCCAGACATGAAACCTATTGAATATTCCTGGGATGGATTGAAAAGGGCTTTTTGTGGCTGACATGACCCACCAACCACTCTAAGGGATCTATGCCGAATTGCCATTTAGCAGGGGGACAATCTGGACCAACAGTGCCTTGATGAAATTTCGGATGGTATGCCACGATGAATACAGGCATGCATCAATGCAAGAAGACATGGTACTGGGTATTAGAGGTACCAGTGTGTACAGAAATCTGAACCACAACCTCTGAAGGTCTTGCTGTATGGTGGTAGAACATGTAATGTGTGGTTTTCATGAGCAATAAAAAGGGCGGAGATGGTATTTATGTTGATTTCCATTCCAATTTTCTGTACAGCTTCTGGAACTCTCAGAACCAAGGTGATGCAATTTTTTTTTAATGTATGTATTTATATAACAACATACAAGCCATGTTTCCCTTCACAGGAACAGAGACCTTCAAATCAAACACAACGGAAAACATAGATGCATGCATCAAACATGGCATCAAAAATCCCACTAGTTTCGTATAAAATACACGATATAAATGATTCATTCACATTCATCAAATATTTTCTTAAGTTCTTCTTCAGGATTTAAAGATATGGCAATAGCACAAATAAGAAGCAGTGTGTGCTATAATCCATTGGATAGTGAATCAATGAATGTTTCCAATTCATTTAATATGGTAACTGTGCAAGCCAGCAATACTTTAATTGTTTTGAGTAATTTACTTTGTTACAGATGCAATTCACAATCATATTATTATAGGAATACTGTGTGTATATACATGTTACATTATTCAACTCACAAGATTCTGCAACATGAGTTTGTATAACAGTGATGTCAATGCGCGAGTTCTAGCAAATGTGTTGTAAACATATATTGTCATTGTTATTACTTCAACTTACTTAACGTTTTAACAGTGTGGACCTACTTAGCTGTTTCTTCACTTTTCAGGGAAATAAACACTTTGCAAAAAATGCAGAACCTTGCATCATCGAAACTTAATATGAAAATCTAAAGCCTCAGCCCTTGGAAATTACAAAAGGTCACTGAAGCATGCTGTAGTTAGTACCATAAGTTAGCAAATACAAAGAAGCTGTTAATATACAGGGTAGTCCATCTGAAGTTTTGGATGAGATTATCTTGGAAACTATAGACCGGGTAAAAATAGTGGGTAACACAAGCTTGTAAACTCAAAGGGGGACATCAAATTATACTACACATGACCACTAGCCTCCGCCCCCTTGGGTAGTGCAGAGGGCAACTTTTAACTCTTAAATGGAAACCCCCATTTTTTATTGCAGATTCGGATTCCCCACAAAAAGTAATCAAATTTTGTCTGAAACATTTTTTTAAACCATTGACAGGTGACACTGAAATCGAGAAAAATTAAAATTGGGAAAGAACTTTAATTTATGTAGAATGATCTGAGAGGACGCACTAAATCAATACAAAGTGTGCACCAATTCTTTCATTACACCAAATAAAGCTATTTATTTTTTTTACACAATGTATACTACCTGCCTCAGGTTTTGATGGAGGGAGGCGGAATGGTATTAAAATATCATTAGGGAACTAGTCATAATTGCATTACTCACCAAACTGTGGAACTACTGTGGCCAAACTGCGAACTATGGCTTGGTATAAAGGTCGGTGCAATGCGATCAGACGTCACTTCACTTTCAGATTGTGAACCGTAAACATCAACTGACAAAAGTAAATTATTCTTTAGCAAAACATGGCTAACTATCCTCCTACAGAGATTGTTGATATGATGTTAATTTTAGGTGAACTCCATAACAATTACACTGGAATGCACAATTTTTTGTTGATCATTGCCCAAAAAGACAACATCCAAGAGAAAACATTATTCGAAATTGCACTCAACGAGATCAAAATGGATACATGCACTGTCCATCTCGTTATCACAAATACAATGAAAATGATGCTCGTACCCTTACTGTTCTTGCCTGTGTTCAACTGAATTTCAAAATTAGTAGTTGTGCAATTCAGAGACAAACTGGAATACTGAAATCAACTCTTTTGAGGATTTTGAAGGCATATAAATATCATGTGTATCATATCACACTGATACAGGCATTAAACCCGGAAGATATGCAAATAGCATGCATTTCTGCCAATGAGCCTTGGAAATGATAAGAGGTGACAATGATTTTTTTAGATAGATTATGTTCACCGATGAAGCCACATTCAAAAACAATGCAAATTAAATCATCAAGATTGTCATTATTGGTCCCCTGTCAATCCACACTGTCACAGACCCATTGACAATCAACACAAATGGTCGTTAATGGTCTGGTATGGAATTTTAAATGGTTACTTGATAGGTCCATATTTTTTTGACCGAAATGTTACTGGGGAATCTTATTTACAACTCCTTTGTGAAGATTTGTTGTAGCTGATGGAAGATGTTGTTTTCGAAACTAGGCAATGAATGTGGTTCCAAAAGGACAGAGCAGATCCCCATTATGCTAAAAATGTGCAGAATGTTTTAAATTTACGGTACCCTGTTCGGTCGATAGGACACAGCGGACCAATTCAGTGGCCTCCACGTTCACCAGACCTAACATCTCCTGATTTTTTCTTGTGGGGTTATTTAAAAAATATTGTTTATGAAAGACACCCTATAACCAGAAACAATATGGAGCAATGCATTCGAAGAGCATGTGCAGCCATACCACGGGATGTGGTGCTCAAAACTGTGGACAACTTTCGCAGACGATTGACTTTATTCACTGAAGCAAATAGGGATAATTTTGAGCAATTTCTTCATGGATAATTTCATTAATTAAGCACCCCAAATTGTGAGAGGCAAGGGGATCCACACTAATGAAGCACCCAAACATCTGAGAGGCAAGAGGACTCACACTAATGAAGCACTCGATGGGAACATCATTCTACTATGTCCATGTAGTCATTCATGAGTAATGCTAAAAGTAGGATATAGTACATTTTGTACAAAACTAGCTTAATTTGGCATAATGATAGAATTGGTCATATTTTTTATCGATTTCATGTGTCTTTCTCTGATAATTCTAAATAAATCAGAGTTCTTCTCCAATTTTGATTTTTCTCGATTTCAGCGCCATCTGTCAATGGTTTTAAAAAATGTTTCAGACAAAACTAGATTAATTTTTTATGGAGAATCCGAATCTGCAATAAAAAACTGGAGTTTCCATTTAAGATTTAAAAGTTGCCCCCCACCCCACACAAGGGGGCGGCAGTTGGGGGTCACATGTAGTATCAATTGATGTCCTCCTTTGAGCTTATGAACTTGTCTTACTCACTATTTTTACCTGATGTATAATTTTCAAGATAATCTCATCTGAAACTTCAGATAGACCAACCTGTATATTGTTTATTCTTATGAGAAGTGATCTACAGCAATAATAGTATCATCAACATACACACCTCACTTCTTGGAAACTCTGCTGTTAACATTAATGGAGTCTGACCATACTTGTCTCTGCAGTCAACAGGGAGACATTTCTGATCTAGTAGATATTTCACCATTTGAGCATCCCCAAGTTCAGCAGCATGATGCAGAACAGTTTTTCCTTGGAGGTCCTGAGAGTCAATTGGAATACCTGACTGCTGCAGAAATTTAAAAGTTTCCAGGGACTGAGAGCGAGAAGCAATGTGCAGTGCAGTCTCACCCATTAAATTTCTAGCCTGGAGATCAGCTCCAGATGAGACCAGGTACTGCAAAACCTATATGTAAAAAGTAATGTTTCGCTTATGAATTAGGTAGAGGTCACATGATATATTTATCTAAAAATAACTATAACACAAAGAAACTATAAGATTCTGGACAAAATTTTTGTTAAGTTGTGATTCCCTTTTTTCCAATTATATTTTTAATTGAATTAAACCCAAGGTGACTGTTTAAATCATAACAAAATATGTCAAGATGTAAATAAAATAGAAAGAAACTTCCACATGGGAAAAATATATTAAAAACAAAGATTCCAAGACTTACCAAGTGGGAAAGCGCTGGTAGTTAGGCACAAGGGGTAAGAGTCTTTCCGCTCCCGGGATTGGAATGACTCCTTACCCTCTCCCTTAAAACCCACTTCCTTTCATCTTTCCTTTTCCTTCCCTCTTTCCTGATGAAGCAGCCGCAGGTTGCGAAAGCTCAAATTCTGTGTATGTGTTTGTGTTTTATACATTGTGCCTATCTACCGGCACTTTCCCGCTTGGTAAGTCTTGGAATCTTTGTTTTTAATATAAAATATGTCAAGAGTTATATCAATCAACCAATAATCTGAAAGTAGAAGGGTACTACTAAAAATATTTTCACATAATATTTTAAGTTAGTCTCTTTGTGCAATATATTTTACAATAATAGAAAATTACTAATGAACAGAATAAATTGGTTAATAGATTCACATAAATTATAAGACCATGGAAATTTAATTCGAGAATTGAGCCTGGACTGAGCTATTATAAGATAGTGCATATTCCAGAAAAATGAGTGGGCATTTATTTACATTTCTGTTACATGTTAGATTTTCATTTTAACTGATGCTAACCTAGTATAATATTACAGAACAAACATTTGACCACTGATAGCACAAATACAAATTGAGGTTGTGCAATGATTAACACTTTATATGAACTTTAGGGAGGAGTAGGGTTCAAATCACCATCCAGCAATGCAGATTTATGTTTTCTCTAAAGTGATTAAGAAGAACTGCATGACGATTACTCATTACATTATATTGCATTACATTAATATTTGTTCCATAGCTCATGAATACGACATTTCATAATGATGTGGGATGTGTAAGTTTAACATGCCGTAAGTTTTCTTTACATGATATAATAATAATTATTATTATTATTAATATTATTTTTATTACCATCATCATCAACATTTTACAGTTTTTACTTCATATCTAAAAATTCATCTATTGAGTAGAAGAAGTTGTCATTCAGAAATTCCTTCAATTTGTTTTTAAATGCTGGTTGGCTATCTGTCAGACCTTTAGTGCTATTTGCTAAATGAACAAAGATTTTTGTGGCAGCATAATTCACCCCTTTCTGAATAGTGAAATCACCCTTTCTTCTAGTGTTGTACCTATGCAATTTGCTATTAGTTTTAAACTGGGGTGGGTTATGAATATCAAATTTCACAAGTGAATATATGTATTCCAAAGGTACCGTGAATATCCCACGTACCTTAAGTAAATGTCTGCAAGGTGACCTTGGGTGAGATGCAGCTATTATTCTGACTACATGCTTTTGTGCAATGAATACTTTTTCTCTTAATGATGAATTACTCCATAACATGATGCCATATGAAAGCAGTGAATGAAAAGAGACATAGTAGGCTAATTTACTGATATGTTTATCACCAAAATTTGCAATAACCCTTGTAGAATAAGTCGCTGAACCAAACCGTTTCAGCAGATCATCAATGTGTTTCTTCCAATTCAATTTCTCATCAATGCGCATACCCAGACATTTTGAATATTCTGCCTTAGCAACAGACCTCTTTTTAGGCTCTATATTTATCAATTGTGTTATGCCATTTAGTGCACAGAATTTTATCATTTACTGCACAGAATTTTATATGTTGTATTTTCTCAACATTTAGTGAGAGTCCATTTGCAGAGAACCATTTAATAATTTTCTGAAGCACATTATTTACAACTTCCTCAGCGAATTTTTTTTTTTTTTTTTTTTTTTTTTTTTTTTTTTTTTTTTTTTTTTGATTACAATACTCATATCACCAGCAAAAAGACATAGCTTTGCACCTCCATAAATATAGAGTGTACATATTAAGACCAAGCGAGGTGGCACAGTGATTAACACATTGGACTCAAATTCGGGAGGACAGCGGTTCAAACTCATGTCTGGCCATCCTGATTTAGGTTTTCCATGATTTCCCTAAATTTCTTCAGGCAAATCCATTCTTCCCTTTAAATACGAATTAACCATATGTGCAATGTTGTTAAATAATTAATTTAATGCACTATTTTGAAGGACTGTTTGACATTGCTGTATGCAACTATTTCATATACTGTAACTAGCTTTGCAGCATGACCAGACTGACCATTCTTAACAGGAAAAGTTTTTGTTTGATTAAATTTATCTTTGTCTAAAAAAATATTATTTATCAGTACACTGCTTTCCTGTTTTACCTGAGTAGGAAAATCAAATTGATGTCAAATTGAAAAAAAACAAACAACACTTCAAGGTCAAGGTTTCCATCAGAATCTTCCAGAAAATCTACATTTAAATCCCCACAAAAAATAATTTGCACCCCTCCCTCTGACAGATATCATAACAAAAAATGCAAGTTTTTCAGAAATAGCTGAACATTTCCTAATGGGGACCTATACACAGCTACAATTATAAACGTACCATTACTTAGATTAAGATCACATGCACATGCTTCTCCTTGTTTCTCTAATCAATTTTTTTTAGTTTCTAAATTTTTCACACTATGATAAATTTTAACATATATGGCAACTCCTCCTCTCTCCATAGGGTCTCTACTTATACGTGCTGAAGGCCTATATCCACGTACATTTACCTTTTCCACATCTGTGACTATACAATGTTCAGACAGGCATAGTACATCCATTCCACCCTCAGTTTCTAAATCTTTGAATCAAATTAGAAGCTCATCCACATTTTTTTAATCCCCTGATATTCTGATGCAGTATACTAACATTATTTTTCACTGTGTTTTTATGAGAATCTTATGACATACTAACATTATTCTTTATTGTAATTTTATGAGAATCTTGTGATACTTTAACATCTCTAGAACCTTCCTGTCTGTGCTTCTTATTAAGCTTAATTTCAATATATGTTGAATCACTGGAGACTTTTCTTAGCCTAAAAAAGAGGTACTCTCATGAGTTTCAGTGATGCCCCTACTTCCCCCCCCCCCCCCCCCCTCCCTCCTCTTAAAGATTTTGCTATCATCCCAGCCAGTTTACTCTGAAATGATACACGGCTTATTCACTTCACAATATTGACCAATGCAGGATTGTGCTCTGTCTCTAAATGTGAATTAATATGTGCCATATTCTAGAGATTTATAATTTCAGTAAAGCTGCCATTGGTATTTCTGTAATAATTGTATTTTTCAAGCTTACGTCCATAGCCACATTCAGTTTCAGGAAAAAACCTTCTCTCAAGAAACTGCTGCAATAAATGGTACTGTGAGCAAAATATGTACAAATGGATGACCATTTCTGTGAAATAATGAATTGTTGTACTTAGTTTCCTGTATTGTCCAAATGGAATGAAGACTTTTCCATATGGCTAAGCCAAACCTGCCCATCTCTTTGCCACCTTTGCACCAAGTTACTTCACCATGACAACTATGTGAACTCAGATGTTGAATACAAAAAGAAGAAAATTCATTCATTCATTCACAAATTATGTTCTGTAAATCTCACCATGAAGTTAAGAATCTTCAGGGATGAGTAAGAAGTCTAGTTATACATTAACAGACAGAAGCAACAACTGCACACTATAACTTTAAAGTATGAAGTGCTTGAAATTGAGTCCAAAAAGTTGCCTAAAATTACGGCAAATTTAGTCGAAGTTGAGGGAGGAAGTAAGTGTTACTTTTATGAAAGCCTCCCTAGTAATTGAACTGCTACAGTTTAAAGTTTTTGTGGTTTTAAAGATTACTTGCTTAAATGCTGGCTATCAATGACTGTGCTGATGACGAACAGTTAACAAGTTATGTTGAGGTTAGTTAAAGTAAATGTTTTCAAGGGTAGATTTGAAATTCAGTATCTGTTAAAAATATCTGCTCCATTAACTGTTGAAAAGGCATATAAGGTGAGTTCAAATTTAGGAAAGAGTGTTACCAAAGTTTACTGATTTTGATTTACTTCAGAAAGTGTGTCCAGTTAGCTTTATAATAGCAGTCAAGATTAAGGGCCACCCCCATTGCAAGTTGTTCAAAATGCATAAAGTTACTTGATTAATAAATATACCAACTGCTTTTAAAGTTTATGTTGAGTTTTGTGCACATTGTGTGATAAAAAGTGTAATATCAGATTGGGAGCCCCCTACTTACTGTTTTTATTATTGAAGGTTCACAAAAACAGTTACAACATTGCTTACTAAGGAATGTGTGAATCTTAATGCAAGTTGAGACATCAAGAGTTAATGTGTGATAACATTCGTTGCTATACAGCCCGCAGTATTGGAGCCAGAGATTCTGAAAGAAACCGCCACTTGTGTCTTAACCAATGAGTCACGTACACCTGCTACTACGGCAGAGTGAGAATGGTTCCTATATCACTTCTTAGTGACTGTACATTCACCACCTATAAGAACCTAAATAAATTATATTAAATATTATTCAATCATTTTCAAAATTGGTACCCTACCTTTTGACATTCAGGAGAAGATTATACCCAAATTTCAGTTTCATAACTGTTATAGCTTCAGAGATAGAAAAAATTTCCAAAACTGACACTTAGGGAACTGAATTCAGTTTGGGAATATAATAATTTATCTTTTGGTATTATCTAAAAACATAATCAGAACTCTCAGTGTGCACAATTAATTAATTGAGATTTTCATATTAAAACTTCAATTATTTTTCATTTTCATAATATAACAAACAGACACAACTATTATTGGTGTCTAATATTGTTGTGGTATAAACGTGAGTGAATAAGAGAGTGAACGTGGCACATTCATAAAATTTTAATGTTGCATTATATACCTGCAAGAGTTACACAAGCCAGTAGTGGGAAAATATTCATAGGGAAATTACCCTCATTGCTGATGATGTGTGTCTAGGTGTGATTGATATTGTAACAGAGCAGCCAGAAAGTCAGCTGGAGTAAAATCTGTACCTAAAGAATATTTTCAGAATTATTGTCTTTTAGTTTCCGTTTATTAAACATTACATTAATATTTGTATGTCAGAATGATGCAAATGCGTGTGTGTATAAGGATTGATGCATGCCAGTTTTGGCATGAGTGTGATCATGAGTGTGTATTCTGATTGGCAGTCAGCATGATAAGCCAATCAGAATTGAGATGGTTCCCGCTCATTACCTGATAGTTACACTGGGATGAGGCTGCAAGGAGAGAGCCACTCGCCAGAATTCTTGGAAGGAAATGTTAAATGTGATATTTCTAATTATGTGTAAAATGAAGGAATTTTGAGTTCCTCACATTTGATACATGGCGTGACTAGTGCTGATATATAGTTACAGACAGATTTGTGAAAATTGGAAGTTTTGGAATTGTTTTGTTGGAATGATATTCGTGTGTGAAAATTTAGCCTTCATAGTATCTGTGTGGCATGTTTCAGTATCCAACTACTGAGTTTTTTTGGTGAGCAGTTTCTTTCTTTTAGAAATCCACAAGAAGGACCAAATATGATAACTCAAATTAGTGGTGAAATTAATAACTGTGAAAATGTTGTTTAATTCGGGTCGGATCTGGACAGATTTCTGGCTGCTGTGCATGTGAAATGTGTGTATGAGTTGTGAACGGGGAGGTAATAGCCACTAGTTTAAATGTGGTCTGAATAGTACCACTTCTTTGGCTATATGGACAAAATAAACCTTTTGTGTGGAAATTTTGGACATTATTTTCCAAAAGCACATCTATTTTCTTACTTTGCAATTCATTTTTTAATGACAGTTTTTCTATAGAACTTTATTTCATTACTAGAGTTTGCGACCTCAGTAATTGTAGGTAATAGATGGTGTTTTTTAACAATGCTGCTTATACACCATCTTGTAAGTATCTACATTGCCGAGAGGAGGGACATCAAGCAGATGTCATTCTGAGGTAGGTGATTTCTAATATGCAGCCTGCTCAGAAGAGTAAAACCCCACCATGCTGCAATTGGTGCATCGATTGCTGGGAAAAACAATAGTGAAGTTAAGGTGTGTAGCAGTTTTTAAATGAACTCATAAAGTATTCACACGCGAGTGATAAAGGGTCTATTGTGGGACAATATACAAGTGTGTTAATGACTGGTAGTTGGAACGCAGTAGTAAAGAATTCAAGTGCTTAAGTTACTAGTGAAGCATACAAGGCAGCTAGAACAACTGACGGTCCACAGTAGCAGACTACGTGCCAACAGCTGAAGATCGATAGGTGCCACACTGCAGCTGCAAACTGGTGGATGGAGCAGTTGGCAGCTGTGTATGGAGTGCTGACTCGTAAACTGGATTCCTCTAAATAAGTATTTTTTTATCACTAAATGCTGAAGCTTATTCTTTAAAGTGTTTAAATTAACTGTCTTAATGCCAGATGGAAGTCTATTATAAAAGATTATTCTTGTTGTATGTGGATTACAGTCTGCAGCCTTTTCTGTACTTGTAATTCTGCAAAAATTTTTGCTTCCACTTGTATTTTACCTATATACGTTTGTTACATTATATTTTGGAGTTTGTTTCACAAACATTAATGCCTGCAGGACATACATAGAGTAGATGGTTAGTATTTCAAATTTTCTGAAGATTTCTCTACAAGGCTCTCTCCTGTTTGCCTTAGCTACCACTCTTAGTGCATTTTCTTAAAAAATTAAAAAATTTAAAAAAATCTCTCAAGCTATCAAGGCAATTAATAAAGAATCTGTATAAATTATCACAAATTAATATAAGTTTAAATATGGCTGCTGTAATTACGGAATTCACAGTGTAGACTCTTCAGCAGTCATGTTTTCTTTTTGCTGTATTAGATGGCTACATATTTTGTAAACCAAATTATTGTGGAAACGTATACCTCAGACAAATTCGAAAAATCTAACCTTGCAGCTTTTTAAAACCTTATGTAGTTTTCAAAATACTACAATGTTTCTATGTCACTCTTTGTAAGCTCACCCCAAAATATTCAGAGTCTGTGTGAAGTAAGCACTCAGCCCAGAACTATGTCACAAGTCCTGAAAGTTCACACACCACTCTTAACAAGCTAACGTCTCCTTGAAAGTCTGGGTTCCAAAATCTTAACAGTAACATCCATATAACATGTTCACAAAATAAGTACATGTCTGTAGCCTGTATTCACAAGCTAACGTCTCCTTGAAAGTCTGGGTTCCAAAATCTTAACAGTAACATCCATATAACATGTTCACAAAATAAGTACATGTCTGTAGCCTGTATTCACAAGCTCAGTGTATCCGTGTAACATAGTTAATATCTCAAATTCAACTAGTGACTGTTATTAACTTTTAAGAGCTTTTCCCTTCAGACAATGTGTGAATAATTCAGACTTCGGCTGTCTATTGTTTTGACATAAACATACATTTATTTGCACTATTTTATCAAGAAGTGTAATGTTTTCACTGCCAATATAAACTGAAGCCAATGTCATGATATTATGTGGTCAGAATTCATATGTTAAAGTGCACTGTGTTTAACTTCCCACTGTCATACTGTTTTTTAGGATTGTGAAAGTGACTAGCTGTAACCAGTCTTTAATGTGAAGACTGAAACAGGTTATCATACTGCCGAAAGTGGCAATAAATGTGGGAAAAGTCATGTTATTTAAAAGCTGTGTAATGTATATTACTGCAATATTTCCCCTAACACTGATATTCAATGAACTTTCTTCAATAAGACACTGAGGGCAGGTGCCTATTACTTGCCCAAGCAATAAGACATTTTCTCTCCATCATGAGTAATATATCAAATTCAGATAGCTTTGCACCATTATAACTAGCTTTGAAATGAGCAAGGGGGATGGGGAATACTTTACTGAATGCTGAAAGAATCCACTAGACAAAATGAAACATGAATAAGTAAAAAAGTTTTTTTTTCCAGAACTTACCTCAAGATTGGGGCACATTGATAATGAAGCACACAAGAGGGTTGTGTTTCCATTCCTATCACATTCTTCCAGTGGAATGCAAACCTCCTCTACCAAGAACTTAACCATTTCCAAATGTCCATGGCATGCTCCATCCATTAAAATGGATTTACCTTCATCATCTTTAATTCTTGGATCAGCACCATTGGAAATCATTTCCCTCAGAGTCTAAAAACAAACTAAATTATAGTCTGGGACAGCCACTGGCTGTAAGTAAGGAAATTAATGTACGTGCCAAATTTCTGTAATGATAACAGTCATCAATAATAAAATACAAAAGTGAAGACACCAGTTGCTCATCATTTGACAATATTCAAAGCGATATTTTAAAAACAGTCAACTGAGCCATTTCACTAATCCTGTAAATGCTGTAGTTTAATTACAATGATCGCCATAAAAAGAGCTGCACTCAGAAGAGCAAGACAGATTGCAATCACTGGCATGCAGATAGATGGTACCTCAAACACAAAATGATTCCACTTTCATCTTTGAAGCACCAATATTTATTGCGCTACATGGCTACAAAATGTTTGTGTTAGTATAACGTTGGACCCCCCCTGTTTGTGAATATAAGGGCTCAGATTTCACAGCATGGAGTTGTACAGGTCTCACATATAGTCCTGTCATGGTCTATCCCATGCCGCTTGCACCTGAGTGTGTAGTTCCTGCAGATTGGTGAGTGAAGTTGGAGGTCTGAAGGCATGCGACATGGTACCTGACACATTCTCACTCAGGGAGATGCAATTGGCTATGGCAGTGAATCCACAGCTGCAAGGTAAGTTTAGGAGGTGGCAGTGGTATAAAGTTGAGTGGTGTTCTGTTGAAATAGACCATGGACATGGGCATTCACAAATGCCAAAGCTAACAGTTCCAGGACCTCCTTCACATACTATGCAGCTGTCACAGGGCAGATTAGGAATACTAATAGTGAATGGGCATCACTAGATATCGTTCCTAAGACCATCACACTAGGCTGGTGGGATGTGTACTAGGAGACCACAAACTGCTCCTTGTGGCACCCTCCACTGTGCCTCCAGAAAGAGACCCAATGATCACCACCTACAAGGCAGATGCGGAACTTGTCACTAAAGATGACCCACTGTAAACCTGCAGGGCTCCATGTCAGTCTTCACTGACACCAAGTGAGTTGGGCATAATGTCTTGGGGGATGTGAGTGGGTAACCATTTTAGCAGTCAGAATGAGGCAAGCCCTGCATGATGTGATTGTCAGCCAGAGGTACGAGGGCTATTCAGAAAGTTGGGAACATTTCCATCTGATGCTGCTAGGTGTGCACCAATTACGTATATTTTGGTTTATGCATGCTCGGCTGCTCAGACAGCATCCATCTGTGACAGCGGGAATGTCCCTGCATGTCTGGTTTTTTTTTTTTATATATTCGAATTTGAAATGTGTGCTGCAATCAGAAATCCCGCCAGTTGTGAGGTGCGGTTTGTGATACGGTTTTTGTTGGCAAAAAACCTGAAACCTATAGAAATTTATTGTGAACTGTGCAAAGTGTATGGAAACAATGTAATGAGTGAATGTTCCATGTAGAAGTGGTGCATTTGGTTTAAAAATGGCTGATGGTGACAGTGTTTTGTAATAGGCAAGGTGTGCTTCTTGCTGATTTTCTTGAACGTGGAGCAACCATAAATTCTGCCCGGTACTGTCAAACTTTGCACAGCCTTAGAAGAGCAGTTAAAAAGAAATGCCGAAGAAAGCTGTCATCCAAGTTTTTTGTTTTTGCACAACCATTCCCGATCCCACATGGCAAACCACACTAAAGAACTCCTTAATTCTTTCAAATTTCTCATCTGCCCTACAGTGCTAATCTTGCACCAAGCAACTTCCACTTGTTTCCCAAGATGAAGAACTGGCTTGCAACGCAGTGCTTTGATGACGATGTGGAACTGCAGGCAGGTGTGACTCACTGGCAGAAGTCTCCAGCGGCAGAATTTTATGACGAATGTCTTTCGTAGCTTTTCCACCGCTACGATAAGTGCCTCAATGTGTTTGGTGATTATGTGGAAAAGTAGTATGTCAGGTCTCTCTTTCAGATGTATATAATAAAATGTTTTCCTTGTACTTAGTTTTTTTTTAATGCCACAATGTTCTCTACTTTCTGAATAGGCCTCATACAACACTTAGAGGATGTTCCATAGAAGGCAGGTCAGCTCACTGAAGGGTTCCTATCATTGTGCTGGATCTGCGCATGTGCAGCGGAAATCCATTGGCCCATTCTTTTGTGTGATGCATGTCAGTTGTCCAGAACCTACAGCGTGTGCATGTGTGCTTTCCTTCATCCACTGCTGCCATTAACATGCAATGGGAATGCCTTACATCAAATGTGGTGCACAACACGGTGATGGAGCCATTCACCCTCCTGCAGCACCACAATCGATCCTCTCTTGAACTTATATAGCTGAACAGTCTACTGTCTAACATGTTGTCTGGGCATAGTGCAGATTCAGGTGATACTCTAGTGATTCTATCTGCCGTCATAGTGGCTGGTATAGCCACTTGGGTCCCCCTTATGTAAACTACAGGTATGACCTCACAGCCCCACCGAAGGTCCCCAAGTGCATGGCCAACCATGCAAATGTAACCACTGTCATAGCTGATGGTATGCAACATATCCACCCAGTCTGCAGTGGACCAGTCAGGTACTTCTGGGTGCAGCTCTTCTTATGATGACCAGTGAACAAGACACTTTTATCTGCTCACCTTGATATCTCCATTGTATGCTGCCTGTCTCAAATGCCAATCATCTTCCATCACTCCCATTTTATGTTTTAAGACAAAATGTGCCTAAAATACAAAAATTGGACACTTTCAAATTTACTGTAATTAGTTTTTATATCTGTATATCATTGACACAATATCAAATGCATGAGATAGGAACATCATAAAGTGAATCGAGCTATCAAATAATCTGCTGTGTCAGTTTCTTAAAAATGTAAATCATTCTTGTAACTCAATAATGTTTGTGCTAACTTGAGCACAATCAAACAATTATCATAAATTAATTAAATTGAGTTCAGACAAAGAAATAATTAAATGTATATTGCTTATGCGAGTACTTAGTCAAGTGAAATTCATGAGGTACTAGTTCTGGAAGAATGAGATTTAACTGTCTAATATTTAACTAGGGATCGATATTCCCGTGTATGCTCTACAAAAGCATAACAAGCTACAGTGTAGATACTTTGTCTGTGACCAGTTCATTTGAAGAAGGATGTGAAGAATATTACTGTAGCTCTGCAGTGATGTATGCTGAGCATTTTATTTACTCTTTGTGAGTTCACATCTGAAAGAGTGTGAAGTTTTTCAATAATCAAAAAATGGAAAATCCAGGATGGAATGTAACAATATTGTGATATGTGAAGATGCTTCTCATCATACAATGGAGAAACTGAGTAGCAGATAGGCACAATAAAAACACTGTCACAAATAATAGCTTTCAGCCAGTAAGGTTTTCATCAGAATTAGATGACAAACACACACATATACACCCACACAAACACACCTCACACACACACACACACACACACACACACACACACACACACACACACACACACACACACACATGGCTGCAGGTTCAGGCAACTGAGGCCACACTGAGAGCAGCAGCACTGGTGCATGATGGATGTGGTGACTCGGTGGGGGTAAGGAAGAGGCTGGGGTGGGGAGGGGGAGGGATCGTAGTGCAGGGGTGGTGGACAGTGACGTGCTGTTGGGGAGAGCACAGGGACAAGGTGGAGAGAGGGTAGGGCAGCTACATGCAGTCAGGTTGATGGAGGGAGTGGAGAGGGGGACAGGGGGGGGAGGGGGGAGAGCAGAAAATGAGAGAATTAAAAAGACTGGGTGCAATGGAGGAATGAGGACTGTGTAGTGCTGGAATGGGAATAGAGAAGGGGCTGCATGGGAGAGGACACTGACTAACAAAGGTTGAGGCCAAGAGGGTTATGGTAATGTAGGATATATTGCAAGGAGCGACTGAATTACATTTTCTGCCAGGGTTTTGGCTACCTCTCGTCATGCCCCGAAATGAGAAATTTCCTGCCCACTATCCTTCCCACCCACCCCACAGTGCATTACCACCATCCACCAAACCTACACAATATACTCATCCATCCCTACACAATACCTGCTCCCAACCTCTTACCTCATGGCTCATACCCCTGGAATAGACCTAGATGCCAGACCTTCCCAATACATCCTCCCACCACCACCTACTCCAGTCCGGTCACAAATAGCACTTATCCCATCAAAGGTAGGGCTACCTATGAAACCAGTCATGTGATCTACAAGCTAAGCTGTGACAACTGTGCATTCTATGTGGAAATGACAATCAACAAACTGTCCGTCTGCATGAATGGCCACTGACAAACTGTGGCCAAGAAACAAGTAGACCACATTGTTGCTGAGTATGCTGCCAAACACAATATCCTTCATTTCAATGACTGCTTCACAGACTGCTGTCATATTGATCCTTCCCACTACCATCAGCTTTTCTGAATTGTGCAGGTTGGAACTTTCGTTGCAATATATCATACATTCCGTCATTAGTAATATCCTCTCTCATCCAGTCCCTTCTCTGTTTCCATTCCAGCACTACACAGCCCTCATTCCTCCATGGTGCCCATTCTTTTTGATTCTCTCCTTTTCTGCTATCCTCCCTCCCCACATCTCCGCTCCCTTTGTCATCCTCCCAACATAGCTGCCCTACTGTCTTTCCACCTCGTCCCCGTGTGCTCCCCAACAGCACATCACTGTCTGCCAACCCTACCCTACTATCCCTCCCCCTTCCTGCCCCTGCCTCCTCCTTACCCCCACCCAATCACCACACCCATCATGCACTGGTGGTGCTGCTTGCAGTGTGGCCTAAGATGCCTAGACTGCAGTCATGTGTGTGTGAATTGTGTTTGCGTGAGTGTGTATGTGTCTGTTGGCTGTCTAGTTCTGATGAAGGCCTTACTGGCTGAAAGCTATTATTTCTGACAGTGTTTTTGTTGTGCCTATCTGTGACTCAGCATCTCTCTTTTCATAATGAAGTTAGTCAATAATTACTTATCTTGCAGTGATTTTGATTTGTTTGATTTGCTAAATGGCAAAATACCTATTTCATGCTATCAATCTTCTGCAGGTATCTACAAATAGCTGGATGTTCATTATCTTTCATGACAATGATAATTATGAGTATGGGGCCTTGTTACCTTTACTTTTGAATGACCAACAGCTTACTTCGAAATATTTAAAGTTTCACTTCATGTCTGAATTCACATAGTCAGATTTTTGCATTAGGAAACCTACTAACTCATTTTCAGATTTTATTATACTGTGATCTAAAGGTTCTAAAATGGAATCAAATTAATTTGAAAAAATAAAGTAATTTTTGCATAACAACCTACAAACGCCATACCAGAAGTTCCTATTTGTAAGGGTGATTATATGGTTTTTCTGCAATGTTAAATATAAAATTAAGGTCATTTATCATAGTCATACTATACACTGGATTACAGTCAACAATGGACAACAATGGACAATATGCATTCCTATATGCTTTGTCCTCAGTTCAAATAAATAATTGTCAAGTTTGATATAGTAAGAAATTAAAATAAAAATAGAGACAATCTATCAGATAACTATATCTAAAATACTACATGTCTTTTACAGAAATGGAAACTAAATTTCTGATAATACTGCTAGTGAAGACTTAAAAAATGTAAAAGTTTTACAGGTTATTTTTATATGTTTACTCTCCTGCTAGAGTAAAAGAATAATGTAGTGCTTGTACAATCCATTAATTTACTCCAACAGACAGGTGAAAGAATGGCCCATTGTAGTAATAGTGGCTTACTGATAAAAGACAGCAAATAGAAAGAAGGAAAGTATACAGTGTTATTGAGTACATGGTGTATCAGGTAATCTTGATTTAATAGTCTTAGTGTTTAATGGTAAAATAACACATTATAAATCAAAACCTTTGTAATTAGATCTCCATTTGCTCCATATTTTCTGCCTTCTTCATACTTTCACCTCAACAAATGACTTCTGTATAACAAAAATTCCAAGCTGCACTGACATCTAAATTCTACTGCATACTGTAATTCCATTATGAATGATACACTCACAACACTGGTATAATATCTACAGTTAATTCATAATGTATAAATTATTCTACAAAGAACCAACAAAACAGTCAAACAATACTGCAATTCCATCTGTAAGTGGCAGGGTCAACCATTTCACAGATCAGAGGAAGGCAAAGGCACACTATCGCTAATGCACCATGTCAAGTAAAGCACTGTGGTAATCAAATCCACTTACAGATTAATGCCTGCTTTGCTCTCATCAAACACATTTCAATTTTCTTCAAGATATGTTCCACATGTCTTCTGTCAGAAAAATTAACACAAATAATAGGCTCCAAATATACTAACTACATCTGTCACATTCCACATTGGTATTTTCACTTCCTATGACTGAGTAACTTCAGCAAGTTTGCTTCCCAAGTACATTCTTGTTAGTTATTTTCATTATACATTTGTCATCAACTATTATTCACTGTTAGAATCATAGTGAAGTATTAAAGCTGTAATGCAATTCTGGAAGACTATTAAATGAAACCCTCCATTTGGAACCTACTACCAACAACAAAAGAACTGCAATAAAATTTCTAATTTATGAGAAGGTCTGCATGGGCATTCCAGTGATAGCAAAAGACTGAATGACCTGCAAAGAAAGTAATGTTGCAGGAAGACTTTCTCCAAACCTCCCTATGCATTACATTCTTTCAGCGATAGGAATCCTTGTTGTACCTACATATTTTCTACAACTACGTACACAGCTACATGATTGCTCTCTGCAGTTCACGATTAAGTGCCTGGCAGAGGGTTCATCGAACCACCTTCAAGCTAATTCTCTACTGTACCTCTCTCATCAAAGGCACTGGAAAAATAAACACTTTAATCTTTCCGTGCCCTCTCTATTTCTCTTATTTTATTATGATGATCATTTCTCCCTATGTAGGTGGGTGCTAACAAAATATTTTCACACTCTGAGGAGAAAGTTAGTGATTGAAATCATACCTGTGGAACTGTCTCCCCTAATTTGTAATAATACAAAATGAGCTTCCTTTCTATGAACTTTTTTGCTGCACTCTGTCAGTCCTATCTTATGTGGATCCCACACTGCACACCAATACTCCATAAAAGGGCAGACAAGCATAGCATAAGCACCCTCTTTAGCACACCCATTACAGTTTCTAAGTGTTCTACCAATCTCAGTCTTTGGTTTGATTTCCCCACAACATTATCTACGTGATCATTCCAATTTAAGTTATTCATAATTGTAATACCTAAGTATTTAGTTGTGTTTACAGACTTTAGATTTATGTGACTTATCATGTAACTGAAATTTAGAGGATTCTTTTTAGTGCTCATGTGGATGACTTCACACTTTTTATGATTTAGAGTCAATTGCCACTTCTT
This sequence comes from Schistocerca gregaria, assembly GCF_023897955.1. Lineage (NCBI taxonomy): Eukaryota > Metazoa > Arthropoda > Insecta > Orthoptera > Acrididae > Schistocerca > Schistocerca gregaria. The sequence goes on from NC_064920.1 coordinate 1,057,431,911, forward strand.
GCACAATACAGGTATTTTGTCTAAATCATTTTGCAATTCGTTTTGATCATCAGATAACTTTACAAGATAGTAAATGACAGCATCATCTGCAAACAGTCTGAGAAGGTTGCTCAGTCTGTCACCAAAATCATTTATGTAGATCACGAACAACAGAAGTCCTATAACACTTTCTTGGGGAATGTCAGATATTACTTCTGTTTAACTCAATAACTTTCTTCAGTTATCATGAACTGTGACCTTTCTGATATGAAATCACAAATCCAGTCACACAACTGAGACAATACTCCAAAAATATGGAATTAATTTCATGTTCTCTGTCAATAGCACACATTACTTTCTGACAATAGAGACTAGTTCTGTTTCATAAGAGCAATATTTTCTGAATCCGTGTTGGCTACTTGGTGATAAATTGTTTTCTTTGAGATGATTCATAATGTTCAAGCATGCCAGAATCAACGTTAGTGATGTGGGTCTGTCATTCAGTGGACTACTCCTAATTTCTATTTCTTGGATATTGGTGTAGCTTGTACAACTTCCCAGCCTTTGGATATGGAACATTCTAAGAGTGAATGGTTCTATATGGTTGCTAAGTATGGAGCTATTGCATCAGCATACACTGAAAGGAACCTAACTGGTGCACAATCTGGACTGGAAGCCTTGCTACACCAAGGATATATGCTTATAAGTTACTCATATTGCCAGTTGTTCTGGATTTGATTTCTGGAGTATTTACTTTGTCTTCTTTTGTGTAGGAATTTCAGAAAACTATGTTTCGTAATACTGCTTTCCTGGCACTGACATCAATATCATGACCATTGTTATCATGCAGTGAAGGTATTGATTATGTCTTGCCACTAATGTACTTCACATTCAACCAGAACCTCTTGGGATTTTTCGCCAGATTTTGAGACAGAGATTTGTTGTGGAAACTATTAAAACATCTTGCACTGAAATTTGCACTAAATTTTGAGCTTCTGTAAAACTTTTGCAATCTTGGGGATTTTACATTCTTTTAAATTTGGCATGCTTCCTTTGTTGTTTCTGCAATAGCTTTCTGACCTGTTTTGCATACCGTGGAGGACCAGCACAATCTGCCGTGCGGGATTAGCCGAGTGGTCTAAGGGGCTGCAGTCATGGACTGTGCGGCTGGTCCCGGAGGAGGTTTGAGTCCTCCCTCAGGCATGGGTGTGTGTGTTTGTCCTTAGGATAATTTAGGTTAAGTAGTGTGTAAGCTTAGGGACTGATGACCCTAGCAGTTAAGTCCCATAAGATTTCACACACATTTGGACATTTTTGAACCAGCACAATCTCTTATTAATTTATTTCGTATATATCTCTTTGTTGCCATCAATACTATTTCTCTGAATTTAAACATCTGGTCTATGCTTACATAGTCATGCCATATAACTACCTACCATTAGCTCATCATCTCTTGGCATACAGAAAATATTTCCATTTACCATTCCTTAACATAGCTATGCGAAATACAACTTCATTTTATTTTTGTTACAACAATAGTATGAAAAGGCAAGTCGCCACTCACCATATAGCGGAGATGCTGAGTCACAGACAGGCACAATGAAAAGACAGTCACAATAAGCTTTCGGCCAATGAGGTCTTGGTTGATAAAAGCCTCATTGGCCAAAAGCTCATTTGTGACAGTCTTTTTGTTGTGCCTACCTGCGTCTCAGCATCTCTGCTATATGGTGAGTGGCAACTTTCCTTTTCATAATATTATTACATTCCATTTGGATTTTCCACTGTTTGATTATTTTCATTATAGAGATAATTACTCTCCCAGTAATTTCAAAACTGCTTTTTCTCTTTTGATTACAGAGAAACCCTCCGTCTTTTAGTGCTTGCTGAATCAAAAGTCTATTTCTCACTGCCACAATTCAGTCTCATAACACAGACAGACTGTTAAAATTTCATTTTGGGCACTTAGACATTCTGTAACTTAGATCTGAAAACTCTCTTTCATTTGCCAAAATTATTCCAGACCATTTCTACTCCTCTCTTTATTTCATTCTTGTCCATCTATGTGTATCTTCAACTGCAATAAATACAATGAAATGTGAAGCAGTTCTAAGGTATCATAGTTAATTTGCACTATTTTGTTTTCAACATGTGCATTGTTGTGTTTTTGATGTTATGTACAGCGCAAAAACTGGTGCCAGTCCCTTCATAACAATATAACTATTGCAACTTACATCAACCTGAACCTGCTTACTGTAGTCAAGACTTGGTGTCCCTCTTTGTACTCCCACACTTTGTACTCCCGAAAAAATCCACTCGAGTTTGCAGTTTACGGAGAGTGAGACGATGTGGGAAGTTGAACCCGAGCATTGTAGTTGAGTTGAATTCATTGCCTGCAGTGAAGTATGGTGAGGGCAGATGTTCGATGACACTAAAGATGTAGACAGCAGCGAAACATCGGTGCCTGTGTCCACTAGGAAATGGTATCCCGACAAAATGTCTTTAATGTAAAGTCGTCTGCAATTATCTGGTTGTTCGTGGACAGAATGGAGCACTGTCATGTTGTGCGCAGGAGGCAGCACCTGGACCTACCTGCGATTGGCGTTTGGGAAGTGGCAGGGTGGTCTGCAGTTCCATGCCGCCTCGCCAAACCATGTGTGGAAGTAACAGTACGTGTAATGCAGTTGCATTTCCTGCGGAAAGTTCGTTGCCAGGGAGGTGGCCAGGTTCGATGGCTGCAGCTGTTTTGGTTGCAGGAGGGGGCATGACCGTGGGTGGAGCCGGTGATGTCCCAGTTTCTTGTTTACTGCTTCTCGGAGCCAGCAGAACGATTGACACAGTACAGCCCCGGCCGCACCCAGCCGCAGGGCGATGATCCTGAACCTGAGACTTGTCAGATAGGCAGTGGCTGGTGAAATGGAGCAGTGATGCATCATGTAGCTTGTCAGCATTTGCTCAACAGGTTCGGGAGACCTTTGATCCAGAGCAAAGAGGATGTGAGGAGATACTTTATCTGACCAGATGGCAAGGAGAGCTGTGTCAGAGAATAGATCAGTGCTGACCAGGGCACGTAGCCATCTCCAGAGCTGGGAAGGTTTGTCATTGCCTAGTTGCTCGACGTGGAGCACTTGCCATATTGCTGCCTCAGTTGAGAGTGCAAGCCGACGTAGAACTGTCTTTTTGGCTAGAGTGTACAGGGTAGACAAGTCCGGGGCGTCGACCAGGTCAGCAATCAAGTCCTCCTGGTCATACAGGTGGGTGATGAGGCACAGAAACCTGGTTGACTCATCAAGTTTGTGATGGTTGAACACTTTGTCCACAATTTTGAACCAGGTTGTAGCTCTGTCAGGATTGAATGGTGGCAGTGACAGTAAGCATTGTAGAATGTTTGGAAGAACAGTTTGAATTGAGTTTATCAGGGCACTGAATCAAGCTGTTGTTGCTGTGGTATTCCAGGAGAGTGTGCCTCCAGGGAATGTGGCAATGATGGCTGTTCAAGTGGCAGAGTGAAGGTGACATGTTGTGGTAGAGCGCGATCCGTCACGACGTGGAAGGCCGATGCAGGTGAGACACCGTAATGTGTCGATTGCAGCTGCGGAAGCTCAACACATTGCGGGTGTGTTCAGATTGACGTGTGGCGGGAGACCGACGTGGATGAGGCACTGAGATGTGCCGAGAACGGTAGCGGAAGCTCGACTGGTGCCGGTGTGGGAGCAACAGGTGAGAAAATGTTCAAAGTTTGAGAATGCATGTTAGTCGACGGAAAGCTTGGCATATGATCAGAGCTGGAGCCACCTGTGTTGGAGGGAGGCTGCAGAGGTGCGGGCTGTCTGGAAGCACAGTGTGGGAAATGATGTCGAATGTGGGATGGAATGTGTGAATGTTCACAGTTCACAGTCACACAACTCAAAACGGTGTGTGGATGAGGTGAATGTCATGGCACAAAACACTGAGGCATAACACTGGGACAGAGGTGGAGGTCAGGCACAGATAACAAGTTATTGTTCCTGTTGCAGGCCGAGGTATCGAAGTAGGAAGGCATGCGCTGATGTTGAACCGAGGCAGACGCAGGCGTGGTCATATGCTGAGGAGGTTGACCTGTGAAGAAAGCAGTTCTGGCTACGTGACAGGTATACGTGTGGTACTGCATGGATTGCGGTATAGCAAATCGTTGTCCTGGCGGTGGTAGGTTGCCCAACGAAGCATTTGCAAAAATCAGCATTGATCTCCCACTGCACGGAGATCCATAAGAGGTAACTGCACAGTCTATGAGGGAGGGCACATGTGCTGGGAACAAAGATGTTTGATAGCCAAAGTCATGAACGCTCCTAACCTCACTTATAGTTGCAGGCTCGAAAATGTCCAGCAAAATCAGCGTAATTGTCGAGTGAGAGGCATCGTGTTGCGGTCCTGGTGGGTGTACATCGACCGCAACATGATGCATGTCGATCATAAAATCTGGTGTTAGGTGCTGGGCCGAAGTCATTGTTTCAATGCTGTCTTGATGTAATACACGCAAAAATAACAGACGCATAGGTCGCAGGCACAGTAAAATGGTGGAAACGGAAGACTTTACAACTCGGAGTCACCAGTGAGGGGGAAGTTCGGTTCAGTTACACCAAACACTCCCATTTTGCAGTAGTTCCTTTATTCACCTAAACACATCAAAGGCTCACAAAAAAACAGCCCAAAGACAATGCTCAGCGGCCAAAGACGATGCTCGGAGTCTAGAGACAAACGTATATCAATGCTGGTGTCGACCTCATCGGCACCATAAGTGTTTTACAAAGATGTGGCACAATACCTAAAATTATTTTATGCAAAATTACACTGGCCTTGGAAGCCTACAAACATATTCTAAAAATAGGTTAATGCTGCCATTATTTTTCCATGGTGCATTGCTTATAACTTGTGGCTTTCTTTTGGTCTGCACAGATGACTTCCCATCAGGTTCATTGATGAGTCATATGACTGTAGATAGACTACGTTTCTATTACTATTACCCTTAGCAAAGTAACCTTAGATTTAAGTCCATATCATTCAGTTGGGTTTAAGTGGCAGTGATTGGCAGACTAATGGCCCAGAATCAGAATTCTCTCCCATAACATACAGAGTTAAATCACAAGATTTCTACAGGAGACTTGTCAATACGGCAATTACAATTTATGTGTATTACAGAAACAATAATTATTAATTTATAATTTACAGAGACTGTGTGTAGCCTAACAAAAGTATTACTGTAAAAAGAGAGAATAATTATTACAGTCATTTAATAGACATAAAACTTCTAAGCTTAATTAACAAAACATTTCAGCCACTTGCTTTCATATTCAGATTTTCATATTATCATTAAGAAATTCTTCTATGGAATAATAAAATTTCTGTACTAACAATTGTTGTAGTTTTTGCTTTAGTTGTCCATATACATGCTGAGGATTTGTTTCTTTTTTAGTATGTTGAAAATGATCATGCCCATGCATTCTAGGGTTAGTACAAACAGCTTTAATCTATGAGTGGGAAGCATGAAATTCTCATTGTTCCTAGTACTGTATATTCATGTTTGAAAGTTATTGTCTATGAATAACTTGGAGTTACTGTAAAAAAAAAAAATAATCATTTTATAAATGTACAAACGCGGAGCACTCGATATTTTTAAATTTCTTAACAGTGGAAGAAAGGATACTTATGGTTTTGTATTAGGCATATTTCTAGCAATTGCTTTTTGTAATTTTAAGATTCTAGTCATTTTGCATGTGCCATACTTTATGACTGATTCAGAGTAGCTGTGGTAAACTATTTTTCTTATCTCCATGCTACTTGAATATGACAGAATCTTCATTGCAAAAGTCAGACTGTTAAATTTACTTGCTAAATACTTTATGTGTGAAGATCAGGATAGATTTTGGTCCAAATGCAGGGCTAAACATTTAACACAGTCTGCTTCTTTCAGTTCTTGGTTTCTACAACTAATGTGGAATTCTTTTGCCTTGGAGTTTTTAGCTTTAAACTGCAGCAAATGTGTTTTCCCAATATTCAGTTTTAGCCCATTTAGTTGGAACCAGTTTTCCAAACTGTCTAATAGTTTTGTGACTGCTGAAGGAATTTGTTTTGCTTTCGGCAATGGCGGAAGTATCATCAGTGAATGAAACTGAGTGTGAATTTATGTTCAGGGACACAACATTTACACAAAGTAAAAACAAAATTGGGCCCAGAATTGAGCCTCTTGGATTGCCTTGTGACATAATCATCAATTCAGGGAAGGAATTTCCCTTACTTGACAATATAACTACCCTTTGTTTTCTGTTCATGAGGTATGACCTAAACCACTTTAAAACACAACCCCCAATTCTGTGTCTTTCCATTTTATACAGGAGCAAGTGATGGTTTACACTATCAAATGCTTTTGTGAGGTCACAGAATAATCCTGCAACTTTTCTCATCTTGTTTAATGTGAAACTGATTTTTTTCACAAACTCATTAATGGCCTCTATTATACTCATCTTTTTGAAGGCCATATTGATTATCTGAAATTAAGTTTGATTTCCCAACAAATTTTTTAATTTGTGTTACCACCACTTTTTCAAATATTTTTGAAAAAATCGGGAGAACAGCTATCTTGAGCGTTTTTTAAACAAAGGTTTTACCTCCACATACTTTAGGACACCCAGAAAGTGGCATTCTTCAAGTGATTTATTAATTATTGAACATTCCTGGAAGCTGCTTTAATTACTTTGGTGGGAATGCCATCCCACTCAGCAGAATTTTTGTTCTTTAGTTGTAGTATAGTTTTCTCTACATCTTTAACTGAAATTTCTCAAATTTGTTAAAGTATGCCTCTGCCCTGTGTCTTAAATGTACTTTTTCTGCATAATCTTGTACATTTACATTTGATTTAGATGCATTTATTAAAAAAATTTGAATGACTCTGACATCTAACGAAAGTTTCTTACAATTTTACTCCCCACCTTAATTTTTGAAATATCTTTGCTGTCAGTTCTAATGCCCAGTTATGATATTACGATGGCCATGCTGCCTTTGATTTGTTTCCATGAGCAGAGATGTTTTTATTATTAACATTTTCTTTTGCTGCTTTCACTCTGCTTTTAAATATGTTTTTATACTGTTTAACATAGTTAATGGAAACAGGGTCTTTGTTGTATTTCAGTTCCTTGTGCAGTTGTCTTTTTTTCACTGGACATTTTTATTCCAGCAGTGAGCCATTTTAGCTTATTAAACACTTTTGTCTGGCACACTCTAAGTGGAAATATTTCATTAAATACATGTAAAAAAAATTTCAAAAAATATGTGGAAGTGTACAGAGATTGGAATCTCGTCTTTGAGTTTCCGCTCCATATCTTCTAATTTAGAGAAGAACAATTTTACGTTTTTAACAGTAAAATGTCTTTTGTTGCAAGTTTTTCTCATACTTTGCTCATTTGTATTTGTCATTTCAGTAAACAAAGCAGAATAGTCCGAAGGTCCTAAATTACACATAGCTTTCTTGCATCATTAAATTTATAATTTGTTAGAATATTATCAATGCAGGTTTCTGTATTCTCATTTTTTCTTGTGAATTCTGTGAAGTTCGCCTTGACTCAAATTTTTGGATTAAGTCCATAAACTGTATTGAGACACTGGTTTCACTTGATAAATTTATGTTGAAATCAGTGGCTATTGAAACCCTTTTCTTTTTGTCATTACTGACTTTCTGTAAAAGACCCATTAACTTTGGCTAAAACATATTTGTTACTACATCTGGAATACTGTACACTGATATAATGACAATATTTTGTTTTTCTATTTCAACTGAGGAGCTTTCAAATGCACATATGTTTTTGCCAACTAATAGAATCTATCTGGAGAACCATGGTTTATGAAGAGGTATTATTTCAAAAAGCTTCAACTTTCTAAGATTCTCACTTAGTTCAACCTTGTGAATCTGAAGCAAATCAGTCATCTCCTCCCAGCACTTTACCATGGTAGGTGGCCTGTCATCAGAATGGTTAGAAGCATCATCAATAATACGCCTTAGGTTCTCTGTGATTTACCTCGCTCTGAATGCAAGTGCCAGAACGTCTCTTTAAAAAGCAAGAGATCAATTTGTTAATGGAGCTTATTCTCTCTCTCTGACGGCTTTGCTGTACAAAGGCCTGGAAAAGCAAACTGGCTTGATCCTCCAGAAAAGTTAAGGGCTTTTTATTATTGCGTCATTTTACTTATTACATGGAATTAATTCTGGAGCTGTGAACACTTTGACCACTCATTTGTTTGTGATGCGCGGAATTTTTTTAAAAAGAAAAGAACAGCTGTGTTCGTCACTGAAGACCGCGGAGTATATTTTATGCTCCATGCTGAAGACCCAAGACCATTCATTCCACAAATATACGTATTACATACATATGAATTAATATACCGTATGTTTCATAACATAACGAAATTTTCTGGTTTGCCTTAAAACGTAAAACTTTTCGTCCTGGTTTCGATAATTTTATACAGTAAACATGCTCCCAATAACAGCAGCTAGTAAAGTGAACGTTATGACCCAGATACGCCAATATATCTATCGGAGAGCTAGTAATCACTGCATACCTGCCGCAGTACTCACCAGATGTCGTTGTCTGTCCTGTGGCGCCAGCGGTGTGCGAGGCAGGACGTAAACTGACCTTCACAACGTGAGAATCGTTTTCATATAGGAGTTCTTCCGTGACTTCGCGTGGTGTAATTTGAGTTGCAAGCGTTGCTGTAATCCACGCGGTACGTCGATACAGACTTGTCTTATCTTTAGATACATCGCCGAAAGCACTGAATATCAGTAACCCGTTGATCGTGAAAACTCTAATCACGCGCAACACTTCCGGAAATATCATGAAGCAGAAAGATCCATTGTATAAAAATTAATGTAGTTGCCACAATTCCTGTTATTATTGTCTGAATGGAAAGTAGGTGCCCAAGCATATAAGACTGCATACTCTTTATTAATATTAGAAGTGACGAAGAGAAGGAACCAGGTGTCGCACTGTTAAAGCTATTGTTGAAGGAGCAACCATCCCACCATTCGTCTGAGGCGATTTAGCAAAAACTATCACATTGTCCGGAGGAGGAAATGAGCCTTGCTACTCCCAAATGCAAGTATGTAAGTCCACTGCATCCTCTCTCGGCCACGTGGCTTCGAGCTGCAGTCGAAAATATTTTTGCAACGGAAGAACGCGTTTCCTGAAGATAATGAAATCTATTGGCTATTCATTCTTGCTTCAGAAATTTGTGACAAATACTTGTTCTATACTTATGCTACATTTCAAGGTTACAGAATGTAGTCTGACAAAGGAGATTACGAAGGAAAAAATATGTTAACAGTGATCTCTCTCTCTCTCTCTCTCTCTCTCTCTCTCTCTCTCTCTCTCTCTCTTTCACGCAGCCTCCTTTATGTAGGAGTGGACTGCAAAAAGTAAGTTGCACATTATTATGGCAGTCCAAGTAATTTTTAATGAATGCTGCCCTAAACGTCATAGTGAAGCAGATGCATGACACTATTTTTCAACGTAGTCACTAAATACAGTATCTGTAAGCAACGCCCGGAACGTTCTACCAACCGTTCAATAACTCAACGAAAGAAATCCGCTCCTTCATCATGGGGGCATTCGAGAACTGCTGTGTGAACATTCTGATCGTCAAAAAATATCTTTCTCCACGTATTTCCTTGCCGCTTGCCCTAAAGATAGAAATTTCATAGTGTAAAATCTGGGCTTCCCGATCAGCATCACAGATGTCTGTGTTGCTTCAGCCATACAGTTATCATCATTTCGCTATGGATGGACGCGACATTGCATTATGGTCCATATATCGCCAGATTTCACGCTGAATAGATGTGGAATTTAAATTTTTTGCTCAGAAGAATCGTAGTTGCCCGCGTACTTTCTAGTACCTTTCCAGCAGTGGCGTAGCTAGGTAGGTTGGTTGACACCTAGGGCGAAGTTTTATTTATAAACTTTCTAAGGCCCCAAACAAAGTCACACATGATAAACTGTTGCACAGAATGAGAGAATGGTTTGGATAGGATACAAACAGTGCATTACCATTAAGTTCACACATTCGTGCTTGAGCTCCAGTACGCACATCAGCCAGTACGTTGTAAGAATAACTTGGTTTACACGCTATTTTAGCGGTAAAATGCCCGAATGCATGAACAAAGCTCAGGCCCAGTCGATAAACTCTCTAGTTGCCCTCCAGCATCCCCCAGGAATAAAGCAACGAGAAAACCAAGTTTTAGCAACACGTGTGGAATTTAGCAAGTTTCGTCATGGAGCTGGTACCCAGTACCCGCACCGCAGCACAACTGTCGCTGCAGAAAACCGGGAACATGAACTTTCTTCTGACAATGTGTCGCCATTCTTGGAGTGCGACGGTCTTAGCATGGGACATGTTAATCTACTTTCTGAAGTTCCTACATGTCATTTACTGCTCGATGTGAGCAGCAGTCTATTGCAGTGAACTTTCCAGTTAAGTCTTGAAAAGCTCGCTGTTAAACAAGAGAAATTCCAGTTGGGAATATACGCAAGAAAAATTTAAGTTTGGAATTGCCCATAAAAACCATAAAAAATTATTCAAGATAGAGAAATTTTTAGCACTTCTTAGTCAGTGTGGGGAAATACTGCTCCAGATAGTACGTGTATACGTTTTAGACAATAAGTCAGATCGATTGGTTATTTATGCTCGAGATATGTGGAGTAAGGTGAGCTATGGTGACGAAGCGGGTAAGACGAACGCGGTATTTCTTCAACACTTCCATAGATGCACTTGTCGAAGCGGTTTCTGAGACCCAGGCGATGAGTAACGAAGTTCGCCGAAAGGCATGTCGGCACAGTCGGTTCTGCAAGCAGCAGCAACAAAGGTGTGTCTTGTTTACGTGCGTTTGCAATTTTTGGACTTCGCAGTATAATGAATTTCTCAACTTTGGTAATCTGTTTCTGCTCATCCGTAAACTATTCTCAATATACAACTCGTAACTTAACGAACAAAGTATGGTGTAGGTTGCTAACGATAAATTAGGGTAAAAATTAACATTTGAGACACAAAATGGTGGGGTAAGATGACGAGTGGCAGAGTGTGTAAGGTGACAAGAAGCTTGCTAGTTCGTCATCTTATCCGAATTATTTTGTAGTAGCCATTTTGTCTTAATAGCTTTTGCTATTTATTTAAGAATTGCTTTTCAAACTGAATTTTAGTTGCAGTTATTATCTTTTTATTTTAAATCCAAATGTATGGTTGTTCCTCTATTAATGCTTTAGGTTTCTTCTTCTTCTGTTTTGTTAGGACCCATCAGGATCACGTGTGGCTTGTTTTGCACGTCTTCTTTCTTCCCAATACCTCTTCGTTCTTTCGCTTCTTCTGTTTGTTTCTTCTTCTGTTAAGACAACTTTGATTTTGGTGTCCAGGCACCTGTGACCATCCATCAACCCTTTATACTTCTCCATGTCCTGTGCTATTGCCTGCAGATTCGTTTCTTTTATTCCTACAGCCTTCCAGTCATCTCTGACTTCCTTCACCCAGCTGTTTCCCGTACAACATGTTGTATTCCATATCTTCTTAGTCAATCTCTCCTCGCCCATCCTCATGATGTGCCCAACAAATCGTAACCCCCTCCTCCGTATCTCGTTCGATATGGGTTCAATATTTTCATACAGTTCCTGTCATGTTCTGTGTATGCAGATATCCCCATGTTTTCTCGTGCTCCATATGTCTCTCAGAACTTTCCGCTTATCCTTCTCTAGCTGTATACAAGCTCTCTTGCCGAGTTTGATCGTTTCTGTTGCATACAGAGCAGCATTTCTTGCAGTTGCTGTGTAATGTCGCAATTTGGCATTCCGTGACATTTTTCTTGCCATATGTTGTTTTCACCGCATACCACAGCTTCTGCAAAAGCTGAGCCCTGTCTATTGCGCTACTGTTACTCTGTATGCCACCAGTTAGTTATCTTCTCCCCCAAATAGCGAAAACTGTTGACTTTCTCAACCACTTATCCATCTATCTTCCAGTCAGACTCAGTGTTCTATGTCTTGGTCTTCTTACATGCAATCTTCAGTCCGACCTTTATGCAGTTTCGGCTAGAGTTTTTAGTGCTGTCTTTGCCTTTTCTTCTGTCTCATTTAAGAGCGCCATGGCATCTGCGAATGCCAGGCAGTCCACTGTTGCATTATGTTTTACCTTGTACCCTATTTGCACACCTTTGATCTTGATGTTACTTTCAGTTGTCTCCACTGTCTCACTACTTCGTCCAAAACCAAATTAAATAAAATTGGTGACAGTCCGTCCCCTTAGCGGACTCCTGTTTTTTTTTACCGAAGCTGTCTGACAGCATACTGCGACGTCTGATCTGGTAGTAGTGTCGCTTAACGTTTCCTTTATTATTGCGTGTGTTGTAGCGCCCAGTTCTCTAGCTTCTAACACATCAAGCAGAGCCCTTCTGTCAATTGAATTGAAGGCCTTTTGGAAGTTCACAAATGTCACTATTGTCTTTTTTCCTTTCCTGTGTCTGTGTTCTATTATCCATTTTATTCCAAATATCTGTTCTGTACACTTCGTCCCTTTTTTAAAGCCACCTCCTATTGTCGACACCAGTTGTTCTTCAACTCTGTTCAGCAAGATTCTCGACAAAACCTTGTACCCTGTGTTTAAGAGAGAGATGCCCCTCTGGTTATCCAGTACTTTCTTGTCCCCTTTCTTGTGTACTGGTATTATAACGGCTTCTTTAAAGTCTATGGGTATCTTCTTATTTCTCCAGATATCCAGTACTATATTGTACATACTTCTTTCTATTTCAGGCCCACCCCACTTGATCTCTTCAGCACAGGTACCATCATTGCCTGATACCTTGTTGTTTTCGAGGTTTTTAATTGCCTCTGCTACTTCTGCCCTGGTGGGTACATTGTCTAGATTACCCTGACTTTCGTCCCTAGAGAGTAAGTGTGTACTCTTTACTGTCGGTGCTTCAGCGTTTAGAAAATCCCTAAAATACCTAGCCATTTCCTCGCACACCTCTTTCTCGCCAATTTTTATTGTGCCATCTTGTCCTATTACGAAGCGTTCTTTTGCCTCGAAGCCTTTAATTCTGCTCTCCATTTCTCTGAGAAAGTTGCGTGATTTGTGTTTCTTGAAGGCTGTGTTCGCTTCTTCAAGTTTCTCATTCCATCTCCTTTTCTTGGCATTTCTGATCGTTTTGCTAGCAATTTTTCTCGCATTCTGGAATTTCGACCAGTCTTCTTGCTTTTTACAGGATGCCATTTCATCCATGCTTTCCTCCTGGTCTCGACTGCATTCTCACATTCATCCGTCCACCACTCATAACAGAAAATGTGACAAGGGAGCAGGGGATAAAGAGACAATGAATGCAGCTGTTGTTCAAGTAAGGGATACACAGATAAGCCAGAACATTATGACCACTACCCATCGTGACGTTCGATGACGCCTGGTGGTGTTGCAGGCAAATGACACGGTAAAAATAAGTATGTAAGCGGAACTGTCACAGACAGGGGATCACCCTACCAAAGGTATGGGCTGCAATTTACCAGTCATGCTCACCAAGTAAACAAAATTCAGTCCTAGTTATAATAGACTGGCACTTGGTACTCACGAGTCCACTGACTTTGAAAGGAATAATGGGATATAGGCACACCAAAAAAGTTTTTCATCACCCTGGTTCCCAGAACTCCTGAAGATAGCGTTGACTGTGGATATAGTATCACAGACACAGTCCCTTCGACTGTTCAGAGCTGTCACTAAACCCGTCCAAAGATGTAAACAACCATGCAAGAGCAGCGCCCATTAGACAGAGGGGTTCCGACAGCCGATTGGTTCCAATCATTCCGCCAGGAAGGAGGTAGACGGCTCGTGTTATCTGTAGTTCAACCATGCCTAGACGGTCAACACCGCGGTTCGATTCCGTCCACATTGTTACTTTGCGCCAGGAAAGGCTCTCAACAAGGGAAGTGTACATGTGTCTCGGAGTGAACCAAAACGATGTTCTTCGGACAATGAGGAGATACAGAGTGACAGGAACTGTCGATGACATGCCTCGCTCAGGCCTCCCAAGGGTTACTACTGCAGTCGATGACGCTACCTACGAATTATGGCTCGGAGGAATCCTGACAGCAACGCAATGTTGAATAATGCTTTTCGTGCAGCCACAGGGCGTCATGTTACGACTCAAACTGTTCCCAATGGGCTGCATGATGGGCAACTTCACTCCAGACGTCCATGACGAGGTCCATCATTGCAACCATGACATCATCCAGCGCGGTTCAGATTGGCCCAACAACATGCCCAATGGACCGCTCTGGATTGGCATCACGTTCTCATCACCAATGAGTGTCCCATATGCCTTCGACCAGACAATAGTCGGAGACGTGTTTGGAGGCAACCAGGTCAGGCTGAACGCTTTAGACACGCTACACGCTGTCCAGCGAGCGTAGCAAAGTGGAGGTTTCCTGCTGTTTTGAGGTGGCCGATGTAAGCCGCTGGTGGTCATGGAAGACGCCGTAACGGCTGTACGATACGTTAATACCTTCCTCCGACTGACAGTGCAACCATATTGGCAGCATTTTGGCGAGGCATTCGTCTTCACAAGATGGTGCACGATGGGGGTGAGAGTTATTCATGAACGACAATTCGCGCCCCCAGCGTGCGCGATCTTGTGACTGACTTCCTTCAGGATAACGACATCGTTCGACTAGACTGGCCAGCATGTTCTCCAGACATGAACCCTATCGAACATGATAGATTGATAGATTGAAAGAATCTGTTTATGAACGACGTGACCCTCCAATCACTCTGAGGTATCTACACGGAATCGCCGTTGAGGAGTGAAACAATCTGACCAACAGTGCCTTGATGAACTTGTTGATAATATGCCGCGACAGATACGGCCATGCATCAATGCAAGAGGACGTGCTACTGGGTATTATAGGTACTGGTGTGTACAGAAATCTGGACCACCACCTCTGAAGTGATACAAAATGCAATGTCAGGTTTTCATGAGCAATAAAAAGGGCGGAAATGATGTTTATGTTGATCTCTATTTCAATTTTCTGTACAAGTTCCGGAACTCTCGGAATTGAGGTGTTGCAAAACATTTTTTTCATCTATTTATATACTAGGGTTTCCACCACATGCAAGTCAAAGGTTGCAGCCACTTGATTTTCCGCCGAAGACTGCCTATAGTCAAGGCTGCCAAGATTATTTATTGTCCTACTCGTGAGTCATGGTTAAAATTCGAGAGGTAACTGGATTATTTGGCAAAGCGTACCTTCCAGTGAGCACTAGCCACGCTGTTGTGAACCAGTTCAGAACTACTGGCATTGAGCCACTAGACAGCAATATTTTTATAGACAAAGAATTTCAAGCTTCATACACCAATGATGAGGACGCTGTTGCCATTAGTCGGCACCTCATTTCCTCAGTCCTTCCTCCAAACCTCATCAAGTCAGTACCTCTGCCTACACAACCTACCATTTCGTCAACTGTTCTTCCACAGCCATCAAATTCCTCGACACTTTCTCTGCAGACCCTACTTGATCAGCCCTTCTGATGGCTAGCAAGAAAACAACCAAGAACCCAGGAAGAAACTGCCTTCTTATCACATTTCTGGAAGTCATATGAAACAAGTTCTCAAAAAACGAAGTAAGAAAATTAATTGCTAGAACTGAAAAAGCAGGAGAGATCGAAAAGGAAAGCTGAGACATTAGCTTCAAAGAAATGTAAGTGTTCTAAAGTATTGAATGCAACTAAAAAAAGTAAAAAAATTAAAAAGCGTTAACTGGACAGATCATAATCTGATGTGTCGTCGCAAGATGATCCTTTTATGGAGGATGACAACTCTAATACTGAAATAATGTTAGAAGAAGATGACAAAGGAGAGCATGGAAATGAAGAAATGTGGTATCAGTGCTTCATGTGCAGATCTTGAGTATATGTTCAGGTTGGGTTGATGGTTCAAATGGCTCTGAGCACTATGGGACTTAACATGTATGGTCATCAGTCCTCTAGAACTTGTTGTTGTTGTTGTTGTCTTCAGTCCTGAGACTGGTTTGATGCAACTCTCCATGCTACTCTATCCTGTGCAAGCTTCTTCATCTCCCAGTACCTACTGCAACCCACATCCTTCTGAATCTGCTTGGTGTATTCATCTCTTGGTCTCCCTCTACGATTTTTACCCTCCACGCTGCCCTACAATACTAAATTGGTGATCCCTTGATGCCTCAGAGCATATCCTACCAACCGATCCCTTCTTCTGGTCAAGTTGTGCCACAAACTTCTCTTCTCCCCAATCCTATCAATACTTCCTCATTAGTTATGTGATCTATCCATCTAATCTTCAGCATTCTTCTGTAGCACCACATTTCGAAAGCTTCTATTCTCTTCTTGTCCAAACTATTTATCATCCATGTTTCACTTCCATACATGGCTACACTCCATACAAATACTTTCAGAAATGACTTCGTGACACTTAAATCTATATTTGATGTTAACAAATTTCTCTTCTTCAGAAACGCTTCCTTGCCATTGCCAGTCTACATTTTATATCCTCTCTACTTCGACCATCATCAGTTATTTTGCTCCCCAAATAGCAAAACTCCTTTACTACTGTAAGTGTCTTATTTCCTAATCTAATTCCCTCAGCATCACCCGACTTAATTCGACTACATTCCTTTATCCTCGTTTTGCTTTTGTTGATGTTCATCTTATATCTTCCTTTCAAGACACTATCCATTCCATTCAACTGCTCTTCCACCCTAGAACTTAGAACTACTTAAACCTAACTAACCTAAGGGCACCACACACATCCATGCCCGAGGGAGGATTCGAACCTGCGACTGTAGCAGTCGCGCGGTTCCAGACTGAGCGCCTAGAACCGCGAGACCACCGCGGCCGGCTGTTGGGTTGATAGTGAAGTCTCCTAGACTTAGAAATACTTAAACCTAAATAATCTAAGGACATAACACACATCCATGCCCGAGGCAGGATTCGAACCTGCGACCATAGCAGCAGCGCGGTTCTGGACTGAAGCGCCTAGAACCGCTCGGTCACAGCGGCCGGCCGGTAGACCGTTCGCCGGGTGGAAGTCTTTCGATCTTCCCATAATGGATGAGTCTTGTGGTCTCTGCTCACAGGATGTATTTGCAAATACAACCTATTATATGCATTTAAACAGCTATCTGTTCTGCAAACTTTTTTTAGCTTAAGACACCTACTGAAGTTAAAAAGAAAAAAGATGCACCACGAAGGAATTATCCGTATGGTACGGAAATCGGTAGATGTAATGTAATGTACTTGATAGAGACTAGATGAAATATGCAAGAGAAAGAGCTTCACGAACTGAGCAAGTCAGTAATGCTTTGATCCACCTCTACCCGTAAATGAGCAGTTATTTGGCTTGGCATTGATTGAAAGACTTGTTTGATGTCCTGTTAAGGGATATTGCGGCAAATTCCGTCCAATTGGCGCATTGGTTGGAAAGCCTGGTCCATAATGCTCAAAACGTTCTTAGTTGGGGAGATATGTGTTGATCTAGCTGGCCAAGGTAGTGTTTGGCAAGCACGAAGACAAATGGTAGAAATTCTCGCTGCTGTGGTCTAACACCATCTTGCTGAAATGTAAGCCCAGGATGGCTTGCCATGAACAGCAACGAAAAGGAGCGTAGAATATAGTCGATGTACCGCTGCGCTGTAAGGATTCCATGGATATCACCAAAGGGGTTTTGCTGTGAACATAAATGGTACCGCAGACGGCGGGCGACACTCAGGCTGGTATCCATCCGCTGTCCAGGGCGTCTCCAGACACGTCTGAGGCCTGTAATCTTACTGACTGGAGTAGAATTGTCTTCAGTGATGAGTCCCGTTTCGAACTGAGTCCTGATTACGAGGTTACCATCGAAGACATGTCTGGAGACTCCTCGGACAATGGTCGGATACCGACCTGGTTATCGATCGCCGCACAGCTCGACAATCAATCAGGAGTGATGGAATGGGGTGCTATTTCTTTTCATAGCAGGACATCCAAGCATCCTTACAGCCCAGCGGTACCTCGACGATATTTTATGCCCCGCTTTGTTGCCCTTCATGAATAGCCGTCCTCGGCGTACATTTCAGCAAGATAATGCGTCCACACATGGGAGAGTTCCTCCCGTTTGTCTTCGATCTTGCCAAATCCTACCTTGGCCAGCTAAGCCGCCAGATCTCTCCCCAACTAAGAACGTTTGGAGTACTATGGGCCGGGCCCTCCACCCTGCTCGGGATTTTGGCGACCTATCGCATTTGCCACGATATCCCACAGGAGGTTATCTGACAACACAGTCACTCAGTGCCAGTCTGAATATCTGTTCGCATAAGGACTAGATGTGGACCAACTCGTTATATACTCTCCCTCGATTTGTTAAGTTTTTTCTCATAAATAACTCATCCAGTTTTTCTCAGATGATAACAAAGGCCAACGATGGAAAAACTTTTTTGCTGAAAAATACGTTATTCTAACGTTTTTTATCGGGGAAAATCCAAATATGATACTTAAAAAACTGTATCACCCACCATTTATTCATAGTCTACAGTTAAATTTATTAAATTAAACAATTTTTTAAAGAATTTACCATCTTTTAAATAGTTAAAATAATTTAAAAAGGAGATGTAATGAATGTAGATGACGTTGGTAGCACTGCTGAAAAGCATCTGCTGGCAGAAAAAGGTCGATTCTATTTTCGTGTTAACAGATGGTGTTTTGTTTACTGTCAACCTAACTTCACTTTAACGTTTCCTGTTCATGCGCTCAGTACTGTCTAATCATGGCTGTAAAAACTCTACTAACAGTTTTTGTTATATTTGTGGTGAATTTATGATTGAAAACACCAAAGAAACATTACAGACTTTGTGAAAAAGGTTTATCTATCAAACTTTGGATCTAAGCATGATGATCAAGAAAAATCTTGGGTGCTGCATAAGGTATGTTACGTGTGTGTTGAAGATTTGAGAAAATCGTCCAAAAAGGAGAAAAAAGCCTTTAGATTTGCTGTTCCCATGATATGGAGTTATCCACGAAGTCATTCCAATGATTGCTGCTTTTGCAGTGTTGATATTACAGGTCATAATTCGAAAAACGAGAAGGTAATAAGCTACCCTAACCTTCTGTCCGCCATCCAACCAGTAGGACATGGTGTAGATTTGCCGGTTCCTGAGCCACCAGATGGTTTAAATTCTGTTCCAACATAAGTATTTTCTGATGTATATGATGGGGGACTACTATTGGTCACTTCACTGAAAAGCTCAGCAAGCGACTCATCGTAGAAAAAGCTACGCAAGAAGCTTCAAAGAAAATAGAGAAAGAAAATACAAACCAATTCCAGCTGACAAGTGAAACAAATACAAACCATGCTTATGTTGTAACAAAGCGTTTCATTAATTTCCCCGTTTACCGTATAGCATAGGATTTTTATACTATATAATAAAAATAATTTTGCACGAAAATTATGGGTAATACAAAAAAACTAAGGCTAGATTTGGATTCAGCTCATACAGGTCTACAAAGATCAGCTATCAAAGTAAAAAAAGGTTTTCAAAAAAAA
Source organism: Schistocerca gregaria (assembly GCF_023897955.1). Taxonomy (NCBI): domain Eukaryota; kingdom Metazoa; phylum Arthropoda; class Insecta; order Orthoptera; family Acrididae; genus Schistocerca; species Schistocerca gregaria. Next base: position 1,057,451,490 of record NC_064920.1, read on the forward strand.
TTTCGTTGGCCTGGGTAATGATTTTTTTGTCTCTAGATGTAAATCACATTTTACTTTTCTGAGAGTGTATTCCGAAAGGAATTGTATGGAGACTGATGGTTGACTTTAAATTACAAGCTCGTAAGGAAACAATATTTCTGTGTCTTTTCGTCTAACCTTACAAACTACTTTAACGGCAGCCTTTCTAGATGCTAGGTGATAAAAAAGCTATGGCGGAATATGCAGCCTATCTCATATGGCGGAGGATATAAGTGATTCTCTACAGAAGAAAGCCAGATCATTGCATTATCAGGCACATGACAGCGGCTGCTAGGAATATGACATTGGGCATGTCAGATGACAAGAAAACAGTACAAATAGCCTATCAAGGACGTAGCTGGCAACGTGATTTCCGATATTTGACTGTCGTAGATAATACCATTCCCTCAAAAACCGCTTTAGTGTTATTCTAAGAAAGACTCATTTGAATAATAAATGGATAAATTTGTAGTATAGTGCTTGAGGCGAAACTCCAATATTTGACTGAGAGAAGCAGAACAGTGGTGTATTCACTGAGCTCATATTCTAGAGGAGTGCGGTTTAAAATTCCACTAAACTGAATGCTATTACAGCTTCTCCAACCTTGTCGTATGCTCTGCCCACGAGACGTGAAATGCTAGTCTTTTATTTTCTTCGAGCATATACACTGCAAAAGAATCCGCTGGTCAAAACCGCATGGAAATCAGACAAGATATGCCACAGAGTGTTACATAAAATTCATTCTGATATCATACATGGGAGTATACGTATTCATGAGCAGCTGAATTGGAGATAGGTCCTTTTGCGGGAAATACATGACACCTGTCATCACAACGAATGAAACAGCTCACATTACTGTTTTGTAAGTGCTTTGCTTTACAAATGCATCGTACTGTGCCAGAGGCAATTCACACAACAAAACTAAGTTTTCCATTCACCTTCCCAACTACTGATTTTAAGTGTCAATCACATTTCTTTTCAATTTGCAGTTACTATCATCATAATCATCATCTTTGTATCCTTCAAACGAGCCAGGTAGGACGTTCATGAACAGCTTGCCTCCATTTTGCTTTGATGTACTTCTTGTCTCTAATTTGTTTCACATTTTTTCCTCCAGTTTTCAAATCTTCTTGAATCTAACGCAGCCGTCTCTTTCTGGGTCGTCCAAATGGTCTTTTCTCCTGAGTATTTCTATCCAAGTATCGTTTTGGCAGGCGGTCATCCTTCAGCCTCTTCACACGCCCAAGCCACTTGAGCTGTGCATTACCGCGCCTCTCAGTCATTGACAGATTCACCTGCATCTCTCCTCTGACGGCTTCATTCTTAATTTTATCTTGTTTCCAGAGTGAGATTTTCACTCTGCAGCGGAGTGTGCGCTGATATGAAACTTCCTTGCAGATTAAAACTGTGTGCCGGACCGAGACTCGAACTCAGGACGTTTGCCTTTCGCAGGCAAGTGCTCCACCGACTGAGCTACCCAAGCACGACTCACGCCCCGTCCTCACAGCTTTACTTCTGCCATCTTGTTTACTCTTCTGCAAGGCTGATCGCAGAAACGTGATTTCGCATGATTGTAACTTGCTCAGGTCTGCTTCATTATTTACATATCTCTCTAAGCTGTATCTCATAATCGACAGCAGACACGTTTTAAATTTTGTTTGTTTGGCTCTCACAGGATATTCTTTGTCCCACATAAGGTTCAGCACTTGAAAAAATTTAAATCCCTTTCTTACCTTGTTCCATACTTCTAGTTTCCAGTTCCAGCCTATGATATTGTACTTCCAAGGTAACTGAAAGCTCCCACACATTCAATTTTCTCTCTGTCTAGCATCAGGTTGCCCTGGGCTGACGTCCTGCTCATAACTATTGCTATAGTTGTGCTCTTGCTTACTGTCAGTTGCTACTCTTTAAACTTGAAGTTCCATTCATCTAATCTTCACTGTACCTTCAGTTCTCATTCTCCCCAGATAGCTATATCATCAGCAATGACTAAAGCATTCAGATCTTCATTGCCTGTCTCCTTGGTTTCCTTTATAATCAGATCATAAGTGCAGTAAAATGTAACGGAGAAAGGCCACTGCCCTGCTACACTCCCCCCCCCCCTCTCTCTCTCTCTCACACACACACTCTCTCTCTCTTTCTCTCTGTCATGAACCAATCCAATATGCCATTACCCACTTGTACACAATTTTACCAGCCTTCGTACTAGATTTGCACCTTTCTTATTAGGGGCTCTGAAACCATTATTTTTTCGAAACACTGCCAGATACTACTCCTTGGCAAGTTGTCATATGTTTTATTTCCAAATTCAGGAACACGATTATGAGATCTTTAGCCTTTTCCCCGATACATTTCCACTAGCTAGCTCATACGTAGTCTGTTGTTCCTCTGCTGCTCCTGAATCCATTTTCCTCTTCATACTGATTTCCTAAGAATGATCTTAATCTTTTCTCGATAAAGACAGTGCGATAACGTGATGATTCTTCTATAATTAGAATACTTTCATCTTCTTCCTTTCGTGAACAATGGTAGCCGCCTTTTTCTAGTCGCCTAGTACTTTATTTTCCTCCAAAATAGCTCTCAGTGTCTGATGTAGCCATTTCATTTCTTGGATATCAAGTCGGCTTTCAGTTCATCTGGCCTGGATAACTTGCATATAAAATATGCTTCAAGGTATTCTCAGTCTCTGACCAGGTAAAAGACGGTTCTTCCACTTCAGGCTCTGGTAAACCATTTCTTTCATGGCCCTCGTCTATTACCTCTTTACGATTCATAATGCGTTGAAGTAATTTTTCATCTCTTCTCTGATCCCTTCTGCATCCAGGACTATCCTCTCATTTCCTCTTTCTGCCGCTTTTATGCTTTGGCTGTCTGATCTTTCGCTTATTACCACCTCGTATTGCAATATCCCCTCATTGTTGTTTTGTGTTCCCTTCCCAAAAACCTAATTGTGGGGAGGCCACTTCTTTAACATCTACCCTGTTAAATTACATGCTCGCCAGTTTAGATGGATTATTCGATTTTTATGATTCCAAAGCGGGGAATATGCATAATAAATAATGCGATGGAAAATTTTCTAACAAAAACAGTCTTTCGTTTAAATACACAAGTTTATTCCAATAAAAAATAATTATTTTCATTACTACAAGAAACGGAGAAAAACAAATAACGCTGTCTGTGTGAAACTAATGATTACTATTTATTTTGGATAAAAGGTTTACTCCCCTGTCTATTACATAGGCCCAGTGAACTCAAACGCGATCTGAAGTTTATGTTCATCCCATGAATTTCTGACATAAACAATGAGTGGAAGCTTGGTAACTGCTAGTTAAAATTATGCAATAAACACATGTACTCTAATCCTGAGATCGACAATTGTGTTGAACTCTCAAGTCAGGGACAAATAGACTTATCTCGCCAGTGCTGCCTGCAATGCTCTCTTTGAATTCTCATACGCCATGATGAATGGTGCTGACGTGGATGTGGTTCTGCAGAAATGAGTCACGTCGCCATAATTGCAAATGCATCTCCTGTTGGTTGGCCTAGCTGCACTGCTGTCCACCTCAACCAAAGTCTGCAATAGAATCTTCGGCTCCATTCCATCCAGGACGCGTCCGAAGGTCCGACGACTCGTGCCGACATTCGGTGACCGAATCCCTCCAAATGTCTCTGTTTTTTTCTCTGGGCTGCGCTCTATTCCCTGCCAAGCAGTGTCCTGAAGAAAAGGAGTCCTGCAAAGAGTCTTCAGACGCCAATCAAATCATACAGTGCTCCTCTACTACTAAAAGAAATGTGTCCTCTCTTTGTGCTCGTGAAATCATATTCAAGCACTCAAATACCGCGACCCCACGCCCATGGCACTAGCCTCGCATCTGAGGGCTTCCAAAATGAGGAAAAGGCTGCTCGCGAAGCTAACCCATTATTTTGTGAGCCTCATGTTTTCAAAAGCAGCCGATGGCTATCTTCAGACTCGCTGTGCAAAGCATGCGGAAACAGCCCTTGCCCCCTTTTTGTGGTGCCTCTGCACTTGGCATCCCACATGCAGCCAGAGGTAAACCTAGACAATGGCTGACGAACTCCTGGGGCGACTCGGCAGCATGCGTGCCGACTACGTGGGTGGTCCGGAGCCCAAACACCCACATACGTAATCTTGTGTGCCACACCCACAAAATTTTTGGTTTAGTAAAACAAAATAAAATAAATATTTCTCACTTGCCTTTATCAAAATGAAATGGACTATTAAGACACTGAGATGGAAGTTAAAATTTCTGACCTCTAAAACACATCTGCTCGTTACAGATGTCTTTGTGCAAAGGCAACCAAAGAAACACGCTCCCCCATTGCTTGCCTTTCTCTGGCGAAGTCAAACGCACTCCTCAGAATAACGGTCGCACTGCACTGTGAATGAAATCATGTCTTTTCGGCTTCTTTCATGTTTCCTTACAAGTGACAAGCTACAATACGCCCACTCCATTCGTCAACAATCGTTTTAAAATTTCAGCTTGTCAATACTAAGCAATAATAAAGAATAATCCGATGTACAAGAAAGCAGATTGTTACAGATCACCGCAACACTTTTTTTTTAAATACCGGGTGGTCAAAAAGTCAGTATAAATTTGAAAACTGAATAAATCACGGAATAATGTTGACAGAGAGGTACAAATTGACACACATGCTTCGAATGACATGGGGTTTTATTAGAACAAAAAAAAAAATACAAAAGTTCAAAAAATGTCCTATAGATGGCGCTTCATCTGATCAGAATAGCAATAATTAGCATAACAAAGTAAGACAAAGCAACGATGATGTTCTTTACAGGAAATGCTCAATATGTCCACCATCATTCTTCAGCAATAGCTGTAGTCGAGGAATAATGTTATGAACAGCACTGTAAAGCATGTCCGGAGTTTTTTTATGGTGAGGCATTGGTGTCGGATGTTGGTTCAGATGGTTCAAATGGCTATGAGCACTATGGGACTTGACATCTATGGTCATCAGTCCCCTAGAACTTGGAACTACTTAAACCTAACTAACCTAAGGACATCACACAACACCCAGTCATCACGAGGCAGAGAAAATCCCTGACCCCGCCGGGAATCGAACCCGGGAACCCGGGCGTTGGAAGCGAGAATGCTACCGCACGACCACGAGCTGCGGACGTCGGATGCCGTCTTTCAGCACCCCTAGAGATGTCGGTCGATCGCGTTACACTTGCCACTTCCGGTAACCCCAAAGCAAATAATCGCACAGACTGAGGTCTGGGGACCTGGGAGGCCAAGCATGACGAAAGTGGCGGCTGAGCACACGATCATCACCAAACGACGCGCGCAAGAGATCTTTCACGCGTCTAGCAATATGAGGTGGAGCGCCATTCTGCATAAACATCGTATCTTCCAGCAGGTGTTTATTAGCCAGGCTGGGGAAGACGCGATTCTGTAACATATCGGTGTACCTCTCACCTGTCACAGTAGCAGTTTTGCTGCCCAGCTCCATCTGTCGGACATTTTGTGAACTTTTTTTTTCTAATAAAACCCCATGTCATTCCAAGCATAGTGTGTCAATTTTTACCTCTCTATCTATATCATTCCGTGGTTTATTAAGTTTTCAAATTTATGCTGACTTTTTGATCACCATTTATAACAGCGATGTGGTTTAAGATTTCAGTGAAATTGTTTTCGAGTAATCTGAATTGTTATCGTCTTGTTTGATGAGACAATGGCCTTGAAGGACTCAGGACCTCCGCCATTGACAAGTACCCACGGAAATTTTGGGAAGTCGGCGCCACTACTCGGTAGCCCCAGTTCCACGAAGTCGTCGCCTCATTCTCGCGTATCCTTACACAGTGCCGCCATCGGTAACATTTCCTGATTCCCCAGTCTCATATCCACTGCGCTGTCTTCTCATAACGCAAAAAACATTCAAAACGATTGAGCCCTTCACCATGTTAGAGGAATGAATAAATACCTGGGGCAAGATACAACCAATCACTGTGGTATGTGTTCGATAATAAACTACTCATAGCAATCTTCATCATTCTCCTTCTCCAAATTATGGAAACGACGGCAGAATAAAAATGAAATAGGCACGTAGATTTGCCTGCCGTGTTTCAGTACAGCATTTTTTTGTTTCTGTTGCTGTCCTCCTCTAGTCTTTTGGTGAATATTTCCCAAATTCTCTCCTTTTCTTCCAACACAACCTTTATTACCTAAAGTTTCTTGTTCCAATATGCCTGTTTCTATGTGGATAGGTTTTGAAATCTACTGGTTTGATCCTGTAAAATTTGGAAATTTGTGTCCGGCCGCGGTGGTCTCGCGGTTCTAGGCGCGTAGTCCGGAACCGCGCGACTGCTACGGTCAGGTTCGAATCCTGCCTCGGGCATGGATGTGTGTGATGTCCTTAGGTTAGTTAGGTTTAAGTAGTTCTAAGTTCTAGGGGACTGATGACCACAGATGTTAAGTCCCATAGTGCTCAGAGCCATTTGAACCATTTGTTTGGAAATTTGTGGTAAGTTCCTATGGGACCTAACTACTGAGGTCATCGTTTCCTAGGCTTACACACTACTTAATCTAACTTAAACTAATTTACGCTAAGGACAACACGCGCACCCGTGCGAGGGAGGACTAGATCCTGCGACAGGGGGAGCCGCGCGAAGCGTGACAGGGCACCCTCTGACCGCTCGGCAACCCCGTGTGGTTTTGATCCTGTGGGTTTAGTATTGTTCCTCCACATTTTCGTTTTTCTTTGCTAAGTTCCATTCTTTAATAGCTTCCCTTAGCCTAGCCTGTCGTTCCACCAGTTAGTTTCCTTCTGTTTTACTTTACCAATTGTTCTGTCACAGACTTGTACAGTGCAGTTTCCTATCGTTGTCTTAAATATTCTCACTCTCCGGCTACACTACCTATTTCATTTGTAAGTAACTTTGCAGCTATCAGACTTTGATATATGTTTTTCTTTTTTGCCTCATTTTGTCTTCATTCTTTGATCTTAGGCTTCTTCTTTGAACACCCTGCGGCTATAATGATTCTATAATCACAGTCCAACGATTGCGTCAGTATGACGTTCACATCTCTTATTCTTCCTCCAGTGTCTTTGTCGGTTACCACATAATGAATAACTGTATTGCTTCGTCAGTCCCAGCGACATCTGGTAATTTTATGGCTGTCTCTCTTGCTTAAAAAAAAGTGTCCTTTATCGAGAGGTTATTTCTTACACAGAAGTCTAATAGGTGTAGCCCTTCAGTATTTCTTCCTCCTTACCCAAGAGCGTCCGGCTCCTCTTGATACCCCGATCTGTGAACTCCAGTCTGTGCATTCAAGTTATTTCTCAGGGTATGAGGGTGCTTGTGTTGACCCAAGGATCTGAGACTTCACCGAGTGAGGTGTGCATACCTCGGACCTACCTCCTGTCCAATAACCTATCAGAAACATCTGAGCAGTTATGATCAGAATGGCTCTCAAACACTTTCGATGTATCGTGGAGTCCACGCTGTAATACATCGCTGATACTGTATGGGAGAAAGAGGGTACTACACGCTACTGCCAACAGGACTCCATTTTAGTTGTTGCTCAGCGTACCTAACAATAAAGAAATTTGCACTGGAATATACTGATGTGGAATTGTAAGAGCACTTCAACAGAAGGGATTCAGTCTTGGAAACAGATCATAGGATGAACATTAACAAAAGTAAAACAAGAGTAAATGAATGCAGTCAAATTATATCATGTAATGACGAGGGAATTACATTTGGAAATGGAAAACTAAAAGTAATAGACGATTTTTGTTATTTGGGCAGAAAAAAAGTGACGATGGATAAAACATTTCTGATAAAGATAAATATTTCAAAACAGAAAATAAATTTAAATTTAGAGTATTTTTTCTGGTGGTACTTGTCTGAAGTGTAGCTTTGTGTGGAAGCGAAAACTGAACGATAAGCAGAGTAGACAGAAAGCGACGAGAAGCTTTTGAAATGTAGTGCTACAAGAGAATACTGATGTTTAGATGGATAGATCGGATAACTTATTAAGAGGCACAGAATCAAGTAGTGAAGAAAAGAAATTTATGGTATAACTTGACTCTAAAAGAAGGGATTGGTTGACAGAAAACATCCTGAGGCATCAAAGAATCTTCTGTTTCGTAACAGTGGGAAGTTGTGGAGGGTAAAAATCGAAGAGGGACACCAAGACTTGTGTAGGGTTATCAGGTTCAAATAAACGTTGGTTGCAGCAGTTACGCAGAGATAAAGAAACAGGCACAGGATAGAGCAACGTGGGGAACCGTCTCAAACCAGGCTTTTGACTGAAGAGCACAAGATAAAGAACGATATATGATGTATTAGTAATTATTCTTTACACCAATCAAACAAAAAAAGGGTAGAAAAATTTCGTGAAGTGGCTCAGAAATTTCTGTGCTTACCACATATGCTCGACTCTGGTAACACCTACATTGGATGTAGCCAAGACATTATTCAAAATTTCTTGGAGACTTTTTCACTTCTTAAGAAACTTCCTCCAAATCTAGAACGATCTGTGATGCTAGTCTCGCTGCAACACGTCTCCAAAGCTAACCACAAATATATTGAATGATACTCAGGTAGTAACAGTACGCTGGCCATGGCAAATGATTGATACTTTAACACTGTAGATGGAAATTGGCGTTCTTGGAAAAGAAATAATGCTCAACTATATGGACCATACAACTTACAAGCATTTAAGGAGCATCTTTGAAGACGTAGTGAGTCAGACTTTGGCTGGTATGATTCCTGTCCACATCATCGGGCTACTACAACGCTACGACATGTTTTACGAACAAACAACGATTGTTCTCTGCCCATGTACGGAGTTCGATCGGAAGTGGGATCGAGGCGTGTGCATCTAGTTCAATAAGGCTAAAAATGTGCTCAGTAAGTTTGGAGTGAGATGACTTAAGACACGGCCCTCATTTCCGTGGTATGTGGCAAAATGGCTCTGAGCACTATGGGACTTAACTGCTGAGGTCAGCAGTCCCCTAGAACTTAGAACTACTTAAACCTAACTAACCTAAGGACATCACACACATCCATGCCCGAGGCAGGATTCGAACCGTAGCGGTCTCCCGGTTCCAGACTGTAGCGCTTAGAACCGCACGACCACTGCGGCCGGCTCCGTGGTAGGTCCTCAAACTATTCAGACGTAATAAGGGAGCAACGGAGTCAAAGATTAATTTGACAAGTAACGTCTGTAAATTGCTGACCGGAATAATATGCAGAAGAACAGTAATAAAAGCTGGAGACATACCGGTACTGGAGGAAGATCAGCTTGGTTACAGGTAAGGAAAAGACGCCAGAGAAGCAATTTTGACATTGAGCTTGGTAATGGAAGGCAGAAAGAAGAAAAATCACGACATCTTCCAAGTATCTGTATACATAGATAAATCTTTTCGGCAATGGTATTTGGAATACTGCATGCAGTAGTCATTCACTCCATTTTATTCTGGAAAAAACATATTATTTTATGCGCCAGGCTAAAGGTCGGCAGTCGCAACACCGGTTCCCGTCAGGTCACCGACGTTAAGCGCTGTCGGGCTGGGCTAGCACTTTGATGGTGACCATCCGGTCTGCCGAGCGCTGTTGGCAAGCGGGGTACACACAGCCCTTGTGAGGCAAACTGAAGAGCTACTTGAATGAGAAGTGGCGGCTCCAGTCTCGGAAACTGACATACGGCCCGGAGAACAGCGTGCTGAGCACATGCCCCTTCATATCCGCTTCCAGTGACGCTTGTGGTCTGAGGATGACACGGCTGCCAGTTGGTACCTTTGGACCCTCATGGTCTGTGCGAGAGGAGTTTGTTCTAGGCGCGCAGTCAGGAACCGCGTGACTGCTACGGTCGCAGGTTCTAATCCTGCCTCGGGCATGTATGTGTGTGATGTCCTTAGGTTAGTTAGGTTTAAGTAGTTCTAAGTTCTAGGGGACTGGTGACCACAGCTGATAAGTCCCAAAGTGCTCAGAGCCATCTGAACCATTTGGGAGGAGTTTAGTTAGGCTAAAGGTCTATTGTATGCAACTGATTTGAAATCAAACTTCCTCGTTAGTCAAGGAATTTCACGCCACATTGCTTGTAAAAAGGTTTTGAGAGAATATAACTAACCTTACAGTAGATGGGCAACACGGTAGCCAACGGTCTTAACTTAACGATCGAGAGCAGTGACGTTTGTGTAGAGTTGTCAGTGCTAACAGACAAGCCAAATGGCAGGAAATAATCGCAGAAGTCAATGTGGACTCACAACGAACTTATCCGTTAGGACGGTGCGAAGAAATCTGGCTTTAATGGACTACGGCAACAGACGACCGACGAGAGTGTTTCTGCTAAAAGCATGAAATCGCCTGCAGCTCGTGACCGTAACAGTTGGACCCAAGACGGCGGAAAACCGTGGTGGCCTGGTAAGATGAGTCTCGATTTCAGTTGATAAGAGTTGATGGTAGAGTTCGAGAGTGGCGCACACCGGAAGAAGCCATGGAGCCAGGGGGTCAACAAGGCGCTGTGCAAGCTGGCGGTGGCTACACAATGGTGTGGGCTGTATTTACATGGAATGGACTGGGTTCTCTGGCCCAACTCAACCGATCATTGGCTATTTGCATGAACTTCATGTTACCAAACAACGATGGAATTTTTATGAATGACAATGTACCATGGTACTGGGCCACTGTTGTTCGGAACTGGTTTGAAGAACATGCTGGACAATTTGAGAGAATGATTTGGCCACTCATATCACGTGACATGAATACCATCGAATATGTATAGGACAAAATTTTGCACTGGCAACATTTTTACAATTATGGATGGCTGTAGAGGCAGAGTGGCTCAGTATTTCTGCAGAGGATTTTCAAAGACTTGTTGAGTTCATGCCACACTGAGTTGCTCCACTACACCAGGCAACAGGAGATCCAACACCATGTTAGGGGATTCCATCACTTTTGGTACTTCAGCTGTAATTGACTTCTTATTAGTAGATGGTGTTTCTTTCAAGTGGTAGTCTTCTATTATGATTGTTAAAGTGAATGTAATCCACAGTCTTTGGTTTCAGCTTGTGCCTTTTCCCGCAAAGATGCAGGGTCGGCGTCGTGGTTAATCGGAGTTGGCAAGGTTAATTTAAGGACTGGCTGGATGACCTTCCTGCCGCCACCCCGTACCGCCCCGGGACGGAATTAGTGTACCCCAACTGTCTGTGTCTAGTGTAATCCATGGAAGCATGCGAATGTGTTCAGATGTCTGCAAGCCGTGTAACTCAGGCGGGACATGGGGACCAGCCCAGTATTCACCTAGTGGGATGTGGAAAACTGCCTAAAATCCACATCCAGGCTGGCCGGCATACCGGCCTCTGTCGTTTAACCGCTGGGCGGATTCGATCCGGGTCCAGTGTGCCTACCCCAGTCCAGCAAGCAGCACATTAGTGCTCTCGGCTAACCTGGTTGGTTTGAATATAATCCACAGTGAAAGGTTTTAATTCAATTGAAAATAGTTACTTGAGTTAAGGTGAACGTCTGTACCTTAAAACTGTATAAGCTTTGAGATTACTGACATCTCTGAGATCGCGTGCTGTGATATACGTTAATCATCAATACGCAGGCAGACTGTGGTTTTAGGCCTGATCTACTCGAGCAAGTTTCTGGTCAAAATCGACGACTGGAAGTGCGTATGCCTTTTGTGCCTGCCTGTAAATCAGCAGCAAACCATGTCATTAGTGTGCTTGCGATGTTAATGATCTATAGACTGTGCCAAGTGTGGAGCTATAAATTTTCGAGAAGGTGCACACTACGCACGTGCAGAACGAAGGGACTGTGACGGAAGCTACTAAATTGGAAGTTAACCTATTCTGACCGAGCTCATTCCTTAGAAATGGATTTTTTGCTTTTGTGTCTTGTTAAACATTATTGTGCTGTTTATTTTCTTTCATGACTGACAAGGTTATATGAGGTCCTGGAACTTTTCCTTCCAATGTCCTGCTCCAAAGGAGTCGAAATCTCTGAAAGCAAAATGTTATTTACGTTTCACAGTCAAAAAACCTACACTCAGCGTAAATAAGAGCGTAAATAGATAAATGTATTTAATGAAAACTATTTCAAGAGTTAAAGAGTCAGAATTATTTACCAACATAAATAATATTAGATGTTATTTGCAACTTCACAAGATCGCAAGTTACAGGGGATGAAGCAAAAAGAGACTTCATTGTAGATGTTGTTTCATGTCAGTAGTGAGGCAAAGGTGATTTTGCATTTTTGCCAAATTGATTCAAGATAGCGGATCTTCCTCGCACCCCTTCCCTGCCTACTGTTGTAAATGTGGCAATGTCACACTTTTCATATCAAAGTAATTAATTAAATTGATCAATTAATTACCCCCACTCCTCCCTCCCTCTCCCCTACCTAGGAAACTGGCGGGAAAAATCGCCCAGTGTGTGCTCAGCTGCTTGTATGGAAGGACATAGGGTGGTTTTTTTCTCTATATTTTAGGTGTTATACTGTAGGAAATTCAAAGTTGCTTGAAAATTCAAAATTGGCAGGAAATTCAAATTTTCACAGTAAATTCAAAAGCTAACCACATTGCATTACAGAGGAAATAATAACAATAATATATTCATCATTTATAAAAATTCAGTTTTCATATCACTGTTGTGGAAGCATGTAGGGCACTGTCTGTATTTTAACATCGTCGTAGTACTGGCGTTGGCTAACTATGACATCACAATTCAAGAGGTTGACCCATAATAACGGTGCAGTCTAACTCCCCTCATCCTGTTGGCAGGAAATTCAAAAGGGCTGCACATTCAAAAATCAGCAGGGAAATTCAAATTTTTTCCTCTGGCTTCGGAGCATGCAAGTTGGTGTATGGTAGTCACCATAGATCAAGTGCTAGAGATTAGCTCTAAGCAGTCTCATCAATTACTGCTACATGTAGAGACGACATTTTCGCTATTAATTTAGCACTAGAAAGTGCCAAACTAGCCAGTGGCCCTATGTGCGAAGGATGCTGAAAATAATAGGAGAGCAAACAGTCACTGAAGTGTAGGGGAATAGCCTCCTGCTGATCTAGATGTGAACAGCTGCTGGGAGTAGCCTCCTGCCGACCTAGAAGAGAGCATCTGATGGAAGGGATGTAAGGATGAGTAATAATGTTAGGACAACGACCAGTGCTGCTGTAATTTTTTTCCTTTATTGAATTTCGTGCAGGCTGACAGCAGCTTAAAACTCCGCTCTTCAGCTTATAGAAGAGTTTAAAAAAACATAATGGGAAGATGACAAACAATATGAAAAGACGACTTTGTTAAAAGCAGTAAAATGAGATCAGAGACAAAGATAACACAGCACAGCCTAAAGCAAAAGGGGGGAGAACCCAGACAGATGAGGGGCAAAAAGCGAGGTGATAGCGAAAGGGTAGGAGCCGATGGACAGAGAGGACACAGAAAAATGGGGGAACAGGGTGGATGCGAGAAAAGGAGTGGGGAGGACAGTGGAGGGAAAGCAAAAGGACTTGGGGGAGGAGAGAATGGAGTCAAGGGGTGGGTAGCTGGAGAAAAAACATGATGGAAGGGGGGAGAGGGAGCCCGGGAAAAGGACAGAGGGAGGGAGGGGAAGGCAAGGATCAAAGTTGATAGGAGGGATAAATGGAGGGAGAGAGGGTATCATCTGGGAGGGGGGAGTTGATGGAAGCCACCTGAGGAAAGGAGATGAAGGGTTGTAAAGGTGGAAGGTGGGGGGACACATTGGTGAAGGCGCGGCAGTGGGCGGGGTTTGAGAGGAGAGGAGCAATCAGGGGATAAGAAGGATCAAGTCAGTGGGAGGTGTAGAGGACGCTGATATGTTCTAGAAAAAGTAGCAGATGGGGAAAGGAATCAGGTCATAGAGGATGTGCATGGGGACAGGAGCGTTTATAGAAGGTGAGGAGTAGTGCATGGCGCTCGTGGATCTGGAGGGACTTATGCTGCTATAAATCCATACCTCCTACAGAGTGTTTCAAAAATGACCGGTATATTTGAATCGGCAATAAAAACTAAACGAGCAGCGATAGAAATACACCGTTTGTTGCAATATGCTTGGGACAACAGTACATTTTCAGGCGGACAAACTTTCGAAATTACAGTAGTTACAATTTTCAACAACAGATGGCGCTGCAAGTGATGTGAAAGATATAGAAGACAACGCAGTCTGTGGGTGCGCCATTCTGTACGTCGTCTTTCTGCTGTAAGCGTGTGCTGTTCACAACGTGCAAGTGTGCTGTGGACAACATGGTTTATTCCTTAGAACAGAGGATTTTTCTGGTGTTGAAATTCCACCGCCTAGAACACAGTGTTGTTGCAACAAGACGAAGTTTTCAACGGAGGTTTAATGTAACCAAAGGACCGAAAAGCGATACAATAAAGGATCTGTTTGAAAAATTTCAATGGACTGGGAACGTGGCGGATGAACGTGCTGGAAAGGTAGGCGACCGCGTACGGCAACCACAGAGGGCAAAGCGCAGCTAGTGCAGCAGGTGATCCAACAGCGGCCTCGGGTTTCCGTTCGCCGTGTTGCAGCTGCGGTCCAAATGACGCTAACGTCCACGTATCGTCTCATGCGCCAGAGTTTACACCTCTATCCATACAAAATTCAAACGCGGCAACCCCTCAACGCCGCTACCATTGCTGCACGAGAGACATTCGCTAACGATATAGTGCACAGGATTGATGACGGCGATATGCATGTGGGCAGCATTTGGTTTACTGATGAAGCTTATTTTTACCTGGACGGCTTCGTCAATAAACAGAACTGGTGCATATGGGGAACTAAAAAGCCCCATGTTGCAGTCCCATCGTCCCTGCATCCTTAAAAAGTACTGGTCTGGGCTGCCATTTCTTCCAGAGGAATCATTGGCCCATTTTTCAGATCCGAAACGATTACTGCATCACGCTATCTGGACATTCTTCGTGAATTTGTGGCGGTACAAACTGCCTTAGACGACACTGCGAACACCTCGTGGTTTATGCAAGATGGTGCCCGGCCACATCGCACGGCCGACTTCTTTAATTTCCTGAATGAATATTTCGATGATCGTGTGATTGCTTTGGGCTATCCGAAACATACAGGAGGCGGCGTGGATTGGCCTCCCTATTCGCCAGACATGAACCCCTGTGACTTCTTTCTGTGGGGACACTTGAAAGACCAGGTGTACCGCCAGAATCCAGAAACAATTGAACAGCTGAAGCAGTATATCTCATCTGCATGTGAAGCCATTCCGCCAGACACGTTGTCAAAGGTTTCGTGTAATTTCATTCAGAGACTACGCCATATTATTGCTACGCCTGGTGGATATGTGGAAAATTTCGTACTCTAGAGTTTCCCAGACCGCAGCGCCATCTGTTGTTGACAATTGTAAGTACTGTAATTTCGAAAGTTTGTCTGCCTGAAAATGTACTATTGTCCCAAGCATATTGCAACAAACGGTGTATTTCTATCGGTGCTCGTTTAGTTTGTATTGTTGTTTCAAATATACCGGTCATTTTTGAAATACCCTGTATATACAGGAGCCACGTAGCAAAAGCACTGGAGAATGAAACACACCTATACCTATTTACGAGTCACAAGTCACATCCTAGCCAACAGAAAGATGCAAAATACACGGCACGATATTTTTTACAAATGTAGTGCTCTTAATTGTACATAAACAAGACATCTCAGAACGAAAAAACTGGGCAGTCACTTCCAGGCTAGTCAACTGCCATCTACAGAGTGTACTATGTACCTGTGGGACCGATCGGCCAGAGCCTTTGTTTGTACCTGCACTGTCGCGACAGGCTAAGCCGCGGCTTGTAGTCGGCTGATCTCTCATGACCACTCCTACCACTGGCTGGGGACCGGTCGCTGATTCCTGGCCCACTGTGAGACAAGCAGGTGCAGTTTGGAGTAGAGACTCCAACATAGTCTTCAAGCTTTAAAAAATTCCAGTTTACCGAATCTGAGACAGGGATTTTGTTCACACCACTCCAATTTCTCACGCAAAATGTAGATTCCTCCATTTTATGTGCGTTATTTTGGAAGACACAGGAAATCAGAGCATACACACGTTTTCACATTGCTTAAGTATCGTTACTTGTTGATTCTACTATACAACATAAAAGCATTGACTATATTTCCTCAAAGTATTTCATTATCTGGTAAAAAATCTGTTCATATAAGCTTAATATGTGTTACGTTCTGCATTACAAGACTAGAATATTAAATTTGGTTCCTGACGGAGTGCTAAGAGCATACTCTACCTCCTCACAAATGCCGCCTCGTTTTCGAATCTCTTAAGGTAGTAATATGCCTCGTCACCTACGAAGACTCTTGTGTAACGCCAAGTTTGAATTTTGGCGGGAGGATTGACCATTTGGGCTGAATCTAGAAACCTAAGAAAATGGCGGGAAAGAAATATCACCTTGACCATCCTAGTTCATTTGACGGCCACCTCATCCTAGGGATCGGCAGGAAATCTGAATATTGGCGGTAAGGAAAGGTCACTTGGGCTATCTGTACTAATCTAAGAAAATGGCGGAAAGAAAGGTCACTAGGACTACCTCCACTAACCTACACTACTGGCCATTAAAATTGCTACACCAAGAAGAAATGCAGATGATAAATAGGTATTCATTGGACAAATATATTATACTAGAACTGACATGTGATTACATTTTCACACAATTTGGGTGCATAGATCCTGAGAAATCAGTACCCAGAACAAACACCTCCAGCCGTAATAACGGCCTTGATACGCCTGGTCATTGAGTCAAACAGAGCTTGGATGGTGTGTACAGGTACAGCTGCCCATGCAGCTTCAACAAGATACCTCAGTTCATCAAGAGTAGGGACTGGTGTTTTGTGTAAAGTCAGTTGCTCGGCCACCATTGACCAAACGTTTTCAATTGGTGAGATATCTGGAGAATGTGCTGCCCAGGGCAGCAGTCGAACATTTTCTGTATCCAGATAGGCCCATACAGGACCGGCAACATGTGGTCGTACATTATACTGCTGAAATGTAGGGTTTCACAGGGATCGAATGAAGGGTAGAGTCACGGGCCGTAACACATCTTAAATGTAACGTCCAATGTTCAAAGTGCCATCAATGTGAACAAGAGGTGACCGTGACGTGTAACTAATTGCACCCCATACCATCACGCCGGGTGATACGCCAGTATGGCACTGACGAATACACACTTCCAATGTGCATTCACCGCGATGTCGCCAAACACGGATGCCACCATCATGATGCTGTAAACAGGACCTGAATTCATCCGAAAAAATGACGTTTTGCCATTCGTGCACTCAGGTTCGTCATTGAGTACACCATCACAGGCGCTCCTGTCTGTGATGCAGCATCAAGGGTAACAGCAGCCATGGTCTCCAAGCTGATGGTCCATGCTGCGGCAAACGTCGTCAAACTGTTCGTGCAGCTGGTTGTTGTCTTGCAAACGCCCCCATCTGTTCACTCAGGGATCGAGACATGGCTGCACGATCCGTTACAGTCATGCGGATAAGATGCCTGTCATCTCGACTGCTTATGTTACAAGGCCATTGGGATCCAGAATGGCGTTCTGTATTACCCTCCTGAAGCCACCGATTCCATATTCTGCTAAAAATCATTGGATCCCGACCAACGCAAGTAGCAATGTCGCGATACGATAAACCGCAATCACGGTAGGCTACAATCCGACCTTTATCAAAGTCGGAAACATGATGGTACTTATTTCTCCTCCTTACAGGAGGCATCACAACAACGTTTCAACAGGCAACGGCGGTCAACTGCTGTTTGTGTATGAGAAATCGGTTGGAAACTTTCCTCATGCCAGCACGTTGTAGGTGCCGCCACCGGCGCCTGCCTTGTGTGAATGCTCTGAAATGTTAATCATTTGCATATCACAGCATCTTCTTCCTGTCGGTTAAATTTCGCGTCTGTAGCACGTCATCTTTGTGGTGTAGCAATTTTAATGGCCAGTAGTGGAAAACATCTGACCACCACCTCTTCCTAGGAACTGATGGAAAAAGGACCCAGCCTGCACTAGGCTGCTGGTGAGAGGAAGGAGTGTACTTTATTTATTTTGGGACAATTTATTTACGGGTAGATTTTGAAGGATAGTATATTTTCACAGTGACACAGAACACACACTGAGACATGCCACACAGCCTACAGACCTGCAAATCATTCGTAAATAATGCAATATACACTCCTGGAAATTGAAATAAGAACACCGTGAATTCATTGTCCCAGGAAGGGGAAACTTTATTGACACATTCCTGGGGTCAGATACATCACATGATCACACTGACAGAAACACAGGCACATAGACACAGGCAACAGAGCATGCACAATGTCGGCAGTAGTACAGTGTATATCCACCTTTCGCAGCAATGCAGGCTGCTATTCTCCCATGGAGACGATCGTAGAGATGCTGGATGTAGTCCTGTGGAACGGCTTGCCATGCCATTTCCACCTGGCGCCTCAGTTGGACCAGCGTTCGTGCTGGATGTGCAGACCGCGTGAGACGACGCTTCATCCAGTCCCAAACATGCTCAATGGGGGACAGATCCGGAGATCTTGCTGGCCAGGGTAGTTGACTTACACCTTCTAGAGCACGTTGGGTGGCACGGGATACATGCGGACGTGCATTGTCCTGTTGGAACAGCAAGTTCCCTTGCCGGTCTAGGAATGGTGGAACGATGGGTTCGATGACGGTTTGGATGTACCGTGCACTATTCAGTGACCCCTCGACGATCACCAGAGGTGTACGGCCAGTGTAGGAGATCGCTCCCCACACCATGATGCCGGGTGTTGGCCCTGTGTGCCTCGGTCGTATGCAGTCCTGATTGTGGCGCTTACCTGCACGGCGCCAAACACGCATACGACCATCATTGGCACCAAGGCAGAAGCGACTCTCATCGCTGAAGACGACACGTCTCCATTCGTCCCTCCATTCACGCTTGTCGCGACACCACTGGAGGCGGGCTGCACGATGTTGGGGCGTGAGCGGAAGACGGCCTAACGGTGTGCGGGACCGTAGCCCAGCTTCATGGAGACGGTTGCGAATGGTCCTCGCCGATACCCCAGGAGCAACAGTGTCCGTAATATGCTGGGAAGTGGCGGTGCGGTCCCCTACGGCACTGCGTAGGATCCTACGGTCTTGGCGTGCATCCGTGCGTCGCTGCAGTCCGGTCCCAGGTCGACGGGCACGTGCACCTTCCGCCGACCACTGGCGACAACATCGATGTACTGTGGAGACCTCACGCCCCACGTGTTGAGCAATTCCGCGGTACGTCCACCCGGCCTCCCGCATGCCCACTATACGCCCTCGCTCAAAGTCCGTCAACTGCACATACGGTTCATGTCCACGCTGTCGCGGCATGCTACCAGTGTTAAAGACTGCAATGGAGCTCCGTATGCCACGGCAAACTGCCTGACACTGACAGCGGCGGTGCACAAATGCTGCGCAGCTAGCGCCATTCGACGGCCAACACCGCGGTTCCTGGTGTGTCCGCTGTGCCGTGCGTGTGATCATTGCTTGTACAGCGCTCTCGCAGTGTCCGGAGCAAGTATGGTCGGTCTGACACACCGGTGTCAATGTGTTCTTTTTTCCATTTCCAGGAGCGTATTTATGTCTAGAGAGGCAAACAACTAGTAAAACATCAAACTAATAATCTATATAAAAGACTCTACAATCATGTTTGCTAATCATCAAATGTCGAAATTATGCAACAGTCTTTACTTAGACAATTTGAGGCACTACTGCAATCCAGTGTGTTCGCCACAAGGTCCAGAGCCCAACTGACCTAGTACACAGTACCACCACCAGAGGTTGCTCTCATCCATGATGTAATCCAAGATGGCCGCCATGACACATGTACCATTATCCAAGATGGCGGCAGTTCAACTGGTTTCGTACATAGTACTGCCACCAGAGCTCTGTTACGTAATACAAATGGTGGGGAAAAGGACTCTGCCTGTGCAGGGCATAAGTCTTTATTTTGCAGACAGTGTGGTCGCCAGAAGATATGGACCTAGTACACATTACAGGCACCAGAGTGTGCTATCATCCGTCCCGTGACATAATCCAAGAAGGCTGTCTGGAGGGGGGAAATGGCTCGAAAATGACTCAGCCTGCACTGGGCTGCTGAAGAGAGTAAGGAAGGAGTGCACTTTATTTATTTTGGAACAATTTATTTAGGGATGGAGTATATTTATCACACTGATACAAAACACACGCTCTGACATGTTTGGGGTCATGCCACAGCCCACAATCTGTAAACTACTCCTAAATAACGCTCTGCAGACGTGCGAACAACTCTTAATTTACCGAAAAAATTTCAGTACAGACATGCAAACTCCTCCTAAATAATGCAGTACACAGATTTGCAGACTGTCCAAATAATGCATAGGACAGCCCACAGACCCACTCGCAATGTAATGCAACAGACACGCAAACAACTTACGCAGACACCGCCTGGCCCTCCATATCCACTAGACCGCACATGAGGCTTACTGACAGCCCCGCGAATTGACACTGCCATCAGCTGTCAAATCACACACAGGTGCCCACAAGAATGAAGCGGTGACACCCCGTTCATACTTCGTACCTGAGAAAGTCCTCTAGAAATACATATTCACCTAGGCACCGTTGCTGAAGCGACTGGATGGGAGCGAAGATGCCGCTTCGAGCCACTTCCAGTTGAGAGTCAGTGCGACCCATCGCTCTCTCACCTCTGCCAACTGCATGTCAAAGTTTACCGTTCCTGGCGTCCCTCAACTAAATAAAGGCACGAAATGTGCAGTAGCAATGAACCAAACAATTTTTCATGGGCAGGGATAGTGTCCCAGTGTAAACACACGTTCATACTGAATCTTCTCAAATTGCCGCGCAATCACCAAAGCTATCCAACACATACTAAGTATTACTTCACTATTCTGCTGTCTAGAGGACGACACAGTTAACTCAGCTACATTCCTGCATTCCAACAGACCTTCGCATTCGGACAGCTCCTGTCGTTGGCTGGAAACGTGAATCACTCCCACCGCAGGCCACACATAGACAGAATCATCCTAGAAAACCGATCAAATATATGTTTTATCATTGTACTTATAGTTAAATGTTGTGATTGCAGCCACAGTTGAACGACATTCGAAAATGAGCTAAATATCGGAAATATACCCTGGTGATGGCTGTGGCTCTGGAAATAGAAGTATCATTAGGACTTGACATGCTCTTCCCTCTGCTTTCACTGTATTCCACAGTCACCTCCAATACACATGTGAGAACACAAACACATACTTTATAAGCCTGCTGCTCAAGGTGAACCTATCACCCATCCCCTCCTCCTAGTACTGCTACTAATTCGACTAAGTATAATACTTCATCGATAACAGATTCTATACCATACAAAATAATACTGAGAGAAAGTCAGCGATGGGTGGACACGTCTCATAAGTTTTTCTTGTGAGTGATACCACTGTGTCTCAGAAAAAAGAGCCGTAATCGTCTCATATGTTAAAAAAAACCGATCGCAACACCTACTGTGTGTTACTGTCACATGCGGTCTTGGTTCTACAGGCGCACCAAAGTATCCATGTTAAAAGCTATGCTGGCTTTATAAATCTAGGTCTGGAATTACCTCTGAATGAGGTGGTTTTTTGTCCAGACATATACCGAGATGGTGATCGTAGGAGTGTATGCAACAGCGTGATAAAATTGTTGAAGTTTGAAAGTGATTCGTCTAAGGAATGCGGTATGTAACTGGTATTTCCAACTTCCTCATGCCGATAAATATTTCTTTAGTATTTGTAACGTATTCTATCTCGATACCATGTCAGAGGTTCTGCGATATATCCACTTAGTTATAGGTGATGACTGTTTGAGAAGGATCACAAACAGTAGTAGATGGTGTGCTGATTGAGGTCGTAAGAAATGGACACCAGCATTTCAGATCGCTAGTGCTACGCTGTGCGCTAGAAATGATGCCTATGATTTGGAATCAAGTCCTCCCATACAATCACATACCTGCGTTGGATCACAGCCACAAGTGGATCATACTTTGGACTCTCATATCTTGAAACTAGTCACCTTTCTCGAACCTGTCTGCTACAGTAAAATTCGAACCTGGTTTTAAAAAATGGCTCTGAGCACTATGTGACTTAACGTCTATGGTCATCAGCCCCCTAGAACTTAGAACTACTTAAACCTAACTAACCTAAGGACAACACACAACACCCAGCCATCACGAGGCAGAGAAAATCCCTGACCCCGCCGGGAATCGAACCCGGGAACCAGGGTGTGGGAAGCGAGAACGCTACCGCACGACGACGAGATGTGGGCGAACCTGGTTTTAGTCAGTCCCTACGCATCTTACAACTACAGCCATTTCTGCCGCTTCACACATGTTATCTTTGAAATTTAAGTCGGAACTGAGTAGAAGTCGAAGAAAGCCATATCCACCACCTCCTGTATTCCATGCAGAAAGAGAGCGACCTGAGTTAGTGCGACAGGATCGTGTTTTGACCATTCGGTGGAAATGCGCACATCTTGGTGCATTCCCAAACTACACACAGGCACTGCAGATCCACGTGGATTTAAATCTATCGGCCCAACATGCTGTCATCGTTATTCTCTACCCCACCAACAGAAAAAAATTTAGAATTATAGAAGCTCCACTAACTTCATCTGATACAGAACTCACCTAGGCACCATTGCTCAGGCGATGAGGCATAGCTGCAGTGCAGAGTGATATTTCGCAATGCTCCCCACAATATCACAGCGTGCATCCATCCTAGCATCACTAAAGTGCGCGTCATTTATGTTGGCGGCCGAGTTTAGATTCGTTCTGCGTATCTGACGTCACAAAACACAGTGAGTCAATGAACAGAGAACGACGTTGCCAGATCTCGACTGCAGAGTAGAGCACGGACGAGTGTCTTCAGATGTAGCCCTATTGCTTCATATTCTATTAATTAATTAAACCAAACAAGCAATGAGACTCCTAATTCAGGCGATAGCAAGGAAAGGTGTTTGTATCGATCTCACGAACAGCTTTTTCGCAATACAGAACAGCGGTAATTGTTTGTTTCCTATTGTACATCGACGAAGTGTGAGTAATTCATAGTTATACCAACAATGTTTGACAGTATTTTGCTTGACCTGTTAGAGTTCTCATCTTACTTCACGGATTTTATTTGTTTCAATGCAATTTTTTGAAATTTCTAGTGCTTTGTCTCTTCATTAACCCTTCCGCTGCTGCAGACACGTGCTCCCCGCATTCCGCGCGAGCGCGATTTTGTCATCACTGCACTGCTCGCCTGTGCAGACACATGGTGTTCCCACTGCTTTGACACACTTATCATTCGATTTCACTAAAACTATTTGGCCCAAAAATTAGATTTTTGCACATCTTCTTGACTGTTACCTTCCCCACATAAATGACTTAATTTTGTTTCGATGTTCAACCCAGTTATAGTGCAGCATTAAATGTAGTAAACCATTGCACGAATTTTTGGAGAGTTTGCAGAGGTAAAAGTCCATATCGTGTACTTTCCGTATGGTCGATTTTAGTTGCCACAATGCTGAGAATGAAATGCGACAAGATACCTAAATTTCATATAAAATTTACTGTATAACAATATCTCATTTAATTTAAGTACCACATAGGTGTCGTATGTATTATTGAGAAATATTCCGTCTTTCGCGACAATGCAGTGACAGAGCGCGGAATGCGGGGAGCACGTCTCTGTAGCAGCGAAGGGGTTAATGTGGCCGTGGTGGTTTTACTTAATGAACTGCGCGCTCCCCCCTAAACGTAAGCTTGCGAACTATACTATACTATGGCGCTGCTTCTCTTGGCGCGTGCGTCGTGTGCAACTGGCAACGCAGCAATCTCCAGCGTCTGGGCGCGCATGCGCGAGCCGCCAAGATAAAAGAATTAAACTATAATGGAACACCTCGTCCCTCACTGAATTTACACCTCAAACTGCTGCTGCTGCCTGTATGGGACGATTCTATTAAATATACTCATATTGATCCACTGCAGAGGACACTTTAGCGTTTCATCACCTATATTCTAGGACAGGGCTTCCCAACGTGTGGTCCGTGGACCACTTAGGGGTCCGCCAGCATTTTCTAGGGGGTCGGCGTCACCCTTAACCAAATCGTGCAAAATAATGAGTAAAATTATTGGATAAAAATGTGAAATCAAATTCATCACTATTTTTTTCGTGTGAAAAACATATGTACATTTACTTCAGGTCGTATTCCCAAGCAGCCTTTGCGGTTCCTAAGTGAGAACGCATACACAGTTTAGTGCCGGAGAATGCGGCTTCTCTGATCTACTGTTTCGCAACAATATGGGGGGCGTTTGCGCGCCGGCTCACGGCGCTAGATGCGCTGACCTTTTACGCATGCGCGGAGTGAGCTCTGTCGACCAATCACAGCGCTCGCTGGTACGTGTACGGCTTCAGGCATCATAAATGTTAAACTTGCTTTGTCAGTGTACTGCCTATTTCATAAGTCGATTTTTGACCAGTTTACTACTTCTAACATGGATCGGTGACTGAAGTCAGATTATTGAAGAAGGGTGCAATTTCTCCATCGCCTTCACAACAAGGGAAGGTTGCAGTTGAAATGAATGAGGAGGGTTGTTGTTGTTGTTGTCTTCAGTCCTGAGACTGGTTTGATGCAGCTCTCCATGCTACTCTATCCTGTGCAAGCTGCTTCATCTCCCAGTAACTACTGCAACCTACATCCTTCTGAATCTGCTTAGTGTACTCATCTCTCGGTCTCCCTCTACGATTTTTACCCTCCACGCTGCACTCCAATGCTAAATTTGTGATCCCTTGATGCCTCAGAGCATATCCTACCAACCGATCCCTTCTTCTAGTCAAGTTGTGCCACAAACTTCTCTTCTCCCCAATCCTATTCAATACCTCCTCATTAGTTACGTGATCTATCCACCTTATCTTCAGTATTCTTCTGTAGCACCACATTTCGAAAGCTTCTATTCTCTTCTTGTCCAAACTAGTTATCATCCATGTTTCACTTCCATACATGGCTACACTCCAAACAAATACTTTCAGAAACGACTTCCTGATACATAAATCTATATTCGATGTTAACAAATTTCTCTTCTTCAGAAACGCTTTCCTTGCCATTGCCAGTCTACATTTTATATCCTCTCTACTTCGACCATCATCAGTTATTTTACTTCCTAAATAGCAAAACTCCTTTACTACTTGAAGTGTCTCATTTCCTAATCTAATTCCCTCAGCATCACCCGATTTAATTTGACTACATTCCATTATCCTCGTTTTGCTTTTGTTAATGTTCATCTTATATCCTCCTTTCAAGACACTGTCCATTCCATTCAACTGCTCTTCCAAGTCCTTTGCTGTCTCTGACAGAATTACAATGTCATCGGCGAACCTCAAAGTTTTTACTTCGTCTCCATGAATTTTAATACCTACTCCAAATTTTTCTTTTGTTTCCTTTACTACTTGCTCAATATACAGATTGAATAACATCAGGGAGAGGCTACAACCCTGTCTCACGCCTTTCCCAACCACTGCTTCCCTTTCATGCCACTCGACTCTTATTACTGCCATATGGTTTCTGTACAAATTATAAATAGCCTTTCGCTCCCTGTATTTTACCCCTGCCACCTTTAGAATTTGAAAAAGAGTATTCCAGTCAACATTGTCAAAAGCTTTCTCTAAGTCTACAAATGCTAGAAACGTAGGTTTGCCTTTTCTTAATCTTTCTTCTAAGATAAGTCGTAAGGTCAGTATTGCCTCACGTGTTCCAACATTTCGACGGAATCCAAACTGATCCTCCCCGAGGTCTGCATCTACCAGTTTTTCCATTCGTCTGTAAAGAATTCGCGTTAGTATTTTGCAGCCGTGGCTTATTAAACTGATAGTTCGGTAATTTTCACATCTGTCAACACCTGCTTTCTTTGGGATTGGAATTATTATATTCTTCTTGAAGTCTGAGGGTATTTCGCCTGTCTCATACATCTTGCTCACCAGCTGGTAGAGTTTTGTCATGACTGGCTCTCCCAAGGCCGTCAGTAGTTCTAATGGAATGTTGTCTGCTCCGGGGGCCTTGTTTCGACTCAGGTCTTTCAGTGCTCTGTCAAACTCTTCACGCAGTATCGTATCTCCCATTTCGTCTTCATCTACATCCTCTTCTATTTCCATAATATTGTCCTCAAGTACATCGCCCTTGTATAAGCCTTCTATATACTCCTTCCACCTTTCTGCCTTCCCTTCTTTGCTTAGAACTGGGCTGCCATCTGAGCTCTTGATATTCATACACGTGGTTCTCTTCTCTCCAAAGGTCTCTTTAATTTTCCTGTAGGCAGTATCTATCTTCCCCCTAGTGAGATAAGCTTCTACATCCTTACATTTGTCCTCTAGCCATCCCTGTTTAGCCATTTTGCACTTCCTGTCGATCTCATTTTTGAGACGTTTGTATTCCTTTTTGCCTGCTTCATTTACTGCATTTTTATGTTTTCTCCTTTCATCAATTAAATTCAATATTTCTTCTGTTACCCAAGGATTTCTAGCAGCCCTCGTCTTTGTACCTACTTTATCCTCTGCTGCCTTCACTACTACGTCCCTCAGAGCTACCCATTCTTCTTCTACTGTATTTCTTTCCCCTATTCCTGTCAATTGTTCCCTTATGCTCTCTCTGAAACTCTGTACAACCTCTGGTTCTTTCAGTTTATCCAGGTCCCATCTCCTTAATCTCTCACATTTTTGCAGTTTCTTCAGTTTTAATCTACAGGTCATAACCAATAGATTGTGGTCAGAGTCCACATCTGCCCCTGGAAATGTCTTACAACTTAAAACCTGGTTCCTAAATCTCTGTCTTACCATTATATAATCTATCTGATACCTTTTAGTATCTCCAGGGTTCTTCCACGTATACAACGTTCTTTCATGATTCTTAAACCAAGTGTTAGCTATGATTAAGTTGTGCTCTGTGCAAAATTCTACTAGGCGGCTTCCTCTTTCATTTCTTAGCCCCAATCCATATTCACCTACTATGTTTCCTTCTCTCCGTTTTCCTACACTCGAATTCCAGTCACCCATTACTATTAAATTTTCGTCTCCCTTCACTATCTGAATAATTTCTTTTATTTCATCGTACATTTCTTCAATTTCTTCATCATCTGCAGAGCTAGTTGGCATGTAAACTTGTACTACTGTAGTAGGTGTGGGCTTCGTATCTATCTTGGCCACAATAATGCGTTCACTATGCTGTTTGTAGTAGCTTACCCGCATTCCTATTTTCCTATTCATTATTAAACCTACTCCTGCATTACCCCTATTTGATTTTGTGTTTATAACCCTGTAGTCACCTGACCAGAAGTCTTGTTCCTCCTGCCACCGAACCTCACTAATTCCCACTATATCTAACTTTAACCTATCCATTTCCCTTTTTAAATTTTCTAACCTACCTTCCCGATTAAGGGATCTGACATTCCACGCTCCGATCCGTAGAATGCCAGTTTTCTTTCTCCTGATAACGACATCCTCCTGAGTAGTCCCCGCCCGGAGATCCGAATGGGGGACTATTTTACCTCCGGAATATTTTACCCAAGAGGATGCCATCATCATTTAATCATACAGTAAAGCTGCATGTCCTCGGGAAAAATTACGGCTGTAGTTTCCCCTTGCTTTCAGCCGTTCGCAGTACCAGCACAGCAAGGCCGTTTTGGTTAATGTTGCAAGGCCAGATCAGTCAATCATCCAGACTGTTGCCCCTGCAACTACTGAAAAGGCTGCTGCCCCTCTTCAGGAACCACACGTTTGTCTGGCCTCTCAACAGATACCCCTCCGTTGTGGTTGCACCTACGGTACGGCCATCTGTATCGCTGAGGCATGCAAGGAGGGAGGACGACCAAAGGAAGAACAATCACAAGAAGCTCCACAGCCGGATTTATTATGTGAAAACGCTGCAAGTATTCCATTGCTTGCAATATCCTGAGGAAGTGGAATAACCAAGAAGCGTAAGTACAACGAAAGCTATTTACAAATGGGCTTTATGGAGACAAACGAGGATAAAGCTCAGTGTGTAATTTGTGCGTGAGTCCTTCGGAACAGTTCCAGTTAAACTGCGCCGTCATTTTGAATGTATTCACCCGAATTTCCTAGATAGAGACATCGATTTTTTCAAAAGCAAGAGTGCTGAGCTAGCTGCTTCTCAGCATTGCATGAAAACTCATTCAAAAACAATTAACGAAAGTTTATTAAAAGCTTCTTTCTTGGTTAGTTATCGAGTGGCAAAAACAGGAAAAGCTCATACCATTGCAGAAAACCTCATAAAGCTGTGTGTTAATGATATTGTTTCTTGCATACTAGACGAAAAGGCAGTAAAGCTTGTATCTTCAGTGCCATTATCAAACAATACTGTCAAGAGATGCATTGTTGACATGTCAAATGATGTGAAAGTCTCTCTTGTTTCTCGTATCCAACACAATTCATTTTCTCTGTAGATAGATGAATCCACTGACGTTGCAGGATTAGTGATTTTATTGGCTTTTGTCAGTTATAAATATTCTGGATGTTTTGAGGAGGACCTCTTATTGTGCAGACCACTACCTGCCAACACAACAGGTGCTGAAATATTCCGGCTGTTGGATGATTTTTAAGGACTAACGAAGTTTCATGGTCTAATTGCGTAGGTGTGTGCACAGATGGTCACTGGGAACATGGCACTTTCATTAAGAAGCTTTCAGTTCCCATGGGTTTCGCTCTGAAATTTAAAGTTACTGTGCTCTTGACTGACTAGGGGTCCACCATAGATTATCGACTGAAGAAGGGGTCCGCCAGCTGAAAAGGTTGGGAAGCCCTGCTCTAGGAGAATAATCGTATCCCACAGATTATACTGTAAGTCACAAGAGACGCTCAGAGTCGTCCTGTTTAGTTATTTTCTAACACACTTTTGTACACTGTCAAGATTTTCGTTTTTCTTCCATGACTTCGAGACCTGTGTCAGGTTCTAAACTGACATTAAGATGTTCTGATCCATGGCCTCTCACAGACGTTGCACGGTGTAAATCATGTTGTTATGGCGGCTACCATAACATGCCACACACAGGACGATTTTTAAATAAAAGACATTTACAACATAAGGAAACTGGAAGAGTTTGCTGCGTTGTGTAGAGTTTCCAAAATACAGTCCGAAGGTGATTCAAAGACTCTACATTTAAACTCAAATGTCATAGTGACGTAATAGCTGATGACTCTACATTCCGTTTCGACTGGTTTCTCTTGTTGCAGTCATGTACACAAACACTGTTTTGGTGCTATCCACCCCAGAAGGTATAGCCCAGCCGCCAAAACTAGTTCTCCAACTCAAACAAGCGATGTCAGTCATTCATTATGTGGTAACCAACAGCGTACCAGTGGATGGATAGGATGAAAAAAACAACATCAATGTATCTGATTATAAGTATCACACTTGATAGTGCAAACAATTTTAGCAATTTTACACTAATTTCAACACCAACCAGTGATGTGAGAGCATGTTCCCCAATTTCAGTATCATAGCTAAAGCACCCCTTCTCCACTTTGCGTTTATCATTGCGAGGGCAGATAGATGACTCTGCAGTAAGTCCATTCATTGTTAATTCTCGAACACGTACATAATCAAATTATATCAGACAATGCTCTACATATTTCTAACACCCCAAGCATAGTGAATAATTTATGCTGATGGAAGCATTCTCGCTGT
The DNA here is from genome assembly GCF_023897955.1 of Schistocerca gregaria. Lineage (NCBI taxonomy): Eukaryota > Metazoa > Arthropoda > Insecta > Orthoptera > Acrididae > Schistocerca > Schistocerca gregaria. Next base: position 1,057,481,262 of record NC_064920.1, read on the forward strand.
CTTGGCGTGAAATTACAGGGTGAAAGACCCTCTTGCACTGTCTTTGACCAACATCCCCCCCCCCGCCCCCCCTGCAGCACAAATACCGATTTAATCTGCATCCAACCAGAAATAGGCCACTACATTCCACGTCCCATGAATGAATGGAGCTTGCTGAGTCATAGCTCATCCAAAAGCACAAGGTTTCTTGAGATGCACCTATGTAGAGGAGGATAATGCTCCTTATTGATGCATAGTAAGAGATTTGAAAGTGTCGTGACGCAATAGCAGATGGTTAAGAAGAACAATAAATAGGTGATTTTAATGTTGGAATTGAACTTCCCACCATTTTTCTGGGGTAGAGGAGGGGGGGGGGGTTAGGTTAGTGGAGGTTGCTGAGTTCACCTATCTTCCCTGCAAAATCCACTATCTTGAATGACCTCATAACCACCATCTTGGATATCATGCACTGTTGTCAAGTCTACTCGCTGTCATCTTGGATGACGTCATCACTGCCATCTTGGATACATCTGGCAACCATGGAGAGTGGGGTGACGCTGCCCTTGTCCCACTACTAGCATATAGATACTCTTTTCACGAGTAAAAGAGGAAAGGTAGTGGTACAGGATACCCTCTGCCTTGGACTATACAATGACTTCCGAAATATGAATATAGATGTAGATATAAATTTAGTCTGCATGTTAAGATGTCAGTCCAGCCATTTATAAGCACACAAAACTCACAGGAGAATATTGTCTCTTGTTTACCGAGAAAACAAAAGACAGAACTTCTACTGCTGATTGTCACTTAGTGAAAACCTTCGAATTAGCCTGCAATCACTTCATGACATGTATGTGAGAGGCTGCAATATGTTTCTCGACAAACAGAGATGAAGCTTTATAGAGCTCACCTGTCTAGTCCCCTTTAGTCAGAGTATTGCTTACCCTCCAAATTCTCACGAATCTTCCAGTCTTTGATATATAGCACTTGACTCCACTTGTTTATTATGAGTAAGAGATGTCCCCCGCCAAGTCACAGACCCCTGCTAATTCTCTCCAAATCCCGTCACTTTGACAGCACTGTTCCAATTGTTAGAAGGCTATCTGGTACCCCACCTGTCACTGAATAGGCAGAGAGTTATCACAACGATAAAAATAGCACTTCACACTTTTCTTCCTGTAATCATATCGTCGTAGCTGCCCTGAACTTCATATTTATCTCGTTCCCAAGGTATTTACGCTGAAAAGCCAAAGAAACTGTTACATCTGCCTAATATAGTGTAGGCTCTGCGAGCACGTAGAAGTGCTGCAGTATGATGTGGCATGGACTCGACTAATGTCTGAAGTACTGCTGGAGAGAACTGACACCATCAATCCTGCAGGGCTGTCCAGAAATCCGTAAGAGTACAAAGGGGTGGAGATCTCTTCTGAACAGCACATTGCAGCAAGATACCCAGGTATGCTCAACAATGTTCATGTCTGCGGAGTTCGGTGGCCAGCGGAAGTGTTTAAACTCAGAGTAGTGTTCCTGGAGCCACTCTGTAGCAATTCTGAACGTGTGGGGTGTTGCATTGTCGTGCTGGAATTGCCTAAGTCCGTCGGTATGCACAATGGACGTGAATGGATGTAGGCGATCAGACAGGATGCCTACTTACATGTCACCTGTCAGAGTAGTATATAGACATATCAGGTGTACCATATCATTCCAACTGCACATGCCCCACATCATTACAGAGCCTCCACCAGCTTGAACAATCCCCTGCTGACATGCAGGATCCATGGATTCATGAGGTTGTCTCTATATCTGTACACGTCCATCTGCTCAATACAATTTGTAACGAGACTCGCCTGAACAGGCAACATGTTGCCAGTCATCAACATGTTTCGTTGAATGGTTTGCAGCCTGATACTTGTTGATGGCCCAATATTGAAAGCTACGGCAATTTGTGGAAGGGCTGTACTTCTGTTACACTGAACGATTCTTTTCAATTGTCATTGATCCAATCCTTGCAGGATCTTTTCCTGACTGCAGAACTGCAGTGATGTTGGAGACTTGATGTTTTACCGGATTCCTGACATTCATGCTACACACATGGAAAGGTCGTACAGGAAAATTCCCACATCATCGCTACCTCTGATACGCTTTGTCCCATCGCTCGTCCGTCGACTATAACACCACATTCAAACTCATTTAAATCTTGATAACCTGCCATTGGAGCAGCAGTAAGCGATCTAACAACTGCGCCAGATACTTGTTGTCTTATTTGGCGTTGCCGACCGCAGCACCTTATTCTGCCTGTTTACATATCTCTGTAATTGAATACTCATTCCTATACCAGGGCTACCTCGTACAGCTACAAGTGATGATTCCACAACTGCGGTCTTGGAACTGTTTCAGCTTTCGCCTCAAAAATCTTCAAGGCAAGCGGCACTTGAGAGTAATGTAAGGGCTAGTATTGTGCTACACATTCTGAAGAAAGGCAAGTGTCGTGTTTACATTCCAAGGCAGGTGCAACAGCTAAGTTACGACGATCCAGATCGAAGGGTAGAATTTTATGAATGGGTTCAGGAGATGATGAGACGTGAACAGGGATTTATGGGTAGCAAAATTTGGTCGGATGAAGCCCAGTTCAAACTCAATGGAACTGTCAATAGGCACAATTGTGTGTACTGGGCTGAACATAATCCTCACATTACAGTTGAAAAGGCTGTGAATTTGCCTGGTGTGAATGTGCGGTGTGGTTTGTCTGCAAGGGGACTCATTGGGCCTTTCCGCTTCAAAGGTACTGTTACTGGTGAAACGTACCTAACAATGCTTGCTGACTCCATATTCCCTGCCATTCGTGCATTATACGGTGATGATGAGTTTTATTTCCAACAAGATGGCGCCCCACCGCAGTATCATAGGGACGTACCTGGATCACAACGTGCCAGGCCAGTGGATAGGAGGCAGGGGACCAATCGAGTTTCCTGCATGCTCTTCAGACGTCACGCCGTTGGATTTCTTCTTATGGGGCACAGTAAAAGATGAGGTGTACAAACGTAAACCACGTAACCTGGACACACTTTGGAATGAGATACGGGTGATGTGCGCAGAAATCTCATTGGACACTTTGGTACGATGTACAGAATCAATGGTGACTCGTACTCAGAAATGTATTGATGCTGAAGGCCACCAGTTCGAACATTAATCACATTTGCAAAGTACATTTATTTTTCAAATTGGGCTTCTTAGCTTTCCATTTCCAGATATTTAACATTGTAGAACGGGAAATAAATTTTCTATGACGCTTCGAAGTGTGTATACATTTTTTTTTATGCCCCCCGGATTGTGGGAAGGAGTAATATGTCTGCTCACAACGATTAGAAGAATCGATAAAGATATCACCTATAAGCCTCTCTTTTGTCATAGTATCGCTTACCCTCCATATTCATGTGAATCATCCACTCTTCGATCGCGGGACGTATGTGGGAGGGAGTAATACGTTTTGCTCACAACAACTAAAAGCGGTCACCTCTGAGCATCCCATTCGTCAGAGCATCGTTTACTCCCCATATTCGCACAAATCTTCCAGTCTTTCATATGGTGATGTATACCCCCAGCGAAGTCACCCCTGCTAATGATCTTGAAATCCGATCACATTGCGACAGCACTGTTCCTTTAGATAGGTGGCTGTCTAGCTCTCTACTCGTCTAGCTCTAAAAAAATTAAATTTATTGATTGTTTGAAAAGAGAAAAAATTATGGATATGAAACTTTAACTTTAGAACTTTTTTTTTTTTTTTTTTTTTTTTTTTTTTTTTTTTTTTTTTTTTTTTTTTTTTTACGAACTGTATTGACTGGCTCGAATGCGGACAAATTCAGTGGTGCGTGAAATTTGCCTGTAATATAATTTACAATTCCGATTAACTTGCCATCGATGTTCTTCTCTTTGTTGACCGTGTGTATCTTCCTAAATCAGCATCAGTTTACTGCACGAAGGCGGTGGAAACCAAGGAACACAATACTACGTCGGTTTACATATTTTCATAAAACTTAGATACTTCTCACTATTTTTTATTCACAAGACAATAAGACTTGCTCTGCTCGTCGCACAAACCATAAATACTAAAAAGATGGCTGCTTTTTCGCACACACCAAAAATTACGTCCATCCCCTAGGAAGTAACAATCGAAAGTGTCTCTTAACTCCTTCTTGGAGTTTGAAACAAAATAAGAATCCAATATGAACATTACAGAGATTTTATTCTACATCCCTCTCAATTTTATCTTTGGCGCAGCCTTTGAGGTATGCTATGTCTCTGCGTCTGAATGTGTTCATTACAACTGCCCCCCTGCTGTCACTAGAAAATTTATTTGATTGACATGATACAGTAGTCAACCTTGCAATTGATAGGTTTGGGGGGGGGGGGGGGTTATTCACAAACTTCATTTTTACTGTCTCGTTTTCATGGCACTGTGAATTCTTTGGTATTACTGTGTGTGCGTCATGTTTTTGGCATACTTACGCTAATATTTAAAAAACCTTAATCCTAATATACAAATTTTTGATTTATACTGAGAAAACGACATCATGTAGTAAAGTTTGTACAATAAATTATACAATGAATACAACGTTATTTACAAATGTTTCCTTCCTCATCAAAGGTGAAAATTAAGTCCTTGTATTGCTTTCTGTATTTATTCTGGGGCGACGAGCTTTGTTCGCTGGCCCCTGTGTTGAATATGGGCGGACGATACGCGCGCCTGATTGTTTAGTCGACCATTCATGGGCGACGTTGGTTGAATGCGCGCACCAGTGCAGTAAATATACACCAACGTGCGGGTACCGTCTCGACTTCCGAACCTCAGTATGCGTGTGCTTTTTGTAGTTCCTTCCAGTACTTAGACCTGATACGACGAGGTACAGTCATGCCCAAAAGTATCCGAACGACCTGAATTGCATTTCGCCTGACTCGCATGCAACCTATATAACGCAGCTGTTTAGGAGGTCCTCTAATCGCTCCTTGGTACAGTCGTTTGACCATTGAAAATGGTTCCAATAAGTCACCACTAGAAAACACTTCTCTGTATCGCAATAACTCAAGATATAAAGTAATACCAAGATACTACAAATATCAGGGAACATCTTATCATAGATAATACGGTCCTTAAAGCTTGTAAGCTCAGATTTATTACAATAAATGACATAACTGAAATGTTACCACTCTCAGTATTAAGCCAGATAGGTAATTCACGTAGCAAGTTCGTCGTATTCATGATTTCCTCTTCAAAGTAACATATCGCACTTGTTATTTAACACAGAATGACACTAAAAATTTAAGTTATTCACGAGCAGCTAGTTGAGAATATGTATGAACTTCAAATGACACGACGAACAGCCTCGTTCTGCATATGGATTCAAACCCAGGTCATGCAGGCTGAGATTTCGTGACTGACGGAAACTAACAGTCATTCCTGACTAGGCACTCAGAGAGTGATCTACCTCGACTTTAGACAGTATCGGTCAGCAAATATCAACGTAAACATTTTTAACGGACGCGAATTCCTACTCAGCATCTATTGTCCCCGTTAACGAAGTACGAGAGATGTTAAATATTGCTTCTTCACAAGTAACTTACTTGAAATGCCGTGAGATAAAGCTTTGTGTTGGACAGGGATTCGAACCCAGAACCTAATCGGATTGTTATCGAAGCACAATCAACTGCGACATATCGGATTTTCTCGGCAGTAGCTAGATGTTTTAACTGAAATGATGAGACGAAACATTACTTTCTTCCTTCCCAGGAGCACACTGGACTCGCATTCGGGAGGACGACGGTTCAATCCCGTCTCCAGCCTTCCTGATTTAAGTTTTCCGTGATTTCCCTAAATCGTTTCAGGCAAATGCCGGGATGGTTCCTGTGAAAGGGCACGGCCGATTTCCTTCCCAATCCTTCCCTACCCCGAGATTGCGCTCCGTCTCTAATGACCTCGTTGTCGACGGGACGATAAACACTAACCACCACCACCACCTTCCCAGGATTCCTATCGCTGTTATATTCTAGAGAAAATGAACGTTAAATATGAGTTTGTTACACCAGCAGCGACTTGTGAGCATTTTTGAACTACAAATAATATGACGAAGAGTTCAGTGCTGACAGGGAATCGAATCCCACACATATCGTTGTTGACTACACACAGACATCAGCTACCGAATTTTTCTCCACCAGCAGCTCGAAATAACATCCTTGAACTTACAGTGATTTCGCAAATAGTTCTATGTCTCAATGGGAGTCAAAAACGTTAGATATAGTTAGTGTTGACAACGAATGAAAATGTATTAAAAATCAGAATTATTATCCAACAGCAGATAGGTGTTCTCATGCTAGAGCTTGATAATACACAATGAAAACCTTAGTGCCGGACCAGGATTCGAATCCATTCACGCACAGTGTGTGGAGATGTTGAGGAATCTGCAGTTTTGAACAACCAACAAATTGTAGTCGAGCTGTATTGTCACGAAGGGATCAAATTCCGCGTTAAGGGCGGTCTGAGTTGCATTCCAATTCAGAACCAATTTTATCGACATACAGAAGCTCAAATAGAAGATGGAATATGTGTCCTGTGGCCCTACATAGCGTTTGTTTCGTCACTAGAAATAAGTAACTAGTATAAGAAAGGTTACTGGTGATAGAGTTCCCACATTTCGCCACTCCTGGTTTTATTGTGGTTCAACCTAACGTCTACTTGCTAGAGAAGGAATATAATGTATAATGTGAATTTCAGAACACAATGCCATTATACCTTCTTCACTTGGCGTAGCCAGAAGAGAATAGAATCTGTCTCTCCCTATTAAAAATTATTGGCAGAAGTTGGAATCGAATGGTTTGCAGCATGTTCAGTACATTCATTTATTTGGTTGACCGAATCGCCATGAACTATCTGCCTCGGCTACACAGTGCATATATGCGACTCTATTTTGTAATCACCGAAATAAAATCATGAAACAAAATCACAGAACTTCCAGCAGTGTAGGATGCAGAAATTGAAATAGAAAGTTCAAAAATGGCTTTGAGCACTATGGGACTTAACTTCTGAGGTCATCAGTCCCCTAGAACTTAGAACTATTTAAACCTAACTAACGTCGGCCACCGCGGCCAGCTTAAATAGAAAGTGTTAGTTTCCATTTAAGCTAGTCTATTGCGCTATCTGTTTGTTGAAAACGACGTGCAGTGCAAAAGAAAAGCTGTAACTGTCTGTCTCTCAGGAGTCTAGATCCGGCCATATCCATTATCTCACAGCACTGTGGAATGCGGAAGTTCTGGAGGAACTGTTGTTGACTTCTGCAGCTGCTGTAGCTACATGCCAGTAGCTAGGAGCGTAACGGTAAGCCTCGTGAGCCATAGATAAGATGTCGCGACTTCTATTACAATCACTGCTACATTTTTTAAAACACAATTCTGCTGTCTGCTGAAGTTGTCAGCTTAATGGAACTTTGAACGTAATTAACTTCACTTTCCAACCCAAAATAGCCGCATGTGGAAAAAGGGCTAACTTCTGCGACACTTTGTTCTTTTGAGGTTTAATAAATGGCCAGGCAGCAGATACTTCTCGAAGCTTTTGTATTATGTATGGGGAGAGCGCATCATGTTCAAATAGTCAGAAACGTATTTTCTACATTAGCTATCGTCTTCTTCAAACCTTGTTTGACAGCTTTAACTGAGAACATGTTTTCTACATGCATGTAATCAATAAACTGCATGTGCATTGTCAGACTGTTATAGATAACATCAGAGAATCCGCATATATGGCTAATGATTAATTTCTGTCTCATTTTTACTATTGTTTTAACAACACTAAAAGAAACCTTACGAAAATTGTGCACTGTATTATAAGAAATGAAATAAAACTACCCATGATAACCTTACGACGAAACTCTGTTTTAATAAAACTGAGTATCTGTACACAAGCGGGCCTCTATCAGCACAAATTAGTAAAATACTACTCACTTAGATTTCAATTGTGTCTGTGTTTAATTGGTATGCTGTGTCATATTCAACAGGCATGCAAATGTGGCATTTCATAAATAAAGTTATGTATTCCTAGAAACCCAAAATTTGCTTGTTAACAGCGGAAAGAGGGGTTACCAGTTGTGCAGAATTGCAAGTTTTTCACCATTGCACTATGAGCTAAGTATTTTCTTGAGATTTCCTTATCGATGTTTGATCTGACTGCTTGTAGCTCTTTCACAGAAGGGATAAAAATTTTACGAGTCAGAGAGACTGGAACCGCGAACCATAACAGACGCTTTTTCACATGTCAGCACATCCCCACAGAGTTAGTGAAGATGTGGTATCACCGCCAGACACCACACTTGCTAGGTGGTAGCCTTTAAATCGGCCGCGGCCCGGTAGTGTACGTCGGACCCGCGTGTCGCCACTAGCAGTGGTTGCAGACCGAGCGCCGACACACGGCAGGTCTAGAGAGACTTCCTAGCACTCGCCCCAGTTGTACAGCCGACTTTGCTAGCGATGGTTCACTGACTAAATACTCTCTCATTTGCCGAGACTATAGTTAGCATAGCCTTCAGCTACGTTTTTTGCTATGACCTAGCAAGGCGCCATTATCAGTTATTATTGATATTGAATAATGTAATGTCTAGAGCGACGTTCGTCCTTAATGGATTCAAGTTAAGTATTCCACCAGCTACGTCCGTTTTTCTCAATTCTAAATCCCTTGTCATGTTCCAGACCTCACGCCAGCCTGCGTGAGCTAAAACGCGTGCATTTCGGCCTCCTTTAGTAACACGGTGTTGGCTCTCCTGCCAACCACAACACTGGCGACGATATTGCCCTGATTTACTTGTGTAATGGCTTCGCCGCAATCTCCAGATGTACTGTCCGAAATTTATCGCTTACAGAATCAGCAGACGCAGGCATTGCTGGATGCCCTTGGACAGCTCGTCCAGTGTCAACGTGCAATGCAAAACGATGCGGCAGCCGCCGCTCCACCGCTAACGTAGCCACAACACGGTGTTGCACCAACTTTTCGACCTTTTGATGCTGCACTGGAAAGCTGGACGGAGTGGTCACGCCAATTTGGATTCCATCTCGCCGCCTACAGAATTCAAGGTAACGAGCGGCAGCCTTTTTTGTTATCGTCGGTCAGCGTGAGTACGTACCGTGTGATAGTCAAATTATTTCCCCGACGCGACGTCGCAACTCTGTCCTACGAAGAAATTTTGTCTGCATTAGATACATATTTCAAAGAACCAGTCAATGTAGTTGCCAAACGGCATACCTTCTTTCGTACAAAACGTATGGCAGGTCAGACTAATCGGGAGTGGGTTGCAACTTCGCAAGGCCTTACTAGGGATTGTGCTTTTGAGTGTCAATGTGGATTCCCCTATTCAGATACTATGGTACGTGATTCAACTGCACAGAACGTTTCTGATGTTCGTATAAGGGTACAGATTTTGAAACTAGTCAGTCCCTCCCTTCAATAAGTGATGGACATATTGGATCGGCAGGACACACTTGACTTTGCTCACGAATCATTTGAAACTTCGCCAGCAGTGTGTCAGGTTAGCGGGCCCGCCAGGCGAGCAGCACGGAGCAGTAAACAGCCCTCGCGCCCGGCCGCGCCGCTGCCGCCAGGCTCTCAGCCACGTGTGTCGCGCCGGCAAGCAAATGCAATGACCAAATCATGCCCGCGGTGTGCTACTAAACATTCGCGTGAAAATTGCCAGTCACGCCAAGCTATTTGCTTTTATTGTAATAAAAAAGGACATGTTCAGAGTGTTTTCCAGAAAAAGCTCAGATCGGAAGCTCAAAACCGTTCCAGGCCCTTTGCTTCGCGCCGGAATCGGAATCGAACCAAGGATACTCAGGCTCGCGAAACTTCGCCCATGGAAATTCATGTAGTTCATTCCACTCCGCCCAGTGCCACTTTCTCTAACAGTGACTGTGTTCGTCCCAAAAATAGCGTGCGTCGACATCGCCGGAACTCCCGTCAAGTCGCACGTAATTATGTACCAGTGTCAATTCACGTTGCACGAGACAGTCGCTCTTGTCATCAGCAGGACAATAAACTTTTTGTAGACTTGGACATTAACGGCAAAGTGATATCATTCCAGCTCGATACAGGAGCTGCAGTTTCACTGCTCAATCAAGACACTTACAAACCGCTGAGCACACCTCCGTTGTGTGCCGCAAATGTTAAGTAGTTATTCAGGTCAAGGTATCCCTGTGTTAGGACAGTGGAGCTTCCTTGCAACATACAAAGGACAAACAAAACTTGTGTCATTTTACGTCCTTCGTTCTTCTTCTGCAGTGAACTTTTTTGGTTTCGATTTATTTCAGTTGTTTAACTTGTCTATAGTAAATCGGGTCCTTTCAGTGAAACAGACGGTGCCTTCAGACAGTGTTTCTCGTCTATGTGAAGAATTTGCAGACATTTTGCACCGGGGCTCGGTTGCGCTAAGAACTATGACACATTTGGAACTGAAAGTACACGCGCAACCGAAATTTTTCAGAGCGCGCAATGTTCCCCACGCATTGCGTGATGAGGTCGCAAAAACATTACACGATTTGGAACCACAAGGTGTAATTGAACGTGTGCAGGCTTCTCTCTGGGCATCACCCTTAGTAATTTTGCCAAAACCTTCCGGCAAATTGAGACTTTGTGTGGACTTAAAAGCAACAGTGGATCCACAACTAGTGATTGCAACTTTTCCTTCACCCCGCCCAGAAGATCTTTTTGACAAACTGTGCCCGAGTAATTATTGCCGGCCGCGGTGGTCTCGCGGTTCTAGGCGCGCAGTCCGGAACCGTGCGACTGCTACGGTCGCAGGTTCGAATCCTGCCTCGGGCATGGATGTGTGTGATGTCCTTAGGTTAGTTAGGTTTAAGTAGTTCTAAGTTCTAGGGGACTAATGACCACAGCAGTTGAGTCCCATAGTGCTCAGAACCATTTTTTAGTAATTATTTTTCGAAGTTGGACCTAGCAGATGCGTACTTGCAAATACCGGTGGACGAAGAATCCCAGCGCATTTTGGTGGTTAACACGCATCTTGGTTCAAATGGCTCTGAGCACTATGGGACTCAACCGCTGTGGTCATTAGTCCCCTAGAACTTAGAACTACTTAAACCTAACTAACCTAGGGACATCACACACATCCATGCCCGAGGCAGGATTTGAACCTGAGACCATAGCAGTCGCACGGTTCCGGACTGCGCGCATCTTGGTTTGTATCGATTCAGACGACTGCCATTCGGGTGTGTATCCGCCCCTGCATTGTTTCAGCAATATCTACAAACTGTGCGTCGATCCCTACTGCAGCAAATTATCTGGACGATATTGTGATCTCCGGAAAGACGGAAGAAGAACTTTTGGCCAATCTCAGAACATTATTTCAGGTCTTGCGACAAAATGGTCTTCGCTTGCGAAAGGACAAATGTGTGTTTTTTGCTCGGGACTTGCCATACTTGGGACATGTACTCAATGCCCAAGGCATACATCCCAGTCCCACGCACCTCCGTGCCATACAAGACTTGCCTTCGCCGCAGAATTTGAAGCAGCTACAGAGTGTGCTGGGAAAAATCAACTATTACCGTAAATATTTGCCGCATGCCTCTTCCATTTCAGCTCCGCTTCATCGCTTACGCCATAAGGGTGTTCAGTTCGTCTGGACGACGGAATGCGAATGCGCCTTTCGCCAGTTGAAAACGGCGTTGTTTTCCAATACTTGCCTTACGCCATTCGACCCCCAGAAAACCCTTTTGTTGATGGTGGATGCATCGGATTTCGGGATCGGTGCTGTGCTTGCGCACAAAGATGGATCGCACGATCGCCCTATTGCCTTTGCGTCCAAATTGCTCTCGTCTGTGCAAAGAAATTATTCACAGATCGAGAAAGAAGCATTGGCTCTCGTATTTGGTGTTACAAAGTTTCATGATTTCTTGTATAGTCGTCACTTTACCATAATCACAGACCACAAACCTTTGACATCGCTTTTTCATCCGACCAAGCCTGTGCCTCCACGTACAGCGCAGAAATTCATTCGCTGGTCTATTTTCCTCTCGCAGTACCGCTACGATATCTTGTATCGGTCCACCGCTAGGCACGGAAACGCCAATGCGTTGTCCCGCTTGCCTCTTGCTGAGGATAGGGCATTCGATTCCTCCGAACTTGCTTACCTGTTCATTGATGCGGAAACCGATGACGTGGTCGAATAGTTTCCGATTGATTTTTGTTGTGTAGCTACAGCCACAGCTGCCGATCCTGTCCTTGCTCCCGTTCTCCATTTTGTTGCTACGCAATGGTCCTTGTCAAAGTCATGGATCGGGGACCCGTTTGTTCGCAGATTTTTTGCTCACAAGGAGAGACTTTGTACGATGTGGTGTTTTGCTGTTGCGTTCTGATAATGATCAGTCCAGGGTCGTGGTACCACGTTCGTTAGAGTCCTCTGTCTTACAGCTTCTCCACCAATGACATTGGGGTATAGTGAGAACAAAACAACTTGCTCGTCAGCACTGTACTTGTTTCGGAATCGATGCCGCGATTACGAATATGTGCTCTTCTTGCTTGGTGTGTGCTGAACAGCAATCAGCGCCGCCGCGGAAATTCTTTGCATGGCCAAAAGCCACTTCCCCTTGGCAACGCTTACACATCGATTTTTCTGGTCCATTCTGGAATGCTTGATGGTTGTGATAGATTCATTCAGTAATTTTCCTTTTGTTGTCAGGATGTCTTCCACGATGTCATCTGCCACCATCCAAGCGTTATCCGCTATCTTTTGCATTGAAGGCCTTCCACAGACTATTGTTTCCGACAATGGTCCACAATTCATGTCCGCAGAATTTGTCATTCTGCAAGGCCAATGGTATTCAACATCTGGCGTTCACGCCGTTTTGCCACAGTCAAACGGTGCCGTTGAACGATTGGTCAGGACTTTGAAGTCACAGATGTTGAAGATGAGAGTCGCATTCTCGGTAGGACGGGTTATTGCTCTTTTTGTCCTCGTATCGCTCTCAGCAGCCCCGAGATGGTCGCTCGCCGGCTGAGTTGCTCCACGGTCGTCATCATCGAACCTTGATGTCTTTGCTGCATCCGCCGCATCAGGTTCCTGTGCACCGGCAGACACCTGCTTTTGCTCCAGGTGACTTTGTCTACTATCGCCACCATCGAGGTTCACGGCGTTGGCTCGAAGGGCGCATTCTTCGCTGCCTCTGACGCGCTATGTATCTGGTTTTGGGGGCCTCTGGTGAGGAGCGTCGGCATCTCAATCAGCTGCGCCTCTGTCGTCGCACGGGATTTGCAGCTCGCCGTCTGCTTTCAGCGACGGTGCCGTCCGGTCAGCACCCCGGGGACCCGTCTAGTGGCTCGCCTCAGCCCCCAGGTGTTACTGACGCTGCCTTCCATTTTGCCCCATGGCGACGCTCCGCCTCCACCGCCTGTTCTCCCGCCGGCGACGCCCGCAGTGGACGCGTCGCTGCAACCGCCGGGCGCCTCCCTCGGTCACGCACCGCCGATCGCTTCCCGTGACCAGTTGTCCTCCGACATGGAACTCTTGCCCGCTCCGGACCATATGTCGTCTTCGCCCGTCGGGTGCCCTAGCCCGATGGAGGTCGACCCTTCGGCCCTTCCTGTCTCTCTACGGGCGCATACACCGCATGTTGGCGTGCACCCTGCAGCAGGTTTTCAGGCGTTTCCTAGCTTCCCGTGGTCCGAATGGCAGGGTGCGGGTGGCACAGCCTCGCCCGTTGTTCGGCTCTCCACCTCGTTGCATACGTCAACATGGGGTCCTCCTCACAGCGGGCGGAAGTCTTATTCCACAACCGTACGCCGATTTCCAGGGGAGGAATGTGGTGTCACCGACAGACACCACACTTGCTATGTGGTAGCCTTTAAATCGGCCGCGGTCCAGTAGTATACGTCGGACCCGCGTGTCGTCACTAGCAGTGGTTGCAGACCGAGCGCCGCCACACTGACTAAATACTCTCTCATTTGCCGAGACTATAGTTAGCACAGCCTTCAGCTACGTTATTTGCTACGACCTAGCAAGGCGCCATTATCAGTTATTAAAGATATTGAATCATGTAATGTCAAGAGCAACGTTCGTCCTTAATGGATTAAAGTTAAGTATTCCACCAGCTACGTCCGTTTTTCTCAATTCTAATTCCCTTGTCATGTTCCAGACCTCACGCCAGCCTGCGTGAGCTAAAACGCGTGCATTTCGGCCTCCCTTAGCAACACGGTGTTGGCTCTCCTGCCAACCACAACAGAAGAGGTATATGTTGTGCCTTCCTCTTACGAAGCTAAAAGTGGTTAGAACTCGTAAACCGCTATTTGAAAGACGAGATTAGTTGCGATTTCCACGTGCAACGAGTTTTCTGGGCTGAAAACCGCAAATTTACAATTTTTTTGTTACACCTCAAGCGATAATAACTCAGATTATTCAATGAAAATGACAGGAAAAATCAAGTGAACTTTGAGGCTTAGTTCCGTGCAGACCAGGAAGTAACTCGTCGATCACAGAGTTGTCAAACATACCTTGCCTTGTTGCCAAATCTCAGTTACACTACCAGCAGGAAGAAGACTAACCGATGTGATCTTACAGCGGGCTGGGAAGTGACCATAGCTGGCGTCTCAAAGACGCGGCTGCTACGACCTGGAATACGTAATGCGTCTGTAACTAGGTGTTGGGAATGGAGCGCAGTTACTAATAATACTCAGAACTGACTGCAAACTAAGCATCATAAATCAGTAACTCTCATAGTTGTTTTTATATTTCTTTCGTAACTGTACTCAAAACTAAGAAACTCATTCACAGACGTTTTCGTGCCTCGCCGATAGTCGAGCACACCAAACAAATAAAAAAAAAAGATTGTGTGTGTGGGAGAGAGAGAGAGAGAGAGAGAGAGAGAGAGAGAGAGAGAGAGAGAGAGAAATAAAAAAAGAATGAGAGGGTAAAAATTGTTGTAAAGAAATTGAATACCGGTATGTAAGGAAATCTTTCATTAAAATGACACGTTCCACATAATTACTAAATGTCGTATTCATGATCTATGGAACAAGTATTAATCTAATCTAATCACATTGCTGACTAGCTGTGAAGAGTCATGAATTACCGAAATTTTCGCCAATATCAGTAACCAGATCTAAACTTGAAAATAAAAGACGATAGTTTTTGTAATAAACCAGGACTCCTATCAAGATCCTTTCATCCCTGTTAACTAACCACGAAATATGTCTGATTTACCTCCATTCAGAAGAAACAAAGTGTGTATGCATTTAAAGATGAAACGCATGATGTGAAGTTCTTGAAGGAGATACGAACCCAACACTTAACCGGATTGTTAACTAAGTAAAATCAAATGTTACGTATCGGTTTTTCTTACCAGCTGCTAGGTGTTTGAATCTAAAATAAGGATACAAATTTTTGTGCCTGAGCGACAATCGAACCGCACTCCTATCGTTCTTCTTTATTGTCCACGAATATAGCTTAAACACATAAACAGACATTAAAAATGGACGTTAATTTTGACTAGCAGGCCAGTGTGTACGTGATAGGGCTTGAAATGAAATTATGAATATTTTTGTACTGGATCAGTATTCGTACCCACATACTTACCTTTGGAGGGAACCTAAAGAAGATTGCAGTCTTGGAAAAAGGAAAGAAATGAATGAACTATACTGTTCCGAGAGATTCAGATCCTCGAAAGAGGAGATACGAATTCGAATCACAGTCCAGCACCAAATTTTTCAACGTCTCTAGTTCAATCAAGTACAAGTAAAATAAGAGCCCTGTTCCTTTAAATGGATTTCGGTTCATCAAATAAAATAAAATTTTCTAATGTCAGTAAGTTTACTGGCCACAGTATTTCTGTTTACCATGACCTCTGCCTATGTCATTTCCCAAAGTAAACTGGCTCTGTCCAGTTGGGAATGAAGGAACGTGATGTTTAATGCAGGTTCTGGATTATTACGTCTTTCTCTTGAGGTTACCAGAGGTATAGTAAATCTGTTTGAGCCTTTTAAAAGTAAATGCCTGAACCCACGCATTGCAATTGGGGTAGTTCGTTCTATCAGACCATTGTGACCACATTTCCCAGCCCCACGAGTGTGCTGTAATGGATGATGTGCTTAGCTTACAAAATTAGTCACGGTGGAAAAAAATGCGAGTCTATTATATGGTTAAATAGAAGTAAGCTTCTGACGCAGACATTATGCTATTTTCACGTCAGCAGGGTGTAAAGACTCTTCTAGGCATCATGGCCTCGATGTGAAGCCATTTTGAAGTTTTCACTAATTCAGGAAATTTCTTACTTCGAGAAAATCCACTGTGAAATGTGAAGTTACCGGATAATTATTACAATCATTATTACTATCATTTTCTTCATACCGCTGCTGGAACACATGTGCTTGAAGGTCATTTAAGGCCTTTTGGTCATTATAGAAGTAGTTGCCCTAGAACAGATTCTTTCCGTGTCTACGGAATCCTTTTCATGTTAATACACTCCTGGAAATGGAAAAAAGAACACATTGACACCGGTGTGTCAGACCCACCATACTTGCTCCGGACACTGCGAGAGGGCTGTACAAGCAATGATCACACGCACGGCACAGCGCACACACCAGGAACCGCGGTGTTGGCCGTCGAATGGCGCTAGCTGCGCAGCATTTGTGCACCGCCGCCGTCAGTGTCAGCCAGTTTGCCGTGGCATACGGAGCTCCATCGCAGTCTTTAACACTGGTAGCATGCCGCGACAGCGTGGACGTGAACCGTATGTGCAGTTGGCGGACTTTGAGCGAGGGCGTATAGTGGGCATGCGGGAGGCCGGGTGGACGTACCGCCGAATTCCTCAACACGTGGGGCGTGAGGTCTCCACAGTACATCGATGTTGTCGCCAGTGGTCGGCGGAAGGTGCACGTGTCCGTCGACCTGGGACCGAACCGCAGCGACGCACGGATGCACGCCAAGACCGTAGGATCCTACGCAGTGCCGTAGGGGACCGCACCGCCACTTCCCAGCAAATTAGGGACACTGTTGCTCCTGGGGTATCGGCGAGGACCATTCGGAACCGTCTCCATGAAGCTGGGCTACGGTCCCGCACACCGTTAGGCCGTCTTCCGTTCACGCCCCAACATCGTGCAGCCCGCCTCCAGTGGTGTCGCGACAAGCGTGAATGGAGGGACGAATGGAGACGTGTCGTCTTCAGCGATGAGAGTCGCTTCTGCCTTGGTGCCAATGATGGTCGTATGCGTGTTTGGCGCTGTGCAGGTGAGCGCCACAATCAGGACTGCATACGACCGAGGCACACAGGGCCAACACCCGGCATCATGGTGTGGGGAGCGATCTCCTACACTGGCCGTACACCTCTGGTGATCGTCGAGGGGTCACTGAATAGTGCACGGTACATCCAAACCGTCATCGAACCCATCGTTCTACCATTCCTAGACCGGCAAGGGAACTTGCTGTTCCAACAGGACAATGCACGTCCGCATGTATCCCATGCCACCCAACGTGCTCTAGAAGGTGTAAGTCAACTACCCTGGCCAGCAAGATCTCCGGATCTGTCCCCCATTGAGCATGTTTGGGACTGGATGAAGCGTCGTCTCACGCGGTCTGCACGTCCAGCACGAACGCTGGTCCAACTGAGGCGCCAGGTGGAAATGGCATGGCAAGCCGTTCCACAGGACTACATCCAGCATCTCTACGATCGTCTCCATGGGAGAATAGCAGCCTGCATTGCTGCGAAAGGTGGATATACACTGTACTAGTGCCGACATTGTGCATGCTCTGTTGCCTGTGTCTATGTGCCTGTGTTTCTGTCAGTGTGATCATGTGATGTATCTGACCCCAGGAATGTGTCAATAAAGTTTCCCCTTCCTGGGACAATGAATTCACGGTGTTCTTATTTCAATTTCCAGGAGTGTATCAAACATCAGCAATTACTCGTAGATTACATTAAAACTAAAGTAATTGATGAAGAAATTACTTGATAACAAAAACGTGCTGCCTTTCTTCATTTACTTGCGCCTAGAAATGGCGGTCGAATACTGCCAAACCAAAAGCCAAGGGATCTTAATGCCTTCCGATATACGTCGCTATAGGTTCTTCCACATGATTTGGTCGATGTGGCCTGTTTCAAGTTGTGTATGACAGATAATGTTTTAGAAATCAATTTTTTCCTTTGTTATCAACAAAGATTTTCATTCTAAGCTATCGAAGTTCAAAATTTTCGCAAATTTAATATTCGCTTCTATAATGTAGGAAAGTATTTCACAGTTGCAAAACCGGCATCCGACTCATTGTCCTTACACTTAGTCGCTGACGATAAATTCTAGCTCAGAGTGACACCAGTTTAAGTAATCTAATGTAGGGAAGAGTGTTTGCCAGTGCTCTTTCTCACCGGAAAATATGCAATTCGCTCATTGGACTCCATAAGTACACTGTAACAGTAATTTTTTGTGTGTGTATGCAATGCATACGGATTGTAGAATTTAGTGGTGCTCTCTCTTCCACTTCTGTATACAATATGCCTTCCCTAAACGGGCCGCTTATCATTCCAGGCCCTGAGTAATGCAACATCGTACAGACCACAGCAATGTGATGATACAGACAACCTCACTGTTCGTTTTACCTGGTTTTGTAGTCATTTAAATAAAACAATATGACCTTCCAATGGGAGACATTTCGTCCCCCTATTCCTTCTGTGCCGCCCGCAGTGGCCGAGCGCTTCTAGGCGCTACAGTCTGGAACCGCGCGACCGCTACGGTCGCAGGTTCGAATCCTGCCTCGGGCATGGATGTGTGTGATGTCCTTAGGTTAGTTAGGTTTAAGTAGTTCTAAGTTCTAGGGGACTGATGACCTTAGCAGTTCAGTCCCATAGTGCTCAGAGCCATTAGAAATTTATCCTTCTGTGAAATTTGTCAGTAAGCATTTTGCCTTCCAGCCAGCGAAATGCGGCAGAGTAGGGCCAGTAAACGATTCGCAAACGACGATTTAGTGTCGTTAAGACGATTTCTGTAAACATTGGCGTAGCTGAAGGAATTTAGTTTCTTCTTAAATCGTCTTATGCAGCAACGTTCACAGATATCTCAAATAGGAAAAGCTGTTTATCCAGGTACGAAGGTTGTAAAACAAACTTCCCACAGTTTGTGTCAGGTTCATCTTTTCGTCTGATAGCAGTACGTAAGTAATTTGTCTAAGAGGTATCGCAAGTAGTAGTAGCAGTAGTAGTAGAGGAGAACATCGATGGCGACTAATGAATTAATATTGTGGCACAACAACTAATTCTACGTCTAATGTGAGAACTCTGATTAAATCAACAATGACGTAGAATTCAAAAATGTAAATTTCACGCAACACTGAATTGAAAATTTTTGTGACCACTCATAGTGGCTTCTTCGTCTTGGATTTTACTGACACACACACCTTTTTCCGTTAGGCAGTTAGAAGGCACAAGTCCTTTGTTTTCTTTCTTGAACTTGACTAAGTTGGTTCAAATTGCTCTGAGCACTATGGGACTTAACATCTCGGGTCATCAGTCCCCTAGAACTTATAACTACTTAAACCTAACTAACCTAAGGACATCACACACATCCATGCCCGAGGCAGGATTCGAACCTGCGACCGTAGCGGTAGCGCAGTTCCAGACTGAAGCGCCTAGAAACGCTCGGCCACCAGAGGCCGGCGAGTGTAAGTTAAGGTTTACCTTACGTTACGTATTCTTCATACGCAACGACATGCATCATCGTGTAGAGAATACACCTGTAGCCACTCCACTGAAGCTTGGGAAGGGAATTTTCTACCTTCTACTTAGGCCCTTAGGCTAATGGCAACGACTACGTGTATTCTACGGTCTTTACGCATAAAATCTGAAAATGCACGAAATAATCATTTATATGCAGCAAAACCCTAATATCTACTGTGTTTTGTGCTTAAGCACGTTCTGGTGTGCTTGTAAATCATTAACCCTAATAAAACTTCCTACATTAACATGGACATATAAACATAAAATCTTGAAGTTCAGGGTGTAACTACTGTTACTATGTACAGTGTTTCATAACAGCGGCACGCCCTTGTGTGCGTGTATCATCTTAAGTGCGCTTATAGGCGTCTTGTGTTATCACGAGAAAAAACAAATATAAACATTTTAATGCAACGGTTCTCATGAAAGTCTATGTACACGAATACTCTGACTTTCATAGCTTCAGCGCAGCATAAAATTATGTATGACATTTTTGTTCATAATTTATTTTATAGGCGATTCCTTTTGCTTACAGGTCGTCGATCACACTACTTACCTGTCTCTCGTGTAGCAGCGATATCATTTTCATTCTTTGTGACTGTAAATGGTGATATATATGAAAGATATAATTTTGACATGATTTATCATTTCATGTTTCAAGTGTGTAAAGTAATTCATAACTTCCTTCTGCATACATTAGTGAAGCATCGCTAATGATGCACCGTGTATCAGGTTTTTCCTATTTTCTCGTAAACTCGTAGAGTCTTAGGGTTTTAATTAAGTTGTTTCTTGACGTTAGGTATACATGTTTATACGAGGTTGTCTTAGAGTTTAGTTTTCATTATATACTTCTATGTTGATTAGTTTCTGTACATGTACAGTGCTTCTTTCGCCTTTCACATATTCATACATTCATTTATACATACAAAAAAATATCAACCCCTATAACATACACTTTGCTGGTGGGGCCCTTTTCCGGTACCCTGCACCATTCCCTCAATATTCCAAAATAATTCAGGGTGTGCTGAGCATCGTCTCCTCATACTAATAATACTTACAACAAAATATTTCTTCTTACGTACATAACTGTCTTACGGTCCATTAATGAGCAATAATTCCATATTTTCCTCCTTCACACTTTAGCTTTCGTACATGTACCCTCGTGTATAGCGTATATATTCTACAAAGTTGTGTTTGCTAAGTGCTTTAGGTGTTTCCTAACGTTAACATGTTTCTCTCTATATAAAGCCTAGGTATTTGTTTTGAGGGCGATTCACGTGCATTACTCATGCTGCATAGATCTGTTTATTATTGTCCTATTTTAAAGTTTCTTTCATTCGCTTCCTTAGTCACAAAAATTCACGGGTTTATCTTGTTGTTTATTCTGAAAATCGCTCGCTACTGTGTAATGTGAATGTATGCGTTATCTCTTTGCTGCTAGCTTTTCCCTATATGTAATTGTGTGTTGTTCTCGTGTACATAGCCTTTCTTCCGGTTATATATCTGCATTACTTTTTTTCTATTGTGCTATTTTCTTTCTCCTTCCGTACAAGCTAGTCTTACCTCTTAAGATTTTACTCAATATAATATAATATTACAATACCGTCCATGACCAGTACGTACTTGTACGTTCACTTAATACTACGAAGTACCAGCTTATAATTAAATTTTCTAAGCTACTATTTACAAGACTTAAACGTTCCGCGCATGCGCGCGTATGAACCAAGACTGGACTGCAGGCGCGGGAAAGCTCTGCATTTTTGGTGAATATTACTCGTGATAACCAACAGTGCGTAATATGGGTCACGTGTCGTATGGACTCGGCCGTTCATGCGCCTTCGCGCTTTGTATACGCTCAGCTGATCGGACAGGGGAGGGGGGAAGATTTCCCCCCCGCTCGCTGCCTACAGCGCGGCCGATGCCCTCGTCTTGCCATGCAGTCAGCTGAGCGTTGAATTGCGACTTTGACGCGTGGTTTGTTGCTCGTCTAAAGCGAACAAACTCTGACTTTCGCGCTAATTTGTCATTGTTCCTCGCTCTTAAATAACTGAGATAAACTACAAAAGGACCGCGTGGTTTATTTTATAGTGTTAAGACTCACAGTAGCACATGTTTCATTAGGTGAGGTTAACTATGCGTTTTAAAGCTGGCATATGCCCCCAGTTGGTTACTAGTTTCGATGTTTAATTGAAACTTCAGTTATGTTTTCTGGTTTAGTGCATGTTTTTCACCAACCGACTGTCTTTTTCAATGTACTTTTTAAACTACGAACACCGGAATTAGAATTTTTTTCCGTTGTCGCTAGTATGTTATGTTAATGACAGCAATGTTACTATGTGATCCAAGGTTGTATAATTTCACTTTTGTTAAAATAACATATAACCTTTAATGGAAAAATTCCTTGATATCCTTATGGGGGTATAACCCTTTCACCTTGTCCGTTCATACGTTACCTAACAGATAACATCCTGGGTGAGGTTTGCCTATTATAAATGTAAGGGCCAACATACAACTGCCACTTTTTGTTTAATGCCTTAATTTTAGAGGATTTTGGGTGGGTACGTAATAGTACTTCCTGACCAATGTTAAATTCTGTAACCTTTCTTATCTTTTTGTTGAACTGTTTTCTCCTTATTTCTGCTAGTTCTTACATCTGTAGTAATGCTTGACGTACCTTTTCGTCTAGTGTTATTTCTTTCGTGGCTAATTTAGGTAAAGGTTTAACCCATTCGTCAAGTTCTGTGCCTTGAAACATTATCTCTGAAGCTGTAAAGCCCGTTGAAGTATGAATTAAATTATTTACAATATGCTGAAATGGGGCTATGTATTCTACCCATTTTGTCTGTTTATTTGGTATATAAATTCTTATAAAGCGATTATATTCTTTAAAATTTCTTTCAATTGGGCTCCATTCTGAGTGAAATTTGGATACCAATATAGGTTTTCCATTTATTACTAGTGATGTTTGTTGCATTATCAGTTAATATAATTATCGGTTTTCCCACTAGTGGTATGTAATCTTCCATCATGCGTTTGAGTATTGATCCTGACAGTACTGCATTTATAGCATACATTTTTAAGTACTTTGTGAAGACATCACAAAATGCGATCACGTATCTAACTCCTCCCCTAGCTCGTGGATGTGGTCCTGCTGCGTCCACGGAAACTAGTTCTCTTGGTCTAGTTGGAATGGTGGTGTGTAATACGTCCAAACAAGATCTATTAAGTTGTTTAACCTTCTGACATATTGTACACTTTTTCTATTATTTGTTCAATCCTGTGTCTGAGGTTCGGGAAGTAGCAATACGTTGATATTTTCGCTGTACATTTTGATACCCCATAGTGTCCCCATACTCTGTGTGTGTGTCTTATCAAATTGTCTATGTATTCTTCTGGGATGTATACAAAATGGTTCAAATGCCTCTGAGAACTACGGGACTTAACATCTGAGGTCATCAGTCCCCTAGAACTTATAACTACTTAAACCTAACTAACCTAAGGATATCACACACATCCATGCCCAAGGCAGGATTCAAACCTGCGTCCGTAGCGGTCGTGCGATTCCAAACTGAAGCGTCTAGAACCGCTCGGTCACACCGGCCAGCGGATGTATACACACCAGGTGTTGGAGAGTGGATTGCGCCTGTAGAAAAGAACATCGTTTGACAATGTCATTTGTGTCAATGTACTATTGTCATCTGCCTACAGTTTCTGCATAATAGTCTCCATCTATTGTCTTCCTTTTGTAGTTTGTTCATGTCTTGACACATCTTTCTGTGATATGGTTGGAATGTGCCATCATGCATCAGAAAAACTCTAAAATCGGAAGTCTGCTCGATCAACTCATTGAACTCGCTCAAGGCTTGTGGCAAGCACGATAATGCGTCGGCAATTACGTTCTGTTCACCCTTGATATGAATTATCTCGAAATCAAATTCCCGGAGGAATAAACACCAACGTTGCAATCCGCTTGTGCAGCAATTTATATATGAGTAAAAACGATAATGCCTAATGGCCACAAAACACTCGTGTATGCCTTCCCCACAGATAGTATTGGAACTTGCGGAAAGCCCACACTACAGCTAACGCTTAAAGTTCAGTTGCCGGATGGGTTCTTTCACATTCCGTTAACGTTCTACTGGCAAAACTAATTATGTTTACTTTGTTCTCCATTATAGTTTACTAATTGGAACAGACAAGAGCCTAATCCCTAACATGAGGCGTCCGTGCTCAAACAAAAGTTATAGTTCATGTTGGGATGCTTCAAAATTGGTGCGTTTATGAGTGCCTGTTTGATTTTTACGAACTCTTCTTCGCATTTTTATGTCTACAACCATGTGTGGTTTTTCCTTAAAATGTTGAGTAGGGAATCACTATTTAGTAACTTAGATAGCTTCTGCCAGCATGAATGAACGCAGTATGTTTTCTGCTATCACTATGTAGGGCTATTTGTCAATACGAAGCCTTCATGTCAACGGATCTTAAATACTTCACTCCATGAAATTTAAGCAATTGCTCATCTAAGTTTTCCGGCCTAGTGCGTATTGGTACGATGATCTTATTAATTTCCCGCGCATCAAGTACTAATCTGACTGAGCCGTCAGGTTTGCTAACAGCTACGATGGGACTGCAGTAGAGCGAATGCGAAGGTGCAATCACCTTCCACAGAACCATAATACTTTTTTTTTATTTTTTTTTTTATTTAGCGAACCGCTTCCTTCTTTGCCCTAGGTATCGCGTATTATTTATGGCAGTACGTTTTATGGGTGTAGACTTCCATTTTGTATTCATAATTTTTGATTATTGTCGGCTGTTTTCTAAAAATGTCTCGGTATTCATAAGTAAGCTCTGCTAGTTCATTTTGTTGAGTTTCTGGAAGACAAGTAAATTTTCCTACCTTCTTGTGGGCGGCCTGTTCGTTAATTATTTCCGTGTCTAATTGTTTGGGGAAAGCAATATCTATCAGTAGCACTTGTGGGTAAACTAGTTTTACTTCAGCTTTTTCTGTAATTGGCCATTACGCTCTATTGTTGACTTTACAAGATTGACCTTCACACTACGACTGCCCCCTCGAAAATAGCAAAGTCCACTGCCTATGTCGATGTTTACTTTATACTGCCGGAAAACTTCCATACCTAAAATTCAATTGACGATTAACTTGTCAACGATTAAGAATACACAGTTTATCGTGACATCGCTAATGGTAACAGGTATTTGCGTCTGCCACTTAATACTTTTTGACTTGTTACCCACAGCTGTCAAGATTTTACAATTTTCCGTTGGCAACACTGGTACTTTTAATGCTTTCGAAACTTCTTTAAATAAACTGTTAGAAATAATATTCGTAGATGCGCCTGTATCTATAATTACGTTGTTAATTACAGTTCCTATCTTTTTTGCTGTTATTACAGCGTGCACGCGGTCACTTACCTTGTTTGGTGCTTTCAACTCTTCTTCACATAGATCTTCTTCTACGGTAGCATCCTGATCATATGTTAAGAATAACTGAAACTTCCTGTCCGATTAGAATTGTGAGCCCGACCGAGACTCGAACAGCAAGCACAACTCGCGCCCGTGCTTCGGTAGCTCAGTTGGTAGAGCAATTGCCCGCGAAAGGCAAAGGTCCCGAGTTCGAGTCTCGGTCGGGGACACAGTTTTAATCTGCCCCCGGAGCAGACAACATTCCATTGGAACTACTCACGGCCTTGGGAGAGCCAGTCCTGACAAAACTCTACCATCTAGTGAGCAAGATGTATGAAACAGGCGAAATACCCTCAGACTTCAAGAAGAATATAATAATTCCAATCCCAAAGAAAGCAGGTGTTGACAGATGTGAAAATTACCGAACAATCAGTTTAATAAGCCACAGCTGCAAAATACTAACACGACTTATTTACAGACGAATGGAAAAACTAGTAGAAGCCGACCTCGGGGAAGATCAGTTTGGATTCCGTAGAAACACTGGAACACGTGAGGCAATACTGACCTTATCTTAGAAGAAAGATTAAGGAAAGGCAAACCTAGGTTTCTAGCATCTGTAGACTTAGAGAAAGCTTTTGACAATGTTGACTGGAATACTCTCTTTCAAATTCTACAGGTGGCAGGGGTAGAATACAGGGAGCGAAAGGCTATTTACAATTTGTACAGAAACCAGATGGCAGTTATAAGAGTCGAGGGGCATGAAAGGGAGGCAGTGGTTGGGAAGGGAGTGACACAGGATTGTAGCCTCTCCCCGATGTAATTCAATCTGTATATTGAGCAAGCAGTAAAGGAAACAAAAGAAAAATTTGGAGTAGGTATTAAAATCCATGGAAAAGAAATAAAAACTTCAAGGTTCGCCGGTGACATTGTAATTCTGTCAGTGACAGCAAGGGACTTGGAAGAGCAGTTGAATGGAATGGACAGTGTCTTGAGAGGAGTATGTAAGATGAACATCAACAAAAGCAAAACGAGGATAATGGAATGTAGTCGAATTAAGTCGGGTGATGCTGAGGGAATTAGATTAGGAAATGAGACACTTAAAGTAGTAAAGGAGTTTTGCTATTTGGGGAGCAAAATAACTGATGATGGTCGAAGTAGAGAGGATATAAAATGTAGACTGGCAATGCAAGGAAAGCGTTTCTGAAGAAGAGAAATTTGTTAACATCAAATATAGATTTAAGTGTCAGGAAGTCATTTCTGAAAGTATTTGTATGGAATGTAGCCATGTATGGAAGTGAAACATGGACGATAAATAGTTTGGACAAGAAGAGAATACAAGCTTTCGAAATGTGGTGCTACAGAATAAAGCTGAAGATTAGATGGGTAGATCACATAACTAATGAGGAAGTATTGAATAGGATTGGGGAGAAGAGAAGTTTGTGGCACAACTTGACCTGAAGAAGGGATCGGTTGGTAGGACATCAAGGGCTCAACAATTTAGCATTGGAGGGCAGCGTGGAAGGAAAAAATCGTAGAGGGAGACCAAGGGATGAATACACTAAGCAGATTCAGAAGGATGTAGGTTGCAGTAGGTACTGGGAGATGAAGAAGCTTGCACAGGATAGAGTAGCATGAAGAGGTGCATGAAACCAGTCTCAGGACTGAAGACCACAACAACAACAGTTTCATATCAGCGCACACTCAGTTGCAGAGTGAAAATCTTATTATGTTAAGAATAACTGTTCAAGATGTCACGTGTGCTTGTTTGTGCCCCCTGTTTACCGGGGGGTACAAAGGCGTTGCTTGATTACTGGACCGTTACCTTTACCAAATGTACTGAGTGGTTATTCTGTCGCCGATTAGTTTCCGGACCGCTGCGTGCAACATTTTCTTGCGGCCGGCCGTCGCTATTTCTCCTTGGTCGGTCATTCCTATTACTGTAACTATTGTAATTTTCATTGGTGTGCCGCCTTTCATCACGCGGACCTGACCAATCGTTCACGTGATTTCTATCATTTCCATACCGGTATGGACCGTAATCTGTATTATATCTTCAGTCTTCACATCTCTGTGGCGCGAATTCCTCCGATTTCCGTAATTCCGGTTTCCATTATTTGGCCTTGTCGCATACGGATGCCAACTGTGCTGGTTGTGTCG
Source organism: Schistocerca gregaria (assembly GCF_023897955.1). NCBI lineage: Eukaryota > Metazoa > Arthropoda > Insecta > Orthoptera > Acrididae > Schistocerca > Schistocerca gregaria. The sequence continues at coordinate 1,057,508,556 of NC_064920.1, forward strand.
AAATAATTTCTCAACCCGCCGTTTTTTTTTTAAGTTGAACGGTTGTGGGTTGAATACCTCACGTCGCAGTCTATGTTGGACCCCAGTACACCAATATTTCTCCAAGAACGCCCGTTCAAATTGTTCGTAGCTGACGCACTGTTCAGCCATGTCTGTGGCCCACAAAAGTGCGTCGCCTTGTGTGAAGCATACTACATATCTAATCTTCTGTGCCTCAGTCCAGTTTCTTGGTAAGACATTTGTAAATGCTCTTACGAATACGACTTGATGTGTTTTTCTGGATTTTGTGGAGAAAACTGGAAACTGTCTGTTTTAACAGACTCTCATCGACTAGAATCGTCGAGATGCAAGGCAGCACACGTACTGCATGTTGCAGCACCGCGGTTGGCGAATAGCCAGTGTTTACCTGCGCCGGTGCGTGCACATACGCCGGAGGAGCGCGTGATATTCTGCGTTATTGACATCGTAATCTGGCACGCCCCCCCCCCCCCCCCCCCCCCCCGCCCACCATCAACCATGGACCTTGCCGTTGGTGGGGAGGCTTGCGTGCCTCAACGATACAGATAGCCGTCGTAGGTGCAACCACAACGGAGGGGTATCTGTTGAGAGGCCAGACAAACGTGTGGTTCCTGAAGAGGGGCAGCAGCCTTTTCAGTAGTTGCAGGGGCAACAGTCTGGATGATTGACTGATCTGGCCCTGTAATATTAACCAAAACGACCTTGCTGTTGTGGTACTGCGAACGGTTGAAAGCAAGTGGAAACTAAAACCGTAATTTTCTCGAGGGCATCCAGCTTTTCTGTATGATTAAATGATGATGGCGTCCTCTTCGGTAAAATATTCCGGAGGTACAGTAGTCCCCCATTCGGATCTCCGGGCGGGGACTACTCAAGAGGACGTCGTTATCAAGAGAAAGAAAACTGGCGTTCTATGGATCAGAGCCTGGAATGTCAGATCCCTTAATCGGGCAGGTAGGTTAGAAAATTTAAAAAAGGGAATGGATAGGTTGAAGTTAGATTTACTGGGAATTAGTGATGTTCAGTGGCAGGAGGAACAGGGTAATAAACACAAAATCAAATAGGGGTAATGCAGGAGTAGATTTATTAATGAATAAAAAAAGTAGGAGTGTGGGTAAGCTGCTACAAACAGCATACTGAACACATTATTGTGGCCACTACTACAGTAGTACAAGTTTATATGCCAACTAGCTCTGCAGATGATGAAGAAATTGATGAAATGTATGATGAGATAAAAGAAATTATTCAGGTAGTGAAGGGAGAGGAAAATTTAATAGTCATGGGTGACTGGAATTCGACAGTAGGAAAAGGAAGAGAAGGAAACGTAGTAGGTGAATATGGACTGGGGCTAAGTAATGAAAGAGGAATCCGCCTGGTAGAATTTTGCACAGAGCATAACTTAATCATACCTTACACTTGGTTCAAGAATCATGAGAGAAGGTTGTATACATGGAAGAAACATGGAGTTACTAAAAGGTTTCAGATAGATTATATAATGGTAAGACAGAGATTTAGCAACCAGGTTTTAAATTGTAAGACATTTCCAGGGGCAGATGTGGACTCTGACCACAATCTATTGGTTATGAACTGTAGGTTAAAACTGAAGAAACTGCAAAAAGGTGGGAATTTAAGAAAATGGGACCTGGATAAACTGACTAAACCAGAGGTTGTACAGAGTTTCAGGGAGAGCATAAGGGAACAACCAGTGATTTTGCAGCACGACAATGCTCATTAAAATGAGAAGTCCTACCCCACCTGCAGTATTCTCTAGACATTGTGCTCCCTCTATCACATCATCAGTGGCGCATGGCCTGGTTGACCAACACCTCCGATCTCATGAAGAAGTCACAAATTCAACTGAGTCGTGGATCGCTTCAAAAGACGAACAATTTTTTCATGTGTGATTCGTACACTGCCTGAAAGATGGGAGAAAGTAGTGGCCAGTGATGGAAAATACTTTGAATGATACACATGTAACCAATTTCTTTCATTAAAGCCTCAAATGTTGGGGAAAAATGGTGGAAGTAAAGTTGTACACCTTGTATGTATTTATATTTTGTATTATTATGTCTCGTATGCTTTAACTAGTTATTATTGCATAGGTTTTATACCATTCCATAGTATACTATAACTTATTGACACTAGCTTTTAGTAATTTTCCTATTGTGTATTTTATTACTGCAGCGCTTAATATGTATACTATAGTTAACTGATACTAGATTATTGTACTATTATATCCCTACATGTATTACTACATCCTGTATTATATTATAATGACAAAGTGATTGATGGTGAATAAAAATTCTGGATTCTTAATTATCATGTATGTAAAAAATTAAATCAAGTTCAGATCTATTGATGGCAGTAATTTCTACTTAGATCAAGAATTGTAAGTTTGTGCTTGTGAATTGCAGCTACAGGAAATGTTATTTATAACTGTTATAGGATGTAGATCACCACGGGGACAATTTCAAATACTCTTGTCAAAATATGAGTCACTATTAAGCCACCTAAGAGACAAAAGGAAGCAAATGATGGCTGGATATTTTAATACTTTTTAAGAAGATTCATGTAAGAAGAATGTTTTGGAAATAAATGTCAACCAAAAACTTGTTCCCATGTTATAAAAATTGTAATGCATTGGGATAAAGATCACATTGAGATTTCGTCAGATTTTGAAAGAATACTACTCCAGAACCCCATTCAAAATGCACTCAATTGATGCTGAAGTATCTTGTGATCTGTGGATAGCACTGGCTCAGAAAAGCATGTCACCACCATTTTACACCCTTTTTTTCCCTTCTGCAATGTCGCTCAAGGCAATTTATCACAAATGCAGGTGGTGTCTAATTATTTATAAGTTAAAATTATTTATAAGTTAATTTATGATGTTAGATGTAGTTGTAATATGCCAGATCCAGTTCCAAAATGTAAATAATTGCTTGAAGAATGAGCTTGTCTCACTGGATATGACTGACATTATCAATGATCACAGCTAGGTTAGCATTACTGTTATTCGTTATGATAAATAGACTACTGAATACCGTAACTCCTACAACCATCAAAAAGAAACACAAAGTATATATATTTAAAAAAGTTGATAAAAATGCTCTTAATGCCTTTTTAAGAGACAGTCTGCACTCCTTCCAATCTGATCATGTAAGCGTAGAAAAGTTGTGGAATGATTTCAAAGAGATAGTGTCAACAGCAATTGAGAGATATATACCACATAAATTAATAAGTAATGGTACTGATCCCCCATGGTACACAAAACGGGTCAGTTCACTGTTGCAAAAGCAGAAAAAAAAGCATGCCAAATTTAAATGAACGCAAAATCCCCAAGACTGACAAAGCTTTGCAGAAGTTCGAAATGTAGCTCATACTTCAATATGAAATGCTTTCAATAATTTCTGCAATGAAACTCTGGCAGAAAACCCAAAGAGATTTGGGTCATACATAAAGCACACCAGTGGAAAGATGCACTCAATACCTTCACTGCATGATAGCAACAGTGAAGTCATTGATGACAGTGCCACTAACGCAGAGTTATTGAACATGATTTTCCGAAACTCCTTCACCAAAAAAGAATTCCAATCAAGAACAACTGCCAAGATGAGAAACATAGAAATAGATATCCTCAGTGTCACAAAGCAGCTTAAATCACTTAATAGAAGCAAGGCTTCCAGTCCAGATTGTATACTAGTCACGTTCCTCTCCATATTTAGCAATTATATACAACTGATCGCTAACAGAGAGATCCTTACCTAAAGACTGGAAAATTGCTCGAGTCACACCAATACCCAAAAAGGGAGGTAGGAATAATCCGTTAAATTACAGACCAATATCACTTACATCGATTTGCAGGAGGGTTTTGGAACATATACTGTATTCAAACATTATGAAGTACCTTGAAGAACATGATTTATTGACACGTAGTGAGCACGGATTCAGAAAATATCATTCTTGTGAAACACAACTCGCTCTTTTTACCCATGAAGTAATGAGTGCTGTTGACAGGGGATGTCAAATTGATTCGATATTTTTAGATTTCTGGAAGGCTTTTGACACCATGCCTCAGAAGCATCTTCTAACCAAACTGCATGCCTATCAAATATAGCCTCAGTTGTGTGACTGGATTCATGATTTCCTGTCAGAAAGGTCACAGTTTGAAGCAATAGACAGAAAGCCATTGAGTAAAACAGAAATAATATCTGGCATTCCCCCAAAAGAAAGACTTACACTATCCTTTGCTCAACCTATCTTTGGCACAGAAAGGGGTAAAATATGCTGCTGTAAAAATGTTCGACAAATTACGAGATGAAATAAGGTGTCTGACAGACAGCAGTAATAGCTTCAAAAATAAATTGAAATCATATCTCCTTGACAACTCTTTCTATACCATAGATGGATTCTTGAATAGAAATAAATAAATCTATAAAAATAGTATATACATTTTGTGCCATTTTAGGGAATGGGGTAAATAATAGAAATATTAATCTTTAACTCTGTATTATAATATACACATATATATATTTTTTTAAAAATGTTTCATATGTGCATTTCTTGTGCACTTGACTTGTTCCACATCATAACTGCTACCGTACTGTGGGACTGATCAATGGAACACAACCAACTAACTAACTAACTAACTAACTAACTAACTAACTATCTGTATGGTGCAAAAAGTGGCAATTGACCCTGTATAAAGAAAAATGTGAAGTTATTCACATGAGTACTAAAAGAAATCCACAAAATTTTGATTACACGATAAGCCACACAAATCTAAATGCTGTAAATTCAACTAAATACTTAGGGATTACAATTACAAACACCCTAAATTGGAATGATCACATAGGTAATGTTGTGTGTAGAGCCAACCAATTGGCAGAACAATTAGAAGATGCAACAGGTCTACTAAAGAGACTGCTTACACCATACTTGTCCACCCTATTCTGGAGTATTGCTGTGCAGTGTGGGGTCTGCATCAGATGGGACTGACAGGTGACATTGAAAAAGTATGAAGAAGGGCAGCTCATTTTGTATTTTTGTGAAGTAGGGGAGATAGTGCCACAGACATGATATGTGAATTGGAGTGAAAATCATTAAAACAAAGGTGTTTTTCTTTGCGACAGGATCTTCTCATGAAATTTCAATCACCAGTTTTCTTCTCGAATTGTGAAAACATTCTGTTGGCACCCACCTACATAAGGAGAAATGATCATCACAATAAAATAAGATAAATCAGGGCTTGCACAAAAATATTTAAGTGCTCGTTTTTCCTGCATGCCATTCGAAACTGGAAAAGTAGAGAGACAGCTTGAAGGTAGTTCATTCAACCCTCTGCCAGGCACTTTATTGTGAATGGCAGAGTAATCACAGAGACGTAGATGTAGACTACTCAGACTTCTATGAATTTGGAAGGAATGCCTCCATAAGATGAGTTTGTTTATAAAACGTTATCACTTAGTGAAATATTTTAATCACACACAGAGGAACCAAGCATAGATCTGATGATATGTTAATTCTCTGGGTACAAGGGTTCAAAATGGCTCTGAGCACTATGGGACTTAACTTCTGATGTCATCAGTCCCCTAGAACTTAGAACTACTTAAACCTAACTAATCTAAGGACATCACACACATCCATGCCCGAGGCAGGATTCCACCCGCAACTGTAGCGCCTAGAACCGCTCGGCCACCCCGGCCAGCAGTACAAGAGCATGGTGCAATTACCAAGTTTATGATTTTGGATGATTTTAATCCATTGTATTAGTTTTAATAGAAAAGACAACACGTGGCTTCATTTGGATTACTGGTAGTGTCCAATGAACAAACGTGCATCTGGAGAAAATAGTTTGTTTGGGCTCCAATACAATTAATTTATATCATTTACAGACAATAGAAATCAATTATATTAGATAGAAGACTTCAGTTTTGATATCCTGTAAACTTGAAATGTGCAGTTTGTAATGTGTAACAACTTTCTAAGTACCCTGTCAATATGAAGCCATTAGCCACTTGTTAAGAAGTCACATAAACATTACTCTGATGCAATTATGCACCACCAGCTTTACACTGTCAAGCGAAATTAACAAAGGTGTTGTGCCATTTCTAAAAGATCTGCATATTTTTGATTTCTGCTCCGAAGTGCCAGATCATAAGCAGTCATATTTTCATTGTCTTGTGCACTAGCATCAGCACCTGCATGAAGCAAAATGTCTGGAACTGATGAGTTCATTAGGTGCCAATTGTCACTTGCAGCCACTAGAATGAGGGATGTCCTCCCTTTTGCATCTCTTTGATCCACAGGAGTTTGTATCTCTTCTAAAAAATATTTGATGACCGCACAATTTCCAGACAGAACTGCACGATGAAAGGCAGAGTATCCTTCATTATCAAAGGTGTCTACACTTTTCCCCATGTTCAATACCTGCTTCAACATTTCCACACTGGTTTCAGCTGCAACATGTAGCAGGGTTGTCTTGTGTTCAGGGTCCCACCAACAGTCCAATAGGTCCATCCCCATGGAAATCAGGTGCTCCAGTATCTGTTTACAGTGTAACACAAAGTATGAAAAAAATTAATTCTAGAAACAATAGGTTGATTTAGTTACAAATTTTACATGTAGTATTGTTAAGAATATTGAAATATCACAGTTAACTTCTTGTGTGACTTCTAATCAATGTTTATCAGCATATTTTATTTCTAGTTGTTGATTTATCGTCTGTAGATTCACTTCAAAAATTTTTCTTGTAATTAATACAACAAGATCACATACTGGGACTACATTTAAACCAAACCTAAAATCATATCTTGTACATGGATGTCTATATTCACAGAAATAATTCTAAGATAACAAGTTGAAAAATCTCCTTGATCAGTAGCATTTGAAAACCAAATTTGAATGACATACTATATTGACACTTTTAATATTTCCAATTAGTACAGAAAGTCCACATGGTATTATTGGCAATAAACAAATTTACTAAGCTAATCAGAGGAGATATTGACCATGTGATGAAATGCTGTAGGCATGTGTGATAGTACCCTCAAAAATGTGCATAGAATGGTGGTATTGATGCAGAGATTTACTGCTTAGTCTCACACAAATGTACTGCAGAAAAATGACAGTGAGACTGAAGACATTGTATTTAATTTGAATGCTCCCGGTCATGATAACAAAAGTGCCAAACTATTACCATGTGGTAATTTCTTCCCCTTGCAGTAGATGAGGAAATAGTAGCACCAACACATTAGCTTGTTGAACACAATTTTATTTGCGAATTCTGAGCACACAAAACACAGTATGCAAACCAACCAGTGCATGAAAACAAAAAATAAGTTGAACCAAAGAGTCTGTTAGGTCAAAGCACAAAGGTGCTGTATGAGTGGTTGATAGTCACCACAAGAATTTCACTTAGACATGATGATGCCCACAGAGGTAAATTATATGGCATACAAGCACATGCTATCTGTCTGATGTACTAGCTGCTGAGCACTGGCAATAAAGTACATCTATTACATTCATCTTTTGCATTCTTACACTCCCATCTGAGTTATGGACTGCTACTATGGGGTAATTATGTAGCCTCAAAATTAGTGGTTTGAATCGCAAAATGAAGATATCAGGTGCATTTCAGGACTTAACCTGTGTTAATCACATAGAGATTATTTCAAACAACTAAATGTAATAAAAGTACCTAGCCTGTAGCCTATATCCATAACTACCTTTTTTAGTTATAGAAAACTTAAGTATAACTTGAGGACAATCCAACACCAGAACACAAGATGTGGGCATACAATTAATGTGTCATATGTTAGATTGGCAAAGACCCATAACAGATACAAATATCCTGGTCTTGTCTACTTCAAAAAAAATTGGCTGAAAATGTCTGCACAGTATCAGTAAATAGATTTAAAACTAGTATTGTGAAATTGATGAAAAGTAAATTGTTACACTCTTCTCAAGCATTTTTTTAAGTGTGTGGTAAATGATTTTCTTTCATTAAACTATAAATAAACAGGAGACTTTATTTTATAACCATTTTATTTAATGTAACTATTTTATTACTGTCTAATATTTCTTGTGAATTACCTTTTTAATTACTAATTGCCTTTGTGATATATTTACCTATATAGAGAATTTTTCTTGCAATTGCTCTAATCTGTAATTATTTGTTGTTATTGTCATTTACTTAATTATACAGTGTATCTATCTTGTACTTACTGACATATTCTGACACCTGACAATGTACTTAAAGGGGAAAATTGCTATTTCAGACAATTGAAACTCCAGGTAGGAATATCAACAATGTAGGAAAAGATACTGTTAATTATTGTAAAGATGGCACATTAAACTACAAGACACCTACACTTAGTTTTAAGCCACCACCTTTGCCAGAAAAAGAGAAACATACACCATTCATCCAGACAAGCAAGCATACCTCACGCATGCATATATTCCAAATCCAGCAGTTCGGGCCAGACTACAACTATCACGTGGAATAGAAGCAGCAATCTGGAGGGGGTATAGAAGAGGAAGGATCAGAAAAGCTGGTAGTGGAGGGGAGGATCCACATGGCTTGGACAGTGAAGCAGCACTGAAAACAAGAACATTATGTTCAGCTGGATGTTGTGCCACAGAGTAGACTACTTTGCTCTTGGCCACAGTTTGGTAGTGGTCTTTCATGCTGGGGGACAGCTGTTTGGTAGTCATACCAATATAAAAAGCTGTGCAAGGATTTCAGCAGACATGACAATTGACATGGCTGGTTTCACAGCTGGCCCATCCTCTGATGGCATAGGATAAACCTGAGAAAGGACTGGAACAGGAAAAGCTGGGTGTGTGGATTGGTCATCTCTTGATGCACCTACATCTTACACTGGGATATGATGCTTCTGTCCAGGGGTTGGACTGGGAGTGGCATGGGGATGGACTAGTATGTCACAGAGTTTGGATTGGCTATGGAACACCACTTTAGTATGAGTGGGAAGGGCCTCTCGTGACATCCCTCATTTCAGTGCATGATGATACTTAATCAAAGCCCTGGTGAAGGATATGGTTTAATTGTTCCAGTCCGGGGTGATATTGGGTGTTGAAGAGAACACTCCTTTATGGCTGGTTGTTTGGGGTGGTTGGAGGATTGGGGGTGCCAGGTCAAATGTCATGGGAGATCTGTTTGCACACTACATTTGAGGGATAGTCCTGTCTGTGAAGGCCTTAATGAGACTGTCAGCATATTTGGTAAGAGTGTTCTTGTCACTGCCAATATGCTGTCCTCGGGTGGCTAGGCTGTATGGGAGGGATTTTTTGGTGTGAAAGGGATGACAGCTGTGGAAATGCAGATACTGTTGGTGATTGACAGGTTTAATGTGGTCGCAGGTACAGATAGTGCCACCTAAGAAGGTGGAACTCTGGGTTGAGGAGGACCAGATGAAGTGGAAGGGAGAGAACATGTTGAGGTTGTGAAGGAATGAAGATTGGGTGTCTTGGCCCTGAGTTCAGATCATGAGGATATCATCAATGAACCTGAAGCAGACTAGGGGTTTGGCATTTTGGGAGGCTAGGAAGGTCTCCTTTAGATGGCCCGTAAACTAGTTGGCATACAAGGGTGCCATGCGGACCCATGGCTGTGCTGTGGATATGTTTGTATACATTCCCTTCAAAGGAGAAGTATTTGTGGGTTAGTATAAAGTTAGTAAGATGTATGATGAATGAGGTAGTGTGTTTGGAGTCTGAAGGATGTTTAGGAAGGTAGTATTCAATAGGGTTATAACCATGATCATTAGGGATGTAGATGTATAGGGACGTGGTGTCAACAGTGATGAGTAGGGATTCAGGAGGTAAAGGAGTGAGGATGCTAGAGAGTTGGTGAAAGAAGTGGTTGTATCTTCGGCATGAGAGTAGATTACAGGGGATTGGTTAGTGGTTTTAGTCAATGAGGGCTGAAGTTTTTCCAGTGGGGGCACATTAAAGAAAGAAAACTTGCGTGACTGGAATTTGAGAGTAGGAAAAGGAAAAGAAGGAAACATAGTAGGTGAATATGGATTGGGGCTAATAAACGAAAGAGGAAGGCATCTGGTAGAATTTTGCACAGAGCATAACTTAATCATAGCTAACACTTAGTTCAAGAATCATAAAAGATGGTTGTATACATGGAAGAATCCTAGAAATACTAGAAGTTATAAGATAGATTATATAATGGTAGGACAGAGATTTAGGAATCAGGTTTTAAATTGTAAGACATTTCCAGGGGCAGATGTGGACTCTGACCACAAACTATTGGTTATGAACTGTAGATTAAAACTGAAGAAACTGCAAAAAGGTGGGAATTTAAGGAGATGGGACCTGGACAAACTGATTAAACCAAGGGTTGTACGGGGTTTCAGGGAGAGCATAAAGGAACAATTGTCATGAATGGGGGAAAGAAATACAGTAGAAGAAGAATGGGTAGCTTTGAGGGATGAAGTAGTGAAGGCAGCAGAGGATCAAGTAGGTAAAAAGATGAGGGCTAGTAGAAATCCTTGGGTAACAGAAGAAATATTGAATTTAATTGATGAAAGGAGAAAATATAAAAATGCAGTAAATGAAGCAGGCAAAAAGGAATACAAACGTCTCAAAAATGAGATCGACAGGAAGTGTAAAATGTCTAAGCAGGGATGGCTAGAGGAGAAATGTAAGGATGTAGAGGCTTATCTCACTAGGGGTAAAATAGATACTGCCTACAGGAAAATTAAAGAGACCTTTGGAGAAAAGAGAACCACTTGTATGAATATCGAGAGCTCAGATGGAAACTCAGTTCTAAGCAAAGAAGGGAAAGCAGAAAGGTGGAAGGAGTATATAGAGGGTCTATACAAGGGCAATGTGCTTGAGGACAATATTTTGGAAATGGAAGAGGATATAGATGAAGATGAAATGGGAGATACAATACTGCGTAAAGTGTTTGACAGCACACTGAAAGACCTGAGTTGAAACAAGGCCCCGGGAGTAGACAACATTCCATTAGAACTACTGACCTGACGGCCTTGGGAGAGCAAGTGCTGACAAAACTCTACCATCTGGTGAGCAAGATGTATGAGACAGGTGAAATACCCTCAGACTTCTAGAAGAATATAATAATTCCAATCCCAAAGAAATTAGGTGTTGACAGATGTGAAAATTACCCAACAATCAGTTTAATAAGCCACAGCTGCAATAACTAACGGGAATTCTTTACAGCCGAATGGAAAAACAAGTAGAAGCCGACCTTGGGCAAGATCAGTTTGGATTCCGTAGAAATATTGGAACATGTGAGGCAATACTGACCTTACGACTTATCTTAGAAGAAAGATTAAGGAAAGGCAAACCTACGTTTCTAGCATTTGTAGACTTAGAGAAAGCTTTTGACAATGTTGACTGGAATACTCTCTTTCAAATTCTAAGGGAGGCAGGGGTAAAATACAGGGAGCAAAAGGTTATTTACAATTTGTACAGAAACCAGATGGCCGTTATAAAGAGTCGAGGGACATGAAAGGGAAGCAGCGGTTGGGAAAGGAGTGAGACAGGGTTGTAGCCTCTCCCCGATGTTATCAATATTGAGCAAGCAGTAAAGGAAACAAAAGAAAAATCCGGAGTAGGTATTAAAATCCATGGAGAAGAAATCAAAACTTTGAGGTTCGCTGATAACATTGTAATTCTGTCAGAGACAGCAAAGGACTTGGAAGAGCAGTTGAACGGAATGGACAGTGTCTTGATAGGAGGATATAAGATGAACATCAACAAAAGCAAAATGAGGATAATGGAATGTAGTCGAATTAAGTCGGGTGATGCTGAGGGAATTAGATTAGGAAATGGGACACTTAAAGTAGTAAAGGAGTTTTGCTATTTGGAGAGCAAAATAACTGATGATGGTCGAAGTAGAAAAGATATATAATGTAGACTGGCAATGGCAGGGAAAGAGTTTTAGAAGAGAAATTTGTTAACATCAAGGAAACGGTTTCTGAAAATATTTGTATGGAGTGTAGCCATGTATGGAAGTGAAACATGGATGATAATTAGTTTGGACAAGAAGAGAAAAGGAGCTTTTGAAATGTGGTGCTACAGAAGAATGCTGAAGATTAGATGGGTAGATCACATAACTAATGAGGAGGTATTGAATAGAATTGGGGAGAAGAGGAGTTTGTGGCACAACTTGACAAGAAGAAGGGACCGGTTGGTAGGACATGTTCTGAGGCATCAAGGGATCACAAATTTAGAATTGGAGGGCGGCGTTGAGGGTAAAAATCATTGAGGGAGACCATGAGATGAATACACCAAGCAGGTTCAGAAGGATGTAGGTTGCAGTAAGTACTGGGAGATGAAGAAGCTTGAACAGGATAGAGAAGCATGGAGAGGTGCATCAAACCAGTCTCAGGACTGAAGACCACAAAAGCAATAACACATTAACCAGCCACAATAGGATGTCCAGGATTGTTGGGTTTGTGGATTTTGGGGAGCATGTAGAAGGTGGGTGTGTGGTGTGTCATTGTGGTGAGGCTTCAAGCAGGGACTGGGGGTTGCATTGGACTATGGGAATGGAATCATGCTGGAAGAGTTTATAGGTGGAAGAGTCAGATAACTGGCAGAGGCCATCTTCCAGGTGGTCACTGTGATTCTGAGGTTGTGTATGGCACCAACTGAACCAAATCCTTCAGCAGGGCTTTGATTACATATCACCAAGCCCTGAAATGAAGGACATCCACAAAATTCCTTCCCACCCCTCCTAAAGAGGAGTTCCGTAGCCAACCCAACCTCCACAGCATCTTAGTCCATCCCCATGGCATGTCCAATCCCAAACCTCTGCCACAATTATCATATTCCTGTGGAAGACGCAGGTGCAACAAGACCTGACCAATCCATGCATCCAGCTCTCCCTGTTCCAGCCCTTTACTCCTGTCTTGGGTTTATCCTACCCCATCAGATGCTTGGCCACCTGTGAAACCAGCCATGCCATTTGTCAGGTCTGCTGAAATCCTTGCACAGCTTTTTATATTGGTATGACTACCAAACAGCTGTCCACTAGCATGACTACCAAACAGCTGTCCACTAGCATGAAAGACCATAATCAAACTGTGGCCAAGAGCAAAGTAGACTACCCTGTGGCACAACATGCAGCTGAACATAACATTCTTGATTTCAATGGCTGCTTCACTATCCGAGCCATCTGGATCTTCCCCTCCACCACCAGCTTTTCTGAACTGTGCAGATGTCGGTTATCATGACAACACAGTCTCTGTTCCCATAACTGTTCCAGCCTCAGCCTCTGGTAAAACATTGTTCCCACACCCTCCACCCAACAGTTTTGACCTGCTCTGTCCCATCACCTCCTCCTCTTCTCATCTCTCACCCTTTTCATTTGCCAACCTCTTCCAATGCACTTACACATCTTTCCCCACTTCTCACCTTTTTTCACCCCACTTTGCCTACCTCTCTGCTCCACAACCTCTCGATGCTGTACCTGTTGGCATTCTAGTCCCTGCACACACCGAGCGAGGTGGCGCAGTGATTAGACACTGGACTCGCATTCGGGAGGACGACGGTTCAATCCCGCGTCCGGCCATCCTGATTTAAGTTTTCCGTGATTTCCTTAAATCACTCCAGGCAAATACCGGGATGGTTCCTTTCAAAGGGCACGGCCGACTTCCTTCCCCTTCCTTCCCTAATCCGACGAGACCGATGACCTCGCTGTCTGGTCTCCTTCCCCAAACAACCCCCCCCCCCCTGCACACTCTGCCAGAGAACACTCCTCTCCCCCCCCCCCCCCCACCCCACCCGCACATTGCTATTCCTTCCCCTTCCGTGCCCCCTCCAGATTGCAGCTTCCATCCCACAAGACAGTTACAGTCGTGCCAGAACTGAAGGATTTGGCAGTCATGTGTGCATGAGTGTGTTTGCTTGAGTGAATGAATGGTGTGTGTTTTTTTTCTTTTTCTGGCAAAGGCTGTGGCTGAAAGGTTATATGTTAGTGTCTTTTAATTGTGCCTATCTGCAACTTAATGTGTCACCTTTCAAGCATTTGTATTTTGTATTTACCTGTAAAAACATTTCATTCAGATACAAAAAGTGGGGTGAGAGATTAATTTGTATCAGACAAATAACAAATTTGGCAGCTGGTTGTGCTACAGGCCTTATCCACACAAATCAGTAGAAATCTTAAAACACCTCAATTTTATGGAATAGTATAGTGACACTAGCGTGCAAAATAACTTGTTCAAAGTCTTTAATGACCCTAGCACTGAAAGAATGTAAAACATCTTCATATATCTTTAACTTGGTAAATTTTTGTGCTGTTTTGGGTTTGTAAGATATCCCATAATAATTAGAATAATGTGGTCTTAGTAAAATAATACAAGACACCATTTACATCATAAATTAAGTTTTAGTGTGACCTGTGGACTATCTTCTCACACATTATTACTCACCACTTAACACCAACCTAACCTTTACCAGAAACTAACTGCGTGAATGCTTATATGCAGATTGTGGAGAAAAGCAGGAACCAACAACCCTATTCCTTTTATTTAAATTGAAACATAGGTTGAAGAAAGGCAAACTCAGACTCTTAGCATTTGTAATTTTAGAAAAAAGATTTTGACAGTTTTGAATGAAATACAGTCTTTGAAATTCTTTTGTGCTGAAATGTATGTATGTATAAACAATTATGGGAACAGTTTGATGCGTATACAGTTATCCGTATTCCTGTTTCCCATATTGGTGACTCTGAAGCTTCCACGTCTTCCCCGACTTCTGCGCTGGCTGTGTGGAATCAACAGATTTTACATTCAATGCCATGGCTGCCTCACCCAACGTTTTATATGAGGATCTGGAGGCTCAGGTACTAGTACCAGGCCACTCCAATCCCCTGCCAACAGTTGTTTTGCTGCTAATGGACAGTGATTCGCGATCTCCAACAAACTTAACTCAAAATTTGCTGCTCTACAATGGCCAAGTTTTATGCCGTTACCTCAAACAATGGACTCAGGTTTCATGCTGCTGGACTGTACATGCCAACATGTGAAAGGTAAAGAGGATGATTTCCAGAATTGTGTAACGTTCGATCACTCATGTAGTGTTCAAAGGGACTCAAATTTGCACACATGCTTTGATCCTCTATGCGTGCTTTGATCCTCTATGCGCCGCAATGTCGGATACAGTAGTGCCATGTGCAATGCCACCATTCATGCAAAACACACACAGAGTCAACTGCTATCAAGCTACGCCAGTTTTGCCTTCCTCATAATTTAATAACGGACATTTTTATGCATCAAGTTCGCCTGACTCAAACACCAAATCTGTCGCCTTGTTTCTTGACCACGTGGGTTTGAGCACACTCAACAGCGCTTTGCCATCCAGGAACGTTGTACCATGACAATGTGAACACCAGCAGGTTTCACCAGTGATTTATGGTCCTACCACACAGGGTGCATTTCCAATGTGCACAGAAAACTCTCACTGTTGACATACCAAGTACCAACCCCCCCCCCCCCCCCCTACCCCCCTTCACTCACGAGAGCCCCGATTAAGACCATACAGCTGCTTGCTCCTTCCGCACTACCATGTGCGCCTGCCACGCCGGCCTTCCGCGTCATTTCCGAGTTTGGACAATTTATGTACTGTGCCTTTACCCTCCAGTCCAGTTTACGGGCCTACCTCACATGCTGCTCATCTGTTCATTCCCAAGGTACCGACCATGCCTGCCGTGTTGTGCTTAAGCCTGCCATGTCGTGCTTACGTGACTCATCAGCAACATTGCAACCGCATGGTTTGCACTTGTGGAGCACCTTTTCGACTTACATCAGGTGACCGATGACAACTAAATTTCTATGTAATTTGTAACCTCCTCCTTTCGCCACCGCTGCCGCCAAAATAGAAGCTCACCAAGAAGACAATATTGGAGCGACTCACTCGCTCACCACAGGAATTAATAATCAAGATTCTGTACGAGGAATACCTGGGGGACCGCACTCTGACACAACTCTGGTGCCGCCTTTGGCTACTTGTGAATAAACACATGATGCCGGACGTTACCCTGTGCATGGTATGGTCTGCCAAGTTACCTACTGACCTGCAGATAGACCTGCTACCACACTCCTTCGAGTCTATCGGCTCTCACCTTCGCATCACAAATCAGCTGTTTGCACTACTGTGACAAAAGCAACCAGCACACCTCTCACCGCTGGTTGGCACTACGACGCCTGTTTACTGGCTGTCTGCTGGCAGAGGCAGGGCTCGTTCCACCTCCACACCATCTACACCACTGGGTAATACTTATTTGCTCTCTCCTCTTTCCGAGCACTCAAGAACTGCACATGCACCATATGTCCCGGTTTACATTCCGGAAAGACAACGAGGAGAAACCTCCTCCACTGTCACAATCACCGTCACCTCCACATCCATACTGTTAGTGCCACAAGATTTTCGGGTATGAGGCCAAGACCTGCAGATTATCTTGCCAGCATCCAAATGCTGACTGCAGGATCTAAAAGACGTCACATCCTGTGGGGAACTTCACAAGCATACTCAAACATTGCACTCCATCCATTCGTCCTCTTGGCTGAGCGGTCGTTTATATTAGACTAGCATTTCGCCCCAACTTGTTTTCCTAGTCGACACAGGTGCTGACGTGTCCATCATACCTACATCGTTGGCTCCACCTGTTTTTTCACCAACAAAGTTGCTTCTACGCACTGCCAACGAATCAACATTACAAACTGTCGGCTCTGCTGAAGTTACGGAGCATCTTATTTCCTTCTCTACATTTCCCATGGACTTTTTATATCACTGACATTCATGAACCAATTCTCGGTATATATTTCTTGTCCCATTACTAACTCTCCCGAACATAGTCCAAGGCTCAGTGCTACACCACCCTTCTGACACTCAGATACCTTATTCAGGCAATTATGCTCGCCGTTCTGTTTCTGTCGCGACTTGTGATTTGGTTCACGAGTGCTCCACCCTCATGGACAAAATTGTGATCTGTGTCACTAATTTACTGTCACAGTATGACACAGTGGCACAACTCCGTCAGCAAAACGACGAGTTGAAACAACGCATTGCTCACACTTTTGACGAGCTCACTGCAGCTGCTGCAACTGCAATACACAGTTCCTTCACCTGATTGACCTTCATCAGCAGACACTAGCATGGACACTCATCATGTTAGTTCAAAAACATTCATTGCATGTGACGATTTGCTTTCAGTGGCCTTTGCACCCGCAACATGCCCACTATGTGTGTGGTATGTTTCAAACAGTGCTTCTAATGACAGTCGGTGCGCAATGTGAACATGCCCACCGTGCTAGCAGCTGCCCTGCATTTTGGTAACCATTCCCCCTCTCTTGTGCACCAACCACATGATTCGGCCGCCATCACTGTTCCCCGCATGACGCCAATACCTCTCTTCCCCGCACCAGTTACCCAAGGCAAAGCTAACAACAGACAGTCACTGCGTGCCCCAATTCGATCCTTGCTACACGCACCCAACCTCTCCAAACAAGCGCATACCGCACTCACATTATAGGCATGTGACTTTCACGCTACCTTTTCCCACTTGTGCTAATGGCTACGCCTCATTGTGCCCCACTCATCCCAAAACTTCATGTCAGGACATTACTCAGTCTCATGTGCAGTTCTCAGTCTCTTCCGTCACTGATGGAATGACACACAAGATAATTACCACTGCCAGCCCACCTATTAGCCACAAGGTTAGACGCCTCAACCCCATTAAGTTGTGTGTGGCCCAGTTTCACCTCTTCATTTCTTCTCCACAAAAGTGTCTACAGCACAGAAGAAATATTCCCCTTTTGATAGAGAACTGGCGGTTTATGAAGCTGTCAAACATTTTCACCCTGACATTAAGAGCCATTCTTTCTTCATCCTTACTGACCACAAACCACTGCCGGATGCCTTCTACAACCCTCCCGAGGACCCACCCCCTCAGCGTTTCCAACACTTTGACCTGGTCTCTCAATTTACTACAGACGCATGCTACATCGAAGGCACAGAAAACATCCTTGGTGATTTCTTTTCGCGGATCAATACTGTCTCATGCATCATCGATTTATCTGAGCTCACCACTCTCCAGGCCTCTGACGAGAAATCTCAAGCTCTCCTCACGTATCCTCCGACATTGCTTGTGTTTACCAAAGCCACGTTCCCCGGTGTTTCGGATGAAGTGTGGTGTGACTCATCTACCTGCACTCTCTGGCCGTTGCTCCCTCCCACATTGCACTGACAAGCCTTCGACACCTTACATAACATTGCCCACCCTGGCATCTGCGTCAACACATGCCTCGTCACTGAGCATTTTGTTTGGATAAATGTTAAGCAGGACTGTCAAACCTGGGAACGCAGCTGCATTTCCTGCCAATGCAACAAAATCAGACATCTCCCCCACCGGCAAGTTTGACATTCTGCAAGGACGTTTTTGTCATGTACATATCGACCTAATCAACCCTCTGCCACTATCAGAGGGCCACAGATATATACTCTCCAAAATTGACCACATGTCTCATTGGGTGGAAGCTGTTCCTTTACCCAACATCACAGCAGAAACTGTTGCCAAGGTCGGCAGTAGGAGTCTGCACTTTTCATGATTATATGTAACCTTTGCGGTGTTAAAAATGTTCAGACAGCCTACCACCCGCAAGGCAACCATTTAGTGGAACAATGACACTGCAGGCTTAAAACAGCACTCAGGTCCCATGATTGCCTCTGGTCTGAGGCACTTCCTTGGGCGTTTATTGGTCTCCATTCGACCTTTACACCTGACTTACATGGAACCATCTCCAAAGTTGTTTTCAGGGAGAACCAGGTTTTACCTGGGGAACTTATCCTGCCTCAAGCACCTGAGGATTTCCCCACCTCCCCAGACTTTATTAGTAGAATGTGCACCCACTTTAGACGCGCAAGGCTACACCCCACTGCCAGTTATTCCCCACCGGAAACTTTTTCCATTGTCTAGCCCGATAATGAGTTAGCTCATCCCATGGTAGGGTCTTCTCCTTCTGATGATTCGTCACCGCAGTTTGTGGGTTTCCCAAGCTTGTAATCATCAACCCCATGCACAGGTTCTGATGACGTTTCATCTACTGGAGATACTCGCCCACGACTTTCAACTTGTGCTGCAATGTACCACCTAACTGCATCAACAACATGTTGATTGTCATTTTCGACAACAGTGTGCTCGTGCTCCTGACAGATTCTGCAGACTCAACACTCAAACAGGAACTAGACGTCAAGATAGTGCACAGCCTGTCCCTCCCCCAAGTGTGCATTCCATCAAGTGTTCGTGCTTTCATCTCCTCAGATGGCTCAATCTGCATTAGGGGCAGGCATGCTTGCATGCTGTACCCCTCCCCACACCTCTACTCCCGGGCCGGCCGATGCATCATCCAACCCTGCTAGCTGTCTGATTATGATGTGGACCTGCAGCCCATCACCGCGCCTTTGCATGCTGTCCTGACTGAGATGGAGCTTCCAGTCATGCACCTGCCGCCCTGCATACTACTTACTCTGCTTTGGACCCTAACTGCTCTGACGAGCTGCCATGTTAATGTTCCAGTCAGCCTTTGTACCTTGTACAGTGTACACATGTATCTTTCTTTGTGGTGAAATACATGTATGTAGAAACATTTATGGGAACAGTTTGTTGTATATACAGTTACCCGTATTTCTGTTTCCCATAAGAGCAACAAATGTTGTCCAAACCTTGTACAGAAAGCAGATTGCAATTCTAAGCGTCACAGGTCTTGGAAGGCAGGCAGTAATTGAGAAAGGATTGAGACTGTGTTGTTATTCAGTTAGTTGCATTCACAATGCAGTAAAGAAGACAAAAGAGAAATTTGTAAAAATGAATATATATTATGGGAGAATAAATAAAACCTTCACTGTTTGCTGACGTAACAAGAATTTTTTCAGAAATGACAAATACAAGGTGAACTGAACTGAATGAGTGGTTGTCTTGAAAGGAGGTTATAAAAAGAGACATAAATAAAACAAGAATAAAGATGTGAGATTGAATTAAGGAATGTGATGCTGAGGGGGGGTTTAGAAAATTAGGAACTGAAAGTTGCAAACAATTACAGAGATTAGAGTCCACACAGAGGCTTACCAGCAATCAGTCTTCCCACACACCATCTGTGATTGGAACAAAGAAATAGGCAAAGCGAAAGAGGTATAAAAAGTACCCTCCGCCCCCCAACAATATATCATATGGTGGGGCTTGTGTAATATAGATGCAAATATGGAGTATAAAAATAAACATAAGAATAAGCATATGGCTCCATAAATTTTTCCAGTGTAGTAATTCTTTGAATTCATTTTGGATCGACGACTAGAACATCTCGTCATCTGGACACAATATTTCAGTGGTCCACTTGGCCCCATCTTCATGTGAGTGGGCCATCACACTATCTCACCAGAACAGAAATCAAACATGCCACAGCAGCTCCTTTATACACTGACTGTGGGTCCATCAAGCATGCACAAAAGTAACTGCACTCTAGCAACAAGCACAACAGCACACCTGTGGTGAAAGGTCACAGGAACGGTAAATTGATATCAAACACTACTGACAGTTTTTGAAGACCAAGACAAGGACCATTGTTTCTCAATGTCAAACAGAACAGGCGTCCAACTCTAACTTAAAGGATACCCCTT
The DNA here is from genome assembly GCF_023897955.1 of Schistocerca gregaria. NCBI lineage: Eukaryota > Metazoa > Arthropoda > Insecta > Orthoptera > Acrididae > Schistocerca > Schistocerca gregaria. The sequence goes on from NC_064920.1 coordinate 1,057,529,250, forward strand.
ATCTCTGTTTATAACATTGCCAGATAGCCATATTTCAATGGCTTCTTTCACTACACAGTTACAATACCGTGATGCAGGGGCAACCACTTGTGTCTCATAGTACAATATTTTATGTCCTTCTGTAATACAATGTTCCACCACTGCAGATTTTTCTGGCTGAAATAAACACGAGTGGTGATGATGCACCATGCAACCATCCTGGACTGTACATATTGTTTGTCCAATATAGACTTTCCTGCAATGGCAGGGAATCTTGTAGACTCCGGGCTTTGTCAAACTGAAATCAGCCTTGACTGAGCCTAACAGGGCTCTGGTCTTAGCTGGCGGATGGAATACACTTTTAACATTAAATTTCTTTAAAAATTCTACCTATTTTTCAACATATGCTCTCCACAAAAAGGTAGGAAAGCCACCAATTTGCTTGTATCTTCTGTTGGTTCCTGCAAAGGTAAAATCTTAGAGCATGATGTATCTGATTGTCAGTGTAACCATTCTGCTTGAACACAGCTTTTAGACAGTCCAGTTCTTGTGTCAAACTATCTGCATCTGAGATGGTGTAAGTTCTTTTTACCAATGTACATAGGACCCTGCTGCATTAGTACGATGGATGACAACTTGATGCATGAAGATGTCAGTTCATATACATGGGCTTACGATAAACACTATGTCCTGATTTCCCATCATTCCTCCCATAAACCAAGACATCTAAAAACAAAAGTGTTCCATCCTTTTCAACTACCATCGTGGACTTAATATTGGGATGCAGGCTATTAAAATTATCTAGGAGACAATGTAGAGAATCCCTCCAATGTAGCCATACTACAAATGTATCATTGATGTATCTCCAGAAGCAAGTTGGTTTTAAGAATATGATCCTCAGCACCATGTCATCAAAATCTTCTGTAAACAAACTGGTGACTATGGGTGATAATGGACCCCCTACCTTTTTTTGCGGGTAGTATATCTTCAAAAATAGATAGTTTTAAATAAATTTAATATTAAAAGTTTATTCTGTCTGCCAGCTAAGACCAGAGTCATGTTAGGCTCAGTCAAGGATTATTAGGTTTGAGTGTCCACAAAATTCCCTGCCATTGCAGGAAAGTCTATATTAGACAAACAGTTCATATGGTCCAAGATCATTGCATGGAGCATCAGCACCACACGCATTTATTTCAGCCAGAAAAATCTGCAGTGGTGGAACATTGTCTTACGGAAGGACATAAAATGTTGTACAATGAGACACAAGTGGCTGCCCCTGCGTTGCAGTGTTGGGACTGTGCAGTGAAAGAAGCCACTGAAATCTGGCTATCTGACAATATTATAAACAAAGATAAGGAGTATCCTTTAAGTAAGAGTCGGAACCCTGTTCTGTTTGACATTAAGAAACAACGCTCATTGTCTCAGACTTCAAAAACTGTTAATAGTCCCCAGAATGAGATTTTCACTCTGCAGCAGAGTGTGCGCTGATATGAAACTTCCTGGAAGATTAAAACTGTGTTCCCGACAGAGACTCGAACTGGACCTTTGCCTTTCGCGGGCAAGTGCTCTACCTTCTGAGCTACCGAAGCGCGACTCATGGCCAGTCCTCACAGCTTTACTTCTGCCAGTACCTCGTCATGAGCTTTAACCATTGGTGTACTGTTGTGCCTGTTGCTAGAAGGCAGTAATTTTTGTGCATATAAAGGAGCCGGTGTGGCGTGTTTGATTTCACTTCTGTTGAGATAGTGTGATGGCCTACTCCCCTTTAAGATGGTGGCCAGGTGGACTGCCAACATATTGTGTCCAGATCTACATCTACATCTACATCTACATCCGTACTCCGCAAGCCACCTGACGGTGTGTGGCGGAGGGTACCCTGAGTACCTCTATCGGTTCTCCCTTCTATTCCAGTCTCGTATTGTACGTGGAAAGAAGGATTGTCGGTATGCTTCTGTGTGGGCTCTAATCTCTCTGATTTTATCCTCATGGTCTCTTCGTGAGATATACGTAGGAGGGAGCAATATACTGCTTGACTCTTCGGTGAAGGTATGTTCTCGAAACTTTAACAAAAGCCCGTACCGAGCTACTGAGCGTCTCTCCTGCAGAGTCTTCCACTGGAGTTTATCTATCATCTCCGTAACGCTTTCGCAATTACTAAATGATCCTGTAACGAAGCGCGCTGCTCTCCGTTGGATCTTCTCTATCTCTTCTATCAACCCTACCTGGTGCGGATCCCACACTGCTGAGCAGTATTCAAGCATTGGGCGAACAAGCGTACTGTAACCTACTTCCTTTGTTGTCGGATTGCATTTCCTTAGGATTCTTCCAATGAATCTCAGTCCGGCATCTGCTTTACCGACAATCAACTTTATATGATCATTCCATTTTAAATCACTCATAATGTGTACTCCCTGATAATTTATGGAATTAACTGCTTCCAGTTGCTGACCTGCTATTTTGTAGCTAAATGATAAGGGACCTATCTTTCTATGTATTCGCATCACATTACACTTCGCTACATTGAGATTCAATTGCCATTCCGTGCACCATGCGTCAATTCGCTGCAGATCCTCCTGCATTTCAGTACAATTTTCCATTGTTGCAACCTTTCGATACACCACAGCATCATCTGCAAAAAGCCTCAGTGAACTTCCGATGTCATCCACCAGGTCATTTATGTATATTGTGAATAGCAACGGTCCTATGACACTCCCCTGCGGCACACCTGAAATCACTCTTACTTCGGAAGACTTCTCTCCATTGAGAATGACGTGCTGCGTTCTGTTATCTAGGAACTCCTCAATCCAATCACACAATTGATCTGATAGTCCGTATGCTCTTACTTTGTTCATTAAACGACTGTGGGGAACTGTGTCAAACGCCTTGCGGAAGTCAAGAAACACGGCATCTACCTGTGAACCCGTGTCTAAGGCCCTCTGAGTCTCGTGGACGAATAGCGCGAGCTGGGTTTCACACGATCGTCTTTTTCGAAACCCATGCTGATTCCTACAGAGTAGATTTCTAGTCTCCAGAAAAGACATTATACTCGAACATAATACGTGTTCCAAAATTCTACAACTGATCGACGTTAGAGATATAGGTCTATAGTTCTACACATCTGTTCGACGTCCCTTCTTGAGAACGGGGATGACCTGTGCCCTTTTCCAATCCTTTGGAACGCTTCGCTCTTCTAGAGACCTACGGTACACCGCTGCAAGAAGGGGGGCAAGTTCCTTCGCGTACTCTGTGTAAAATCGAACTGGTATCCCATCAGGACCAGCGGCCTTTCCTCTTTTGAGCGATTTTAATTGTTTCTCTATCCCTCTGTCGTCTACTTCGATATCTACCATTTTGTCAACTGTGCGACAATCTAGAGAAGGAAGCACAGTGCAGTCTTCCTCTGTGAAACAGCTTTGGAAGAAGACATTTAGTAATTCGGCCTTTAGTCTGTCATCCTCTGTTTCAGTACCATTTTGGTCACAGAGTGTCTGGGCATTTTGTTTTGATCCACCTACCGCTTTGACATAGGACCAAAATTTCTTAGGATTTTCTGCCAAGTCAGTACATAGAACTTTACTTTCGAATTCATTGAAAGCCTCTCGCATAGCCCTCCTCACACTACATTTCGCTTCACGTAATTTTTGTTTGTCTGCAAGGCTTTGGCTATGTTTATGTTTGCTGTGAAGTTCCCTTTGCTTCCGCAGCAGTTTTCTAACTCGGTTGTTGTACCACGGTGGCTCTTTTCCATCTCTTACGATCTTGCTTGGCACATACTCATCTAACGCATATTGTACCATGGTTTTGAACTTTGTCCACTGATCCTCAACACTATCTGCACTTGAGACAAAACTTTTGTGTTGAGCCGTCAGGTACTCTGTAATCTGCTTTTTGTCACTTTTGCTAAACAGAAAAATCTTCCTACCTTTTTTAATATTTCTATTTACGGCTGAAATCATCGATGCAGTAACCGCTTTATGATCGCTGATTCCCTGATCTGCCTTAACTGATTCAAATAGTTCGGGTCTGTTTGTCACCAGAAGGTCTAATATGTTATCGCCACGAGTCGGTTCTCTGTTTAATTGCTCAAGGTAGTTTTCAGATAAAGCACTTAAAAATATTTCACTGGATTCTTTGTCCCTGCCACCCGTTATGAACGTTTGAGTCTCCCAGTCTATATCCGGCAAATTAAAATCTCCACCCAGAACTATAACATGGTGGGGAAATCTACTCGAAATATTTTCCAAATTATTCTTCAGGTGCTGAGCCACAACAGCTGCTGAGCCCGGGGGCCTATAGAGACATCCAATTACCATGTCTGAGCCTGCTTTAACCGTGACCTTCACCCAAATCATTTCACAATTTGAATCTCCGTCAATTTCCTTCGATACTATTGTTCTGATGTTCTGGCTGGAGACCCAATATGAATACAACATAAGAATAAGCAATCAGTCATCTATATTTAATTAATGCACTACACACATAAACTCATAATAGTGTAGGGGGAGGGGTTTATTAGTGATTGGGAGCTCCAACATTACGCAGGTGATGGAGCCCCTTAGGGACATAGTTGAAAGGTTGGGGAAGAAGGCCAGTGTTAACTCTGTCTGCTTGCTGGGGGATCTCATCCGAGATGTGGAGGAGGCCCTGTCGGTAGCGGTAGAGAGCATTGGGTGCACCCGACTGCAAATTGTTGCTCATGTCGGCACCAATGACTCCTGCCGTCTGGGTTCAGAGGTCATCCTCAGTTCATACAGGCGGCTGGCAGTGTTGGTGAAGGCAGAAAATCTCGCTCGCAGGGTGGAATCTGAGCTAACTATTTGTAGTATCGTTCCAGAACCGATCGCGGTCCTCTGGTTTGGAGCTGAGTGGAAGGCTTGAACCAGAGGCTCAGACAATTCTGCGGAGATCTGGGGTGCAAATTTCTCGACCTCTGCTATCAGGTGGAGAAATGTAGGGTCACCCTGCATAGCTCAGGCGTGCACTACATGCAGGAAGCAGCTACAAGGGTAGCAGAGTACGTGTGGAGTGCACATGTGGGTTTTTTAGGTTAGAGAATTCCCTCCCTAGTCCCAACAAGACGCCTCCTGAGACACGGCAAGGTAGGAGTAGACAAAATGCAACAAGGAATAACAATATTAATGTGCTAATAGTAAATTGCAGGAGCGTCGATAGAAAGGTCCCAGAACTGCTCTCATTAATAAAAGGTCACAACGCCCACATAGTACTAGGGAATGAAAGTTGGCTGAAACCAGATGTAAACAGTAATGAAATCCTAAACTCAGATTGGAATGTATACCACAGAGACAGGCTGGACAGTGAAGGGTGAGGCGTGTTTATAGCGATAAGAAGTGCAATAGTATTGAAGGAAATTGATAGAGATCCGAAATGTGAAATAATTTGGGTGAAGGTCATGGTTAAAGCAGGCTCAGACATGGTAATTGGATACCTCTATAGGCCTCCTGGCTCAGCAGCTGTTGTGGCTGAGCACCTGAAGGATAATTTGGAAAATATTTCGAGTAGATTTCCCCACCATCTTATATTTCTGGGTGCAGATTTTAATTTGCTGGATATAGACTGGGAGACTCAAACGTTCATAACGGGTGGCAGGGATAAAGAATCGAGTGAAATTTTTTTAAGTGCTTTATCTGAAAACTACCTTGAGCAGTTAAACAGAGAACCAACTCATGGCGATAACATATTAGATCTTCTGGAGACAAACAAATCCGAACTATTTGAAACAGTTAATGCAGAACAGGGAATCAGTGATCATAAAGCGGTTACTGCATTGATGATTTGAGCTGTAAATAGAAATATTAAAAAGGATAGGAAGATTTTTCTGTTTAGCAAAAGTGACAAAAAGTAGATTTCAGAGTACCTGATGGCTCAACACAAAAGTTTTGTCTCAAGTGCAGATAGTGTTGAGGATCAGTGGACAAAGTTCAAAACCATCATACAATATGTGTTAGATGAGTTTGTGCCCAGCAAGATTGTAAGAAATGGAAAAGAGCCACCGTGGTACAACAACCGAGTTAGAAAACTGCTGCGGAAGCAAAGGGAACTTCACAGCAAACACAAACATAGCCAAAGCCTTGCAGACAAACAAAAATTACACGAAGCAAAATGTAGTGTGAGGAGGGCTATGCGAGGGGTGTTCAATGAATTCTAAAGTAAAGTTCTATGTACTGATGTGGCAGAAAATCCTAGGAAATTTTGGTCTTATGTCAAAGAGGCAGGAGAATCAAAACAAAATGTCCAGACACTCTGTGACCAAAATGGTACTGAAACAGAGGATGCCAGACTGAAGGCCGAAATACTAAATGTCTTTTTCCAAAGCTGTTTCACAGAGGAAGACTGCACTGTAGTTCCTTCTTTAGATTGTCGCACGGATGACAAAATGGTAGATATCAAAATAGACGACAGAGGGACAGAGAAACAATTAAAATCGCTCAAAAGAGGAAAGGCCGCTGGACCTGATGGGATACCAGTTTGATTTTACACGGAGTATGCGAAGGAACTTGCCCGCCCTTCTTGCAGCAGTGTACCGTAGGTCTCTAGAAGAGCATAGCATTTCAAAGGATTGGAAAAGGGCACAGGTCATCCCCGTTTTTAAGAGGGGACATCGAACAGATGTGCTAAACTATAGACCTATATCTCTAACGTCTATCAGTTGTAGGATTTTGGAACACTTATTATGTTAAAGTATAATGACTTTTCTGGAGGCTAGAAATCTACTCTGTAGGAATCAGCATGGGTTTCGAAAAAGACGATTGTGTGAAACCCAGCTCGCGCTATTCGTCCACGAGACTCAGAGGGCCATAGACATGGGTTCCCAGGTAGATGCTGTGTTTCTTGACTTCCGCAAGGCGTTCGATACAGTTCCCCACAGTCGTTTAATGAACAAAGTAAGAGCATATGGACTATCAGACCAATTGTGTGATTGGATTGAAGAGTTCCTAGATAACAGAATGCAGCATGTCATTCTCAATGGAGAGAAGTCTTCTGAAGTAAGAGTGATTTCAGGTGAGCCACAGGGGAGTGTCATAGGACCGTTGCTGTTCACATTATACATAAATGACCTTGTGGATAACATCGGAAGTTCACTGAGGCTTTTACCGGATGATGCTTTGGTATCGAGGGGTTGTAACAATGGAAAATTGCACTGAAATGCAGGAGGATCTGCAGCGAATTGACGCATGGTGCAGGGAATGGCAATTGAATCTCAATGTAGACAAGTGTAATGTGCTGCGAATACATAGAAAGGAAGATCCCTTATCATTTAGCTACAATATAGCAGGTCAGCAACTGGAAGCAGTTAATTCCATATATTATCTGGGAGTGTGCATTAGGAGTGATTTAAAATGGAATCATCATATAAAGTTGATCATCGGTAAAGCAGATGCCAGACTGACATTGAAGAATCCTAAGGAAATGCAATCCAAAAACAAAGGAAGTATGTTACAGTACACTTGTTCGCCCACTGCTTGAATACTGCTCAGCTGTGTGGTATCTGTACCAGATAGGGTTAATAGAAGAGATAGAGAAGATCCAACAGAGAGCAGCGTGCTTCGTTACAGGATCATTTAGTAATCGCGAAAGCGTTATGGAGATGATAGATAAACTCCAGTGGAAGACTCTGCAGGGGAGACACTCAGTAGCTTGGTATGAGCTTTTGTTGAAGTTTTGAGAACATACCTTCACCGAGGAGTCAAGCAGTATATTGCTCCCTCCTACGTATATCTCACGAAGAGACAATGAGGATAAAATCAAAGAGATTATAGCCCACACAGAGGCATACCAACAATCCTTCTTTCCACGAACAATAAGAGACTGGAGTAGAAGGGAGAACCGATAGAGGTACTCAAGGTACCCTCCACCACACACCGTCAGGTGGCTTGCGGAGTATGGATGTAGATGTAGATGTAGCTTATTTCACTAGCATTTGATCTACAGTTAGTTTACCAGTTTAAGTACATACTCACAAACAAAGATCTACATAAATGAAGCCACATTCTTACTAAATGTTTATGAGTGGTTGACCAGGTAGATTCAGTGTTGTGGGGAGAGAAAATAGCTTGACCAGACAGGGAAGGGCAGAAGGGCACTCTCAGTGACAGTCCAGAATGACAACTGGACAAGACAACAATCATTAAAGGAGAGGGAGAGGGAGAAATTGGGTGATGTGTGCACATCAGTAAGTGTGTGTGTGTGTGTTGTGTGTGTGTGTGTGTGTGTGTGTGTGTGTGTGTGTGTGTGTGTGTGTGTAGGAGGGAATTGGGGGGCGGGGGAAGGGGAGGGGGAGAGGGGACAGGAGAAAAAGGGAGAAAGAGAAAAGGGATAGAAGTCTAGACACAGAAGAGATGGCATATAAAATAATGAGATGAAAAAGTAAGAGTACAGGGCAGAAAAGGGGACAATGAGAGATATAGGTCAGAAGGTTTGCCACAATATTAGTCACTTCGTACCTGCACAGCCTAGAAGGTACTGGTGCTGGGTGGAGGGGACCTGAATGGTTCAAGTACAAACACAGTTTAGAAAGTCAATGGCATTATGGTGTGCAGCATATTAAGCAACCAAGTGGTCAAGTTTGCAACAGCCACTATCTACAAGAGGCCAGACTTGTGGGTAGGCAGAAGTTTGGTTGTAACACGCACATAAAAAACTGGATAGTTATTGTCGCACAGCTGGTTGCTTTCACATGTAGCCTTTCCTCTCATATAATAGAATATGCTAGTGACTGAATCACAGTAGTTGGTGGGAGTGCGTATAGGACAACCTTGGTTGTCCACCTCTGGGATGCATGATTGAGGGCAGGAGTGTTGCATGGATGTCTGGCGATGTTCAGTAGGTTGAGTGGATGACATAAAACCACTTTAAGTATCAGGATAAGATTTAATGAAGGCTATCTCTCATCTAAAGACACAGAAAGAGGTAATCAAAGGATGCAGTCGAGGATTATCAGGCATGGTTATAAGAGCACTACTGGTCTGGGACTGATTCACACGGTCACAGGTTTTTTGGTATTCCAGAAAACAATGGAATTACAAATAAGTTATTCTGATTCTATTCCAGCTTCCTGCAAGTCAGTCCCTCATGGATGTTTCAGTTGCAAGACCTGCCTTCTACACTCACCCATCACATCCTTCTGCAGACCAACCACAACCATAGCTTCTGTTATTCTGTCACAGCTTGGACCATTATAGGGGTCATTAAAGAAGTAATTTATGATGCAGTCACAGACCTGACTTTGGTAACACAGACATGATTCGGGACTCCAGATGTTGGCAGCAGGGTATACGGGTCCCGCTGAGAGTCAGCTGCCCCCTGATTCCCATTATCTATCCATCTCATTCTTACTTTCCATATCTTACCTCTGCTCACTTTTTACACTCTCCTTTTCCCTCAAACCATATCAGTCAGCTTGTGAGCTACTAAAATTTAGTGTCTTTTCAGCTGTGAATGGGTGCATTTGTGTGTGTGTGTGTGTGTGTGTGTGTGTGTGTGTGTGTGTGTGTGTGTGTGTGTGTGTGTGTGCACATGTACGCGTGTGGTTGTGTGTGTATTTAAACTGGAAAACTAGCTGTAAGTCAAACACCATTACATCAGTCAGGCAAAAGATACCAACTGCCAATCCTCATTTTTTTATTACAATTTCTATCATGGACTTTACAATTTCACAAAATTTGAATTTAACATCTGACATATTCTGAAAGCTTCTGAAAACAGAAATCATATGAAAACAATGAAAAGGAAACATAGGCATGTCGAATCATGGTTGCAGGACTGTACTTCCTTGTTTCAAAAAGCAGCTCTGTGGTAACACAAGATACATATATATATATAATTTGTATTAGCATACCTTAGTATCCCCTGCCGCAACAGCCAAATGGATTGCTCTAACATGATACTCCCTCTCAGCAGATAAGAAATCTGCTCCCGCAGCCAGCAGTAGCTTCATTGCCTGCATCAGAGAGCCAAGTTACATTTTTATTCCTTTGCATCATAAGAATTGTATGGGCTGATTACATATTAGTTTTTAAAGAATAATAAATTGTTGCTTCTGATATAAAACCACTGTGTACATTATATAGCTGATTTCCGCTAGGGTTTCTGTATGATTAATTAGAATGTACATTTCTGTGCCTGCAGCCCGTCATGAAGGAATGTGTAACAAATCCAGGTATCATTCATTCATGTACACTTTGTATTTCACAGATCCCACCATAAAAGTTTCCCTTCATGGATGTGGAGTAATAACAGTTATACAGTAACATGTAGAATTAACTACTCAGGTTACTTCTATAAAGTATATTAACAACAAATTATGATTAGTGATAATCTACTCACACTGAAAATTCGGGAATTACTTGTAGCTTATCTTATGTATGTTGGTGTATGTATATTCAGACATAAACAGCTACTGCTCCTCTTAAACTGCAGAGTTGCTGTTTTTCTCTCATACTTTAAACAAAGCATTTATGTAACTTCATACAGAACACTATCAGCTGCCAATATACAGGCAAAGCTAAGATCATTTTAATAAAAGCATTACAGTAGAGCAGGACTTACAATCCTGTGTTTCAATATTCTGATAAATTGCATGAGGAGTAGCTAATAAAGTATTCTTTTACTTTGTTTTTGAACAGTTGATGATTTTCAATTTTTTCCCTGATGTCTACTAGCATCCTGTCACAGACCATTGCACTTGATTATGAAACTCCTTTCTGAACTTTACATGAGGGTGCACAATCGAATTACTGTGCTTATGAATTCCACAATTCATCCTAAATTTACTCTTATTATTAGCCACAAATACTAATAGGAAAAAAATGAATAGGCACATGAGTGTAAGATTTCCAAGGACCTGGAAAATTTTTCCAAAGTGTGTTTGTGTGTCAAGTGCACATAATGTCAAATGTACATAATTCTGATGAACAAATACTTTTTTCACCTCAGCAGCATCCCATATACCTACGCTACATTGCACTGTTGAGCAAAAGTTTGCAAAATATACTAGCAATCCAGTCAGCTGGAATGAAAGAAATTTTTAAGCACAAAAGAGGCAGACCTGAGCCTTTTATTAACTTACTCATATGCTGGGGACACCTCAGTTTATTTTCCATCCTGATAGGATAGGAAGTTCATAAATGGAGCTCATTTTAATGTTTTTGCACATGACAAATTTGGGTCTTTATAAGATTCAGGGATACATGTAAGCTGTGAACCAGCTGTCAGCCTGTTCTTCTTCTTCTTCTTCTTCTTGCGTTATGGCCTCTGTAGGACCATGGGTAGCCCCTTCATGGACTACATTTTCCTCTTCTTCTCCCAGAACCTCTTCATTCTTTCTCTTCTCCTCTCCCGCTCTTCTACCGATATCTTCAGTTTCCGTTTCTCCTGGCGGCTCCACTGGTGACATTCTAATGTTTTCCTGTATTCTTCTCTGTCATTGAACTCCGGCATATTTGTCAGTGTATATTTGTTCCTCCAATTTTCCTTTCCTTCGACCTTGATCCCCAATTCCAACCAGTCCTTCCAAAGTTCAACAATCCACTTGGTTCCTGTCTAGCCCCTTGTCCTCCCTGTTGTTTTCCACACTCTCTCCATCATTCTGTCCATACTCATCCTAACTAAATGCCCGGCAAACCTTGCCCTTTTGAGTCTGATTTCCCCGGATATTGTTCTCATGTTCCAGTACAATTCTTCCCTAGGTCTTCGCATCCACCTCTCTCCACCTCTTTTGTGACCTAGTATTTTTCTCAGTATTTTCCTCTCTTCTTTCTCTAGTTGCTCTGCCCCATTTCTTCCTAGTGTCATTGTCTCAGCAGCATATAATACTGCATTCCTCACTGTTGCCTTGTAGTGGCTTATCTTTGCCTCTGTGGATATATTCTTTTTATTGTATACCTCTCTTGTCATGCAGAAGGCTGACCTCATCTTCTTTATCCTCTGTCAGGCTGTTCCACTACTCTCCTATCAGTTTGTAAGCATCCAGTCTGTGCAAGTTCTCAACTTGGAGACACAAAGACAAAAAGCATGGTTTAATTAAGTTTGAAGCCTCCTGTGGTCAAATGTACATAGATAACAATGTGATTTCTATAGTGTGTGCAAGTGAAGCATCTGATCTGAATACTGCTGGTGACAACCACAAACAGAAATTTCAAACTGAAAGTTTTGTGATTGTCCCAGACAATAAATGATTTTCAAAATACCATTTATTGTAGTTATTTGAAATTGTAGATGAAATCTGGGAATGATGTGGATTGCATTTATGAAAATATTTACTGAAACCAAACTCTTAAGTTATTGACTAAGGTACCGAGAATGCAGCAAAAGCACCTTTTAGTTAATTATTTAGGCTAGAATCATCATAGAAACTAGTATATAAAAATGTGAAAGGTGCCAGATCTTTAGCTTTCAGCTTCTTCACCTCACCACAGTAGTTGTGTGGCAGTAGTTATTATAGTTGTGGAGATATGAGAGTTTGACATGGTCTCCATCACATTGTGGTGGTCACCAAGATATCTTGTCTCTTTTATATTAATCTATTTTCAAAGAGAAAAATTTAAGGTCACTACATAATGTTTTTGAGCTTTTACAAATATTCTCGAACATTTAAAAATAATATTTTGGGTATACCAGACTACTCTTGAATGATCTAACATACAAACTGGGCACATATTACATTGATCCACAATCTGGTGAAATCACCTTAACTGATGGGTTGAGCAACATAGTAAAGACAGAGGAAGAACTCACTGAAAAAATGTATCTGCTTATAGAGCAAAACTACCTAAATGAAGAAGCAAATAATTTTAGTGAGAAACATATTCATGCATACAGAAATTCTGTAATTTAAGAGGATGTAGAAATATGAATGTGTGAGAAGAACTTCATCTGTGATAGCTGATATAATCTTAGCAGTGCATGGAATTGAGCTCTTGGAGTGTAGAAGAAAGAGAGATATTCATCACAATGTTCATGCTACTACAGAAGTGGGGCATCAGCAGCACAGCTGTTGACACCATCTTTGACAGCATTATGCAATTATCAACCAATTGGAGGCCATCTACAGGCTACATAAGGCCACCACAGAAGCAGTTTTGATGGTCAGTTGCTTCCGATGAAAACAATGGAGATAATCATCAAAAGCTTAAGCCTTTAAGTTGAACTGACACAGGAAGAAGTCCAAGAAAGTTTTTTACAACAGTACCATCGTGATAGACTTTGTTCTCAAAAATTATGTCTTTCAACAAATAAATCATTAAGTACAAAATACGATACCAGGGGAAGAAAAGTATTTAAATCCACTGAACCAAGATGAAAGCTTAACTTCCAAAGAATTTCTAATGTCACTCAATGTTCTCAATGGGCCAACACAAAAGCAATTCTAAACAGCATCACAGAAGTGGAAATACTAACTGGAACACAAAAATAATTATTCATACCACAATTACACTTGTTTAAACTAACTTACCATTCAGCTTTAAAAGATTCAGATTTCTGGACAGATTAGTGAACAGAATGATTATCAATGTTGTGGAGTGAATGTAAAAGACTTGTGTTTTTTAAACATACATTGTTCACATGTGGGACAGCTACAAAACTCTTCACCTTTGCATCTATAGGCAATGTAGTTCATAAGAAATGTAGTTCATAATAACACACTATGAGTGAGTTAGATGCTACACAAATGAAATGATTAATCAAACTATTTTCAATTCAGAAAACAAACTGAAAAATTAAGTGGCTTTTTTGCTTGTTTTATAACTAAAAGTAATACAGGCCCTGTCTGTTAGGTTCATAACAGAGCTTTAACATGTTGATGGCAGACATCAGGCAGAAAATTAGAAATTAACTAACATTCAAAAACAAAGGAATACCTGTAATGTGACAAAATATTTAAAGCCAGGGATATAAATTCCAGTTTACACCTGCATCCACACTTAACAGGTTTTTAATTTTTTGGGTATCTTAATAAGTGATAGTGTTTAGTGAAGTCAGTGAAGTTAAATATTTGAACAAACAAATTTCTAATATTTTAAATAGTTCAGTGTTGTATAAAGTTTAGTACTCAATTTAATAAACAGATGTTTCAAAATTGGTACATGACTTATCTCACAAGTTATTCACAATGAAGCAGCACTGGAAGTTGTAAACAAGAGGCAGAGTAACACAAGCTAAAAAATATACAACTTTAAAACTGCTAACTAATACTAATAAATCTACAAAACTAATTATAAGATGAAATTCACAAAAGTTAGTTTAAGTACACAAGCTGTTAAAGCTACCGAGGACTATTCCAACCACTGAGCTTCACACACAAATGCTTGAATTTTTGAGTGCAAGTCTTGAAATATTCTATGCTAGTGAATGGGAATAATGGATACTCTAAACATCATCTTGATTCAAGGTTAGAATAGACATTTTCTTTCAATAATCAAATCAGTCAGGAGACTGTTGACTCAAAAAAAATCTGTATTATTCTTTTGTCTTGTTAGTTATTTCTTGCTTTGGTTATAGCTGTTAAGACCATTGGTGAGAAGGTACTCTTTCTCTCAATCTCTCTCTCTCTCTCTAACTGTAATATTCTGGAACTCCTACATTTCAAATGTCAGGTAAATATTTTTCCACCTATGTTTACTCCCATGTAATTACAATGACACAGTTTCTCATTTAATACTGAAAATAATAAAATTAAATCCAGACAAATAAATTCAGTGTCTAACTTCCAGATTCTATGTAAATCACTGAGATTTAGATGAGCTGTTCTTGTCAAATATTATGCCATCAGCAAAATATATCCAACTTTCATAAATTCTTATTTGTATTATTCACAATGAAATATTTTGTCTACAAATATGCTCACTAATATTTACTCAAATACTGAACAAATTGACATTCATCTAATAATGGGCATCACAAAAAATTTGAATAAACAAGGATGCAAGATTAAATGATTCAGTGTACCATAACGAGAAAACAGTGTGTTGTGTTGCACAATGGTTTAAAGTAAGTAAGTATGTATGGAAAAAAGGTGACATAATTACTAACATCAAAATTTTTGCACTCAATTGCTGCTTGGAGTGCTGTTCTTCCAGCACAATCCTGCATATTAACATTGGCACCTTGTTTTAGCAATAACTTTACAGACTGTTTTTCTTTGACAGCAAGCATCAATGGGGTCTGCCCACCATTGTCCTGTTGATTGATCCCCATTTCATGCTGCTCATTTCTCTCATTCAGCAGTAATTCCACTGCCTCAGCACGGCGTGACTGAGCTGCCCAGTGCAGAGGTATCCGACCATTTAAATCCCTCTCTGTTACATCCGCTCCAGCAGCAATCAGAGCTTCAACCGTCTGAAAAAAATTTTCTTTGAAATGTTTATAATGTGGTGATTTCTATGAAAAAATTATCCTTGTCACTGTTAGAATTAATGTGAAGAGGTCATGTTGTTCTATTCAAGTGAATAGCAAATGTCAATCAATAAAATTCTTCTTTTGCTACAAATATCTTACAAGCAAGTCCCAAATGCCCCAACTGTAATTCTACTTCATATTTATGTGAAAAACAACAAATTACAATAAAAAATAAAGTGTAAGGAATATACCAATCATGCTATATTACTTAATTGAAGGTAAGGCAGATCTAGCATACGACCACGTTCAATCAACTTGAAGGGAAAAAGATTACACAAATGGAAAACCCAGGAAGTAATAAAACATGTATATGAGCAGAAATAGGAAAGGTGCTTAGCAACACATGGAAAGTATGATAAATCATGTACATCAAAGTCCTTTTTCACAGCTAAGACACACACACACACACACACACACACACACACACACACACACACACACACACACGAGACAAATGCTGCAGCCTGTCCTGTGCAGGTAGTAATTTTGCATGTGCTGAATGGCTGATGGGGAAATAGAAGTGATATGAAGTGGGATGAGGGAGGAACAAAATGAGAATAGAAACATCATGTCAATACAGAACATGTAGTTGCGTGAGGAAGTGTGGCAAATAACAAGGTATGGGGCAGAGTATGGGGCTGCTGAAAGCAATGCCAAGACAAAAGTGCAGAGGGACAGTGAAGGATACAGAGATGGAGAGAGACAACGTCAGGGTTTGGTGACTCTCCTCCAAAAACAATTTCCTTCACTTCCAACTGCTGCTTAAATTTTCTATGCTTTGTCAATTTCATAGTGCAGCAACCTTTACACAGAAAGTTCCAAACATATACAAACCACATCTTAAAAAATAAATTTTGTTAGTAGGAAGATTTAACAAGTGAGAGGTCTTAACTTGCTTTTAGGACATACCTGCACATCAGTAACATTTAGTACACAGATAATTTCCTTATGAACAAGCATTATTATTTTTATATTCCATAACACGTCATATTCCACCGATCATCTGAATGTGGAAAGAAGGGAAAAAAAAGTGATCCCAATTAAAGGGCAATATAACAAAATGACATAAAGGTACTAATTATTATAATACCAGCAGCCTGCCATGCCCTCACTTTGGTTGCTCTAAATATCTACAGCCACACAGTGTCTATAATATGTAGTGGTATACATAAACCATCCTCAGAAATGCTCTATCTATGACTAGAAGTCATATCGGGACTCCATTAGTTCCTGAAATTAGCCTTCACAAACAGACAAAGAAACATGGTGGAGGACTTCAACTAATAATATGTGTGGCTACAGTATACACAAACACCATGCAGAGTGGCCGTGCTGTTAGAGGCACCGTGTCACTAATTATGCGGCCCCTCCCGCCAGAGGTTCTAGTCCTCCATTGGGCATGGTTATGTGTGTTTTCTTTAGGGTAAGTTTGTTTAAGTAGTGTGTAAGTCTAGGGACCGATGACCTTAGCAGTTTGGTCCCTTAAAAATTTGCACAGATTTGAACATTTATACACAAACCATCAATCTGCCTATTAGTGAAAACAATTTCAAAAGCTGTGCATTAGTTACTGGGGATGGGCATTACATACAGACAGAAATACATGGTGGAGGACTTTAATCTGTACTTCTACACTAACATATTAAGCCAAGATGTTGTTTAACTTCATTCTGAAAAATCTCAAAAAGTTCTTGACCGATTTACTTCAAATTTTTGTACAATTATCTAATAAATGTTCAGAAAAACATAGGCTATATTTCTTAAATATGTGGTGTATAAATATACATATTATATAATATATAAAGGGCAAATATTGTTAATAGAAACCTGGAAAAGTTCTTGACCAATTTACTTCAAACTT
This sequence comes from Schistocerca gregaria, assembly GCF_023897955.1. Lineage (NCBI taxonomy): Eukaryota > Metazoa > Arthropoda > Insecta > Orthoptera > Acrididae > Schistocerca > Schistocerca gregaria. Next base: position 1,057,546,504 of record NC_064920.1, read on the forward strand.
TTACACAGTACTCTAATAAACATTGTGTGTTCCTAGAGAATTAATGTTCACTGAAAAAAAAAAATGCATTTGTTGGTTAAGTTCTTTTGCTTGTTTTTGACAGTTCGGTATTAAAGTTTGTAAGCAGGAAATAAATAAGTGGTTCTCCATGAAAATCAGATCCATTTTTCCTACAAATTTGGGGGCTTTAAGGAGTCAACTGAACAAGTGATGATACAATTTTGTCACCTACCTAAGCCATTTTTGATGGACTTCTCATGGACTTCTCTGAGTGCCATTTTGCCTGCAATAATGTAGTTACATGTAATTGTGTTGATTTTGGATCTAAGACAAGGATTCACACTTAAAAATGGTCAGCAGTGGCAGAGTAATACAAGGAATAATTTTAACCGTGATAAAAGCAGAAACAGCTGACCAAAACAATAATAAATAAATACATTAACATAGAAATGGTAACATTAGGTAAATTGCAAAAGTGAATGGAAATATAGCCTCTGCGCTGGTTAATACCATTAAATCTCTACATGAGTTAATTTTCAGAACAGTTCCAGATGATATAAGAAATCAGAAATGCTTGAGAAAATTTTCTGGCTTTACTTTTCAATCAATACCAACATGTCATGAACCTGAAGCTAAGAAGTCATTCATTGAAGTATCTTTTTCAGAAGCAGAGGTAGAAGCAATCTGAAATACATCATCTGATCAAAAGTATCTGGACACCTCCAAAAACATATGTTTCTCATGTTAGGTGCATTGCGCTACCACCTACTGCCAGGTACGTCATAACACAGGTCTCAATAGTCATTAGATATGATGAGAGAGAAAAAAGGGGACACTCCACAGAACTCACTGACTTTGAACATGGTCAGGTGATTGGGTGTCACTTGTGTCATAAGTCTGTATGTGACATTTCCTGAAGATCCCTAGGTCCACTGTTTCTGGTGTGATAGTGAAACAGAAACATGAAGGAACACATACAGCACAAAAGTCTATAGGCCAAACTCCTCTATTGACTGACAGAGACCACCAACATTTGAAGAGGGTTGTCATATGTAATAGGCAGACATTTATCCAGACCATCACACAGGAATTCCAAATTGCATCAGAATCCACAATAAGTACTATGACAGTTGGGTAGGAGATGAGGAAACTTGGATTTCATGGTTGACAGGCTGCTCATAAGCCACACATCACACAAGTAAATGCCAAATGGTGCCTCGCTTGGTGTAAGGAGCATAAACATTGGAAAAATGTTCTGTGGAGTGACGAATCACAGTACGCAATGTGGTGATCTGTGGGTATGGCGAAAGCCCAGTGAATGTCATCTGCCCATGTGTATAGTGTCAATGCCAAAATTCAGAGGTGGTGGTGTTATAGTGTGGTCATGTTTTTCATGGAGGGGGCTTGCATCCCTTGTTGTTTTGCATGGCACTATCACAGCACAGGCCTACATTGATGTTTTAAGCACCTTCTTGCTTCTCACTGTTGAAGAGCAATTCAGGGATGGCAACTGCATCTGTCAACACCTGTTCATAATGCATGGCCTGTGGCGGAGTGGTTACATGACAATAACATTCCTGTAATGGACTGGCCTGCACAGAGTCCTGACCTGAATCATTCATGGCAGGTCTCACTGACTAACATCGATACCTCTCCTCAGTGCAACACTCCATAAAGAATGGGCTGCCATTTCCCAAGAAATCTTCCAGAACTGGCACTTTATGGCACTGTAAGAGTGAAAGTGTTTAAGGGAAAAAAAGGCATTATGAAAGAGCTCTGAAATCACTGCTGAAAAGAAATGCTAGTAACAAAAAGTTAAGCAATGAAAGTTTAAACTCTATTAAGGAAGATGGCAAGGATCCAAGTATGTCTGCAAAAGCGGAAGCTGTCATCAAAGTTAAGGGTAGGCCAACACCATACTGAATTCTAGCATTACCCATGGAGGGTGCCACAAACTTGAAAGTCATTTTCAGCTAAGTGTCTGGATACATTTGTTCACATAGTGTATATTTTGTATAGGCAGTGGGACAAAAATATGAAATTACTACTGAGATATGTTATTATTTACCCAACATTTGCAGACTTGCGGTGAAAATTAAAGACGATATACAATGTGAAGATGATGGTGATGATACTGACGATGATAAGAGGATGCAGATGGGTAGTGATAGAAGACTGAGTTTACTTGAAAAGATGATGACAGAAGTTTCTGATTTAGAAACAGGTGATATAAGCAAAACATGATTCTCTACATATTCACAAGATCAATGTAAATTTTCTCTGGCATTCATGAGATTGCAAATTCTTCTTTTCACAAAATAGAAAAAAAAAATACTTGAAGGTTTGGCTAAGCTCTTTATTCTGCGTAATAAGGTTCTTACATCATGAACTGCACTGAAGAAAGCAGGAAGAATTTAACATAAAAACAAGTGCTGTGGAGATCCACCATCTGTTGTCTTGATGAAAGAAGAAATGGTAAGAGTCTCTTCGAGAATATTTTCTTACGAATCCATGATGGAGAAGAATAACCAAAAGGTGAAAATGAATGTAAGCATTGTTAAGAAGAGTATTAACAGCTGTAAATTTAAAAATGTCCAAAGAGATGAAGGCGTTGGAGGACTGTGGCAGTCAACACAGTCCATCAAGACAGGATGTTTATGAGGTTATAAATGCTTCAAAATTGCAATAAACAGATGCAGTCTTGGCAGAAGTTGGGAAAAACTTCATCTCTCCACAAGCGCATTTTACAGGCATTGTTGAGATAGATGATGTGAAAATTGATACAGAAATTTATGTGGTTTCTAGAGACACTACAAATTAAGAAATGGTAGCTGGGAAACAATCTTCTAGACCAAATTGAAGTTTTAATAGACAAGGGCGGAGTTACTATTATTAAGTCAGAAGTGGAAGCTCATTTTATGTGTATCCACATAGCAAACAAACCAGAATTAGATATTACAAGGTCTGTGAGTGTTGAAACAAAGGAACACATCAAAGATTTAGTGACCAACTACAGCCAAACTAAGACAAAGGCCACTAATATCGAGATATAGATTGTTGTGAGAGAACAGCAACCGATATTTAGGAGCCCCAGAAGATTGACACCAGGAGAGAAAGATATTGTTGACAACCAAGCCCAGATGTGGTTTGATCAAGGAATAATACAACCAAGTTCATATGAATACGCTAGCCATGTTTTAGTTGTAAAAAAGAGAAATGGAGAATATTATGTTCTATAGACCGCAGAAAATTAAACAAGATCACAATGAAAGATCATTACCCATCACTCCTTATAGGAGACCTTTTACATAAACTGTAGATGCCTGCATCTTTTTCAGATGAAACCTCAAGAATAATTCTTATTGCAATTATTGTTATTTATTTTTAAAATTTTTTGTTATTTTTTTTATTTATTTTTTAAGAGGAAAATTGAAAATACACCTTGTTAGTGACACTCAGAGCACTTCCAATTCAGGGAAATTCCATTTGGTTATCAAATTCATCTGCAATGTTCCAGTAATTTACAAACACAGTTTTTAGGGAACTGGCTCAAAATAACATCATTTTTATTTAGATGGACAATATTATAACACCAATAAAGAGTGATATTGAATCAGTTCAGCAGCTTGGTTTAGTGTTAAAAACTGCAGCAGAATATGACTTGGAAATTAATTTTGCAAAATGTCAGTTCTTGAGGAGAGCTGTTGAGTTTCTTGGGTATGTTATACAATGAGGACTAATCACAACAATAGTTGTTCAAAACTTCCCAGAAATGAAAGCTACTGGAGCAACACAGAGTTTCACAAAGTTTCCTAGGTTAAACAGGATACTTCGGGAAGTTTATCTCAAATTACTCTGCAACTGCCAAAAGTATGAGTGTTTTAATGAGAAGTAATTGACAATGTAAGTTTGAAGAAGAGCAGAGGCAAGAATTCAATATGCTTAAAAATATTCTTTTGTTGGATCCAGTTTGGAAAAACTACAATACAAACCTTGAAACTGAACTACACACGAATGAAAGAAGATTTTTGTAACCATGTTATTACAAAAATCTCCAGGTGATGACAATTTCCTTCCAGTCTCTTATGTGAGTAAAGAAACAACACCTTGAGAGGAAAATTACAGTCATTATGAGCTTGTAGTTTTAGTTACTGTTAATGCCTTACAGAAATTCCAGATGTATTTACTAGGAACACGTTTCGAAATTGTAACGGATTAGGCTGTGGATAAAAATGGCTTGTTGCCAAGAATTGCTAGAGGGGCTTTAGTCTTCGAGGAGTATTCCTGGACCATAGAATGCCAATCTGGTTCTAGGATGAAACTAATGGGTGCCTTTAGTCATTGTATGAATGCTATGCATTCATGTGAATGTACTGTTTGGTTTCACATGTGGCTTAATAGCTAGAATCAAGAAAACTCAAGAAAACGATAATGATTTAGCACCAAAAATGAGCATTCTTGAAGAATTGCCTTATGAAAACTTTTTAATTAGAGACAGAATTTTTTTTCAAATTCTATGACAAACGACAGACTTTAGTGGTTTCACAGACTATGCAGTGTGAAATCACCAAGCTTGTGCATGAAAAAAGTCATTATGCAGTTAAGCAAACTGCAAAGGGAATAAAACAGGATTGTTGTATACCAGATTTGACAGAAAAGGTGAAAAGTGTGGTCTCCATTCTTGTAAAATGTTTAACTGTGAATAATAAATCAGGAAAGAATGAAGGTTTTCTTCATCCATTATTCAGGGAAAGTGAGCCATTATATACTTATCACATTTATCATACTGGACTACTTAAACCAACATACAATGGATACAACATCATTCTAATTACTATTTATGTGTTAACCATGTTAACATGGCTACATCGTATAAAAACTACACAATCGACAGAAGTAATTAGTATGACAAAATTACAGAAAATTAATTTTTGGAATCCTGTCCAAATAATTACCAATAGAGGGATTTGCTTTACTACTCAAGAATTCAAGGAGTTTTGAATTACAGAAGGAAGAGGGCCATTTTAATAACAACAGCACTTCCTAGAGCCAATGGACAGGTTGAGGAATCAATTCTACATTGGCTAAAATCATTGCTAAGCTTAATACTGGTAGCCCTAATGAATGGTATAAGGGGATACCATCAATTCAATGTGCCATGAATTCAATGTACCACAGAATAGTTGGGTAAACACCATTTGAACTTTTGTTAAGAGTTGAGATGTACATAAAGACTGATATTCACATCACAAAATTATTAGAAGAAGAACTTATTAATTAATTTGAAAAGAAATGCAGGAAACTCAAAGAAGAGGCTAAGCTACAAATCGGCAAGATGCAACAAGCAAACTGTGCTAGCTTCAACCAGCATTGGAAGAAAGCCTCCAAGTACAAAATTGGTGACAATAAAATGAACACACACTGGGTGAAGGGGTACAAAGTGTAGACAACCTCGTAGATGGTGTACCCTGGGCAACGCTGTAACATGGTACAAAGGCGAAAAGTCTACACATCCACGGCGGCTGGATGCGACAATGCCTCCCTGCCCACACAGAGGCAAACAGAGCAGAGTCTTAGCATGAAGAAGCTGAGCGTATGCCAGTTCAACATAGAAAGCTACACGATGACGAAGGGAGAAATCCTCGAAAAGATCTTAACGATAGAACGAGTAAGTGTCGTACTGCTACAAGAGACCCACCTCACAGATGAAACCATCAATTGACTCAAAATACCAGGATTTGCAGCTGTGAGCTACACTGAACATGACAAACATGGCATAGCCACCCTAGTGAAGAACGAACTCTTAAGGAATTTGGACACCAAAGTGGTACCAGCAGAGCATGCGATAGGAATAAACTGAGAGAGAGATGACACTGTATAATGTCTACAAACCTCCATCACAGAAACGGCCCACAGGTATCCTACCCGAGGCTAACCACCCAGCAGTTTACGCTGGCGATTTTAACTCTCAACACACCAGATGGGGATACCCGAGATCCACAGCTGAAGGGATTGGACTAAGTGACTGGGCAGACAACCGGGACCTACACCTCCTTTTCGACCCCAAGGACACAGCGACCTTCAAATCAAAGGCATGGGGCACAAGGTCAACACCTGACCTGACCTTTGTCACACGTGGAGCAACAGGTACACCCGTGCGAGCTATAAGAAGGGTCCTCGAGGCGTTCCCCCGGAGCCAGCACAATCCAGTAATAGTGGAGATCGGACTATCAATCCCAGTCATAAAAAGCGCCCCAATCCCCTGGTGGAACCTGAGGTAAGCTGACGGGAATAAATATCGATCCTATGTTGAGAAAACGATAAATTGGATACCACCAAAACCTGAGAACTACAAAAGATTCGTAAACTTAGTACAAAAAGCGGCCCTAAATGCAATTCCACGAGGATCGAGAAAGGAATACACCCCCTGCTGGACGAAAGAGTGTGAAACACTACTGGAGGAATATGAGAAGACTGGGGACGAGGAGACTGCAGACCAACTGATCAACGCCATGAATGAGGAATGCAGGAGTAGATGGAAGGAGGCGATGGAAAATCTAGATTTTACCCACTCCAGCAGGAAGAGCTGGGGCCTGCTAAGGAAATTAGGTGGTGCCACAGCGTCTAACAGGCCGACTCTTGGAACCAGCGCATCTGAGATTGCAGCTGTCCTGAAACAGACCTCCAAAATACAGCTAAAAACAGCCGAAAAGTGAGAAATTTCCCAAGAGCTAAGCAGTTTATTGCTTAATAACCCAACCAACATGGGCATTGTAAAAGAAGTGGAGACAGAAGAGATATCCCAGGCCTTGAAGCTAATGAAGACAGGAAAAGCAGCCAGACCTGACAACATCCTACCAGAATTCTTAAAGGAATTGGGAACTTTAGGAAGAAGGTGGCTGGCCAAACTTTGTACGGAATGCATAAGCACGGGGGTTGTGCCTAAGGAATGGAAAGAAGGAAAAGTCATCGCAGTGCTGAAACCCGGAAAGACTGGAGATAATCCTAGGAATTACAGACCAATATCCCTGCTATGTAGCTCCTATAAATTATTCGAGAGAATTTTGATGACTAAAGTAACTCCATACATCGAAGCCAACCTCTCAACATACCAAGTGTGTTTCCAAGCAGGTAGAAACTGCTGTGATCAAGTGCTGTCCCTCACAACCTATATTGAGAAAGGCTTCCAGAACAAGATGAAAACTGGCCTGGCCCTCATAGACCTCACATCAGCTTACGACACAGTATGGATTGAAGGGTTACTGCTTAAGCTAACTAGAATCATAAATTGCAAGCAGTCTTACAAACTACTCAAGAACATACTAATGAACAGGAAAATCAAGGTCTCATTCCATGGTACGAACAGTAAGAGCATGGTGCTGAATAAAGGTCTGCCACAGGGTTCGACACTAGCACCCACTCTCTTCAATCTATATATGGCTGACTTGCCAGAAACTAAATCATGCAAATTTGCATATGCAGATGACCTGGCCATCGCATATCAGAGTAAAAACTACAACGATCTTGACGAAACATTGAATGCAGACCTTGAAGTCCTGAACACCTATTACTCTAAGTGGCACCTACTTCCCAACCCCAACAAAACATCCAGCACCATAATGCACCTCAACAACAGAGAGACACACCGAAAATTATAGATCTTTTCGAATGGCCAAAGCATAAGACTTGAGGAAAAGCCTAAATATTTGGGAGTGAAACTAGATCGCACCCTAACGTACAGCTCACACCACGAAGACACAAAGCAAAAACTAAAATCCCACAACGCTATCCTTTCAAAACTGGCTGGAGCAACATGGGAATGTGGAGCGAGCACTTTGAGAACTTCAGCACTAGCCCTTGTCTACAGTGTAGCTGAATACTGTTCACCAGTCTGGAGGAGAAGTGCACACGTATCTAAAGTGGATGTCCAGCTGAGGGAGACAATGCGAATAATCTCGGGAACACTCAGGGCCACCCTCTGTGCATGGCTTCCTGTACTAGTGAACATAGAGCCTACAGAAATCAGGCGATCACAGCTAGCCCTAAAAACCTATAGGAAAATTATAGACAACCCGGACCTCCCTATCCACCAAGATCTGACACCGACAAACAGGCTTAAATCCAGATCACCCCTTTTGGAAAATCAGTGAAGAACTACAAGCCTTTGAGCCGAGAACGGCCTGGAACGAAGTATGGTCGGCAAGTGAATTTAAGAACAAAAATTTAGTACATGATCCGAACAAGAAGATTGATGGCTTCAACCTACCAAGAAGATTGTGGACAGCTCTAAACCAGGTCAGAACAAGTGTTGGGAGATATAAACACCTGATGAACAAGTGGGGCCTGGCAGACAGCGCTGTATGTGAGTGCGGTGAAATACAGACAATGGACCATCTACTCATGTGCAAAGTGTATGGTTATGGTGGTGAACTCATGGACATACATATACTCAGTGACTCAGCCATAGAGTGGCTCAAAAACATATCTAATATAGTGTAGAATTATATTGTTTTCTTTTTTAGTATATAGTGATAAGAATATTGTAAATTATGCCTCTGTGATGCCGAATGAGTAAGTAAGTAAACTGGGTGAAAATCTAGAGCCCTATCAAGTTACAAAAGTTAAAATAAATTATACCCATGGTGTATAGCGAGAAAGTGATAACTCCAACAGTCCCAGGACAACAACATTTGCTGAATTTATGTAACCCTGGCCAGGTGACTACTCATCATCTGAGCCAGATGATTGTCAGGATGACTGAATGTGGTATTTGGATGGGGAATTTATTGGTTTCCATGTTGATGAGACTGGTGATATGGCATAGAAGCTGAATGTTGAAACACAGATTTTTGTGTTCACGGTGAAACAATATTCACGGAAAAAATATGAGTTAATTGGTTACGTTCCTTTGTTACCTTTTGACAGTTCAGGATTAAAATTTGTAAGTAGGAGATTAATAAGTAGTTCTTCATGAAGGCTGGACCTGTTTTTCCCACATTTATAATATAAAATAGGGAAACATTGCTGAGATTTTTATGTAATACTCTAATAAAACATTCAGATGGGCATAGGATACAGCTTTTAACATACACAATATATAAGGATATTATACAATATCTAAGTGGAAAATGTTGTTTAACAGAAATCTCAAAATGTTCTTGACTGATTTACTTCCAATTTTTACACAGTACACTAATAAACACTGAGATGGACAAATGCCATGTACTCTTTAAAGAAAAATATACAGGTTTTCTTCTAAAACTGGATGTGGTAAAGAAAATGGTGTGCTATGTTGTGAAAATGTGTGATTTAGTTTTCTTCCTCACTATCAGTTTTAACTATGATAGCACAGCACTTAAACCATCAGACAAATTGTTTCTCCTGTATGTCTCCTTTTTTGTTACAGTTGTATTACTGACTTGTAGTTCCACCCCTTCACAGATTTAAAGTATGCAAGATACTATCACTGACGCTACTATCCTCACAGATGCAGAAGTGGAGTGGTCTCTCACATTTCCCATATACCAATGATCCTAACCAATTTACCCTCTTATTTTAAGTGGCTTCAGTTCCTAGTCAAGGTTTGGTTTGCAATAACAATAAACAAGATGATGCTGAGGTTGAGTAAATGCATAAGAAGACCAAACAGTGAAGGTCATCAGTCTCCTGTTCACCTCCTAGGACAGCAACAGTGCACCCAGTCTGTTTGCGTATAGGGTAACTTCTGGTTGCAAGTGTGAGCAAGTGTGTTCTAAATGTTTGCATAGCATTTCTTTGAGGTGGATCAGAGGAACCAGTCTGATATTCACCTACTGCAATGTGAGAAACTGCCTAAAAACCAAGTCCACGTATGCTGACACACCAGTCCCTCGTCATCAGTCCACTAGGCAGAGTCGATCTGGGGCTGTCATGCCTTCCTATCCTGAAAGTGGTCTGGGCGGGTAACAAAAATAAACAAGCCTCAAGATCAGAGAGAAGGAGAAGAGGAGATGGGCATAGAGAGAGGGAGGAGTAAATGGATCGAGACATAGGGGGGGGGGGGGGGAGGAGGAGGAGGTGATGGACAGAGAGAGGAGGGATGAGCTGACGGGTGGAGAGAGGGCGGTGGTGGAGGAGGAGAAGGACAGAGAGAGAGGGAGATTGGGGAGATCAACAGAGAGAAGGGAAACAATGAGGTCAGGACTTATATCCAATTCCAACAAATAATTATCAATTTCGAAACAATGCTGGGATTGCTAATTTATAGTATGTACAGATTAAATTGTTATCTATACATATATTTCATTGTATCCCTCATAAATAATTAATATACTAGGCAGGATATTGAATACATATTGAAAATGTGTGGTCACATGGTCATTAGTTTTGCCCATGCAGTCATTAGCCTTTACAGTAATCTGTAATTATGCTACAAATATTTCATTTCTGTTGAGACAGCAAGAAATTTTGGAAACTCAGAGGAAGAATTTGATGATTCTGGACTGGAGAGAGAAATATCAGAATGGAAGATTCATATTCAGGTAATCTGCTGTCTGCTACAATTTTTCATCACTAATACTGTTGCTATGGGTTGTGCTGCCGTAATTACAATTCAGTTCCTTTTTATCCTTTCTTATTTTTCTTTTGTCTGAATCTCATCCATTTTACAGATAAATCTCATGTTTAAGCACCATCCAACACAAGTTTCCAAGATTTGGTTGGAGAAGACAATCTACTGGCAAAACAAGCAGGAAAGAAACACATTGTATTGCCTTGTTTGGACATACCCTCTCTGCAAGCCAGAATACTTCAGATGTTACCATATAAAAGTGAATTACATATCTAATTGCTCAATAACTTACCACACACCAGATTTTTTTTTCCTTTTTCTTTTTTAAGGATAATTTTACTTTCTGTTACAGTATCATTATTTTATTGATTATTTTAGTATATATTACCCTTTGGTCTGTATCAAACACATATGTGTCTGTAATACTTCAAATAATGGCATGAATGGCTGATCTTCTAGTTCCAAAATTTTCCTAAGTGGCTGGACTCCAAGGTGGTAAGTGGATGGTCATTCACTTCTACACTGGTATAGGCATGCATATTCAAATACAGAGATATGTAAACAGGCAAAATACAGCACAGCAGTTGGCAACACCTATATAAGACAAGTGTCTAGCACAGTTGTTAGATTGGTTACTGCTGCTACAAAGGTACGTTACCAAGATTTACATGTATTTAAGCTTGGTGTTAGAGTTGCTGAGAGCAATGGGATAGATCTCTGAGGTAGTGATGAAGAGGAGATTTTTCCCATACAACCATTTCATGAGTGTACTGTGAATATCAGGAATCTAGTAAAATATCAATTCTCTGACATGATGGCTGGAAACATGTTGCCTCGTCAGATGAGTCTCATTTCAAACCGCATCGAGCGGATAAATGGAGACAACCTCGTGGATCCATGAACCCTGCATGTCAGCAGGGGATTTTCAAGCTGGTGGAGGCTCTGTAATGGTATGGGGCATTTGCAGTTGGATTGATATGGGACTGCTGGTATGTCTAGATGTGACTCTGACGGGTGACACATATGTAAACATACTGTCTGATCACCTGCATTTATTCGTGTCCATTGTGCGTTCCGCCGGACTTTGGCAATTCCAGCAGGACAATGCAACACCCCACACATCCAGCATTGCTGCAGAGTGGCTCCAGGAACACTCCTCTGAGTTTAAACACTTCCGCTGGCCACCAAATTCCCCAGATATGAATATTATAGAGCATCCTGTTCAGATGAAATCTCCCCCACCCCCCTATTCTCCAGTATTCTTATGGGTTTTTGGACAGCCCTGCAGGATTCAAGATGTCAGTTCCCTCCTGCACTACTTCAGGCATTAGACAAGTCCATGCCACATCATGTTGTGGCACTTCTGCATGCTCGTGGGGGCACTAATTAATATAACGCAGGTGTACCAGCTTCTTTGGCTCTTTAGTGCACAACAAATAGGAGTGGAGCCTGTGGATTTCCATTGGAAATTTCTTCTCAGTCAGAATCTGTCCTCTTGAGTTGCATTGCTTGACTTATGGTCTTTTTTATCCCACCAATCTTCTGGCTGGTTAGATGTGGCCACCCACAAATATCTTTCCTGTGCCAACCTCTTAATTTCGGAGTAGCACTTGCAGCCTACAGCCTCAATTATTTGATGGATGTATTACAATCTCTGTCTTCCTCTATAATTTTTACCCACTACCTCTCCCTCTAGTACCATGCAAGTTATTCCCTGAAGTCTTAACTGACATTCTACTATCCTCTCCCTTCTCCTTGTCAGTGTTTTCCGTATATTGCTTTCCTCACCGATTCTGCAGAGAACTTGCTCATTCCTTATCTTATCTGTCTACCTAATTTCCAACATTCTTCTGTAGCACCACATCTCAAATGCTTCAAGTCTCTTCTTCTCCAGTTTTCCCACAGTCCATATTTCACTACCATACAATGCTACACTCCAAATGCACATCCTCAAAAATGTCTTTCTCATATGCTAGTAGAAGTCTCTTAGTCAGGAATGCCCTTTTTGCAAGACTGCTTTTTATGTACTCCTTGCTCCATATGTCATGGGTTATTTTGCTGCCTACATAGCAGAATTCCTTAACTTCATCTACTTCATTATCACCAATCCTGATGTTTAGTTTCTCTCTGTTCTAATTTCTGCTACTTCTTGTTACTTTCATCTTTGTTTGATTTTCTATCAGCCCATATTTTGTACTTATTAGCTTGTTCTTTCCATTCAGCAGATGCTGTAATTCTTCTTCACTCTCACTGAGGATAGCAATGTCTTCAGCGAATCTTATCATTGGAATCTTTTCCCTTTGAATTGTAACTCCACTCTTGGACCTCTCTTTTACTTTCATCATTGCTTCTTTGATGTTCAGATTGAACAGTCGGGGTGAAAGACTACATCCCTCACTTACACCCATTGTAATCTGAGCACTTCATACTTGGTCTTCACTTTTATTATTCGCTGTTGGTTCTTGTACATGTTACACAGTACCCGTCTTTCCTTATAGCTTACCCCTGTTTTTCTTAGAATTTTGAACATCTTGCACCATTTTACACTGCCAAATGCTTTTTCAAGGCTGACAAATTCTACAAAAATGTCTTGATTTTTCTTTAGTCTCCCTTCCATTATCAACTGCATGTCATAATTGCCTCCCTGGTGACTTTTCCTTTGCTAACACCAAACTGATCACAATCTAACACATCCTCAATTCTCTTTTCCATTATTCTACACTATTATTGTCAGAAACTTGAATGTATGAGCTGTTAAGCTGATTGTATAATAATTCTTGCACTTGTCAGCTCTTGCAATCTTTGAAAATGTGTGGATGATATTTATCCAAAAGACAGATGGTATATTGCCACATGAAAATGTGTGGATGATATTTCTCCACAAGACAGATGGTATATTGCCACACTAATACATTCTACGTTGTTGCACTTCTCCCAATGATTTTAGTAATTCTGATGGAATGTTATCTATCCTTTCTGCCTTATTTGACTTTAGGTCTTCCAGAGCTCTTTCACATTCTGATTCTAATACTGGATCCCCTGTCTCTTCAGTGTAGATTCGTTTCTTTTTCTGTCATGTCATTAGACACGTCCTTCCCCTAACAGAGGTCTTTAATGTATTCTTTATACCTGTTCATTCTCTCCTCTGCATTTAACACTGGTATTTCAATTGCACTCTTATTCTTACCACCCTTGCTTTTAGTTTCAGGGAAGGCTGTTTTGACTTTCCTATATGCTGAGCCAGTCTTTCTGTCAGTCATTTCATTTAGATTTCTTCATATTTTTCATGCAACCATTTCACCTTAGCTTCCCTGCACTTCCTATTTGTTTCATTCCTACGTGGCCTGTATTTCTGTATTCCATAATTTCCTTGCACATTTATGTACTTCCTTCTTTCATCGATCAACTGAAGTATTTCTTCTGTTACCTATGATTTCTTTGCATTCTCCTTCTTCGTACCGATTGTTTTCTTTCCAGCTTCTGAGATCACCCTTCTTAGAGTTACTGGTACAAACTCCTCTTCAACTGAACTGCCTACTGAGCTATTCCTAATCACAGTATCTACAGCCTCAGAGAACTTGAAGCATACCTATTTATTCCTTAGTACTTCCACATCTCACTTCTTTGCACACTGATTCTTCCTGACTAATCTCACACTCCTCTTCAACTGAACTGCCTACTGAGCTATTCCTAATCACTGTATCTACAGCCTCAGAGAACTTGAAGCATACCTATTTATTCCTTAGTACTTCCACATCTCACTTCTTTGCACACTGATTCTTCCTGACTAATCTCTTAAACTTCAGCCTACTCTTCATCGCTACTAAATTATGATCTGAATCTATATCTGCTCCTGGGTACTCCTTAGAATCCAACATCTGATTTTGGAATCTCTGCCTGATCATGAGGTAATCTAACTGAAATCTTCCTGGATCTCCTGACCTTTTCCATGTATACCTCCTCCTCTTGTGATTTTTGAACAGAACATTCGCTATTACTACCTGAAATTTACTGCAGAATTCAGTTAATCTTTCTCCCACAACCCCTTCTTCTACTCCTTCCCCTATGTAGCAAACCATTTTTTACTTGTTTTTCTGCTATTAGTATTATAAATCAGTGGTTTGCAACACCGCAATTTCCAAAAAATGTGATCTGTTCTAAGCAACTGCATGTCATCATTGCCTCTCTGGTGACTTTTCCTTTGATAACACCAAACTGATCACAATCTAACACATCCTCAAATGCTTTGGACAAATCACAAAATATACCAAATGGTGATATTTTTTGATGTATCACATGCACTGTTTGGTAAGTTCTTAGGTGAGCAATCTTTCTGGAGACAATATGATGCAACTCTTGAGTATGTTGTACTCTTGCTTATATTGGAAACTGTGTAACATATTCTTATTGGGCATGATTTCCTCCAAAAACATGCATCATTGTTCATACTAGGCTAATGAATCCACTCACTTGTAAACTGGAATGAAGTAATAGTGAACAGTTAATGAGAGATGTATTTTTTTTAATTCAACAGTTTGTATTTATTTGGCCAATAGTGTATGCCTCATAACTACAAATACGTCTACTTCACCCAGTGACAGAGAATGAAATCTTACATTCAAATTTTTATCATTTCTTTCATCAGAGAATGTAAGGGACCACAATTTCTCTAGATAAAAATTGTCCACATGACTCACTGATTGAACCTAACTTTCAGTGACAGATATGTAAATTCTTCTAAAATGGTAATAATAATAAAAATATTTGTCAATCAATTCCTGCCACTGAGGGCAATGACATACGGGATATTACAACAAGAAGAAAATTATTTACAGTATCCCTGTAACCTTTCCTATAAAGAGGGCTAGTAATGGCATACTTTATATGGTGGAAAACAATCTGTATGATAGTGTAACACTACATATGTCACTATGAACATAACTATCATGTCAAAACAACTATTCAGGGTTCCATTCAAAATCCCATCATCATTTTATTTTCAAACATTTAGAATATTGCATGTTTCAGGAAAGGATATCAGTCCTGGTTGTAACTGATTAGTTGTAACTGATTAAATTATTGTGAAATGATAGTTCCAATATAATTAATCACTTCTTAAACTCATCTAAAAGAAGCAGTCATCAGGTTTTAATTATCACTTCAATAAAGTAATTTAATCTAATTAATATTGTGTTTGTTTTTGAATACATGTCCCCAGTGTTAGTACTATACACACAGTCAAATTTGACACTTTGTGATGAAGATGCTGGAATAGGTAGAATCTCTTATACGCACTCCCAGAATCTCTTGTGCAGAATGTCATGTTACTTGGCATTGAAATCCTTGCACCACAATACTACAGCTAACTACTAGAGGAGCAAAGAGTGGAGTAACCCATCACACTTTATAAATGTGGTGTTCCATTTTGTTTTAGCTCCTCTACTAGTGTGCTATGATTCTGTGGCACAGTGATGTCAATGTGACCATATTTGTGAACCTATGCTTGTAAATAAACGAAAAAAAGTTTTGGAACGTCATTTCTTAGATGAAATAATCAAACTGTATCAAGAAACTTTTAATAACAAAGATAACATTCAATACTATTTATTTCTGATGACCAGTTTCAACAGTTAAGATTGTCGTCTTCTGATCTTCAAAAAACTTTCTGTTATATGGCCTGTTCCATTATGACTGTATCACATATGCCATGTTTGTGTTATAGCCAATAGTATGTAGCATATACAGTCATAATGGAACAGGGCATATAACAACAAGTTTTTTGAATATCTGAAGATGACAGTCTTAACTCTTTAAACTATTCACATGCGACGGATGGACACAGACAAACTGTCCGCCTAGGAGATGTCCAATACCCAGTAGTGGGGCATGCCCTCCAGCATAATTCTAGGGACCTAGGAACCTGCTACACCGTATGTGCCATTTGTCTTCTCCCACCCGCCACCAGTCCTTCTGGACTGTAGAGTTGGGAACTTTGCACTCCAACACATCCTTGCAACCCGCCATCCCCCTGGACTGAACCTACGTTAAACAACCTCACTCCCATTTACTCTTCAGTCTTCTCCTCTTTCCCTTTCCTCTTTAGCCATTCAGGCATCTTTTCATCCTACATAGTTGTGTTTATCTTTATACTGTATACCTCTTTACTTCTGTATGCATCCTCTTTGGTTTGAAGCTGGCACATACTTACAGTAGAATATCTTTGGCTTCCCTCTGACAACCATGCCTACATCCTTGCTACCCTCCCTGTTTTCCTTTCCCTGTTGCTTCATAACCTGGGTTGTGAGTAACTGAATCCACTTTCCCTTCTTCCCTTTCTTTCCCCTCTCTCCTCCCTGATGAAGGAACATTTGTTCCGAAAGCTAGGAACGTAAATTTTCGGTTCTGTTTTTTGTGTATCTATCGGCTGTACTGAGCTGAGGTAAGTACTGGCCAGCCCCTCTATCTCTTTGTTAGTATTTGTTTCATACTGGTTACTCTTCCTGTTTTTACTGTCCCTGCTAATGTATCAATAAAACAAATATTGCACTACACTAATTTGGGATTGCTTAATCAAGTTAGCACATAAAACTGTGGTTTAAAAATCATTTTACTTGTAGTGTGAAACAAATTGACACTTTCTGTTGGCATTGGGCATTGATGAAAGACTTGATGTGAGGTATTTGTTTGGGATGACTCCAGCTTCATATTGCAAAAAAGAACTTACAGGTATCTGCTGAAACAACAGAGTAAAAGAAAATGTACCTGACCACTCTTAGGTTAGACAACCTCTCTCTCTCTCTCTCTCTCTCTCTCTCTCTCTCTCTCTCTCTCTGTGTGTGTGTGTGTGTGTGTGTGTGTGTGTGTGTGTGTATTATCTCTCAGAAATCAGCTACCTTTCCATCAGCTACTCACCAAACAGTAAACTGTCACATTTACAAACTTGCAGCATACTGCAGATGAAAAATAGGTCAGCAACTTGTTTTATAATTGAAATAAATGGTTGTAACTCCATCATAAGTTTCACTGAGAAGTATCTATCTTTATTTCTTGATGGAGACTAGGTTCTCCAATGTCTGTCCTATGGGGTCTATTTACTGTTGTTGAGTTGGCTGCAATGTCACTTTCATCATCACTGCAGGAGCAGGTTTGTACACAGGCTATCACTTGTATTTATCACACAATACAGATAGTTTGAAAATGGACACTGGTGTCTGAACCTAGTCACCATCAAGAAGTAAAAAAAGATACTTCCCAGTGCAACTTATGATGGAATTAGAATCATTTATTTCAAATGGTCACAATGACATAAATGTTTGACTACCACTTTGAATTGCGCAGAAAGATGTATGGTATTTTGCTGCACCCATTTCCCAAAAGCTACCACAAGACTTAAAAAAATCACGGCAGTAATGCTGAAACTTTCAACTCTGAGTTTAAGAATTTCCTGATGGCTAAATCCTTCTATCACATTGATCCATGTGCTCATTTGTCTTCTCTTTTTCATTATTTTATTTATTTATTTTTATTCGTGCATCAAGTTCCAGAGGAACAAATTGAAGAGCCAATCTGCATGGTAACAGAACAACTCATGACATGAAATTACACCAGAAAAGATAAAAAAAATGTAAAATTTACACTTATTGTATACAGATGACAAGCTGCAGAATACATAGTAGCATATCAATAATTTAACACAAAAATTTGCTAAAATTTTTCACAGGAAGTCCCTGACAAAATATAAGGATTTAGCCATCAGGAAATTCTTAAACTCAGAGTTGAAAGTTTCAGCATTAATTCTATGATTCTTTTTAAGTCTTGTGGTAGCTTTTGGGAAATGGGTGCAGCAAAATACCATACACATTTCTGCGCAATTCAAAGAGGTGCAATCCAAATGCAGACTGGATTTCTGCCAAGTATTATCTATGTGAAAGCTGCTAATTGTAATTGTTGGCAACAAATGACATTAAAGAAAATACATATAGAGAGAGAGAGGCCAATGCCAGAATTCCCAAACTCCTGGACAGGGGCCAACAACAGGTTTATGAACTTACACCATATATTGTTCAAACTGCCCATTTCTGAGCAAAAAATACTCTTTGTGAATAGGAAGAAGTATGCCAGAATATAATGCCATATGTCTTAGGTGAATGCAAATAAACAAAGTAAGCTAATTTTTGTGTTGGACAACCACTTATTGCAGATGCTGTTATAATGGTAAATATAGCAACATGCAGTGTTTTAACTATATTCTGAACATGGGATTTGCATAACAACTTACCATCTGCATGGACAGACAGGAATTTTGATTGTTCAGACTTCCTATTCATATGCCCATTGTGTGAGAACTCACCACAAGCAGAGACTCAAGGCTCACCTCATTACTATCCAGAATAATCACTAACTGCCATATAATTTACTCCCTCATTTCTTTCCTCACAAAACTATAGGACAGATAGTGTTTTGCACATTGGTTATGGGATGATGGAGCAGCAGCTGCACAATCCAGTGAGGGAACTCTTTGGCTGGTGCTACAGCTCTGGCAGAGCAACAATATCTAGCTGACTTCATTACTGACTACTGTTATGTACACCTGCATTCAGATATGTCTCCATCTTGCAATAAAGTGAAGGTCATTGGTATTTGTGCCATTCATTATTCTATCTGAAGCATACTAACATTCATGGACTTGGGGTGAAAATTCAAGACGATATACAATCTGAAGATGATTGTGATGATACTGATGATGATAAGAAGATGCAGATGGGTAGTGATAGAAGACTGAGTTTATTTGAAAAGATTATGACAAAAGTATCTGATTTAGAAACAGTCGATAAAAGTGATTCTCAACACATTCACAAGATCAATGTAAATTTTCTCTGTCATTCATGACTTGCAAATTCTTGTTTTCACAAAAAAGAAAATATTACTTGAAAGTTTGGCTATGCTTTTAATTCTGGGTAATAACGTTATCACTTCATGAACTGCACTGAAGGAAGCTTTGCAGGAAGAATTTTACATAGGAACAAGTGCTGTGGAGCTCCACCAACTGTTGTCTTGATGAAAGAAGAAGTGAGAAGAGTCTCTTCGAAGATATTTTCTCATTATGAAGGAAATTGCTTGCTGTGCCGATACAGATAATGACTCACTCTTTTAATATGTGACTGATGAGCTAGGATGTGACTCAGGCATAAAACTACTACTTTATGGCACTGGAAGTGTGAAAGTGTTTAAGAGAAAAAAAGGCATTATGAAAGAGCTGTGAAGTCACTGCTGTAAAGAAATGCTGGTAACAAAGGTTAAGCAATGAAAGTTTAAACTTCATTAAGAAAGATGGCAAGTATTCAAGTATCAGAAATACTAAAACAAATAATGAAACAAAAAGTGTTTCAGTTGTGGTGCCAGTGGTCACACGTTAAGTGATTGCAACGACAAGAGCAAGAGAAAGAGATGCTTCAGTTGCAGTGACTTTGGCCATATTTCTTATGAATCCATGAAGGAGAAGAATAACCAAATGGTGAAAATGAATGTATGAATTGTTAAGGAGAGTATTAACAACAGTAAGTTTAAATGTGTCCAAAGAGATGAAGATGTTGGATGACTGTGTTCATGATCCATGGAACAAGTAATATAACTAACTAACTAACTAACTAACTAACTAACTAACTAACTGTGGCAGTCAACACAGTTCATCAAGACAGGATGTTTGTGAGGTTATAAATGCTTCAAAATTGCAATAAATAGATGTGGTCTTGGCAGAAGTTGGGAGAAACTTCATCTCTCACAAGCGCATTTTACAGGCATTGTTGAGATAGATTATGTGAAAATAGAAACAGAAATTTACGTGGTTTCTAGAGACACTACAAATTTAGAAATGGTAGTTGGGGAACAATCTTCTAGACCAAATTGAAGCTTTAATAAACAAGTGTGGAGTTACTATTATTAAGCCAGAAGTGGAAGCTCGTTTTATGTGTATCCACATAGCAAACAAACTAGAATTAGACACTGGAAGGTCTGTGAATGGTGAAACAAAGGAACACATCAAAGATTTAGTGACCAACTACAGCTAAACTAAGGCAAAGTCTACTAATATTGGGATATTGACTGTTGTGCAAGAACAGCAAGCGATGTTAAGTAGCCCCGGAAGATTGCCACCAGGAGAGAAAGATATTGTTGACAACCAAGCCCAGATGTAGCTTGATTAAGGAATAATACAACCAAATTCATCTAAATATGCTAGCCATGTTTTAGTTGTAAAAAAGAAAAATGGAGAATATTATGTTCAACAGACCGCAGAAAATTAAACAAGATCATAGTGGAAGATCATTACCCATCACTCGTTGTAGAAGACCTTTTACATAAACTGTAGATGCCTGCATCTTTTTCACATGAGACCTCAAGAATAATTCTTATTACTATTATTGTTATTTATTTGAAAAAAATTGTTATTTTTTTATTTGTTTTATTTATTTATTTATTTTAAGAGGAAAGCTGAAAATACACATTGTTAGTGAAACTCAGAGCACTTCCAATTCAGGGAAATTCCATTTGGATTATCAAATGTATCTGCAGTGTTCCAGTAATTCACAAACACTGTCTCAAAAGAACATCATTTTTATTTAGATAGACAATATTAAAACACCAATAAAGAGTGATGATGAATCAGTTCAACAGCTTGGTTTAGCGTTAAAAACTGCAGCAGAATATGACTTGGAAATTAATTTTGCAAAATGTCAGTTCTTGAGGAGAGCTGTTGAGTTTCTTGGTTATATTATACAATGAGGACTAATCACATCTTCTTCTGAGAAAACAATAGCTGTTCAAAACTTCCCAGAAATGAAATCTACTGCAACAACACAAAGTTTCCTAGGTTAAATAGGACACTTTGGAAAGTTTATCTCAAATTACTCTGCAATTGGAAAACTATGAGAGATTTAATGAGGAATAATCAAGAATGTACGTTTGAAGAAGAGCAGAGGCAAGAATTCAAAATGCTCAAAATATTCTTTCATTGGATCCAGTTTTGAAAAACTACAATTCAAACCTCAAATCTGAACTACACACGAATGAAACAAAACTTTTGTAACCATGTTGTTACAAAAATCTCCAGATGATGACAATTTCCATCCAGCCTCGTATGTGAGTGAAAAACAACACCTCAAGAGGAAAATTACAGTCATTATGAGCTTGTAGTTTTAGTCACTGTTAATACCTTACAGAAATTCCAGGTTTATTTACTAGGAACATGTTTCAAAATTGTAACGGACTATGATGCATTCCAAAAGACTGTGGATAAAAGTGACTTGTTGCCAAGAATAGCTAGAGGGGCTTTAGTCTTGGTGGAGTATTCCTACTCCATAGAATGCCAATCTGGTTCTAGGATGAAACTTGTAGGTGCCTTTAGTCATTCTGTGAATGTACTGTTTGGTTTCACAGGTGGCTTAGTAGCTGGAATCAAGAAAACAATAATGATTTAGCACCAAACAAGAGCATTCTCAAAGAACTGCCTTAAGAAAACTTTTTAATGAGAGACAGAAATTTTTTAATTTCTATGACAGACCAGAGACTTTAGTGAATTCACAGATTATGCAGTGTGAAATCATCAATCTTTTGCATGAGAAAGGTCATTACGCAGTTAAGCAAACTGAAAAGGAAATAAATCAAGATGGTTGTATACCAGATTTGACAGAAAAGGTGAAAAGTGTGGTCTCCATTTTTATAAAATGTTTAACTTTGAATAATAAATCAGAAAAGAATGAAGGTTTCCTTCATCCATTATTAAGGAAAAGTGAGCCATTGTATACTTATCACATGGATCATACTGGACCACTTCAATCAACATACAATGGATACATCACCATTCTAATTGCTATTGATGTGTTAACCACGTGTACATGGCTATATCGTGTAAAAACTACACAATCGACAGATGCAATTAGTATGACAAAATTACAAAAAATTAATTTTTGGAATCCAGTCCAAATAATTACCAATAGAGGGATTTGCTTTACTACTGAAAAGTTCAAGGAGTTTTGCATTGCAGAAGGAACAGAGCATATTTTAATAACAACAGCACTTCCTAGAGCCAATGGACAGGTTGATAAAATCAATTCTACTTTGGCTAAAATCATTGCTAAGTTTAATACTGGTAGCCCTGAAATGAAATGAAATGTCGTGTGGCTAGGGCCTCCCGTCGGGTAGACCGTTCGCCTGGTGCAGGTCTTTCGATTTGACGCCACTTCAGCGACCTGCGCATCGATGGGGATGAAATGACAAAACAACACCCAGTCCCTGAGCGGAGAAAATCTCCGACCCAGCCGGGAATCGAACCCGGGCCTTAGGATTGACAGTCTGTCACGCTGACCACTCAGCTAGCCCTAATGAATGGTATAAGGGGATACCATCAATTCAATGTACCATGAATTGAATGTACCACAGAAGAGTTGTGTAAAAACCATTTGAACTTTTGTTAAGAGCTGAGATGTACATAAAGACTGATCTTCACATCACAAAATTATTAGAAGAAGAACATATTAATTAATTTGAAAAGAAATGCAGGATACTCAAAGAAGAGGCTAAGCTACAAATCAGCAAGATGCAACAAGCAAACTGTACTAGCTTCAACTAGCATTGGAAGAAAGCCTCCAAGTACAAAATTGGTGACAATAAAATGAACACAAACTGGGTGATGAACCTAGAGCCCTATAAGTTACAAAAGTTAAAATAAATTATACCCATGGTATATACCGAGAAGGTGTTAACCGCAACAGTCCAAGAACTACAACATCATTTGGTGAATTTATGCAACCCTGGCCAGGTGACTACTCATCATCTGAGTCAGATGATTGGCAAGATGAACGAATGTGGGATTTGGATGGGGGATTTATTGGTTTCCAACGTCTCAAAAATGAGATCGACAGGAAGTGCAAAATGGCTAAGCAGGCATGGCTAGAGGACAAATGTAAGGATGTGGAGGCTTATCTCACTAGGGGTAAGATAGATACAGCCTACAGGAAAATTAAAGAGACTTTTGGAGAAAAGAGACCCACTTGTATGAATATCAAGAGCTCAGATGGAAACCCAGTTCTAAGCAAAGAGGGGAAAGCAGAAAGGTGGAAGGAGTATATAGAGGGTCTATACAAGAGCGATGTACTTGAGGTCAATATTATGGAAATGGAAGAGGACATAGATGAAGAAGAAATGGGAGATACGATACTACGTGATGAGTTTGACAGAGCACTGAAAGACCTGAGTCGAAATAAGGCCCCGGGAGTAGACAACATTCCATTAGAACTACTGACGGCCTTGGGAGAGCCAGTCCTGACAAAACTCTACCATCTGGTGAGCAAGATGTACGAGACAGGCGAAATACCCTCAGACTTCAAGAACAATATAATAATTCCAATCCCAAAGAAAGCAGGTGTTGACAGATGTGAAAATTACCAAACTATCAGTTTAATAAGTCACAGCTACAAAATACTAACACGAATTATTTACAGACAAATGGAAAAACTGGTAGAAGCCGACCTCAGGGAAGACCAGTTTTGATTCCGTAGAAATGTTGGAACACGTGAGGCAATACTGACCTTACGACTTATCTTAGAAGAAAGATTAAGGAAAGGCAAACCTACGTTTCTAGCATTTGTAGACTTAGAGAAAGCTTTTGACAATGTTGACTGGAATACTCTCTTTGAAATCATGAAGATGGCAGGGGTAAAATACAAGGAGCAAAAGGCTATTTACAATTTGTACAGAAACCAGATGGCAGTTATAAGGGTCGAAGGGCATGAAAGGGAAGCAGTGGTTGGGAAGGGAGTGAGACAGGGTTGTAGCCTCTCCTTGATGTTATTCAATCTGTATATTGAGCAAGCAGTAAAGGAAACAAAAGAAAAATTTGGAGTAGGTATTAAAATCCAGGGAGAAGAAATAAAAACTTTGAGGTTCGCCGATGACATAGCATTTCTTTGAGGTGGATCAGGGGAACCAGCCTGGTATGCACCTACTGGATTGTTGGAAACTTCCTAAAAACCATGTCCAGGTATGCTGACACACCAGTCCTTCATCATCAGTCCACTGGACAGAGTCGATCTGGGGCTGCCATGCCTCCCTATCCTGGAATCGGTCTGGGTGGGTAACAAAAATAAACCAGGCTCAAGGTCAGAGAGAAGGAGAAGAGGAGATGGACAGAGAGGGAGGGAGGAACTTTCAACAAATAATTATCAATTTTGAAACAATGCCGGGTTTTCTGATTTATAATATGTACACATTAAATTGTTATCTAAACATATATTTCATTGTATCCCTCATAAAGAATTAATATACTAGGCAGGATATTGAATACATGTGTACTCATGTGTCTAATCTCTTCCCATCCTAATGTTGAGCCCCTTAAGTCACTTTATAATTACTAACAATTTCTTCTATTGTTTTCTCACTGAAATTGTTAATTATAATACAAACATCTATTTCAAATAAGTAGCAGCTCCACTTGATAGGCATAAATGCTTTGGTGACCACGTCCAAGCATAGCTCAGGCCACAACATTCTGTTGAATACCATCAGGTGGCAATTTTCTGAATGCACAAGCCACCTAGCACACAAAAATTGGACTCTTGTTACTTGTCCCTTGACAGAGGCTGCTTTCTGTTGTCAATTTCTAGAATTTTTTAGAAAGAAACAGTAGTGAACATAACACCTGCTGTCACGACTGGTCGAGAAAATGTGTGATTGCATGGTCATTAGTTTTGCCCATGCACTCATTAGCTTTTACAGTTATTATTCTAAAAATATTTCTTGTCTGTTGAGTCAGCAAGAAATTTTGGAAACTCAGAGGAAGAATTTGATGATTCTCGACTGGAGAGAGAAATATCAGAATGGAAGATTCATATTCAGGTAAACTGCAGTCTGCTACAATTTTTCATCAGTAATACTGTTGCTATGGGTTGTGCTGCTGTAATTACAATTCAGTTCCTTTTTATCCTTTCTTATTTTTCTTTTGTCTGAGTCTCATCCATTTTACAGATAAATTTCGTGTTCAAGCATCCAACACAAGTTTACAAGATTTGGTTGGAGAAGACAATCTACTGGCAAAACAAGCAGGGAAGAAACACACTCGTATTGTCTTGTTTGGACATACCTTCTCTGCTAGCCAGAATACTTCAGATGTTTCCATATAAAAGTGAATTACATATCTAATTGCCCAATAACTTACCTCACACCAGATTTTTTTTTCTTTTTTTTTTAAGGATAATTATACTTTCTGTTACAGTACCATTATTTATCAATTATTTTAGTACATATTACCCTTTGATATGTATCAAACACATATGTGCCAGTAATACTTCAAATAATGGCATGAATGGCTGATCTTCTAGGTCCAAAATTTTCCGAAGTGGCTGGACTCCAAGGCATTGGGTGGATGGTTATTCACTTCTACACTGGTATAGGCATGCATATTTAAATACAGAGATATGTAAACAGCCAGAATACAGCACTGCAGTCAGCAATGGGGTAATATCTCCGAGGTAGTGATGAAGTGGAGCTTTTCCCATACAACCATTTCATGTGAGTACTATGAATACCAGGAATCTGGTAAAACATCAATTCTCTGACATGATGACTGGAAACATGCTTACTGGTCAGATGAGTCTCATTTCAAACTACATCGAGCGGATGAATGTGTACAGGTATGAAGACAACCTCATGGATCCATGAACCCTGCATGACAGCAGGGATTCTTCAAGCTAGTGGAGGCTCTGTAATGGTGTGGGGCATCTGCAGTTGGATTGATATGGGATTGCTGGTATGTCTAGATGTGACTCTGACAGGTGACACATATGTTAGTGTTGTGGTTGGCAGGAGAGCCAACCGTGTTTTTCTAAAGGAGGCCGAAATGCACGCATCTCAGCTCACGCCGGCTGGCATGAGGTCTGGAACATGACAAGGGAATTAGAATTGAGAAAAACGGACGTAGCTGGTGGAATACTTAACTTTAATCCATTCATGGAGAATGTCGCTCTTTATGGTACATGATTCACAATATCAATAGTACGAATACTGGCGCCGTGCTAGGTCGTAGCAAATAACGTAGCTGAAGGCTATGCTAACTATCGTCTCAGCAAATGAGAGCGTAATTTGTCAGTGAACCATCGCTAGCAAGGTCAACTGTACAACTGGGACGAGTGCTAGGAAGTCTCTCCAGGCCTGCCGTGTGGCGGTGCTCGGTCTGCAATCACTGATAGTGGCGACACGGGAGTCCGACGTATACTACCGGACCGTGGCCAATTTAAAGGCTACCACCTAGCAAGTGTGGTGTCTGGTGGTGACACCACAGTTAGCATCCTGTCTGATCACCTGCATCCATTCACGTTCATTGTACATTCCGCTGGATTTTGGCAATTCCAGCAGGACAATGTGACACCCCATATGTCCAGCATTGCTACAGATTGGCTCCAGGAACACTTCTCTGAGTTTAAACACTTCTGCTGGCCACCAAACTCCCCAGATATGAACATTATAGAGCATATCTGGGACGTCTTGCAACATCCTGTTCAGAATAGATCTCCACTCTCCGTCCCCTCCAGTATTCTCACAGGTTTATGGACAGCCCTGCAGGATTCAAGATGTCAGTTCACTCCAGCACTACTTCAGGCATTAGACAAGTCCATGACACATCATGTTGTGGCACTTCTGCATGCTCGTGGGGCCACTAATTAATATCACGCTGGTGTACCAGCTTCTTTGGCTCTGTAGAGCACAACAAATAGGATTGGAGCTTGTGGATCTCCATTGGAAATTTCTTCTCAGCCAGAATCTGTTCTCTTGAGTTGCATTGCTTGACCTATTGTCTTTTTTATCCCACCAATCTTCTGACTGGCTAGACGTGGCCACCCACAAATTTCTCTCCTGTGCCAACCTCTCCATCTCGGAGTAGCACTTGCAGCCTACGCCCTCAATTATTTGATGGATGTATTACAATCTCTGTCTTCCTCTACAATTTTTACGCATTACCACTCCCTCTAATACCATGCAAGTTATTCCCGATGTCTTAACCGACATTCTACTATCCTGTTCCTTCTCCTTGTCAGTGTTTTCGGTAAATTGCTTTCCTCTCCAGTTCTGCAGAGAACATCCTCATTCCTTATCTTATCTGTCTACCTAATTTCCGACATTCTTCTGTAGCACCACATCTAAAATGCTTCGAGTCTCTTCTTCTCCAGTTTTCCCACAATCCATATTTCACTACCATACAATGCTGTGCTCCAAATGTACATTCTCAGAAATTTCTTTCTCGTATTAAGGTCTACATTTGATGCTAGTAGAATTCTCTTAGTCAGGAATGTCCTTTTTGCCAGTGCTGGACTGCTTTTTATGTACTCCTTGCTTTATGTCTCATGGTTATTTTGCTGCCTACATACAGAATTCCTTGACTTCATCTACTTCATTATCACCAATCCTAATGTTTAGTTTCTCACTGTTCTCATTTCTGCTACTTCTCATTACTTTCATCTTTCTTTGATTTACTATCAGTCCATATTTTGTACTTATTGGATTGTTCTTTCCATTCAGCAGATGTGTAATTCTTCTTTACTCAAACTGAGGATAGCAATGTCTTCAGCAAATCTTATCATTGAAATCCTTTCACTTTGAATTTTAACTCCACTCTTGGACCTCTCTTTTATTTTCATCATTGCTTCTTTGATGTACAGATTGAACAGTAGGGGTGAAAGACTACATCCCTCACTTACACCTGTTTTAATCTGAGCACTTGATACTTGATCTTCACTTTTATTATTCCCTCTTGGTTCTTGTACATATTGCACAGTACCCGTCTTTCCCTATAGCTTACCCTTGTTTTTCTCAGAAAATCTTGCACCATTTTACATTGTCAAATGATTTTTCCAGGCTAACAAATTCTACAAAAATGTCTTGAGTTTTCTTTAGTCTTCCTTACATTATCAACAGCATGTCATAATTACCTCTATGGTGACTTTTCCTTTGATAACACCAAACTGATCATCATCTAGCACATCCTCAATTCTCTTTTCCATTCTTCTACTTATTATTGTCAGCAACATGGATTTATGAGTCGTTAAGCTTATTGTGTGATAATTCTTACACTTGTCAGCTCTTGCAATCTTTGAAAATATGTGGATGATATTTTTCCAATAGACAGATGGTATATTGCCAGAGTAATACATTCTACATTCTACATTGTTGCTCTTCTCCCAATGGTTTTAGAAATTCTGATAGAATGTTATCTATTCCTTCTGCCTTATTTGACTTTAGGTCTTCCAGAGCTCTGTCAAATTCTGATTCTAATACTAGAGCCCTTGTCTCTTCAGTATCGACACGTTTCTTCTTCTGTCAAGTAATCATACAAGTCCTCCCCCCCCCCCCCCCCCCCCCATAGAGGTCTTTAATGTATTCTTTAAACCTGTCCACTCTCTCCTCTGCATTTAACATCGGTATTCCAGTTGCACTCTTTTTGTTACCATCCTTGCTTTTAGTTTCAGGGAAGGCTGTTTCGACTTTCCTGTATACTGAGTTAGTCATTTCACTTCGATTTTTTCACATTTTTCATGCAACCATTTCAGCTTAGCTTCCCTGCACTTCCTATTTGTTTCATTCCTACGTGACTTGTATTTCTGTATTCCATAATTTCCTTGAACATTTTTGTACTTCCTTCTTTCATTGATCAGCTGAAGTATTTCTTCTATTACCTACAATTTCTTTGCATTCACCTTCTTTGTACTTACTGTTTTCTTTCCAGCTTCTGAGATCATCCTTTTTAGAGTTACCCACCCCTTTTCAACTGAACTGCCTACTGAGCTATTCCTAATCACAGTATCTACAGCCTCAGACAACTTCAAGCATACTTCTTCATTCCTTAGTACTTCCATATCTCACTTCTTTGCACCCTGATTCTTTCTGACTAATCTCTTAAACTTCAGCCTACTCTTCATCACTACTAAATTGTGATCTGAGTCTATATCTGCTCCTGGGTACACCTTAGAATCCAACATCTGATTTTGGAATCTCTGCCTGACCATGATGTAATCTAACTGAAATCTTCCTGTATCTCCTGACCTTTTCCGTAAATACCTCCTCCTTTTGTGATTCTTGGACAGAACATTCACTATTACTACCTGAAATGTATTGCAGAACTCAATTAATCTTTCTCCCGTAACCCTTTCTTCTACTCCTTCCCCTATGTAGCAAACCATTTTTTGCTTCTTTTTCTGCTATCAGTGTTATAAATCAGTGGTTTGCAACACCATCAATTCCAAAAAATGTGATGCATTCTGAGCAAGTATCATGTCCTGTACGATCACAAAATATACCAAATGGTGATATTTTTTAATGTATCACATGCACTACTTGGTAAGTTCTGAGGGGAGCAATCTTTCTGGAGAAAAAATTGTAGAGGCCTAAGTAATTTTTTTTCCAAATATGATACAACTCTTGAGTATGTTATACTCATCTCCAGCTACATCTACATGGTAACTCTGAATTCACACTCAAGTGCCTGGCAGAGGGTTCATCGAACCATTTTCATATTACTTCTCTACCGTTCCACTCTCGAATGGCACGTGGAAAAAAGAAACACCTAAATCTTTCCGTTAGAGCTCTGATTTTCCTTATTTTATTATGATGATCATTTCTCCCTATGTAGGAGGGTGTCAGCAAAATATTTTTGCATTCAGAAGAGAAAGTATGACTACCATACTAAACTCGCATATCATATCAGTGACACTCTCATCCCTATTGTGCAATAACTTGAAACAAACTGTCCTCCATCAATCCACCTGGTAAGGATCCCATACCACGCACCAATATTCCAGCAGAGGACAGACAAGTGTAATGTAGGCTGTCTCTTTAGTGGGTTTGTCACATCTTCTAATTGTTCTACCAGCAAAGCGCAGTCTTTGTTTTGTCTTCCCCACAATGTTATCTATGTGGTCTTTCCAATATAAGTTGCTCGTAATTGTAATTCCTAGGTATTTAGTCAATTTGACAGCCCTTGGATTTGTGTGATTTATCGTATACCCAAAATTTATTGGATTTCTTTTAGTAGCCATGTAGATGACCTCACACTTTTCTTTGTTTAATGCTAATTGCCACTTTTTGCACCATACAGAAATTCTCTCTAGATCATTTTGTAATTGGAACTGATCATCTGATGATTTTACTACATGGAAAATTAGAGCATCATCTGCAAACAGTCTAAGGGGGCTGCTCAGATTATCACCTAGATCATTTATATAAATCAGGAACAGCAAAGGGCCTATGACACTACCTTGCTGAATGCCAGATATCACTTCTATTCTACTTGATGACTTACCATCTATCACTATGAACTGTGACCTCTCTGACAGGACATCATAAATCCAGTCACACAATTGAGATGATACTCCATATGCATGCAATTTGATTAATAGTAACTTGTGAGGAACGGTATCAAAAGCCTTTGGAAACCTAGGAATATGGAATCGATCTGAGATCCCTTGTCGACAGCACTCATTACTTCAAGGGAATAAATAGCTAGCTGTGTTGCACAAGAACAATATT
The DNA here is from genome assembly GCF_023897955.1 of Schistocerca gregaria. Classification (NCBI taxonomy): domain Eukaryota; kingdom Metazoa; phylum Arthropoda; class Insecta; order Orthoptera; family Acrididae; genus Schistocerca; species Schistocerca gregaria. The sequence continues at coordinate 1,057,577,621 of NC_064920.1, forward strand.
TTATGAATGCGTGTTGGTTAAGTATCAATAAGTCATTTTCTTCAAGGTGATTCATAATGTTTGAGTACAGTATATGCTCCAAAATCCTATTGCAAATTGGGGTCAGTGATAAGGGTCTGTAATTCAATGGGTTACTCCTATTTCCTTTCTTGAATATTGGTGTCACCTGTGCTACTGTCTTTAGGTACAGACCTTTCACCAAGTGAGCCCTTGTATAAGATTGCTAAGAAAGGCGATATTGTGTCTGCATACTCTGAAAGGAACCTGATTAGTATACCATCTGAACCGGAAGACTTGCCTTTTTTAAGTGATCTGAGTCGTTTCACAACACCTACGATATCTACTTTTTACGTCACTCATGCTAACAGCTGTTCTGGTTTCAAATTCTGTAATATTTACTTCACCTTCTTTCATGAAGAAATTATGGAAAACTGTATTTAGTAGCTCCACTTTAGTGGCACCATCTTTGGTAACATTTCCATCGCTATCGCACAGTTACGGTATTGACTGTTTTTTGCCACTGGTGTACTTTACATATGACCAGAATCTCTGTGGGTTTTCTACCATATTTTGAGACAATGTTTCATTGTGAAAACTATTAAAAGCTTGTTGTATTGATGTCTGCACTAAATTTCGAGCTTCTGTGGAACTTAGTCAGTCTTGGGGATTTTGTGTTCTTCTGAATTTGGCATGCTTTTTTCATTGCTTCTGCAACAGTGTTCAGATGTGTTTTGTGTACCATGGTGGATCAGTCCTGTCTCTTATTAACTTATGTGGCTTGAATCTATCTATTGATGTTGATATTGTATCTTTGAATTTTAGCCATATCTGGTCTACACTTACATAATTAGCTTGCTTATTTAGGAAACTGTGTAAAATACTCTTATTGAACATGATTTCATCCAAAAACGTGCATCATTGTTCATACTAGGCTGATGAATCCACTCACTTGTGAACTGGAATGAAGTAATTGTGAACAACTGATGAGAGATGTCTTTTTTGAATTCAACAGTTTGCAGTTATTTGACCAGTAGCATATGCTTCATAACTACAAATATGTCTACTTCACTCAAAGACAGAGAATGAAATCTTACATTCAAATTTTTATCATTTTTTTCATCAGAGAATGTAAAGGACCACAGTTTCTCTGGATAAAAATTGTCCACATGACTCACTGATTGAACCTAACTTTCAGTAACAAAGATATAAATTCTTCTAAAATAGTAATAACAATAAAAATAATAATCAATCAACTCCTGACACTGAGGGTGATGATGTACATGATATTACAACAGGAATAAAACTATTTACAGTATCCCTGTAACCTTTCCCATAAAGAGGGCTAGTAATGGCATACTTTATATGGTGGAAAACATTCCATATGGTAGTGTAGCACTACCTATGTCACTATGAACATAACTATCAGCTCAAAACAACTATTCAGGGTTCCATTCAAAATCCCATCATAATTTTTATTTTAAACATTTAGAATGATGCATGTTTTAGAAAAGGATATCAGTCCTGGCTGTAATTGATTAAATTATTGCAAAATGATAGTTCCAATATAATTAATCACTTCTTAAACTCATATAAAAGAAGCAGTCATCAGGTTTTAATTATCACTTAATACATGTCCTCAGTCTTGGTACTATACACACAGTCTAACTTGACACTTTGTGATGAGGGTGCTGGAATAGGCAGAATCTCTTAGAGTCACTCCCAGAATCTCTTGTGCAGAATGTCAAGTTAGTTGACATTGAAGTCCTTGCACCACAGTACCACAGCTCACCACTAGTGGAGCACTTTATCAATGTGGTGTTACATTTTTTTCTCCTCTAATGGATGACTCCTCTACAACAACAACTGGTGAGCTATGATATTGTGGCACAGTGATATCAATGTGACCAGGACTGTGAACTTATGTTTGCTAATAAACAAAAAATAATTATGGAACTTACAGAACTTCATTTCTTAGATGCAATAATCAAAACTGTATCAAGAAACTTTTAAAAACAAAGATAACATTCAATACTATTTATTCCTGATGGTCAGTTTCAACAGTTAATATTATCATCTTCTGATCTTCAAAAAACTTTCTGTTATACAGTCTGTTCCATTATGAGTGTATCACACATTCCATGTTTATGTCATAGTAGTAGTATGTAGTATATACAGTCATAATGGAACAGGGCATATAACAACAAGTTTTTTGAATATCTGATGATGACAGTATTAACACTTTAAACTGGTTATCAGGAATAGAGAGCATTGAATGGGATCTTGGCTATAAAAAGTTTCTTAAAAACAAGTACACATCACACTTCCTAACACTAGTCATGAGAAATTTCAAAACTTTATGACTAGCCTTATACTTATTTCATGTAATCCATACTTTTAGCCATCCTATATGTAGACACACACACACACACACACACACACACACACACACACACACACACACACACACACACACACACAGACAGGGTGCCCCTTCTACGGATCATCAGACACATTTTCTCTGGTGTTTTGTCAGATATCTGTAATTTAGTTTTCGCAGCATGTAGTTGGAGTCAGCCCAAACAAATGTTGCTCATCAAGTCTTTTATGCAATGACCAGTGCAAACAGAAAGCATTGGTTTGTTTTCCATCATGGGCAAAATGATTTTTAACATGTAATTTTATGTGCTCAATCAATTAACAGTCCCAATGTAGTCCAGTGCAATATTTGTAGCAGCAGTTACCAAGCATCATTGCTGTGTGGCACACCACTCAACATGGGCCAGGGCAGTGCTGTCACTGTTGTAATACTGGTTACTCTTCCTGTTTTACTGTCCCTGCTAATATGTATCAATAAAACAAATACTGCACTACACCAATTTGGGACTGCTTAATCAAGTTAGCACATGAAACTGTGGTTTAAACATCGTTTTACTTGTAGTGTAAAACAACTGACACTTGCTATTAGCACTGGGCATTGCACGAAAGACTTGATGAGCAGTATCTGTTTGGGCTGACTCCAGCTTCACATTACAAAAAAGAACTTAGAGGTATCTGCTGAAATGACAGAGAAAAAGAAAATGCACCTGACCACACTTATGGAAGACACCCTATGTGTGTGTGTGTGTGTGTGTGTGTGTGTTATCTTTCAGCAATCAGCTACCTTTCCATCAGCTACTCACCAAACAGTAAACTGTCACATTTACAAACTTACATCATACTGCAGATGAAAAATAGGTCAGCATCTTGTTTTATAACTGAAATAAAATGTTGTAACTTCGTCAAAGGTTGCACTGAGAAGTGTCCTTCTTTATTTCCTGATGGAGACTAGGTTCTCTAATGTCTGTCCTATGTAGTCTATTTACTGTTTTTGAGTTGGCTGCAATGCCACTTTGATCATGACTGCAGGGTCACTATTTGTACACAGGCTATCACTTGCATTTGTCACATAATACAGATAGTTTGAAAATGGACACAGGTGTCTGAACCTAGTCACCATCAATAAATAAAAAAAGATACTTTCCAATGCAACTTATGATGGAATTGGAATCATTTATTTCAAATGGTCACAATGACGTAAATGTTTGACTACCTCTGAATGTGATCCATGAGCTCGTCTGTCTTCTTTTTTTCATTATTTTATTTATTTATTTTTATTTAAGCATCAAGTTCCACAGGAACAAATTGAGGAGCCAATGTGCATGGTAACAGAACAACTCATGACATGAAATTACACCAGAAAAGTTAATAAAAAGTAATGTAAAATTTACACTTATTGTATACAGATCACAAGTTGCTGAATACATACTAGCATAATCAATAATTTAACACAAAAATTTGCTTAATTTTTTTTACAGGAGTCCCTGACGAAATAGAATGGTTTAGCCATAAGGAAATTCTTCAATTCAGACTTGAAAGTTTCAGGATTAGTGCTATGATTTTTTAAAGTCTTGTGGTAGCTTTTGGGAAATTGGTGCAGCAAAATACTGTACACCTTTCTGCACAAGTCAAAGAGGTGCATTCCAAATGCAGACTGGATTTCTGCCAAGTATTATCTAAGTGAAAGCTGCTAATTGTAATTGTTAGCAACAAATGACATTAAAGAAAATACATATATATAGAGGGAGAGAGGCCAATGCCAGAATTCCCAAAGTCCTGGACAGCGGCCAACAACAGGTTCACGAACTTACACCATATATTGTTCAAACTGCCCATTTACAAGAAAAAAATACTCTCTGTGAATAGGAAGAAGTATGCCAGAACATAATTCTATGTGCTGTAGATGAATGCAAATAAACAATGTAAGCTAATTTTTGTGTTGGACTACCACTTATTGCAGATATTATTCTAATGGTAAATATAGCAACATGTGGTTTTTTAACTATATTCTGAACATGAGATTTCCATAACAGCTTACCATCTATCTGAACAGATAGGAATTTTGACTGTTCAGACTCACTATTCATATGCCCATTGTGTGAGAACTCACCACAAGCAGAGACTCAAGGCTGAGACTGCAGTGGTCACCTCATTAGTATCCAGAATAATCACTAACTGCCTCATAATTAACTTCTTAATTTCTTCGCTCATAAAACTATAGGATAGACACTGTTTTTCACAGTGGTTATGGGATGATGTAGCAGCATCTGCATGATCCAGTGAGGAAACTCTTTGGCCAGTGATACAGCTCTGGCAGAGCAACAATCTCTAGCTGAGTTCATTACTGACTACTGTTATGTACACCTGCATTCAGATATGTCTCCATCTTGCAATAAAGTGTAGGTCATTGGTATTTGTGCCATTCATTATTCTATCTGAAGCATACTAACCTATACCTACTCTACAGTGCTAACACAGCAAAAAATGATGCTATCAGCTACGAACTATTTCACATTCATCAACTAAGATCGCTTGCTACAATATTGAAGCCTCTCACAACCTTAGTGTTGAAGACATGCAGTTGTAAGACAGTGACTTCATAGTATTGAGTTCAGTGCTCCACAGCACCAGCAACAACCCTGGCCTTCAGCTAAATGTAAAAATGACACTTTCGTTTCCAGTGCCAGTAGTATCAACAATGACCTCTATGCAGCAGAACAATGTGTATCAGTTACTATCCTCCAGGTTGTCATGAGCTACAAATACCATTCTTCTTCTCATGATGAGTTAGTGCTTATGGAGACCAAAGAGCAAAGGTCATCGGTCTCCTATTCATGGCTCAGAACATAATCAGTGTACCCACTCTGTCTGCATATACATTACCTACTGTGTGTAAGTGTGAGAAAGTGCTCTAAATGTTTTGCATAGCTATATCTGAGTCAGAACATAGGAACCAGACCAATATTCACAAGTGGGAAACTGCCTAAAAATGACATCCAGAATGGTGGGGGGGGGGGGGGGGGGGGCCTCACTAACCCCTCATTGTTAATGTGCTGGGCAGATTTGATGCAGGGTAGGCATACCTCCACATCCCAGAAGTGGTTACATTAATGTGTGCAGCTTCCCAGATGGGTACCATTCTTCTACAGTCAAACAAGACACTCCTCAGCAAATCACTATGGATAGATAGAGACTATGTTGTTAAAACATGTGGTACCTTCCATGTTGCAGAGCTTTGAGCTCCGTGTTATTTTGTCTGTTGTCGTTCTCTGGCCAAATTTAGTGCTACATGAACCACATAATTTTCACAGCAGTACTGTGCATCTTCATTCATTACCTTTTCACCTAAACAACCTGACATGAGGTTTCTTATCACTGAATGTATTTTCCACAGTTATGATATTTCTGAAGTACATAACCTTACTATGTCACTCAGTGAACATGCGGACCTCAACAGTGATGTTACATTGTCATCCTTGGCTATCAAAAAATACAGTGTGGAGAAGATGGCACTTGTTGAGCTTCTTGCTTGAACACCGAAACAGCGTCTATGTAAAGTTACCTATGATGTGAATTAGGACACAAAAACACATTCTCAACTCAGGAGATGCTTCTTCCATTTAATTTATATGGTACTTATGCCAGATCACCCTTTTAGACACTGTGGATTATGAAATTACCCTCTAAGCTACAACTAGCAACTACCACAAATGAGCATGAATCAGTGGATAGAAGATTAATTGTACCAGACAGACTTCTCACAGTATTACACCTTCAACATAGCATCAGTTCAGCTGACAACAATGACCAGCCATGCACTCCCCATGGAACAAGCGATGACATGCAGCAACAAGCAGCCAAACAATCCCAAGTTTGTGCGGACGTCGCCGAGGATGACCCTATGTGCTGACAAAAATATGTGACCACACCTCTGCTGGTTCCATGCACATTTTGGTTATAAAGCACGCAATTGCATGGCATTCTGCAACTACCCATATGGAAAGAATGATCTGCAATAGGCGTTCCAGATCACTTCACCATTTTCAACTTGCTTAACATCTTCATACGTGAGCCAATTTCTTTACACATTATTTTCATGCGGCACACTCTACCTCCTGGACTACATGTACAATCAACATTTTCTCATTAGAGGTCTGTGGAGAGCATCGTTCCATGTGAGTTACCACTGACAGAAAAAAATTGTGTCTTTCAGCTCCATGAGGCAAATTATTTACACATTGCAGAATATGGAACCACACCACTAACCTTGGTCTTTGACTTAAAAGACATTTTCTCTTGGGAACTCTGCAATGCTGATATTAATGAACTAGTATTGGGGGAACCGGTATTGGCACCTGACTTTCTAAGACATTTTCATCTCTCTCCCAATTTGGCTTTTGGAATTCTTCCACATCACAGCAGCAGATGTTCTGTGGCCAGAATTACTGGTGCTCCACCGCCACTCATCCAATCAATGACTACCATCCTCAACTCAAAAACTGTCAGTTTTGTTGACACATTCAAATGCTGTCAACAGGTACAAGAAAGCAGCTTCTCATCAGCTTTGTAATTACAACAAACTACCCAGCAATACTCCAATATACAGAAGGGAACATTTCACCTATATGAAGAGAACCACTCTATACATGACAAAATTTACACATCAGCAGACAAGCCAAATGCTGTGCATATATGCTTGAAAGAGCTTGCTCTGAAAGAACCTCATTATTTCGTTTTTACCATCATGAATGAGTCAAAGGACGTAGAGCAGATGGCAGCAGATACTCACATGTCACCGGAGCAACCAGCAACAGAGCCACCGTCACCTGTACAGGTTAATCAAGTGCATTGCTCTTCTGGTGTCTGTACACTTGCTGTGTGTGTTTCCCCATCTTCCCTAATCTTGTGTGCAGTTCAAACAGTGTGCTGTCAGCAGTGGTACAGTTCATAAGATAAACACAATGTTGGGTCTGCCAGTCTGACACTAGGTGCACAGGCTAGCTTCAGAGAGACTGGGCAGCTAAGACGGTCATAAAGGAGTTATTGCAAGATGGGACTATTGGACAGTACAATAGTCATTGGGCCTCGCTCTTTCAGCATATACCAAAGAAAGATGGTGCCAATGACTATGTGGCCTTTGTTTCCTTTAATTCAATAGAAATCTTACCCTAGTTTTACATTACTTCCTAGTTTGATTCTTTGTACATTATGTCCTCTAGAATCTCTTACTTGCTAGTACAAATCCATTCCCTAGGAATCTCATGAACTGTTGCTTCTTTTGCATGAGTGATTTCTTGCCTTAGACAAAAGTAAACTGCCAAAATAAATGCTAGTACACTGGTAACGCTAGTGGCTGATACGCTGATCATAATGATATTCAATCTGTGTTTCTCTTCATATACATGCTGTACCATTTGATCTACCAAAATTTGCCCTTTCTCTGCAGCAGTTAATTCATTCATTGATTGTAGCAAAGTGGGATCAAAGATACTGTTCAGGAAGGTTAGGTCTTGCATAGGTAACAACATTGGTCAAGTTCCTGCAATTACCGGGGTTCCTTGTATTGTAGCAGGAAGGTGAAACTCTGTTCTGTCTATGTCCTCAATAAACTGCAAGTTTCAGTCATAGTCAGAACAGTGGTCTTTGTAGTTGTGAGTGTTTTATGTCAGAGCTAAGTGAATTCAAAGGAAAAAAAATATTGGTGTCCATGTGGTGGGTGCTTCCATGACCAATGGAGCCAAAGTATTTGGTGTTTCAGAAGGCACCATATCAAAGATTTAAACACATACAAGAAAAGTGGAAAAACATTGCCCAGTAAGTCACAATACAGATGAAAGTGTGCACTGAGTGATCGTGATAGATGGTCACTGAAGATGATTGTGACAAAAAATAAGAGGCCAACAGCTGCAAGTCAAAACCAGAACTGAATGTCAGACTTGCAAATCCTGTCACCACCGAAACAATATGAATGAGACCCATAAGTTGGGAATTTGAGGGCAAGCTGGAATTCCAAAACTACTCATCAGAGATGCAAATGCTGATAACAACAAAGCATAGTACCAAAGCCATAAAAACTGGATTGTGAAGCAACAAAAGAAAGTAATTTGGTCATATGAGTCTTGTTTCATATTGTTTCCAACTGCGTTTATATCCTAAGAGTGAAACAATTTGGGCAGCCATTCCATGGTATGCTATGGGCTCCATGATTACTACGCAAGGTCACATTACTGTTGAAGATCTGGCAGATCATGTCCATTCCATGGCACAGTATTTGCTTCCCAATGGTGATGTTGTGTTCCAAGACAACAGAGCCAGTGTTCATAAAGCTTGTGTCATCCAAGAATGGCCTTGTGAGCATGAGAATAAATCGTCAGATCTCCTCTAGCCACCACAGTCACCGTATCTCAATATCATTGAGCCTTTGTGATCTACTTTGGGGAGAATTGTGCATGATTACTATCCACCTCCATCATTGTTACCTGAATTTGCCACTATTATGAAGGAAGAATGGCACAAGATTCCATTGAAAACCATGCAGGACCTGTATTTATCCATTCTGTAAAGACTGAATGTTGTTTTGAATGCCATTGGGTAGCCTGTGACTGGTTTTAATCCAGGATCCAGAAGAAACTGCAAGGTGCTTACATTGTACCCCACCTGGGGCACAATTCCTAATATTTTCACCATTGCTTTCTTATTAGCCACATTGTCTGCTAAAGTTTTAGTGAGCTCTGCTGTCATGAGCTTGAGCAGTTTTTGCCATGTTGTACAGCACTAAGAGCATGTGATTCAAGACTATCATGTTCAATGGTAGAAATGTCAAACAGAAGTTAAGGGGCACTACAAATTCAGTATTATTGACAATATGTCAATATAATGACTGTCTGTGGGCAGGTATTGTCAATGCTAGAAATAATGTTGAATAACATTGATGATGACCGAAATATTTTCACTTTTACCAATACTTGTGGAACGTGTGAGAGCAAGTATTATCCATTTGACAATTCACCACTCTGTCATCTGCATTTTTCCAGTTTGGCTTCTCTGCAATATAATCAATATACACTAATTTCAGGCAATTTAGACTTCTATCCTTTTTTTAAAAATGAACAAAGAAATCATGTATTAATTTATTTAGTGTTACAGAAACAATCAATGGCTATGTAACCAGTCATCAAAAGTACTTTTGGAGAAATATTTAAGAAATGCTTGCAAATAACGTTTATGGATATTAACACACTAAATTTCAAACACTCAAATGACCTGCCTGTGTCCAAAAACTGTAAAGTTATTCCTAATTGCCTGTAAACTGGGATTGCTTATGACATTGCTATATTTTGTTTATTATGATTTCTCATGTTAACATTAGTAAATAGTACTTGACCATTGTAGTCATACTTTAATGCTATATTTGTGGAATCTGAAGGTAATTTATAGTGAATTAGCTGCAACCAGTTGCCTTTATAGATTTTTAGTCTTCCAAGATGACATTTCAAGATGTCTGGCATCCCGATTTTGCATGTTTACATTTATTTAAGTGTTGTGAACATTTTCTTTACGAGCAGCATTACAGAATTTTGCAATTGAATTTTTTAAGACAGAAGCATCATAAGTAAACAATCTTCAAATTCTGTAACTGAATGTAAACATCAGAAGATGGGTTGAACATATTTTGAACATAAAATAGATGTACTCTCAAAAATGTATTTCGGGGCATACTCTGTTGGTGTGGCATATTGAGAAAGGGGCACCATTCATATCAGTGCATTACCCCATAAACATCAAAAACACAGACGCTATAGTTTTCAATTTATAGGCTATGAGTACTGCTGTCGCATGGCATGGTTAAGTGGCCTGAGAGCTTAAGTAACTATGAGAATCAGGCCCACAGGTCACCACAGGATTCCCATACCTGCCCTAAGGAAGACAGCTCTCCAAAATGTGACCAGTAAGATGACTTGCAACATTTATATTGTAATAAAAATTTACTGGTATTGCTTTTTATGTTTTTGAAGTACAGTTCCTTTGCACTTGACTGCACTAGTTCTACAATTTGTACTGATTTAACAACTTAATAAATGTGATTTTACATTCTGTTAGTTCTTAAAAAGTACATATATTTTCAGTTTCTATACTTTTCACACTGAGCAGGGTAGTGCCTCGGTAAGCAAACAGGACTCACGCATTCAGGAGGATGACAGCTCATACCCATGTCGGGCCATCCTGATTTAGGTTCTGTCACTTCCCTACATCCGTTAAGGCAAATGCCATGAAGGTTCCTTCGAAAGGACATGTCTGTTTTCATTCTTCATCCTTCCCTAGTACAAGTTTCTACTCTGTCTCTAATGACTTCATTGTTGATGGGACATTCAACACTAATCTCCAGTCCTCTTGCTGTACTTTTTAGACGTTCTTTGACAACTACAGTAATTCAACATACATACCTTCAGGCTTTTTACATTCTTGGACTGATATGAAAATGCATGCAAACTGACAAAGGGATTGTTTTTATTGAATAAGGTATAAAAACACTGAATTTATTTATAGCAGTTTTTTGCAAGTTGCTGACTACTCACACAACTGATATTATTGTCATGCGACTCTGACCTCAAAGAAACTTTTGATTTTGAAAACTGTACCATAATTGTTTTTTGAATGCCCTATTTCTTGTTACATGGTTATCTTTAATAGGCTCATCCTATATGAAACTACCTCAGTGTCCTCTACTATTGCCTGCATCATAATATTGATGATTTATACCGTTTATATGTAAATAAAAATCTGTGCTTAAAAGTTACCCTTGCTATCACTAATGCTAACAGTTTTAACAAAACTCTCAGAAATCAACTCTTGGACCCAATGGATACTGGATTTATGTTTGTAATGAACAATTGATATCTGTTTATCATCACACAATGCTTTTCATAACTGCATCACCTTTTTAGTTTCTCCTTCATATCTGTACCATCAAAGTAAAAATCTGAATTTCACTATCACTTGTAAAATATGTGGGATTTTCTAACAGGCAACAGGCAGCTTTAGTTATTTGTAGGATTTTAAAGTAACTTATTCCTAACACTAACATATTTTCAAATGCCTCTCTGAGAATCAGCCATACCTTTGTATCTGCTGCTGCAGCTGCAATATGGAGAGGAGTCTTCCCTTGCGAGTCTTTAGCATTGGGGCTAGCACCTGATGTCAATAGTATTTGAACAAGAGTCTGTTTTTCTGTGTGAAATGGAGGCAACTGTACAGCACACATTAGAGCTGTCTCTCCATTTTCATTCTTTTCTTCAATTGTAGTAAGTTTTTTATTCAGTATATACTTCACTTTGTCAAGTGCATCTCTTCGAGCTCTGACTGCACAATGAAGAATATTATTACCATTATTATCACAACCAATCTCTTGTTTATGCTTCTTCATGAGAAACTTAGTGATTTCAATATTATCAATCTCAAATGATGTATGTAAGACTGTCTTGCCATGTTTATCTCTTACTGTTAAGTCAGCTCCAGCATTAATCAGTAGCTGTTTCACCTGTAGAGAAAAATACCAAAATAATTTCATACATAAGAGACTATCATAACACAACAATTACACACAATACATCTTATAGGTAAACGTTTCCAGCTGGTATAAATATATTATAAGTGTTGTTACATTAGTGGAAGTGTTGGTGAAGTGTTAAATAAGATTAAACAGGGTAAGAAGTTTATTTTCCTTCTTGCGCCTATAGCACAGACTTTAGGCTTAATTTCAAGCGCGCGTATCGTAAGTAAACAGTGACTTAAACTTATATGTAATCACCAGTGTTTTTTTATTCATTACGCTTTCAACTTATTTATATCTGCCTGAATAGTTTCTAGGATCCTTTGTTTACGTATTAGCCAGTACTTAAATCAGTTTATACGATTTCTGTTTTTGCCGTGAGTGTGAAGTGTGTGACATGCCATAGAATCGTTAGTTCCGGGGTATGGTGTGATGGGTGTTGTAGTTTCTTTCATTGGGGCGAATGTAGTGGCGTGGGAAATGGGGACATAAATGAGGCTCACCAGTGGTATTGTAGAATCTGCAGTACAGATAGGAAAATACTGGAACAGGAAGGGAAAATTGCAGCTCTTCAAACTGACCTAGACAAGGCAAGGGAGGATCTGGACAGGTTAAAGAGGGAGAAGGGTGAATAGAGGTGGGAAGTGGCAACAGGTAATAGGGGGAACAGGCAAAGGAGAGCATCAGACAGCTAGTGATAAATCTTGAAAATAGATTTGGCCTGTTGCCTCAGTCAGAATCAGATGAGCCTCATGTAGCTGAAGCTGTAGAAAGGGCACAACAAGTTTTCAAGGACTTGAAAAAGGTAGGGAAATTTGTAAAGAGAAAGAAGGTTCTGTTGTTAGGTAGTCCCATGGTAGAGGTGTTGGCCAACTAATGCAGGAAAATCTAGGTCCAGAGTACTAGGTCACGAACTTTTTCAAACCTAGTGCAGATCTGGGTCAGGTAACAGAGCATATAGGTTCTCTATGCAAGGATTTCACGAAGGAGGATGCCGTGGTTATAGTGGGTGGTCCTGAAAGAACCAGAGGTTGTACAGAGTTTCAGGGAGAGCATAAGGGAACCATTGACAGGAATGGGGGAAAGAAATACAGTAGAAGAAGAACGGGTAGCTTTGAGGGATGAAGTAGTGAAGGCAGCAGAGGATCAAGTAGGTAAAAAGACGAGGGCTAGTAGAAGTCCTTGGGTAACAGAAGAAATATTGGATTTAATTGATGAAAGGAGAAAATACAAAAATGCAATAAATGAAGCAGGCAAACAGGAATACAAACATCTCAAAAATGAGATCGACAGGAAGTGCAAAAGGGCTAAGCAAGGATGGCTAGAGGACAAATATAAGGATGTAGAGGCTTATCTCACTAGGGGTAAGATAGATACTGCCTACAGGAAAATTAAAGAGACCTTTGGAGATAAGAGAACCACTTGTACGAACATCAAGAGCTCAGATGGAAACCCAGTTCTAAGCAAAGAAGGGAAAGCAGAAAGGTGGAAGGAGTTTATAGAGAGTCTATGCAAGGGCGATGTACTTGAGGACAATATTATGGAAATGGAAGAGGATGTAGATGAAGATGAAATGGGAGATAAGATCCTGGGTGAAGAGTTTGACAGAGCACTGAAAGACCTGAGTTGAAACAAGGCCCCCAAAGTAGACAACATTCCATTAGGACTACTGACGGCCTTGGGAGAGCCAGTCCTGACAAAACTCTACCATCTGGTGAGCAAGATGTATGAAATGGGCGAAATACCATCAGACTTCCAGAAGAATATAATAATTCCAATCCCAAAGAAAGCAGGTGTTGACAGATGTGAAAATTACCGAACAATCAGTTTAATAAGCCACAGCTGCAAAATACTGACACGAATTCTTTACAGACGAATGGAAAAACTAGTAGAAGCCGACCTTGGGGAAGATCAGTTTGGATTCCATAGAAATACTCGTGAGGCAATACTGACCTTACGACTTATCTTAGAAGAAATGTTAAGGAAAGGCAAACCTACATTTCTAGCAATTGTAGACTTAGAGAAAGCTTTTGACAATGTTGATTGGAATACTCTCTTTCAAATTCTAAAGGTGGCAGGGGTAAAATACAGGGAGCGAAAGGCTGTTTACAATTTGTACAGAAACCACATAGCAGTTATAAGAGTCAAAGGGCATGAAGGGGAAGCAGTGGTTGGGAAGGGAGTGAGACAGGGTTGTAGCCTCTCACCGATGTTATTCCATCCGTATATTGAGCAAGCAATAAAGGAAACGAAAGAAAAATTCGGAGTAGGTATTAAAATCCATGGAGAAGAAATAAAAACTTCGAGGTTCACCGATGAAATTATAATTCTGTCAGAGACAGCAAAGGACTTGGAAGAGCAGTTGAATGGAATGGACAGTGTCTTGAGAGGAATATATAAGATGAACATCAACAAAAGCAAAACGAGGATAATGGAATGTAGTCGAATTAAGTCGGGTGATGCTGAGGGAATTAGATTAGGAAATGAGACACTTAAAGTAGTAAAGGAGTTTTGCTATTTGGGGAGCAAATAACTGATGATGGTCGAAGTAGAGAGGATATAAAATGTAGTCTGGCAATGGCAAGGGAAACATTTCTGCAGAAGAGAAAACATTGAGTATAGATTTGAGTGTCAGGAAGTCGTTTCTGAAAGTATTTGTATGGAGTGTAGCCATGTATGGAAGTGAAACATGGACGATAAGTGGTTTGGGTAAGAAGAGAATAGAAGCTTTCGAAATGTGGCGCTACAGAAGAATGCAGAAGATTAGATGGGTAGATGACATAACTAATGAGGAGGTATTGAATAGAATTGGGGAGAAGAGGAGTTTGTGGCACACCTTGACCAGAAGAAGGGATCGGTTGGTAGGACATGTTCTGAGGCATCAAGGGATCACCAATTTAGTATTGGAGGGCAGTGTGGAGGGTAAAAATCGTACAGGGAGACCAAGAGATGAATACACAAAGCAGATTCAGAAGGATGTATGTTGCAGTAAGTACTGGGAGATGAAGAAGCTTTCACAGGATAGAGTAGCATGGAGAGCTGCATCAAACCAGTCTCAGGACTGAACACCACAACAACAACAACAACAACATTTACACGTACAGTGAAAATGTACTTAATTCATTAAATAACAAGTTACAAGCAGCAGGTATTTTCTGTGATTTGTCAAAGGCATTTGATTGTGTAAACCACAACATCCTTTTAAATAAATTAGAATTCTATGGTGTCACGGGCAGTGGTTCAAGTCATACCTCGCTAACAGGAAACAAAGGGTGTCAGTGCAAGGGACTAGTGAATTAAGTCATCAGTCATCATCAGAATAGGAAGAAATTACATGTGATGTCCCACAAGGATCCATCTTAGGGCCATTGCATTTTCTTGTGTACATTAATGATCTCTCATCAGTTACACTGCCAGAAGCAGAGTTTGTTTTGTTTGCAGATGACACAAGTATTGCAATAAATAGTATGTCGAGTGTAGTTCTAGAAAGATCTGCTAATGATATTTTCATGGATATTAATAAATGTACAAAATAGGTTTGACCTGTTGCCTCAGTCAGAAACTGATGAGCCTCTCACAGAAGTAGATGTAGACAGGGCTCAACAAGCTTTCAGCAGCAAATTGATTAAGAATGTAGGGAAGTCTGCAAAGAAAAAGAAAGTCTTGTTGGTAGGTAGTTCGCATGCTAGGGGTGTGGGCCAACTTCTGCAGGATGAATTAGGGTTGGATTACCAGGTCAGAAGTTTTTTCAAACCTAGTGCTGAACTTGGGCAGGTTACAGAGGATTTAGGTTCACTATGTAAAGGTTTTACTAAGGAGGACACCGTGGTTATTGTGGGTGGGCCGGGCAACAGTATTGACAGAGATCCGGGGTACAGCATAAAGTGTGACCTGGCAAAGATTGCATCGGCATCGAATCATACCAGTGTTGGGTTTGTGTCGGTTCTGGAGCGCCACGACCGACCTCATTTGACCTCTTCTGTCAGGAGAGTTAATTTGGAGTTGGAACGGCTACTTGGATCTGGTGCAGGGTCACACATTGGTGTGGTTCCTGTTGATTCACTCTGTAGGTGGGACTACACTAGACATGGCCTACACCTCAACAGGAAAGGGAAGGGTAAACTGGCTGGGCTGATAGCAGGAAATTTAAAGGGGGGAGGAACTACATCTCATGGTGGAAACTCTTTTTTAGTGTAAGATCAGTGTCCAGTGGGAAACTCAGCCAAGCAAGTACTAAAGATGTTAAAAAAGTTCAAGATACTCACAAAAGTAAAGTGAAAAATAATGTTAGTATATTTCATCAAAATATTGGGGGATTGAAGAATAAAATTTATGAGCTTCTGCTTTGTTTAGAAGATATAGAAACCAAGAATGTAATAGATATACTATGCCTGTCTGAGCATCACATTGTCACTGATATGCAAAAGGTTAGCATCAATGGGTACAAATTAGCTGCACATGTAAGTAGAGATAATATGATGAGAGGAGGAATTGCCATATATGTCAAAAGCTTCCACAGTGCAAAAAATTTAGAAACTAAAAAATTTTGTGTAGAGCAACATATGGAAGCATGTGCCACTGAACTTAAACTAAATGATGGCACTTTCATAATTGTAACAGTGTATAGGTCCCCCTCAGGGAATTTCCAGCTATTTCTAGAAAACTTGGATGCTTTGTTGTGCTATCTGTCAGACAGGGGGAAGCAAATTATCATTTGTGGGGATTTCAATGTTGATTCCCTGAAAGAGTGTAATAGGAAGAATGACCTTTTAGTATTACTCAGTTCTTTCAATTTGAGCTCCGTCATTGATTTTTCTACTCGGATAACAAAGAACAGCAGTACATTGATAGATAACTTTTTTATAGACCAAGATAAGTTTAAGGACATAAATGCTTATCCTGTTGAGAATGGTCTTTCAGATCATAGTGCACAGCTTGTTACAGTACATGACATAGCTCCATGCAGTATAATAAATCAGACTTTCAAAGCAGTGCGTTCAATTAACAATATAAATATTGCAAACTTTCGGGAAAGCCTACAGCAGCTAGACTGGGATGAAGTGTATAAGGAACCCAATGCAAACTTGAAATATAACTTATTTCACAATACATTTTTAAGGGTATTTGAAAATTGTTTTCCCAAGAAAATAGTTAAACATAATTCCAAGAAAACATATAAAAAACCTTGGCTAACTAAAGGAATAAGAACATCTTGCAACCGTAAAAGAGAACTGTATCTAACAGCAAGAGGGAATACTGACCCCGAAATTGTTCAATATTATAAAAACTATTGTGCGGTACTAAGAAAAGTTATTAAAAAGTCCAGAAGCAAGTGTATCATGTCTGAGATCAGTAACTCTGATAATAAAATTAAAGCAATTTGGAATATTATTGAAAGGGAAACAGGGCAACCAAGAGCACAGGAAGACTTTAGTGCAATAAAACTGAATGACAAGTGCACTAAGAAACAATCAGAAATTGAAAATATTTTGAATAATCATTTTTTAAATGTTGTGGAGAAAATAGGATCTAGATCTTCACTAGAAGAGGCAAGGCTATTAATAGAAGAGGCCATACCTGCGCAGTTTGAAACAACTGTAATTCCACCAACCTCTCCCTCTGAAATCAGTAAAATAATAAATTCACTGAAAAGTAAAAGCTCTTACGGAATTGATGGCATTTCCAGCAAAGTACTGAAAGCTTGTTCCCCACAGATAAGTAGGATTCTCAGCCACGTATGTAATAGCTCTTTGGAGCAGGGTGTTTTCCCTGATAGACTGAAATATGCCATTGTAAAACCATTGCATAAAAAGGGGGATACGTCGGATGTCAACAACTACCGCCCAATCTCTCTTCTGACAGCTCTATCAAAAATTTTTTAGAAAGTAATGTATTCAAGAGTAGCCTCCCATATTTGTAAAAATAAAGTACTAACAAAATGTCAGTTTGGTTTTCAGAAAGGCTTTTCAACAGAAAATGCTATATATATGCTTTCACTGATCAAATATTAAATGCTCTGAATAACCGGACATCACCCATTGGTATTTTTTGTGATCTCTCAAAGGCCTTTGATTGTGTAAATCATGGAATTCTTTTAGATAAGCTAAATCATTATGGTTTGAGTGGGGCAGTGCACAAATGGTTTAATTCATACTGGAAGAATGCAGAAAGTTGAAATAAGTGGTTCGTGTAATGTTAAAACAACAGCTGATCCTCAAACTGGGGTGCTATCAAGCACAGGGTCCCACAGGGTTCGGTCTTAGGTCCTTTACTGTTCTTGATATACATTAATGACTTACCATTCCACATTGATGAAGATGCAAAGTTAGTTCTTTTTGCTGATGATACAAGTATAGTAATAACATCCAAAAACCAAGAACTAAGTGATGTAATTGTAAATGATGTTTTTCACAAAATTATTAAGTGGTTCTCAGCAAACGGACTCTCTTTAAATTTTGATAAAACACAGTATATACAGTTCCGTACAGTAAATGGCACAACTCCAGTAATAAATATAGAATTTGAACAGAAGTCTGTAGCTAAGATAGAATTTTCAAAATTTTTAGGTGTGTCCATTGATGAGAGGTTAAACTGGAAGCAACACATTGATGGTCTGCTGAAACGTCTGAGTTCAGCTACGTATGCTATTAGGGTTATTGCAAATTTTGGTGATAAGAATCTCAGTAAATTAGCTTACTATGCCTACTTTCATTCACTGCTTTCGTATGGCATCATATTCTGGGGTAATTCATTGTTGAGTAGAAAAGTACTCATTGCACAAAAACGTGTAATCAGAATAATTGCTGGAGCCCACCCACGGTCATCCTGCAGACATCTATTTAAGGATCTAGGGATCCTCACAGTAACCTTACAGTATACATATTCCCTTATGAAATTTGTTGATAATAATCCAACCCAATTCAAAAGTAATAGCAGTGTGCATACCTATAACACCAGGAGAAAGGATGGTCTTCACTATGCAGGGTTAAATCTGACTTTGGCACAGAAAGGGGTAAATTATGCTGCCACAAAAGTCTTTGGGCACCTACCAAACAGCATCAAAAGCCTGACAGATAGCCAACTAACATTTAAAAATAAATTAAAAGAATTTTTAGATGACAACTCCTTCTACTCACTGGCTGAATTTTTAGATATAAACTAAATAAAAAAAATAATAAAATAAAAAAAACTTAATCATTAGTGTCATGCAATATTTTGTGTAATGGAATTTCTTGTACAGACATCTTTTATTAACCTGAGACGTTCCACATCATTACGAAGTGTCGTATTCATGATCTATGGAACAAGTATTAATCTAATCTAATCTGGTTTAAAGCCAACCCACTGACATTAAACTTCGGAAAGACTCGCTATATGCAATTCAGAACCTGTAAGAGGTTTCTACCCAGCATATGCATAAAGTATGAAGAAGAGCAGATAGAAGAGGTTGACAGTCTTAAATTCCTGGGATTACAACTTGATAATAAATTCAGTTGGGAGAAGCACACCACAGAACTGCAGAAACGCCTTAACAAATCTGTATTTGCAGTTCGAGTGTTAGCAGACATAGGCGACATAAAAGTGAAAAAGCTAGCATACTTTGCCTACTTTCATTCCATAATGTCATATGGTATAATATGTTGGGGTAACTATTCAAGTCAAACAAAAGTTTTCAGAGTCCAAAAGCGTGTAATGGACTCATGGACGTCTTGTAGAAACCTCTTCAAAGAACTGGGTATACTAACTACTGCCTCGCAGTATATTTACTCCTTAATGAAATTTGTCCTAAATAATATATCTCTTTTTCCAACAAACAGCTCAGTTCATACATACAATACCCGGATCAAAAATGATCTGCACAAGGACTTAAAAGCACTTACTTTAGTTCAAAAAGGGGTCCACTACTCAGGAACACTCATCTTCAATAATTTACCAGCAAACATAACAAATTTAGTTACAAATAGAGATCAGTTTAAAAGGAGCCTGAAAGACTTATTAGTGGCCAACTCCTTCTACCCCATTGACGAATTTTTTAATAGAAACAAATGATGTGTTTTATATATTTATACTATTAGTATTGTTATTTTAGCTTAAAAAAAAATAAAAAAAGGTGACATGTTCCACATCCACGAGGATCTCCTCAACATGGATCTATGGAACAAAAAACTAATCTAATCTAATCTATCTAATCTAATCTGAGTGATATGGGTTTTTCAAACAATGGTCAGTCCAGGATGGAACAACAACATATTATGAAAAGGCTAGATTGCTAATCATCACATAGAGGAGTCATCGAATCGCAGACAAGCACACTGTAAGTGCCAGAGTGACCATCACAAAATTAGACACCTCAAGGTCATCACACCTGCTCCCTGCAATCCATAGTGAATTGCCCACCCCACAGCTTTGTTGCCACATATTCACTGTTAACAGAACACCTCCAGCTGAATTTTTAGTGTTTCTGTGTGATATTGTGTGTTCTTGCGTACTCTCAGTGTTCTGTGGAATAGTGCATTGACATGTGATTGGCAGTGAGCAAAATGCAGGGGCAAGGGTTGTGATACTCCATTTGGTGTGTGTAAAGGGTGAAAAGACATTTAAAAACAATTAAGGTGTTACATCAAATGTACTGACATTTTACTGATCTAGCTGGCAGCCAAGAAGCCACAAATAATTTAAATTCAACACAAATTCATAAAATGACAAGAAAAACAACAAAACCTTGTTAGTTCTGAATTGACTGTATTAAACATTAACAGTGCAGTAACATCAGCAGAATCTGTAGATGCGAGCACATATTTTGATTCTCCATATAAATGAAAATGGAAATCTATGGAAATTGATGGTTTTGACAAGTAATTAGTGTATATAACCATACTTCAATACTATAGTGGAAGAGAGTATCTGATGGCTAGAAAAATACAGGGAGATCACCATGAAAAAATTAACTAATCTTGCTCAAAGATCTGTCTTGCTTATCTCCCCCTTCTTATTTGAT
This sequence comes from Schistocerca gregaria, assembly GCF_023897955.1. Taxonomy (NCBI): domain Eukaryota; kingdom Metazoa; phylum Arthropoda; class Insecta; order Orthoptera; family Acrididae; genus Schistocerca; species Schistocerca gregaria. The sequence continues at coordinate 1,057,598,545 of NC_064920.1, forward strand.
TTTGGGTTTAGGAAGGGTAATGATAAATGAGGATGTAGATGAAGATGAAATGGGAGATACGATACTGCGTGAAGAGTTTGACAGAGCACTGAAAGACCTGAGTCGAAACAAGGCCCCCGGAGTAGACAACATTCCATTGGAACTACTGACGGCCTTGGGAGAGCCAGTCCTGACAAAACTCTACCATCTGGTGAGCAAGATGTATGAAATGGGCGAAATACCATCAGACTTCAAGAAGAATATAATAATTCCAATCCCAAAGAAAGCAGGTGTTGACAGATGTGAAAATTACCGAACAATCAGTTAATAAGCCACAGCTGCAAAATACTAACACGAATTCTTTACAGACGAATGGAAAAACTAGTAGAAGCCGACCTCGGGGAAGGTCAGTTTGGATTTCATAGAAATACTGGAACATGTGAGGCAATACCGACCTTACGACTTACCTTAGAAGGAAGAATAAGGAAAGGCAAACTTACATTTCTAGCATTTGTAGACTTAGAGAAAGCTTTTGACAATGTTGACTGGAATACTCTCTTTCAAATGCTAAAGGTGGCAGGGGTAAAATACAGGGAGCAAAAGACTATTTACAATTTGTGTAGAAAACAAATGGCAGTTATAAGAGTTGAGGGGCATGAAAGAGAAGCAGCGGTTGGGAAGAGATTGAGACACGGTTATACCTGTCCCTGATGTTATTCAATCTGTATATTGAGCAAGGAGTAAAGGAAACAAAAGAAAAATTTGGAGTAGGTATTAAAATCCATGGAGAAGAAATAAAAACTTTGAGGTTCGCCGATGACATTGTAATTCTGTCAGAGACAGCAAAGGACTTGGAAGAGGAGTTGAACGGAATGGACAGAGTTTTGAAAGGAGGATATAATATGAACATCAACAAAAGCAAAACAAGGATAATGGAATGTAGTCAAATTAAGTTGGGTGATGCCGAGGGATTAGATTAGGAAATGAGACACTTAAAGTAGTAATGGAGTTTCGCTATTTGGGGAGCAAAATAACTGATGATGGTCGAAGTAGAGAGGATATAAAATGTAGACTGGCAATGGCGAGGAAAGCGATTCTGAAGAAGAGAAATTTGTTAACATCGAGTATAGATTTAAGTGTCAGGAAGTCATTTCTGAAAGTATTTGTATAGAGTGTAGCCATGGATGGAAGTGAAATATGGACGATAAATAGTTTGGACAAGAAGAGAATAGAAGCTTTCTAAATGTGGTGCTATAGAAGAAAGCTGAAGATTAGATGCGTAGATCACATAACTAATGAGGAAGTATTGAATAGGATTGGGGAGAAGAGAAGTTTGTGGCACAACTTGACCAGAAGAAGGGATCGGTTGGTAGGACATGTTCTGAGGCATCAAGGGATTACCAATTTAGTATTGGAGTTAGCGTGGAGGGTAAAAATCGTAGAGGGAGACCAAGAGATGAATACACAAAGCAGATTCAAAAGGATGTAAGCTGCAGTAGGTACTGGGAGATGAAGAAGCTTGCGCAGGATAGAGTAGCATGGAGAGCTGCATGAAACCAGTCTCAGGACTGAAGACCACAACAAAAACAACATGATAAATGAAAATTTTTAATGGAATACAGAGACATTGTAACAGGAAGAATAAAGTTTTGTGTACAAAGCATTTATTGTCATAAACTTTGATAAAACCTGGATTACACAAAACCATATGGACAAATGTATTTTGGTGGACTTCAATGGAAATAATGGCCTGCAAGTACCTACAGTTCCTTTTATATACCATATATTGACATTTTAGGTGATGGTGAAGTGACAAAATGTCAGTAAGAGATGCAAATAAAATATTTTCAGGATGTAGGGAATATTACCAGTCGTATTGACATGAGCCATCGAAACAAAAATACTGGCAGTGGCACATAAGTACTTCCACACTGTCGCTCGTGGAATTTCTCATAAATAAAATGTATTCGTGGGTCACACAATACAATAATGATGCTGTAGGTGTTAGCAAAATAAATTTTATAGTTTTCTTAACAATTTTTTCAGTATTAGTTTCTAAAGGTCCAAGATGACATAAATTCATCAGCAACACCATTTTTTGTAATACAGACACAACAGTTTCATTTCTTTACAGTATTTAATTTTTTATCTTGGGATACTTCTGTGGTTTCATGACAAAACATGTATTATACATGTCTATAAACTTTTAGCATGTTCATAATTTTTTTCCGTCTAAGTATGTTAGCGGTTTTGCATTTTCAACATGTTGAGGTCAAGAATTACTTTCTTCAAAATTTCTTGTAACATTAGTTTTTATTTTTCTTCGTAGCAGCTGGCAAGAATTTTCTTTTGAAAAGTTCTCTATCATATTCTGGACTAAAAATAAAGATGTATCTTTATTTCAGAATTTTTACTAGCATATGAAATTATCACTAACTGATGATGCTGTAAAGTCGTGAGATGACCTTGAGGTGCCTATTTCCATGATGGCAGCTATACTAAACATTTATAACCTTTAAATCAAAAGGTCTTTTTCAGAAATAGTAAGAACACACACAAGCACAACTCTTACACACACAGGCATAGTATCTGGGTGTTGTGGCCGACTGTGGACTGAAACTACATCTAAGCAGCAATACGGGATAGGTGGTGGAGGTAAGCTGGAGGCTTGCGGGGTGGAGAGGAGGAGAGGATAGGATAGGGCTGTTAGGTGCAGAGTCGCAAGGCTGTGTTGGAGGTTGGGGAAGGGGAGAGATGAGAGGAGAAAGGTAGAGAAGGGGAACAGACTAGTAGGTGCACTTGGGTGCAGAATGAAGGCAAGTATATTGCAGGAGCTGGAGCCGGGCAAGATATGGATAGGTGGAGGATTGGGACTTGCAAAGATTTAGGGGGGGGGGGGGGGGGTTGCAAGAATGAAGGGTATGCTGAAGGGAGAGTTCCCACAAGCCCAATTTGGAAAGGGTGGTATTGGCAGGAAGGATCCAGGTGTTGTATGCTGTGAATCAGTCACTGAAGTGAAGACACCCTCTTGTGCCCCATGTTCAGCAACTGGGTGGTCCAGCTGTCTCTGGGCCACAGTCTGCCAATGGCCATTCTTGCGGGGAGACAGCTTGTTAGGTGTCATGCCCACATAGAAAGCAGCACAGCTGCTGTTGCTTAGTTTGTAGATCACGTGGTTGCATTCATGGGTAACCCAGCCTTTGATGGAATAGGCAGTCAGGGGATGTATGGGATATGTCTTGGAGTAGGGATGGACAAGGATATTGTGCAGTTCAGTGGTTGGCGGAATACCACTGTGGGAGGGGTGGGAAGGATAGTTGTTAGGATATTTCTCATTTCAGGGCATGACTATAGGTATTCAAAACCCTAGCGGACAATGTGATTCAGTAGCTTCAGTCCTGGGTGGTACTGAGTCATGTAAGAACTGCTGTTTTGTGGCTGGACAGTGGGTATGTAGGAGGTGGTAGGGCACTGGATAAACAAAGCACAATGGATGGCAGCTATTAAAGTGGAGCTATTGTTAGTGGTAGATACATTTGACGTGGATGGTGGTACTTATGTATCCATCATCAATATTGAGGTCAACATTGAGGAAGGTGGCTTATCGTGCAGAGGAGGACCAGGTGAACTGAATGGGAAAGAAGGTGTTCATCCTCAATCCAGATCATGAAGACATCATCAATGAATCTGAATCAAGTGAGGGGTTTGGGATTCTGGGTGGTTAGGAAGGATTCCTCTAGATGGTCCATGAACAGATTGGCATATAATGTGCCACAAAGGTGCCAATTGCTGTAGCATTGTTTGTTTGTTGGTGATGCCTTCAAAGAAGAATGAATTGTGGGTGAGGATATAATTGGACACGATGAGAAGGAAGGAAGATATCGGCTTGTACCCAGTTGAGCTTTGGAAAAGTTACTGTTCAATAGCAGCAAGCCCACTGGGGATGGTAGTGTGATGGGTGGCATCAACCATGACAAGAAGGATACCAGGTGATAAGGAACAGTAACTGCGGATAGCTAGTGGAGGAAATTGTTGATGACTTTCATATAGGGGCTTTAATGGGTGACAGGTGGAAGGTGTTGGTCCTTAGCCAGAACCGAGTCCCACACACTGTTCCTGCATTAGTGCCTACCTCATGGAATCCCCCGCAGATGGCCTAACCATCATAATATGAAGCTCCAGTTGCAACTACTGCTTCCACAATGACCTCTATATGTTCAAATTCCATCAGAACATAGCTCTCACCAATTCAGTCCTACAAAACCATATAAATCAGGCCTAAACCCCTTCCCAGTAGCTCCTCTCCATCTGTAAAATTCTGCTGCTGTGAAATCCAAAATTCCAGCACCCCAGTTTTAACTTCCAGATTGAAACTTAGCAGCATGCACAATGCCACCTCAAAAATCTTTACATCGTGTTCATCTCCTACTGCCACCTCAGACAACTGCTATTCACCACCTATACAAGAGCCTCCAAGACCACCTATACAAGAGCCTCCAAGCCTCTTCCCACACCCTCCCACAGCCGTCAAACCATGCCTTGCACACTTAATACAGTTATCTCAACTCTGAAACTCTCTCTAACCACCACATAGAATCTAGGACCCAAACAGAACCAAAACACAGTCATGAACCTGTCTTCCTAAAGCTTCCGCCAACGGAAGTATCAGACCTTTCCATAGGCCTTACCTTTTGCCCACTCCTAAATCTAACCACACTACACTTGCTAAACCACTTCTCTCCATCTTCCAGTACATACAGTGGAAACACTTTTTCACCACAAACCCTATCAATCAGACTCAATCCAAAACCAACATTGAACCCTATATGACTCAGTTCACTCCTCCATCCTACCGTGATTCACCCCCAACTGCCCACAGATCACCCCCTGTTAACTTTCCAGAAATTCCTAACCACAAGGTTTGCCTCATTGTCATCCCCAAAATCCCTCAACACGGAAACAAACCTTACATCTGCAGAAAGAGGCACAACTGCTTATCTAAAAACTAATCCTGACCTTATAATCCTACTTGCCAACAAGGTTTCCGTCACTCTTGTTATGAACTGCAGGAATTATTTTGCAGAGGGTCTCGGTCAGCTGTCAGATACATCCATCTACATGCCCTGTCATTGTGATCATATTCCATAAATCCAGAAGGATCTCCAGACCCACCTCAAATTGTTGGGCCCATTCCAAACCCTCCCCCGTCTGTCTCCTTCTCTGCTCAACCCTACCACTCCCATGTTCCTACCTCCTATATGCTTCTTAAAGTCCATAATCCCAATCACCCAGGACACCCCACCAGGGTTGGTTACTGTACCCTCACTGAGAGAAACTCTGCTCTCATGAACCAAAACCTTCAGCTTATTACCTGGCATCTACCTCCCTATCTACCTCTGTTGACTCTCCACAGTTCCTGTTCCTGTACCACACCACACTCTACTCACCACTGTTGATGCCACCTTACCTCTATGCTATGATGATGGCATTGCTGCTATTAAACACTACCTTTCACAGTGCCCAACTGTCAACAAACCTACAAGATCTTTCCTGGTCACCTTAATCAACTATAAACTTACCCTCAATTACCTGTCCTGTGAAGGCATCATCTACAAACAGATCCATGGTACAGCAATGGCCACCTGCATGGCATCATCCTATCCAAACCTGTTCATGGGCCATCTAGTGGAATCCTTTCTAACCATCCAGAATCATAAACCACTCACCTGGTTCAGATTCACTGATGGCATCTTTGTGATCTGTACTGAGGGTGAGAGAATCCTATTCAAATTCTTCCAGAACTGCAACATCTTCTTTTCCAGTTTCTTCACTTGGTCTTCCTCAAACCAACAAGCCAACTTCCTCGATGTTGACCTCCATCTCAACAGTAGCTGCATTATACAATCGTTTACATCAAAACTACCAACACCACCAACAATACCTCCACCAACATCTGACACCCATTCAAAACCAAGAAGTCTACATCTTCATCTACAAATATACTCCACTAGCCACCAAGTGGTGTGTGGCGGAGAGCACAATTCATGCCAAAGTCATATTCCCCCCTCCCCCCCCCCCCCCTCTTCCCTCTGTTCCACTTGCAGATCATGCAAGGGAAAAACAACTGTCTGAATGCCTCAGTACGAGCTCCAATTTCCCTTATCTTTGAATGGTCTTTTCCAAAAAGCATAGCCACAAGTGGTCAGTGCATCTGTAGTGACAAGCAGTCCCTCTCCAAATATGCAAAGAATCCCACTGAGGTTTTCACAGACCAAAATTATTCTCAAGACCTTTTTTAGAAACAAATCTCCCACACTCTGTTGTTCCAGGCCCCTACTGCCTCCTACATACACACTGACCAGCCACAAAGGAGCTCTTCTCTTGTGACTCAGAACCACCAAGGATTGGAGCAACTGAATTGTATTGTCTGTTAGGTTTCCAGCTACCTCTTGTCATTCCTTGAAATGATAAATATCCCTACCACTATCCTCACTACCACTCCCACAGTGGAATTCTGCCATGTACCAAATCTATGCAATATCCTTTTCCATCTCTACTTCAAGATCTGTCCCACACATCCTCCAATCACCACCTACTCCAGCCCTGTCTCTCACATCTCCAATCCATCAAAGGCCATGCCACATGTGAAAGAAGCCATATGATACACAAACTAAGCTGCAACCATTGTGCTCCATTCTATGTGGGCATGACACCTAACAGGATGCTTGTCCACATGAATGGCAACTGCCAGACTGTGACCCAGTAACAACTGGATCACCCAGCCACTAAAAATGTTGCCAATATGATGTGTTTGACTTCAATAACAGCTCCACAGCCTGCAACACCTGGGTCTTTTCTAGCATCACCACCTCTTCTGAACTGCACAGTTGGAAACTCTCCTTTTAGCATATCTTTCATTCCCACAAACCTCTATCGTCAACCTTTCTAGTCTCAGTCCTCTATCTACCTGTCCCCTTCGTTGTTCCCACTCCAGCACTATATATACCTTCATTCTGTCAGTGTACCTCCTGGTCTTCTCACCTTGTCTGCTTATTTCCTCTCCGCTGTCCCTTCCTTGATCCTCCCCCACCCCCTCACCAAGCAGAGTGTGCACCTGCACCTCTGCACCTAGTAGCCACATGGCTCCATCCTCTCCCCACAATCTTCCTACATGCTCTCATTCTCTCAAGCAGCACAACCTTTTCCCCCACCTCTACCCTGCCAGCCTGCCTTCTCCATGCTCCATACATCTTCCTGTCCCCCACTATCCACCATGGATTCCAGCTCACATCAGATGCAGACCACAGTAGCCTGAGACAGTGGCCTTGTGTGTGTGTGTGTGTGTGTGTGTGTGTGTGTGTGTGTGTGTGTGTGTGCATGCGTGCGTGCATGTACTTCCTATTTACAAAGAAGGCATTTTGGCTGAATGTTTAATGTTTAGTAGCCTTTTCATTGTGTCTGTCTCTGACTCAGTGTCTACTCTGCAAGTTGTGGCAATTTGTAACAGCTTAGTGACAAGTCAACATAATTCATCATTTCAGACAGTGCTGCCTAGCAGTGAACATTTGCCAGTTTTCAGACTGGACAAAAATTAATACTCCTACAAGGGACTTAACATACAAACAGCCAGATATTATGTTTTCATGAAAGCAGCACTGCAAATTAACACTGTATCACAAGAATCAAAATACATGCCACTTGCAACTAGTTTTCCAATTCTGATGCTGTTAAGTAGGATTCAAAGCTGAGATCTTTTTAACACTGTATAAATCAGAATGCTTATCAGACTCATATTCAAGACCAAACATTACAGGAATACAATGCAAGGACAGGTGATTGAGCACATTTACAGGTAAAGGCTGTGTCTAAATGAACTGGGTAAGAGGGATAGGGATGAATAAAATAAAACAAAAGTTAACTTGGTAAAAATATTGAAATAATTATGGACTACATATGTAGAAACAAGATAAACAAACCTTAAGTGAATGTATGGCTGGCATGGCAATGGGAGTCTTACCAGAGACATCTACAGCATTTACATTGGCTCCCAAACTGATGAGGAGTTTCATAACCTGTCAAACAATCACACAGGTATTTGAACCACATGGAAACATTTTGATTATGTACATCAACTTCGCGTAACTAGTATCAACTTTGTAAACTGTTGTTAAAAAATAATATCTTATATCAAAATCTCTGTAACATATTCTATAATGGATAATCCATGACTTGTGATATATCACCAGAGGACCTGCCGCAAATTGGAGGCACTTCAGAGTGAATTTTTTCTAACCAAATTGTTCAATTCTCAGAAACAGGAATCTTGTAGTCCACTCAAAAAAATAATGAAAATGACAATAAATCATCAAACATATCACAAATGTAGGGTCATATGCACTAATGTGATAACTCACTTCAAGATCAGCAGTTCGCAAAAGTTGCTGGTTCCACTAGCTGTCAGCCATCATCGTCATTCATGCAGCTGCCATTTGGATGCCCCATTAGCATGGCCATTATCACATAGCCACTGCTACCCCTGCTGATCAAGCTTGTGATGTCTCTGGCACAGAGCAGCCTAACTTTGGGAACCCTTTTCTTTGGACTAGTGAGTCCGGCATGAACTTTCTGCTCCTAATATGTGTAGGAGCCATAGATCATCGTATGTGCAAGTGTCCAATAAGTGTATATTTCATAGTGAAGTCAGTTATCTCTCAACTAATCTCCCGTAATAACCATAGTGGTGACCCCAATACCATCGATGCTTCATCCAGCATTACTTGTGCTTGTTTTCATCATTCACTCACATCATGTGCCAGACTGCACTGTTTATGCCACAACGCATCTACCTGTGACTTTCAGTGCAAGTGTAACAGGCCCCATGAACTCTGCCGATTGAGACCATTAATGGACAAGTGTACCTCCTTCAAACTTGGTTAAAAGTGAACAGCTATATACGCTGGACCATGCCAGCAGCCACCTAGCCTTACCCAGTTCAACATGGCCAACACCTAGCGTGGCAGTACAACAACAGCCACAACATGGCCAGTGCCCGCTGCCTAACTACAACATGGAGGATGTTCCAGTTAAAGACATTGCGGTCTATCCTTAATGCATATCGTCACCTTTGGGATGGCTTGTCACATCAGCAAATTTCCAGGATGGTGAATCGAACATTGCAATGCACAGGGTAGCACATTCTCATTTACATAGTGTCAGCACCCACCACGCACACCGTTTCGGGGAAGCCAGTCGCCTTGACCACGCCAATTTCCATGACCGTTGCACCATGGTTCCACTATGACTACCTTTCACTAGCTTTCATAATGGCACTGGCTGTCCAGCCCACGCAGGCTCCCGGATCTGCTGCCCCGTGACTCCACCATGACTGCCCGCTCGCCCGCTGTTACAACAGCACCGGCCGTTGCACCCAAGCCACGCTCTTCATCAGGTTTGCCAGCTGGACACACCTTGCCAACTCATAAGCCCCCCCGCCATCTCTGCTCCCTCCGTATTATGTGCTGCATGCAGCCACTGCCCCACCTAGACCTTGGGTGACACACCGTTCACCTCTACCGTACTTTCAGCCTCGGAGGTCTCCTGCTCCATCCACACCAATCTCCAGTTGCTGGTGCAGACTCAATGTGTGTTATTGGGCAGGCTCCCTAAGCTACTTACATTGCAAAAAGACAACCAAAAAACTTGGTTTGGCTTAGTGGACCACCTCCTGGACATCCACATTTCTGACGACAGCGCTTGTTTTGTCTGCCTGGTGAGCCATCCCCACGCACATACAGATCTTATCAGTGACTTGCTCCTTTCACCTCCCACCTCCCACAAATATTCGATGGCCAAAACACTGCTCATCGAGTACCTTTCCCGCCCTCTGGTGGAGGCTGTCCATCACATTATAAACAAGGAGCATTTTGATGACCGCACCCCTTGACAACTTTGGCAGTGTCTACATGCTCTAATCAATGACCATGCATTGCCTGACGGCATCTTCGGATGTTGTGGATGGTCAAAATGCCATCAGATCTGCAGCTTCATCTCCTGTCTCATGTCGCTGACCCACTGGAGGTTCAATTACGTATGGCGCATCAGGCTTATGCCATCATTCATCACCAACACCACATTTCACACACAACGTCTCCACCATCCTAGTGGCACACCTCTGCCTCTAATCTTCATCTACGAGGGGATGGGAGTAAGAAAATTGGCCCAGGAATATGGTGCCCAATACATCTCTGCAGGAGGAGGCAAACGTGCTGGTCAAGATAGCGATGGAACTCTTCAAGACCATGAAGATGTCAGTTTGCCTATCAAAATTTCTTAAGGCTGTTCCTCCAAAGATATTTTGGGTAGTAGAACCAGAAAGTTGTCACAGAAAACTGGATGGTAATTGACTGGAGATTTGCATCTAACAGCCAAAATCTTTGTAGTGGAGATCAGTGAGGAAATTTGAGGGCAGTGCAAGAGTAGAGCTCTCACAGACTTCTGCCTGTGTAATTAAGGCCATTAGAAGTGACAGTGTCACCAAGCTGGTGATCGAAAGTGTTGCAGATAAATCCTCAACACAGTAAGGGAAAAAATTCTGCCTTAATGCAAGAGAAGAGCCTAAGAGTTTATTTAGGGCTCTCACAGACTACTGTCAGTGTAATTAAGGCCATTAGAAGTGACAGTGTCACCAAGCTGGTGGTCGAAAGTGTAGCAGATAAACCCTCAACACAGTAAGGGAACAAATTCTGCCTTGAGTTGCCTCCTGTGCAGAGAGGAGGTGGCTGTGGCCCTGATTCAGGATTCCTACTAATAAAAATGGGGAATGGCCTAGGTGGAACTGGAGGTTAGTTGATTTATGCTTTATAAAAAGTAATACATTTATGTCAAGAATGGCATTTCATACACACCAATGGTGAACTTCTGTTCCTGGGACTTAGTGACCATCAGGATGAAACTGCATGAGGAAGGGAGCACACGCGAAATTGTATCGGCCTCAGCTTATCTCCCTTGTTAGCATATGCTCCCTCTTCCCAGGAAGTGTCTGGTAGACTGCTGTTTGCAGCTGATACACAACTGCTGATTGGTTGTGAAGCAGCAAAACCAACTGCAGAAGTGAACAGTTACTTGAATATCTATTGAGAACTATTTAAAGATCTTGAATAAGGGCAGGGAAACCATCTTCAGGAACAGAAGAAGGAAGAAGTAACTCACATAACTTTTGGGTCCTTCTTTATGGGTATTTGTGTCAAACAGTGTCATGTGGTGATGGGGCCATCCTCATCAGATAACATATCTAGTAGTTTTGGGGTTGAAATGTGTGTTGAGCATACTTTGGCCTATAGGGACCCTTTAACAACAGAGTGGAACTCACATAGGAAACATGTAAGCTCATGTTCATCTTAAGTCAAAACTTCAATAAGAAATCTCATATATTTAGAGGAAACGGAAGATGAGATGACTTATGCCATCATGATTTCATACTTAAAATGCTCCCTCCGGCATGTATCTAGGTGGCACAATAATCTGAAAATGCAAAGGAAGCAGATAAAAAGAGTATTCAACTCTGGAAGAAGAAAGGACAATGGGTAAAATATTGGGAGGCACTTGCCAAACACAAACTTACCATCAAGGAAGTGAAACTATCATTCTGGAGAATATTCTGTGAGGTGGTGGAAGATACAGCTATCAGGGACAGACATCACAAAGTCCTCACAAGAATCCCAACAAATCCTGCAGGCACACTAAGTAAGTAGGATGGTGGGTATACAAGGTCGTACATGAGATGCTGCATGTGCTCCTCCAGATTTACTTCCCTCATTGCACGCTGATGTATGACACAGACCAAGATTCAGTGCCCTTCAAGTACTGGTTTACAAACAACCATCAGGAGAACTGTGAATCTGTTAGAGAATGTAGTAACTCCAAGAAAATCCAGTGGGCAGTGTCAATATTTCAGCTATTCAAGTCACCAGGCTGAGATGGAGTTTTTCTGGCTCTATTGCACCAAGCAGGAGAGGTATTAATCAGAATCCTATATACTGTTTAGAGTCAGTCTAGCAGTAGGAGTTATTTCTAATGCTTGGAAAAAAAATGGAAATGATCACATGTCGTCAATGGGTGGGAGGTGCCACGAAGGAAGTTCGGCCGCCAAAGTGCAAGTCTTATTGACTGCAACACCACATTGGGCAACTTGCACATTGACAATGAGGATGAAATGATAATGAGGATAGCACAACACCCAGTCCCTGAGGGTAGAAAATCTCCCACCCCAGCCAGGAATCAAACCAGAACCCCCGTGCGTGGCATTCCAACGTGCAGACCATTCAGCTAATGGGGTGGACTAATGCTTGGAAGAATGTGAAGGTTGCTCTTATTCTGGAGCCAGGGAGAAGTGATCATACAAAGACTAAGGATATGAGACTAATCAGCCTGTACTCCTTTCTTTTGAAGACATTAGAAAAACTTGTTAATGTGTACATTTGAGAAAGAGGGTTCACTGAGGTTCCCTTGCATGAAAACCAAAAAGCATATCAATTGGACAAATGCACTTCACCAACTTCTTATGAGGTGAGAAAATCTCTACACTTTAAGCAAATTGCCGTTTGAGCTTCCTGAATATTGAGGTGCCATTTTGGCAATACAACTTTCAAATTCATGATTAGAGCTGCAGAAGAGCATGGCACTAAATGCAGGTGGATTAAGACACTACTGAGCTGATGATATGCAGGAAACACCATGATGAATGAGAAAATGGTGATCAACACCACCGGAGCTTGACCGTAGCAGGGGTTTTGTTCCTGCTGCTGTGCAAGCTGATGGTGAATGAATTCATGAAAGCATTATGTACTAGAGGTTGCTTTTACCAAGAATATTCATTTGATTTAGTCATAGTAATACTTTGCAAATTTGCAAGTATCATTAGAACAGTGTCACAATGTGCTTTGAACATTGTGCAAAACTGGTGTAATATCATTCACAAGGAAGTATAGACGGGACAAGTACTAACATCTCAAGTTCTTTGACGAAATTATAGCAATAAAGGGGATAATGAAGTATCTAGGAGTAATCCTTGATGTGAAATTAACTTGTAACCTCACATAAACAATATAAGTTCTAAGGAAAAGATGCTCTCATGTTCATTAAAAGGACCTGTCACAAAAACTGAGGTCTAAGTCCCAGGAGCACGTATTGGATATATACATCTTAATAAGACCAACAATAATGCATGGGTCTACGGTATGGTGGAATAAATCAGAACAGAATAAGGGTGCTAAGGAGTTTGGGAAGGTGCAGAGCCAATCCAGCCACTATTATTATTATTATTATTATTCTCGTGTCAGAAACATATAGGTACATGTACATACATTTTACACAGTTATGATTAAATTACTTTTGACCAAAACTTGGCCACTTCCAGTGCATTTTCTGTTGCTTGTTGAAGATCCTCTTCTGTACAGGAGACTGGGCACAGTGGACAGTGAAGCATGTGCCAAACTATCTGTTCTTCTTCGCAGTCACACCGAATATCATTTGGATCAGTGTCTCCCCATCTTACCAAGTTAACTTTTGATCTTCCAACTGCAGATCTCAGTCTTTTCAGGGACTTCCAAGTTGTCTGTTCCTCATCGTGGCCTGGAGTTAAAGCTTCAACAACTCTTTTCCAACCAGAGGGAAGGTAGGTCGTAGTCCTCCAAAGTTGTATCCTAGCTTTTTCAGCAGTGGTTCTAAGTTCCTTTGATTTCCTAAGGAAACATTTCCTTGACTTCAGTTGTTGTGGATGCGGTTCATGCTCATACAGATGATGGGCAATTTCCTGTTCCACTGCCTTTCTTTTCTTGTTCGCAGCCATCTCTCTTTGAAGAGGTGGTGGTGCTATTCCTGTGAGGTGGTAAAGCCATTCGATTGGAGTGGATTTCAAGCAATCTGTTACAATTCTGCAGGTTTCGTTGAGAGCTACATCCACCTGTTTGCCATGAGTGGAATTATACCAAACAGGACAGGCATACTCTGCAGCAGAATAGCATAGTGCCATTGCAGATGTTCAGAATGTTTCTGGTTGACTACCCCACTGTGATCCGGCCAGTTTCCGTATGAGGTTGTTCCTGGTGGCAACTTTTGACTAGCATTTCATACAGTGCTTTTTAATTTGAGAGACCTTTCAAGTGTCACTCCTAGGTATTTTGGAGTCTCGTAGTGTTCCTGTTCGACCACTGACCATACTATTTTCAGCTTGCGAGTGGCTTTCTTGTTTCTCAAGTGAAAAGCACACACTTGGGCATTTGAAGTGTTTGGTTTAAGCTGGTTTGTGTTGTGGTATCTGTAGGTCATTTGTGAGGTTGTTCTCCACTGATTCAAAATCTGTGCTCTGGGTGGCTAGAGTGAGGTTGTCAGCATATAAGAGGCTTCTGGTGTTTGGGGCTATAGGTTGGTTGTTCATGTATATATTAAACAGAATTTGAGCCAAAACACTTCCTTGTGGGAGGCCATTCTTCTGTAATCTCCATCGACTACACTGTCCTTGAAAGTCAACGAAGAACCTGCAATTCTGCAGTCATAATAATTGGTATTAGGAGCGTACAGACTACTTGGATGAAGACCATGCTAGACATGCCCCCATTACATTTTTGGGTTGTAGGGGAGGCAATATCAGGGGCACACAGTCTAAAAATGGGAAACCTTTAGGTCATCCAGCATCCTGCACTAATATAGTCAATTTAGTAAATGTAGGAATGGTTGGGAAAATGACAGCTGACTATACAACAGCTTCCAGCTGCTTCAATAAACCTTTCTGTGTAACAATTCGAAGTAAGGAGCAGCAGAAGAATGAACAACACTACCATTCTGGAGACAAATACTCTTAGAGACAAAGACTGTTAGACTGAATACAGGTGGAGATGCTAAAGCTAGAGTTTTGGATTGCAGCCTAGAATAAAGAGCACAATCTCTCTAACAAAACTGGCCATAGTATTTCAGGCAGAGTTGTTGCAGAATGCCATGAATCGCTTGTGAGGCCAGGGGAAAGCAACAGGGTAAATTCACTGTGCGTTTCTTATCACTCAGGAATTAGTGGCAATGAACAAATTGATAGGCTGGCCAGAGCAGGAGCAATGACTCCATTTGTTGGACTAGGAACTGTCTTAACGTTCACTAAGTTTGTGTTAAAACTAACATTTTGTCGCTGGGCCAGGAGGCAGCACATAGAATATTGGACTAAAATACCACACAAAAACAAGTCAGGCTAAAATGTCAGAACCACATTTTAATAGAATTTCTGCAATTATGAGGTTTAATAGGAAGCAGATTAAACTCAAGACTAATGACTGACTACGAGAATTTCAGGAAACACCTGCATATAGTGGGTATAGAGCAAGAAGCCCCCAAGTCAAGACCATCCAGTGTGAAGCACTAGAGTCCAAATGACACAGAATATTTGGGACCATTAATTTCTCAGAAACTGTTTGCGATCAAGACCTAGTAAAGCATTTCCTACAACTATTTAAGGGCACTGGCTGACTTTACTAGAATGACACCGATAGAAACTGTACCGTAAACCCAATTTTGGTGTGGGCAAAAGTGGGCTAAGACCACTGTTGTTTCGTGCAGCTAAGAAAATAAGATCCACAGGATGTGAGATCAAGATAATATCAGAAACTTGAACTGTAGTAAGTTCAGTCTAACCTAACATGTTTCATTCAGTGTCTATTATCAGACAGTTTCATATTATAACATAGCACTACCTGCAGGGATGTAGGTTGATGTTACTTAATGATAATGTATAGTTTCCAGTTGCTTTGCCATCATTATAAAGAACTATATAATTTGTTATCTTCTGGTTTTTAATTAACTTTGCCCTCAAATTTCTGAGCATGACAAATGAATATTTGGAAGTTGTAGTGGTTTAAGTTTTGTGATTAGTTTCGTTCGGTATTGCCTATGTACTAGTAAAGACAGAACCCAGCAAATATGACCTGTCTTTGCATCATACTGATTTCCCTTACACTTAATTAAAATTGTAAATACACAATCCTAAATTAAATATCACTGATGTGACACAACAAAATCTTTATGTAGCAGTGGTATCACCTTTCATAGTCCTCCAGATGACAAGGTTATTGTACATGTGTAATAATCGGGTCCACTGCCGGATGTTTGTGTCACTCTGGCACAATATTTCAGCCACGTAACTCGTTGCCTCCTTCAGGTGCTACCTGAGACTGCTGTGTTGGAGGATCTTGTCCAGTATTTATGCCCAGAGGGCGCTGGGTGCTCTCTTTGCACCGGGGAAGAGACAACACATTACTAGCAGTGCCAGGCGGGCACGGACGGCAAAGGGAGCACCCAGCACCCTCTGAGCATAAATACTGGAGAAGATCCTCCAACACGGCAGTCTCAGGTAGCACCTGAAGAAGGCAACGAGTTACGTGGCCAAAACATTGTGCCAGAGCGACACAAACATCCGGCAGTAGACCCGATTATTACACATGTCAAGATCTCGCCAGGAAAGCCTGAAGGTTATTGTATTCTGTAAAAAAGGATGGCAATTTCCATAAACATATATTCTTTCTACCTTTATTTAATTGCATTTCATAGAAAGTATGCAAGCACAAAATAGTGATATACATTAATGATCATTGTATTTTAGCTCAGTAAATCCATCCACATTCTTGAGTAAATGTTCTGTGTTCTACACAACTAAAATGCTGTTCAAGAGGTAACACACTGCCCAATCCATTCATTGTGGCAAGATGAACCCATTACATACATTTTATGCAGCCACATCTATTACAATAGATTCCGCCAAGCAAATGGGTGTACTGTAATGCAAAATCTTTTATCATGCAGAAAACAGCCAATAAAAATTTCAACACTTCAAATTATGTTCAGTAATTGCATTATATATTTAATTTATCTAAATATTAAAAT
Source organism: Schistocerca gregaria (assembly GCF_023897955.1). NCBI lineage: Eukaryota > Metazoa > Arthropoda > Insecta > Orthoptera > Acrididae > Schistocerca > Schistocerca gregaria. Next base: position 1,057,615,444 of record NC_064920.1, read on the forward strand.
GCCTGCATAATTAAACATTAAGTTCTTTAAACCATGTTATATTCTATGATCAAGCCAATGAAAGAATACATTAGTGAAAAATTAAAATACTGTACTCCGCGATTTCCTGTCAGTGCAGCATAATGAAGAGGTGTCCTGCCCTGATGATCCACGATGTCTAGTCTCATACCTTGTTCAATCTGTTCTTTAGCAAACGCTATGACTTGAGGTGGTACCTGCAATGAAACAATAAATATACACAATTTTCTTGGGTCTTGAGGGATAATGAATTTCTTTCTCTCTCTCTCTCTCTCTCTCTCTCTCTCTCTCTCTCTCTCTCTCTCTCTCTCTCTCTCTCTTGTGGAATGAGTCAATACATGGAATATAAATATCAATCCATAAACAGTAATGCCTACAACAGTAACAATCCAGTAGTGGTAATGAACTGTTGTCAACATTCCACAGAGGCATGATCTTATGAAACAGTCTATTGTGAACCGGGAAGTTCATAAAACAAATGACAGGATTAAAGCTCTATGTAGTAAATTTCAGAATGTGTCTCTAGTAGATGTCAGCTATCTAGAAAGGGAGCTGCACACATCTCATGGCCTGCACATGAACAGAAGAGGCAAAAAGATTGTTAGTAGCAAAATTATTGAGGCAGTCAGGCGACATTGTTCACAAAGTGATGAAAAGAAGTCCATTGCCATGGGGTGGTACAACCCACCTCAACAAAATTTGCCACAACACCAGCCACCGCTGGCAAGCCAGGGAAACTTGTAAAGCCTGCTGGACTCATTGCTTGTCCAAAATTATTCTCTAAGGTCCAGCAGATAAAACTCAGCCTTAAAATCATACACCAGAATCTCGGTAGTCTTAGAAATAAGCATAATGATCTAGATGTAATTTCACAGATTGACAAACCCGATATATTAGTTGTAACTGAACATTGGTACAATGAAGCTCTGATTAGCATTAGTCAACCATTGTGTATGAAATTCTGCACAGCCTTCAGTAGAAAAGACAAGACTGGGGGAGGTGTAGCAATTTTCACTGTAAATGAAAGTAATTTTAATGTTATTGATGTGAGTGCCTTCTGCTTGGAGGGAGTCTCAGAATTTGCTGCAATAAACCTAAAATGGGGTAGAGATAACATAACAGTTATCGGTATTTACAGGCCACCTGCAGCAAATACAGATACCTTTTTTGTAAATCTTTCTGACTTGCTTGTATATATAGATACAACATTTTCTGGGCCAAATGGTCATGTAAATATTATAGTTACTGGGGATATAAATATAGATTTATTAACAAATGATGTCAGCACCAAAAAGTTACATCATCTGTGTGATGAATTTAACCTGACCCCACTCATTCGAGAACCCACTAGAGAAATTGGCAATAGTAAAACATGTCTTGACAACATAATAACAAACATGACCCACCTATCCCACAGTGCATCGGTTTTAAAACTAGCCATCTCAGATCACCATGCAATACAGCTTAAATTGGAGCTCCATGAGGCCCCCACTGTCACTACAAAGCAACAATTTGTAACTAAAAGAAAAATGTATAATTACAACATAAACAGACTAAACTGCATGCTAGCACAAATAAAATGGTTTTAAAATAGTAGCTTTTCATATGATACCTTTGCTGCTGATTTCTATTACTGCCTTGATACCAATGCCCAGTTGTAATCACAAAAATGAAACAAACAAAAAATATAAACAAAAATATTTGGGTAAATGGTAATGTCACTGAAGCGAGGGAAAAATTAGAACTACTCCACAGTGCAATGCTGAATAATAGAGAGATTCCTGAGGTAAAGGAAGCCTTCAAAATATATCAAGCACACTGTAAGGACTTACTCTCACAGACCAGGAGCAACTATGTTGCAAATAAGCTTCAAAACTTACACAACGTAACTGCTGGCATCTGGGCAGTCATAAACAGTTTTAGAACCTGCAATGACAAATCCTGTATGGACTTTACTATTAACCACAATGGTATGCTCACAAAATACCAACTGGAAATTGCAAATATTTTTAATGAATATTTTTCTTCCATAGGGGAAGCCATAAATGGCAAACATAAAAACATGCACTACAGTTTTAAAGGTAATACATGTGACCATAGTATATATCTAGCCCCCACAAATTGTGCAGAAATAATGGGCATCATTAGCTCCCTAAAACCCTCTAATTCAGCTGGGCATGATGGCCTAAATACTAATGTTTTAAAAGCCTGTAGCCAAAATGTCTCTGTACCTCTGTCTGCAGCAGTCAACAATATAATAGAATCAGGCACCTTTCCAGACAGACTCAAAATAGCACAGGTAACACCCATTTTTAAGGAAGGTGACAACAACAAAATAGAAAACTACAGACCAGTCTCAATCCTTCCTGTCTTTTCCAAAATAGTTGAGAAAGTTATATACAACAGGATTATAAACTTTCTTAACAAACACAACCTGATGTTTGAAAATCAAAATGGATTCCTAAAAGGTAAATCAACTAGCACTGCAGCTGCCCAACTAATTGAAGAAGTGATAGGGGGTATCGAAAGCAAGGAACATGTGGCAGGTGTGTACCTAGACCTGGAATAAGCCTTTTATTGTGTGAAAGTTGACATCCTATTAGACAAGCTATGGAAAATGGGCATTAGAGGCGCTGCTTATGACCTAATAAAGTGTTATATGAGCAATAGAAAACAATTTGTTCTACTTAAAATGGAAAGTGGTGTCTACAAATCTGAGATCACGTGCATAAAATATGGTGTGCCCCTGGGCTCGGTGTTGGGCCCTCTTCTGTTCTTGATCTATGTAAATGATATTAAATACTGTACTATAAATTCCAAAATTGTTCTGTATGCCGATGACACGTCGATTGTATGTAAAAAGGAATCATGTAATGAACTAGAGGCTGAGTGCAATAATGTGACAAAAGAAATTGTTAAGTTTTTTAATTGTAAGCACCAGTAAAACATGTTTGATGTAGTTTAACAAAAGTAGTTTGAATACTGAAATTAAATTATACATGGGCAACAAATTGGTAAAGAAAAAGTCTAGTGTAAAATTCCTTGGCATAACAGTCCAAAGCAACCTAAATTGGGATACACATATTGACTCCCTAGCAACTAAGTTGTCAAAAAATATATTTGCAATCAGTACTATTAGCAAGTTCTGTAGAGACACCGTAGTCCTAAAGACTGCATACCATGCTCTTTTCTCCTCTCACTTGAACTACGGTATTGAAATTTGGGGGGGGGGGGGGGGCAACAACCAAAGCTAATCTAGATAAGCTACTCATTCTTCAAAAAAGGGGTGTGAGAATAATCTGTGGAGCAAAATATAGGGAATCTTGTCGCAACTTGTTTCCAAAAACAGAGGTGTTTACTGTTATAAACACATACATTCTAAAAGCCATATTGCTTGTGAAAAGACTGCACCCAAACACTTATTCAGATTTCCACCAGTACAATACTAGAAATAAAGAAAGATTTTACATTGGCAGCCACAGAACAGCACTTTACGAAAGGGGGCCTCAGTACGCAGGTATAAAATTAGCTAATGCACTGCCTAGTGCAGTCATGGCTCTTCCTACAATTAAACTGAAACACCAACTTAAGAAATTTTTAGTAAAACACCCTTTCTACTCATTAGAAGAGTACCATACTTATATGAAGAACAACAAATGCTTTGTGAAATTATGTGAATAGAAATCAGTAAACATCTTATTGTGGTGTTGTAAATTAATTATGTATTTAGAAGAGTGTGTCTTGCGTATTGTATTATTATTATATAACTTTACAAATAGTAGTATGTTCAACATTACGTTTCTTTTTTACCACCTTAGATTCAAATACCAATTATCACGGATTATTATATTTATTTATTTATTTATTGCTTATTTAGCCTGGCCAGATTAGGGCCTTAAGGCACTCTCTTGCATTTGACCCAGAACAACACACACCAAAGATAATGAACTTAAATAACAATAATAATAATAATAATAATAATAATAGTAATAATAATAACCATAATCATAATAATTGACATTTATCATGTTAATAATAATAATAATAGTAACAGTAAATGGGATTTAGAATGATACAGATTAGTTTAGCATATTTGAAGCCATGTTTACTACTACCAGAAGTGGAGGGGATAAAAAAAGAGAAGTGGCAGAGACAGTGGCTGTTAGGGACGAAAGGATATAAACAGAGAGCTCTGCTGATAAGGGGTAGGGAAAAGTTGTCGGGGAGCAGACTGACAAGGGTGAGCTATGTAGGCTATCAGATAGACAGCTATTGTGACTGAATTAGCTCTCTTTTGAAGTTAAGAAGGAATTTAATTTCTTTGATAAGTTGATGAAGATTGTTCCAAAGCTGTGTTCATGGCACAGAAAATGATTTAGAGAACATGTCAGCATTATGTGATGATACAGAGAGGATTTTACTTTGTTGAGAATATGTATTTCAGCTACGCTGTTCAGATAGTAGTGTAAGAGTTGAAGACTATAGAGGGAGTGCAATGATTCAGAAAACACAGAGTATAATAGTCTCCATGCTTATTGGCCATTCAGCCATGATAACTGTTAGTAGAGTGATATGGCTGAAAAAGTGCACATCAGAAATGTACTGTATACAAGCATTCATTACCAGTTCCAGACTGCATGAGCTTTCATACAATAGTCCTTAGAGAATAGCATCACCATATTCAAGTATTGGGAATAGTCATTTCTTTATAAGCTCAAAAGGAAATGCTTTCTTTATATTTCTGTAATGAGGGATGTAACACTGACACTTTCTTACAGACTGCAGTTCAGACCGGTATAAGAGATGGTCCAGAATTATTCCCTAAGAAGAAGAAAATGTTATTTCTGTGCTATTTAGGATTAATGGTGGAAGAGATTGATCTGAGGGGTAATAAGTCTCCTGTGAGTGACTAAGATTGCTTACATTTTACATGGCTTAAGTTTCAAACCTATATTCTTCACACATTCTGATAGGGCAAGTAAATCACAATTTACACATTGGATAGCTGTGCACAGATTTGTTGGACTTGCACTTAGATATAACTGAAGGTCATCAGCTTATTGGTGATATTTGCAGTGGGAGAGAATAGTTGACACATCATTAACATAATATATTATAATGAGAAGATTAATAGGCTCAATACTGATCTTTCTGTTCCTTGTGGACCCCTGATACTTCATCCTTCCATTGCAATCTTTTTGTTCCAATCATTACACACTATTGGAGAGATGTAATGTATGATTAGAACCTTCTGTACATCACCTGCAGAAAAATTTTGACTTTCGAGATAGCAGGTAGAATGTCCAAGTCAAAAGCTTCAAAAGCTTTGCTGAAATCCAAAAAGCAAGTAGTAGTCACCTGTTGTTTGTCCATAGCCCATTTCAGTTCATCAATCACTTTGATAAGAGCAATTATCATGAAGTGATTTTGCTGGAAACCACACTGGTATTCATCTAAAAGCTTATTTGTAGTAGTAGTAGTAGTAGTTTTATTCATCCGTAGATCTCTTTTTACAAGGATATAGGACATGTCACAGTATTTACAAGCTTAGATCAATTTACAATAAGCTAATTCGTATACACATATATTTACAGACTTCTAGTTAGAGACAATCATTAGATTTTACTCCTGGTATACAATAATTTATTTACAAATAACTCATTAAATAATGTAATGCCACACTATTCACTCATATTTCACTATCAGTCACTGCACACACTATACACACATTGTTTCATAACACTTCACTCACTACACACACACACACACACACACACACACACACACACACACACAATTGAATGAGGTGGGGAAGAAAAGGGAAGGAAAGAGGAGGGAAGGTACTGACTATATCAGCTGCATCAGGGTTTTGCATGGAATCAGGGGCAATGAATGAAAATGTGTGCCAGACCGGCTTATTGGGCCTACTAGGCAGTTGCATTAACCACGATGCCATCCAGACACAGTGTTTATCACAGATGATCAGACTATCTTCGTATGCTCCCTGGGTGACTCACCTCCCTACCCAATGCCACCTATCTGCATTTAATTTTTTAGATTCCCACTGGAGCTCAGATGAAATGGGCATCTGCACTGAAGGTTAAAAATGACTTATTTTGGGCAGTAGAAGATCACAGAGAAAATTCACCATTTGCACTGTAACATTATCATGTTGTGCAGCTCACAAATAATTTTGTGCAATTGACTTCCTGATTATGTTAGGGGTTACCAGCTACAGAAAAGTTTTCATTTGTACCAACTACTTATACTTTAAGGGAATTAGCAGTTTGCACCCTTGTGTGATGGTCAAGTAAAGATATTAGCATGGTGCAATACTCATTTAGATCTTCAACAGTTGCAGATTTGGCTTTACTTATTCTTAGACCTTGCACATTTTCCCATGGAACAGCAGGTTTGTGGAAGTCCTCATTTCGAGAGTGACCACACCTGAGCACTGCATTCCTCACAGATTGACTATCTCAGTTGTATAGTTGCTTGTAGGTGAGATGATTATCAGACATCAGGTGCCATTTGTGCCATATCCTGTGTGCTGTGTCTCTGATATTCACAAGGTGTTTGAGCTGGTCTGTAAGCCATGGTGCTGGTTTTCTCATTACGCTTACTAATTTTAGAGGAGTGTGTTTATCATATAAATTACTGAGTCTCTTATTGAATGTAGATATACATTATTTCTGTCAAAATTATTTCCTGCAGTTGTATGCAAAGAAATATCATAAGTGTCAGCTGTAAGCTCAGACATATTCATGAGTTTAAAATCCTAAAAGTCACAACTTGTGGTTTGTTATTTGACCATTGCAATGAGTATGTCATGAATATTGTAACATGAGCAGACAAACTAGGTGCAGAAATCTGATCAATGCAAATTATACTAGCCAGAGATTTGGTTGTGAATACAGCAATCAACAGATGAGTGTTTGCTGCACAGTGAGTAAGCTCAAGTGGAATCAAAGTAACGTTTGAGTGGGACTGTAAGAGTGTGTAGAGCAGTTGTTTAGAAGATTTATGTTGATATTTCCAATTACAATTCCATGTTCATACGAAGCTGCAGCACTTGATAGTGCAGAGTCAAAGCTAGGGAGCTGTCCAGCTTTAGACATATTGTGTACTACATATATGAGACACTGTCTGTTGAGCAATTTAACTTCAGTGACATGTATTTGGGCTGTTTGTCCTCATTTTTAGATTTGAGCATGGCCTTGGGGAGCAAGCCTGTACTTGCCACTCAACCCCATCATCTGTTACATCTGTCATGTCTCAGAAAAATTTAACCACTGAGACTCATGGAACTGGACTGGATATTCGGATTCAGCCATGTCTCTGAAAGGAGTACGACATGAAAGATGAGTTCCTGAAACATGCAGTGCAGCTTCATCAGGTGGACTGGTAAGGCCACACTTATGTGTGAACAAGCTGTAATATAGAGCTATCATGGGTTGTTTCCACTATGAACCAGCACATAAAGAGAATGGCTGTCCCAGAGTCAGTCATAGCTCAGTACCTTGCAGAATGCAGGGGAGCAGGAGGAGAAAGGGGGGGGGGGGGGGGGGCAGGAAACTGTAAACAGGCTGGTTGTAAATGGGAGAGAGAGGTCGAAGGAAGAGGAAGTTCAAAGGTCAGGTAAGCTTGTCTGAAACAAAGTGTGAAGGTTGAAGCTGCTTAAATTTTCTGGAGATCCATAAAACATGGCAACAAGATTAGCAGTGTATGGTAGTATGAGAAAATTGTAATAAAAGAGTGATTATGCTGAAAATAATAATGTACAAGGAAACAGTTAAAGCAACAGGAATAAAATAATAATGTAAAAGGAAACAGTAAGAGCAGTCGAGAAACCGAATATTTAAGATTATGTTGCTAATGAATAAAATTATAATTTGGTAGTAAATTAATCATCTGAATCAAAACTCATTACAGATTATGAACCTACCATCAATATTTATACTACAGTGTAAAGGAAAACTATCCGAGTTATCAACAGTATGACATGTGACATAATTATAACACAAGGAACAAGCAGGACCTAGTTTCTTTCCAATGTAACAATAAAAAAACATAAGTGATTCTAAAATGTAGACTTTCACGGCCGGAAATATCATGTCCATTATACTTGTCCGGGCTGTTATGCCGTGGTCGGTTGATGAATTTTGTCTCAATTCCCAATGTTTCGTCTCTGACTGCGGGAGACATCTTCAAGGGGGTCCGTAGGTCGATAGAAGGTCCAACACACCCACTGGCTCGCTACTGACTGACGCTAAATTCCGTCTCCGCGAGGTCCCGCGCCGCGGTGTGACGTCACGTGTTTTGAAAACGTCAGTGCAATTGGCCGCTGTCCGTCGCCGTCGATCGCCGTTGCCATCACCCAGTAGTGGACGGATGGTACACATCTTCTGTAACACCGGCATCCATATACCGTTTAATTTCACGCCCTCCTCCTTTTGGTTGAAATTATTTGGGTGTATAGCGATTTCGATTGCCTCCCTGTAGAGCCTTTCGTAGTATCCGCTTGTGGCCGCTAGTACTTGCGTCTCCTCGAAACGAATATTGTGGTTCCCTGGCTGGAAAGCATGCTCCGCAACAGCTGATCGTTCCGTTTCTCCTCTTCTACAGTTTCCCTTGTGCTCTTCCAAACGTTTAGAAACTGTTCTCTTAGTTGTATCCACATAAACATCACCACAGCTGCTTTATGGATTGCCCAAAATTCATAAAGAAAGTGTGCCATTAAGACCGATACTAAGTGCCATTGGTTCGCCCACCTACTCGTTAGCCAAGTTTTTGACTACGCTGTTGAAACCACATGTGGGCCGTTTGGACTCTTATATAAAGAATTCGACACATTTCATCAGCAGATTGGATGGCATAGTGAGCCAGCCGGAGGACATATTGGTCAGCTTTGATGTGGTATCGCTGTTTACCATGGTTCCACTTAATGATGTATTGGAACAGCTGGATCGAATTTTTCCTGCTGATATTTTAGAACTATTTAAGTGTTGTTTGACGACCACATACTTCAAGTGGAATGAACAGTTTTATGAGCAAATGGATGGCGTGGCTATGGGAAGCCCCCTAAGTCCCGTAATTGCAAACTTCTTTATGGAGAAATTCGAAGAACAGGCCTTAGGTACTGCCAGCAAAAAACCAAATGTATGGTTCCGATACATGGATGACACGTTTGTGCTGTGGAGACATGGTAGGGAAGAACTAAGCCGGTTTCACGAACATCTAAACAGCATAAACACGAGAATTCAGTTTACAATGGAGGAGGAGGTAGACGGCAAATTACATTTCCTCGATGTCCTTGTTTTTAGAAACGAAAATGGTAGTTTGGGCCACTCAGTATACCGCAAACCCAATCACACAGACCGTTATTTGCACCGCGATTCTAACCACCACACACAACAGAAGCGGGGTGTTATCAAGACGTTAGTGGAAAGAGCTAAAAATATTTGTGAACCTGAGTTGCTCGATGCTGAGATGGAACATCTCCACAATGCATTAATGAAGAACAGATATTCGTCCGCTGAAATAAAACGTGCGTTGAGGCAGCCACGCAGAAACCATGCTGACGTACGGGCTACTGCAAAATCTAAGGTATTCCTGCCGTTTGTTAAAAATGTAATGGAAAGAATAGGGAGGATCTTGATGAAGCGGAATATTACCGTAATTTAGAAGCCCACCAGGAAGATACAGGAATACCTTAAGCCTGCCAAGGACGCTCGCAAACCTTTGGAAAAAGCTGGAGTGTATAGGATCCCATGCAGCTGTGGCGATGTTTATGTGGGTACAACTAAAAGAACGGTTTCTAAACGTTTAGAAGAGCACAAGGGAAACTGTAGAAGAGGAGAAACGGAACGATCAGCTGTTGCGGAGCATGCTTTCCAGCCAGGGAACCACAATATTCGTTTCGAGGAGACGCAAGTACTAGCGGCCACAAGCGGATACTACGAAAGGCTCTACAGGGAGGCAATCGAAATCGCTAAACACCCAAATAATTTCAACCGAAAGGAGGAGGGCGTGAAATTAAACGGTATATGGATGCCGGTGTTACAGAAGATGTGTACCACCCGTCCACTACTGGGTGATGGCAACGGCGATCGACGGCGACGGACAGCGGCCAATTGCACTGACGTTTTCAAAACATGTGACGTCACACCGCGGCGCGGGAGCTCGCGGAGACGGAATTTAGTGGCAGTCAGTAGTGAGCCAGTGGGTGTGTTGGACCTTCTATCGACCTACGGACCCCCTTGAAGATGTCTCCCGCAGTCGGAGACGAAACGTTGGGAATTGAGACAAAATTCATCAACCGACCACGGCATAACAGCCCGGGCAAGTATAATGGACATGACATAAGTGATTCTTATACAAGTCCATAAAATTTTTTAATGCCATACCCCAACATATCAGGGATCTTCCAATTTAACAATTAAAAAAAAAAAGTAAAAGAATTTCTCCTTAGCTCAGATTTAACGAAACTGATGAATTTTTAAGGGAGGCAAAGAATATGGTATGACTGCACTTTGTGATCAGTTTTTATATGCTTCTATTTACAAGTATGTATGTAATTGGCTAAATTTACTATTCAATATATGTTTGTACCAGAAGTTTCTCTGTTTTGTTTTTGTGTAAAGGTACCATAATTTTTTGTGTAATATTAATATTGTGTAATATTTTTCTTGTTTTTGTAATTATTTGTGTAACATTTATACTATGTAATATTGACTTTTGTAATGCCGCAGATGATCTCTGAGGTCTCTACAACAATAAAAATCAATAAATCAACCAATCAATAAATACACAAACAAATGATGGTATTTGGAAACTATTTTCAAAGAAAGTACTACAAAATAAAATGTTTCTTTAAAAATATCATTTTGGGCTCTCACAGCTTAAGAACTTTCAGCATTGCAGCACTTCAGCAATCGTAAGTACTGAAATAATTATAAAAAATCAGCCTCGATTGCACAAACTACCTGGTGTTTACCTAGGTTTCAGCGTGGCTTATAAATTCTATGTCATTGCTCACTGAGTGCTTTTCCACAGCTGTCTTTATGATTACCCTGCCACTCCTGGTCCACACTTTCTGCAACTTGAACTGAGAGATTGCACTGTCCAATACTTTCATGCTTTCAGATGTCAGATCATCACATTTGGTGACTGCTGATTTAGCTAATTTCTTCTTTGCCTCAAAAACTTCACAGTGTTTCTGAACGGCATAAATTACTATTATATGTCCAGATGCTGCAGAGATATAGTGTGCCACCTGACCTCACTATGTAAATTGAGTAGATGACGCAAAATTACTGTTGACAGCTGTGAAACCACTAGCCAGATGGTGCTTGCCACCAGGTGTGCCATCTGATATGGCCAGACCTTCCAAAATCCTGAATATGAGCCAGCCCAGGGCCAGTCTTACACAGATGTGATCCTATAGCAGCGTTTTTACGATGGAAATGCATGCCAGTAAATTTAATAGTTTGCTTGTCACTCAGGACTTGGTTTACAGGTGTTTAATCTTTTTCAGACTCTACTGGCTTTACTAGTAACTTGTTGAACTCTGACACTCTGCAAATTTCTTACTTAAAGATAGCACTGCTTTGGGGAACATTCCGTAATGGATCACAATTTATTGTATAAACCAGCGCAAGCACTTGTTAGTTTTCTGTGTAGATTGTCTTTACAAAAGTGATTTTTGATGCATGCAAATTGGACTTTCAACATTTTGTGACTAGGCATGAGTGTGGGTCTTCAGCCATGGAAAAGCTACAACAGCTACTAACACAAATTATGTGGAGTTATCAAGAGCTAATGGTAGCAATATTACTGACAGGCTAAGTGTTAGCAAATGCAAAAAGTATGTTTTCCTTTCTACCTGTGTTTATGGCTTTTCCGCAATATGAAGTGTGGAATGCATAGCCACCAACAATTGCAGTTGTATTTCACAGCTTGCCAAATTCCACCACAGACAGACAAAAGCCATGTTCTTCTCAGGTAATAATCTCAAGCTGTATCACCTGATACAGAAACTAAGAATCTGTGAGAACTTGAGCTGTGTAGATTATTTTCTTTATTAGAAAAAAAAAGAAAAAAACATTTTTTGATGAAGAAACATGTTATTGCTGCCACGTTTGAATTTCATAAATGAAAACAGTTCCTCAAACATTCTTATGCAGACTGAGCCACTGAAATACATGAATTAAGTTGGAATTCCACTTTTGAATGTTTGTGTGTGCAGATCAAGGTGACTCTCCAATCAGGGACATTACAATGTGTCTTACTCCCAACTCATAAGCAAGGAACCATGCAGTGAGGAAATTGGATCATTTTCTGTTGGAGGAAATGTGAGTAACTCAAGCCTATGAAACACCCTACATAGGCAGATTTTTCTTGCAATGGAAGAAGACATTGCGGCAATGAGTTATGTGGACACAGTGCCACCTCTGGCAGAGCCCTCACTTTACCCACAAGCTAGACAACCCTGTCAACAACTACACCATCAGTGATGGGCCATGTTAGTGGCAGCGCCATTTCCTGGCTTCCTTCAACACACATGCATTATGTGCCCTCATAGTCTTGCAATGTACCACAAACGCAAAAGGAAATTCTTAAAGCATGCGGATCCACTGCAAATGTGCCCCAGCCCATGCAAGGGACCACAGTGAGTGATAAAACTACAGAAATGCAAAGTTCTGAGAATGCAGCCCAGCAAATGTTCTTCATAAGCAAATGCTCACTGAAACTACCCCTTGACAATGGTGCTGCTTTTATTTACATGCTAAACTAGCTTACTTACTTAAGTTTAGGGTAGCTGCCCTTGCAAGCAGTCAAGACTAGTCTTTGGGCCTATGGACTATATAATGTGCGCTTGCTAGGAAAACTTTCAGTCTTACTCATTTACAACGAAGTCACTCATCTAGTAAATATCTTTGTGGTTGTTGACTCGAAAGTGGACAACGTTTCAGGGGTAGACTCTTTCCATACTTTTGGATTTACAATTCATGAAACAGTACATGCCACGTAATTTGAAGTGCAACAGTATGATAATAATACATGCATATGTTACTGTTGGTTGAAGCATTTGATTTGTCTCTACATAGTAGATTTTGTGGTCACATTGGTTGCTTTATTAATAAAAATTTAAGTTAATTTCACCTGATACACTTAATCAGAATAAAACGTCTGTTAGGTTTGACAACAGGTGCAGCATGTAAATAATGTTTCCCAACAATGACATTCAAGTTCAAAATAGTCTCTTCTTATACACACCCCCACAAAATAAACAGCAGGTTCGTGGAACCTAATTCTTGTGTTAATTGGATTTATAAGTGATTTGAGCTCCCATATAGAATTTAGAAACTGACTATAAATTTTGATTAAATCCAATAACACTGTAAAACTATTTCAAGTGCAAGTGATCACCAGAGGACAGTGCTCTAAGACCAAACCAAAAACTTGCAAGAACATAAGTGAAACTGACACTGAACAAATTCATTAGTCGGCAGACACAAAATATTGCAGGGTTCACACTGAACAGTCAGAGTCCTACTCACCATGAAATTATTCTTCATTCTGACTGGCTCTACTCATGAGGATACATATCAAATTGATGCTTGATGCTAATTATTCTAAGTTCATGTGATCGTATAAGTGAACCAAACTCTATAAATTCCACAAATTTATGTCAATCAGCTAGTAGGAGATTTCACCAGTCCAAAATACAGCTTCTGATTTATACATGCTTATTAGAGCTACAGGTGTCAGAAATGCTCACTAAAATGCTGACTAAAATAATATATTACAATACATTTTTGGTTAAGTTGTACATCAATGCTCTTAATTAAAGTGATTACACATTTCATATCATGACAACAACGTTTAGTTTTTGTTAACTGTGCATCAAACATTTACAATATATACATAAATGGCACATAAATCTTGTAGCAAATCACCTGATTTTTTACATTGCTGCTATCCAAATTTATTTATATTTAATAGCACATTATGGGCAAAACTATGGAAAATTCTAATTAATTAAAATTGCCAATTAAACACAGAAAACTTATAATGTAGATGTTGTTTATGATGTGTGCTTACTTTATCCACCATACACTGCCATGCTGACTGTGTAGCTGTCCTGCACAATTACTTATGCTGACTTTAATTAAACATTTGACTCAGTCACCTCTCATTGGCTAATTAAGTATGTATAAATATGTAAATAGCTCTTTGAATTGTCTCCATGAGGGCCTTCATATGATATGTTGTACTTTGCTGTAGTTCATTTACTAAGACTGCAATTAAAGACAGAGTTCATTACAAATTCTTTCTTAGTTCAATAACTAATTAGATACACTAATGTGCACAGGAAATCTAATGCACACAGTCAATCCATCTATCACAAGAAATGTCTTGCTGAGCTCTCAAAGTTGGTGTATCAAACTCTGTTGTAAGTTTTGTGGTTTATGTTGTACATGTGCAGGTGTGTACAATCCTGATTACCCATCGTGCTGAGCACAACAGCCAGCATGATGTCACATTCAGACCTCAGCAAGTTTGACAGCCTCATGTGTGCAACCTGCAGCAGTCTTTCACAGGTTCCATGCCTACCCAGTCTTCTGATAAAAACCAGAGCTGCTTACAGGCCTGTGGCAGTACTGTGGCACACAGAAAAGCTGTCATGCAGAACCAAAACAAACCACCTCATGTCTGTTATCTGTTTGTCATGTCACGTCATAGAAGGACATTGCACCACAATAAAGGCTTTGTGAGTTAGATATGTTCAAATGTTCGTACCTGGTTTAGGGAATACAACTGATTTTGTACCTTAAATCACCCTTAAGACCATGGGTGACCTGTGTTTCTTCAAATCTCATCTGGTACCACTGGCTCCAAAGGATGCCCTCAAAACAGAACTAGACAGACTCACTCATGAAAATGTGTTACTGGCTATACCAAATTGTCAGTGGGCCTTTACAATGGTAACAGTATCTGAGCCCAGTGGTAAAATGAGGCTTAGGGATGACTTTCATCTACATACTTCACAAGCCACCATATGGTGTATGCCAGTGGGTATCATGTACCACTACTAGTAATTTCCTTCCCTATTCCACCCACAAATGGAGGAAGAGAAAAACAAGTGTTCATATGCCTAAGAACAAGCCCCAATTTCTCTCATCTTGTCTTTGCAAGCCCTACATGAAATGTGCAATGGTGGCAGTAGTAATTTTGCAGTCTGATGCAAATACCTGTTCTTTAATATTTATCAAAAGTGTTTCACAAAAAGAACATCATCTTCCTTCCAGGGACTCCCATTCAAGTTCACAGAGCATCTCCATAAGACTCACATGTTAACTGAATCTACTGGTGTAAATCTAGCTGCATGCTTCTAAGTTGCTTCAATGTCTTAAATTGAGCTGACCTAATGGAGATCCCAAAATCTCAATCAGTTAAGAATGGGTTACACAACTGTTCTTTCTCTGCCAATAAATTGAAGTCAACAATTTACCTTCATTACTCCAATCCTTAGAAGTTCATTCCACTTCGTGAGATGATAAATGTACAAGCTGAAGTGGAAACTTGCCTCTTACTATCCAGAGAAGGACTCTTTGCAAAATTAGACTGTGGCACCTTATTTAGTAAAATTGAGCTTGCATAAGAATATTTTCAAATTCCCAGAGACACAGCATCACCTGCCTTCCCTCATGCTCAAGACACCATATGACCTCAACTGTTACAATCAGTTACCTTTTGGAATCTCGCCATTTTCCAGCATGTTGTACATCAATTGCTACATGGTATTGTAATGTGTGTTGCTTACCACAATGAGACATTGGTTACACATTTTATGGACGAATTACTTCAAGGCATTCCAAGCTGTGCTGCATGTCATGAAGATATCTTGGTTCAGGTGAGACTCCACAGGGCCACCTTCAGAAGATCGAACTCTTTTTGCAGAGTCTGGTGACAAAAGGACTCAAATGCAACCTGTGCAAGTTTTCTTTCAGGTAACCACCCTTCAAATACTTGGGGTTCACACAATCCAGCGTAATGTACTCGGACAAATGGAAAATTATTTCACCGTGACTAGACTGCATGCAGCCACCCATGAAAGTAAAATATCTATAAGAATTCTGTGTAAGGTCAACTATTATGACCACTACAATGCAAATGTAGCTAAAATCTCTTACCCAATAAATCAGCTTTGACTCAAAGATGTATGTTTTGAATGATCACCTTGATGTCAGCAAGCTTTCAGGCTTTGAAAGATTACCACAAGCAGGTACCACCGCTTGCCTCCCTCTGGTAGTAGGAACAGATAGATTCCCCTATGGTATAGGTACAGTACTGTCTCATAAGTTGATGAGCCAAAACATTAAGACCACCTGCTTAATAGTTTGTTTGCCCATCTTTAGAATGAAATATATCACTGCTTCTGTGTATCAGGGATTTGACAGTCTGTTGGTAGGTTTGTGGATGTATGAGGCTTTAGATATCTAAACACAGCTCATGCAATTTGCATGAATAATGCGCCGCTGATTTGTGTATGAAGTGATGGCACTCGATAGGAACCCAGGTGGGTTCCACAGGATTTCCATCGGGTGGATTTTGTCTTTGAGGCATCAACATGAGTTCACTATAAAGCTCCTCAAACCACTGTATCACGGTTCTGGCTCCAAAACCTGAACAGTTATACTGCTGAAAGATGGTTTCGCCATCGGGCAAGATGTCAAGCATGGAGGGATGCAGGTGGTTCACAGCTGTTAGCATTTCTTCGATTACTACCATAGTCCCCATGTAAGTGGAGCAGAATGTCTCCCATAGCATAATAATGCTCCCATCAGCCTGCTTCTGTGGTGTATTGCTCATTTCAAGGCATTGTTCAACTCGATGTTGGCATTTGTGGAGACAACCATCAAGCTAATGTAGCAAAGTTGTGATTTTCCTGAAGAGCCGATACATTTCCACTGATCTACAGTCAAATCCTGATTGTCCTGTGCCCACTGCAATCACAACTGACGTAATTGGGCCACAACACGTGAACACATTGGTGGGTGGTCTGCTGTGGAACTCCATGTTCAACAATGTACAATGAATGGTGTGCTCCAGAACACTTTTGTGCGCATCAGCACTGTGCTCATTTGGCAGAGATGCCAGAGATCACCACCTAACCTACTTTAAAAGTCTCTGAACCCCATGTTCTGTGAAGAGCAATGGATAACCAATCAGTTAGTGCCTAGTGATATCTCCACTGTCCTCTCTCTGTACATAGATGCTCAGGACTGTAGCACATGAACAGTTGCCCAGCTTCACTGTTTTTGAGATACTCACTCACAGGCACTGTGTAACAATAACCTGCACTTTGTCAAAGTCAGTTATCTCCATATATTTTCCAATTTGCAGCCTATATCTTCACTAGGGTGATCCCCTGCCCATGTCTGCTCCATTTATATACCTTTGTTACCATGTCACGTGTCACACCACCAGGCAGCATCCATGATTGTGGTGGTCAGTGGACATAATTTTTGGATTATCAGCGTACGAGGTGCTATCCAAAATTTTCAGCACTGGTGCTGCCATATTTGAAAACCTTACATTTGGTCTAATGGTCATCATCACCCTTGAAGTAGTTCCCAACCCACATGTATACACCAGTCCCAGTGCTTCTGCCACTGGTCAAACGTTTTCTGGAAGTCCTGTTCTTTGAGTGTGTTTATCACTACCAGCAATGCTTCTTGAATCCTCTCTAGTATGTCGAACTGACAGCCTTTTGACTTGAGTTTCAGTTTTGGGAATAGCACGAAGTCACAAAGTGTCAAATCTGGCGAGTACGGTGAGTGGGGTACAACCACCATTTTGTTTTTTGCCAAAAAGTTCCTGGTAAGCAAGGATGTGTGACAGGGTGCGATGCCATGATGCAGCTGCCAGTTCCCTTGACACCACATTTCGGGCTGTCGTTGCTGCACATTTTCATGGAGCCATTGCAAAACGTCACAGTAGTACATGGAATTCACTGTTTGCTTGGGTGGGATGAATTCTTTTTGCACAATTCCCCTGGTATCAATGAAAATGATGATCATGCTCTTCACTTTGCTCTTCACCTGTCACACTTTTCTGGGTCTTGGAGAGCCTGGGCTCTTCCACTGGGACAACTGTTGCTTTGTCTCTGGATAATGCTCTGTCCCCCAAACACTTGTTGAATCATTGCAAGGGTCTCCATAGCACTTTTCCCGAGATTCACAAAGAATTTGATACACATGCACTGTTCTATTCGCAAATCCATCATAAAATTGCCACAAACCAAACACAGAGTATTACGGAAATTACTGTGAACGCACAACACGTCCTCCCAGCTGAATGCCACCCGGCATGCTGACTCATCAGATATGTAGCTCTCGCCACCTATTGGTGCAAGTTCTACTACTCCTACTTTCCAAATGGCACCACCAGTCCCAAAAACTTTGGATTCCACCTGATAAATACTCCAATAGGACAGAGCAATCTATTCCATGTGCTTCTAAGGCCTTTTCTGCCTTGCAGCAACACTCTTAAACGGAATGAGACACCCTCAAGGCCATCTACACACACTGTACGATAACAGGTGACAGTGTCGCATAATAACATAAATATCACAGCTACAGAACCATGTCGCCTGTTGAACATGTGTACTGTGTGGAATTTTGCCAAGAATTTTCTGACAAGAGGAAACTGATTTGGAAATACCAGTATAAGCACCAGTGCAATATATTGCCAACACTATTAAAATCACAACTGTGAATGTATGAGACTTGAAAAATAATACATACATCAACATCAGCATAAACTAAGCTTGTTTTAACAAAAAACATAAATATTGATGCTACGTGCCAACACAAATCATCTGCTGAGAAACGGAATTCTGCATTGGTGGTTATGATATGATCTGATTACATGTTTATTGTATGAAAAGTTGGAAACTAGTATTATAAAATATATCATTTGAGTAATACAGTGTGGAAATGGCAGGAGTAAATAACGAAAGGGTCTTGAATAGTGTGTGCTGAATCTGGTGATATGATAATCTCAAAAAAATTAAGAAAAAGAATTTTACAAACTTTAAGAATGGAAAGAGAATATTTAAGTATTTATGCTAAACGATTTTCAGTGGATATATTTAAAATTTTAAGCATAAATGACTGTTTGTAATGAAATGTGAGTGGCAGTGTATGGACTCTGATTAGAGCAGCTGGTCATGGGGCTCACTGAGAGCATGGAGAGGATTTTTTGGGGGTCTTTTGCTGGTGGATGCTATGAGATGACTACACATGAGTGAGTCTGGAATATAGTAGATGGGAATACAGCTGTAATGAATCATACATGATACATCTTTTGCCCTTTTAATATTTTCTAATATTGGTATTGCATTTCTTTCTCAATGTGAATCCATTGGTTTAGTTTGATGTTAGTGGACCCATAATTTTTATATCATGCTTATTTATCTTATTTCACCATAAAAATTATCCAAAATTAATTGATTATTTAAATCTCAACAAAATGTAAAATATTCTACTTAGCTTTTCTGAATTGCACAGGTGATAACTCTCCCTGCATTATATCCTACATTCTCATAATGCTCCTGGCCTCAGTCTTCATTAGTCATTGTCCTTAACCATCTAGACCCTTCCCTGTTCCCCTTCCACCACTAAACAGTTCTCTATTCCACCAATCCACTCAGTCTTTTTACTTTGATCTTTTTCTGCTAGTCCCCCACCCTCACCTAACCTTCCGACTGCACCTAGCTGCCTGACACTCTCTCCACCTCATCCCTGTTCACACTTCCACAGCCAAACCAGCTCTTTACTGTCCCCCTCCACTACCCTGCCATCCCTTGCTCTATGTGGCCCATCTTCTTCCTTACTCCTACACAGTTGCCTCTCCCATTATGCACTGTTGCTCACAGTCTCATTTCAGCTACCAAAGACTGTCGTCATGTGTGTGTGTGTGTGTGTGTGTGTTTTGTCAATTTTCGACAATGGCCTTGTGATGAAGCAGGCTTGGATCTTTTTAATACCTCTCTTGTTTTGCTATCTGACTCCTTGAAATTCCTTTTTTTATTATTATTCTTGACTAATTACTATTAATATATGAGACTATAATCTGCATGTTCATAAAAGGCAAAGGTTGGCCCTCACTTTTAAAGAATATAGCACCAGATCTAATTTTGTGCTTAGTTTTATGTATGTAATTGATTTTCTAATTTATTTTGACTAGTCCTAGTTAGTATCTTTTGTTATAGGGTGAAATCAGTAATTGTTACATAACTGAAATTTTATTGTTGAGTTATAAACAAATATAAATTCTGTACTAATTATAAACATTTGGAAGACAAAACACTGGCATTCTTTAAGTATTTATTTGTCTTGATTTGAAAACATGTTAGCAAAGCCAGCCCTTAATTTATTCCAAAGTAATTACTAGTTTTGTCAAAAGTATTGTCTGCATAACTACATCTGTTAATTTCATGATTAAACAAGTAATTCAGCATAACCCTCGTGGTACGAGAAACTCTTAAAAAGACAGAAATTTTGTTATGTATTCAGATAATTGAATGAGGTACATTTTAATTGTAATTTCTGTAAATTAAACATTGAACAATGTGTAGTTTCAGTGCCTATTATTGTGATGAAAGTTAATGGCCACTTTTTTGTCCTGAGACAGTCAGTCCATGGTTGATTTTCAGAGATGAAACCTGTGTTGCTTAGAACAACAACAATGCTTCAACTTAACTGTGAAATAAGTGTAACACAAATAGGCCTTGTGTTAAAACAATGACAGTGTCTGTTCAGTTTATACGAAAGACTGTGAACTGTGTGGTTAGGTTTTACTGCTCACAGATGTTCAGTGGTAAACTATTGTAGCAGTATGCTGACATATGCCTGCAAACTATTAATGAGGCTTACCAAAATTTGTCAATACTTAACTGGCCATATAACTATGTAATATTGGGAGGGGGACTGTAAACAGTGAAAGTAAAGAACTATGAATTGCAACTGTGCACCTGTCAGCTACATCATTTATAGCAGTCAATGTTGAACTCCCCCCCCCCCCCTCCTCCACCCCCCCCCCCCCCCCAACCCCTTATTTTTCAGCCCATATCACAATGCAGTATGTCGACACTGAGGACCATCAACAAAGAAATGTAACAGGCAAATCTCAGATATGGTGGCCTTGCGGTTGAGGAATATTTTGTGTGGGCTCAATAAACTAGGACTCATGAACTTTGAACCAGTGAACCCAAGAGCGGTTTACAGTGCAGTGATTTGAAGGAGATGCAACAGCCAATCAGCACTTGGGGTTCAAGGCCACAGTAGGACAGCAGCCAAACAGTGAGTGGGTTCTATGGAAACAGCCAATGAGTACAGAAGCAGACAATCAGCACAAACAACTGGGATCAACAAGATGTCTCCCTGAGAAAATTACAACTTGTACCTGCAGCAGCTGAGCAGACAAAGGGTCGAGATGACAAGCACAGCAGCAGCAGCAGAAGAAGAAGAAGAGGAAGAGTGAATAAGAATAAGATAACTTCATAGCAAAAGCCATTTTATATTAAGTGATACATAATGAGTGGCCTTAAAGAACAAGACAGAGTGACTGAGAACAAAGATGTAGAGGTTAAGTTTTTAAATGAACAGAAAGACCTAAGTGGGACTGGTTCTGTAACCAATAGAGGCTATAAATCAGACATGAATGTAACTTTGAAAAATGGGAATGATAAAAATGTCATCTATATTGTATGGTGATGTGATCGAAATGGATGAAAACAATACTGAAGTGGATGAAACCATTAAGTTTAAGGGGGAGGAAGCTAGTAGTGAAAGTCAGCGAGTGCAACAGTTTATGGCAGATGGAAAACTGGAAGTGATATTAAGACAAATTATGAGTAGTATGTGTCTGAAAGAAGACATTAGCAGGATGGAAAAGAAAACTGACAGCATTAGAACTGACATGGTTAGCTTAAAGTATGAACTGAAGAAAGAAATTAAAAAGGAGATTAAGATAGTCAGCTCTAATCTTTCAGAATCAAATAAGAAGGTTCAGGTGCCAGTTAAAAACTTGCGATCAGAATATAAAGAAAGTATAGCAGAATACTAATGAGAAATTAACATTTATGAGTAATAAACGTGTATAATTGAGAAATAAAACTTTTTGATGACTATAGTAGGAGAGTGGAGGCTTCTGAAAAACAGTGTAAAGATGAAGTCCAAGCAGCCAGGAAATTTTGTGCTGAAAATAGGGTTAAGATTAGATTAGATTAGTACTTGTTCCATAGATTATGAATACGATACTTTGTAATGATGTGGAACATGTAAATTTGAGAACCAAATCAATCAAATTAAAAATGATTTTGAAACAGAGGTAGAAACCACGTGTGCAGTAGTGGTAGAGGAAAAACTGGTAAAAGTAAATAAAAATGTAGTTTCAAAATTATCTAAAATAGAAAAAAAGATGGAAGAGGTACAAAATCTAAATCATAGAGTATGTAGTGTACTCAAAAGTACTTCATTTGTTAGTTATAAGAAATTTAATAATTTTGAACCATAAGAGGAAGTTCATCCAATGGATTTCATTAGGGAATTTAATGATTTGCCTGAAACATGGAATGATGAAGAAAAAAAGGCATTTGTGAGAGGTTTTTTGAAAGGGGATGCTTATGGATGGGCAGTTCAGGTAGCTGATAGCTGTACTTCATGCCAAAGCTTTGAGAAAGCATTTCTAGAAGAATATTCGTCCAAAGAGAAGCAGCAGAGAATTTCAAGTGAATTTTGGGGAGGAGAGAGATTTGACTCTAAGAAGGGTATTGTGAAAGGTTTCTGTCAGCTTTGGATAAACAAACTGAAATATATCGACAAAGAGCTAGGTAGTGAAGCAATAATTATAGGTTTAGAAACTAAGTTGCCTCAGAAAGTTAGAGAATTGCTTGTACCTGCCCCTAGTGGAAATATTAGTGATTTCTTGAATTATGTTGATAAAGTGAAGAGGGTGAAGTCCTCAGTGGAAGATCATAGGAGGTATTTTGATAACCATAATGAATCAGGGAGATAATTTCAGGTAAAAATAATGAACAGGATTAATTACAGTAGAAATTCAAGGAATGGTTGGGTGGAGAACAGCCAGAATGTGCATGGAAATAGTAATGGAAGAATTCAAGTAAAAGAAATGGAGGAGATGATTTTAATTCTGGATCAAACTGTTTCAACTAGATAATGCTCCAGTTTTGGCTCGCACTAGAGAAGGTAGTGATGAAGAGCCACTTGTATATAAATGTGCTGTAATCACAGGTAAGTGCAATGTAAGTGATAGTAGTAAGAGGAGTGAAATTTCTAATTCTAGTGAGATGTTGAATGATGGTGTAAGTAGCAATGTTTATCCCATACAAGGAGAGGAGGAACTTACTATAATGTGCACTGAAGTAAGACCTAAAAGCAAGTAGTTGGTTCAGTATTCTTTGTTGGTTTCATTATATGGTGATAGTGCTTACCCCAGCTATCTGTCTCATTCTTCATGTTCTCTGAGACAGTCACTCTCTTCTCTTATCCTATCTGTAGTTTGTAAGTGAATCAGAGAGATTCTATCTTCAACTTGCACGTGATTTTTTTACAGAAAGATACTTCAGTACAGAAATATTTTACAAAAGGTTTATCTAGTGTTATCTATGTGTATATTATGTTCTGTTAGTTATAAGTAATGGAATCACAGGAAGATGGAAGAAAGTAAATTGATACCATGGTTAAAGAATTTCGTCAAACAAAGAGGTAAGGTAAACAGAAACTGAAAGATGTCAGCATATGTCAAGAAGATACAGGTGAGCCATGCGTGGCTCATGTTCATGTCATCTATTATGTGACATCTTGTTTTACCATATGACTGCCTCATCATTTTAAATTTCAATTACTAGTGTCACTGAATTACTGTCTTGCCTGCCCGTGAGTGGCAGCAGCAGTGCGTACTGATATTTGCCCTGCCATATTATATTTGCTGGATGGCTATGACTTCTCGGTTGTGGTGTGTCATGGAGAGAGTTCGGACCTGGCAGTCATTGAGTTGGAGACGGACCAGCAGTGCAGTCAGGCATGGAGCCCCAGTGAGATCCGCACAGCCAGTACCAGCGGGGATGACCACTGGTTGGTTGTTCGTTTGGTTGTTTCATCGGCGATGTGTATTTGGGTTGGTTGGTTCCTTCCTGAGCAGAGATGTCAATTGCGTTCCCTCTGCAGGGCTGGGTATGAGCCAGTGTCTCTGGGATGTTGTCCATCCGAAGGAAGTCAGTTCAGTTACAGAAGGAGGAGCAGGGTGGCTGCGATGCAGCACCAGTGAAGTCAGGCACGGTGCCCCAGTGAGGTCCGCACAGCCAGTACCAGTGGGACAACCGTTGGTTGGTCATTTGGTCAGTTGTGTATTTGGATCAGTGTATTTGGATCAGTTCTGTCCTGTGCAGAGATGTCGGTTGTGTTCCCTCTGTATGGTTGGGTCTGAGCCAGTGTCACCAGCACGTCGTCCGTCTGAAAAAAGTCAGTGAGTGAGAGATGCCGTAGCAGTGCAGTCGTGACAGAGCAACATTCGTGGATGTACCAGCAGTCCAGTCAGTTGGTTGGCATGGAGCAGCAAGCAACCCCCCTCCCTGTCAAGTGGAGTCAGACTGGAGCTGCTGGTGGCATGCATGTGCAGTTGGAGTGTAAGTTGCTGCTTGTGAGTGCTATGAAGTTCATTGCCCGCCAATCTTGGTCATGAAAGTTGAGTTATTCACTGTATGTCATTGTATTGAAATCTTGTGGTTGGTTTGCTGGTTGCATGGAGCAGAACTGATTTGGTTGATTGGTTGGTCAGCTGTCGGTTGGTTGAGTTGCCTTCCTACTAAGAGATTGTTGGTCAGGCTGCCTGTCTTGCCTAAACGGGTGTTAGTGTTACAATTCCAGGCCAAACCTGGGAACTTCTGAGTACGGTTCAATGTGTGTTACATAGTAACTTCCCTGTCTGAGTTTTAGTTATATGGCTGATGTGTGGCCTTCAGCCGAGTTTTTAGATATCCTGGGTTAATGTTCTTGACTTGCCCTTAAGGTATGAAATTGTTGTTCTTATAGGAGCCTTCAGCTGAATTTTACATCAAATCTTTCAAGGGCTTAAGCCGTTAAATTATTGCATTGATGTGTGGCCTTCAGATCAGTTTTAATATCTCTTAAATTAATGTTCTTGTCTTGCCCTTATGGCATGCGATTGTGATGGTTTGTATAGTGCCTTCAGCTGAATTTGCTTCAATAGTTTTAAGATAAGGCCTTCTGCCGTTGGATTGAAACACTTCTTATTGCTTAATATATGGCCTCTAGCGGAATTCCATTAAAATTAGAGTGCTAAGGCCTTCAGCCTGTTTAAATTGAAAATTTAGAAATTATTTTTGAGTGACACCTCCAGAAGAACCTTCTATGTCAGTTTCTTACTTAGGCCTTGCGTCTGAGATTTTGAGTGGCCTTCAGCCGATCTAAAGTTAATCAAAGGAGATCCATTACAACTTTGAGTATTTTGAATCCTTGTGTAATATTGTTTGTGGACAAATAAAGTTTGTATGTTGAGTGCAACTGACAGCAACCCCATTTTGACCCCTTTCCACAACCTAACCCACTCTGGCCTGCTAGCTCAGGCATTTCAGCAAGGTTACCTAAAAACTATAATTAACACCTGAAGTAATTGGATCATGTGTGAAATTACTAGAATTTGGTGCAGCAGCACAGGTAATATGCAGCAAAAACCATCTTGGATACTAGATCTTAATATTAATTGTGGTATAATAGAAGTGTTTGTATTCTGTGCAATCAGTATATGGAGAAAACCATCTATCTGTGCCATGGTATAGCCTTTTATAACATTAATGAATTACAACTTTAAACATAGTTGCCTGGAGTAATGCGCATAGAAAGAATAAGCAATATTTGTATGTATAAAGTGCTTCAGGCTAGAATCTTAAGCAATTTGATGGGGTACAGTGAAATACCAGTTTTCCCAACAGATAATTTTGTCTGATCAGTAATGAGAGTTAAGTTCACCTTGCATAAGGATCTAATACTGTGGAGTGTTTTTCAGTAGAATTTTGCTTTGGATAAGGAGAGCAAATGTATATTTATTTGATAATGAAACAATAATGAAATAATAAAATAATGAACAATGTTAGGATCTTAATGATTAGGGAGCCTGTCTCTACAATAGGGATATTTTTTTTGAGAATGCACTCCACTAGTTAACAAGGTAAGAAAGGAAAGTAAAATAATGGAGCTGACAGACATGATTAATGCAAAAGTGACTGTATACAAACAAATGTGGTGTAACTGTATTAATGACCTAAATTTGGAACTAGGCGACATTGGGTACTGTGTATATTGTGCAATTCATGACACTACAACTGGGAACTGGGAATGAGACCTTAACAGAAAGAGCAATGCTTTTGTGAGGTACAAGTCATATAATGCTGCATCATTGGATCTATAGATTATCTGAAAACTTCTATTTGTGTTCTGAGGAATAATGAGCTTAAAGTGGTAATATTGGAAAATGAAAAGTAATTTTGCTGATTAAATGATAACTGTGATGCTAGACTCATGTGAATGTTTCTGACAGGTCATCTATTTGGTAACATTTTGTGATGATTTAATTTTCTTGTTGAATGAGAATAGTACTCAAGTTGAGAGGAGAAGTAGGGCAATAATTTGGTACAACTTCCATTCCCTTAATTTTGAGTTGAATAGTAAATAAATTATGTGATGGTGACAATATTCTTTCTTTCATAATGTAATGATTAGTAAATCTCTGCTACTGACAATCTTTAGTTTTTGCTATTTTGAAAATGGGAAAGAAGCAAAAGTCTTTCAAGTTTAACCAGTTTCAGACAGAGCGATGACCTAGAGTAATGTTTTGTAGTGTAATGTGCACTTGATTTTAAAATCTCTTCTAGTCCACACCTTTCGTACTATAGTCATTTTTAGTGCTAATTATTGTGATGTTATGAGAACTGTGTAATGAATCTATTTATGAAGTAATGACTATGATTTTTAGTGTGAAACATTTTTCTTTGACTTAGAAGTAAAACTAAGTGTACTAAAGTAGGGTAATTTGTCTCATTTTTTTTCCTGTTCTGTGGTGGAGGAGAACGACCTCCAAGGGAACTGATAGCAGTGCATTTTCTTACTAACTGCCAATTTGGACCTGTTAAAGGTGTGGACAACTAGGTGCAAAATGTGTAAAAGCTCATTAAAAGAGCAAAAGTGCTTGCGAAAAATACTAAACATTGAGCAAGTGAAATTTTCTGTCTAAAAATGAACTACAATGTGCAGTGTAATTTAACTTTTTGCAACCCATGAGGCTTTATTGTTTTAAGCAAGGCAACACTTATATATAATGATATGTATCTTTGAATGTAATCTTTGTACACCCAAAAAGGACATCACTTATGATGAAGATGCCTAAATTTTTATTAAAAGTATAACTTGTGGATATTTTGTGCCACTGTACACTACACTGTGTGTAAATATTATGTATGAGGATTTTCATATGGCCAGTTCACATAAATCTGAAAAAAACATAAGTACTGTAGTTTTGAAATGATTTCTTATGTAATATTTTTTGTGCATAGAATTTTAACCCATCTTCTGGGGTCACTTGTAGTCATTGAATTGCCCAGTTAGCTATTTGCGGTATCTATCTGATAAATCCAATGAGGGGGAGATGTGATAAAGCAAGCTGGAGTCTTTTTACTTCCTCTCTTGTTTTGCCATCTGATTCCTTCAAATTCCTTTTTTTTATTCTTGACTAATTACTGTTAGCATACATGGGTATAATCTGCATTTTCATACAAGAGAAAGGTTGGCCCTCATTTGTGCTTAGTTTTATACACTCCTGGAAATGGAAAAAAGAACACATTGACACCGGTGTGTCAGACCCACCATACTTGCTCTGGACACTGCGAGAGGGCTGTACAAGCAATGATCACATGCACGGCACAGCGGACACACCAGGAACCGCGGTGTTGGCCGTCAAATGGCGCTAGTTGCGCAGCATTTGTGCACCGCCGCCGTCAGTGTAAGCCAGTTTGCCGTGGCATACGGAGCTCCATTGCAGTCTTTAACACTGGTAGCATGCCGCAACAGCGTGGACGTGAACCGTATGTGCAGTTGACGGACTTTGAGCGAGGGCGTATAGTGGGCATACGGGAGGCCAGGTGGACGTACCGCCGAATTGCTCAACACGTGGGGCGTGAGGTCTCCACAGTACATCGATGTTGTCGCCAGTGGTCGGCGGAAGGTGCACATGCCCGTCGACCTGGGACCGGACCGCAGCGACGCACGGATGCACGCCAAGACCGTAGGATCCTACGCAGTGCCGTAGGGGACCGCACCGCCACTTCCCAGCAAATTAGGACACTGTTGCTCCTAGGGTATCGGCGAGGACCATTCGCAACCGTCTCCATGAAGCTGGGCTACGGTCCCGCACACCGTTAGGCCGTCTTCCGCTCACGCCCCAACATCGTGCAGCCCGCTTCCAGTGGTGTCGCAACAGGCGTGAATGGAGGGACGAATGGAGACATGTCATCCTCAGCGATGAGAGTCGCTTCTGCCTTGGTGCCAATGATGGTCGTATGCGTGTTTGGCGCCATTTATCCTGTGCCACCCAACGTGCTCTAGAAGGTGTAAGTCAACTACCCTGGCAAGCAAGATCTCCGGATCTGTCCCCCATTGAGCATGTTTGGGACTGGATGAAGCGTCGTCTCACGTGGTCTGCACATCCAGCACGAACGCTGGTCCAACTGAGGCGCCAGGTGGAAATGGCATGGCAAGCCGTTCCACAGGACTACATCCAGCATCTCTACGATTGTCTCCATGGGAGAATAGCAGCCTGCATTGCTGCGAAAGGTGGATATACACTGTACTAGTGCCGACATTGTGCATGCTCTGTTGCCTGTGTCTATGTGCCTGTGGTTCTGTCAGTGTGATCATGTGATGTATATGACCCCAGGAATGTGTCAATAAAGTTTCCCCTTCCTGGTACAATGAATTCACGGTGTTCTTATTTCAATTTCCAGGAGTGTATATGTAATTGATTTTCTAATTTACTTTGACTAGTCCTAGTTAGTATCTTTTGTTATAGGGTGAAATCAGTAACTCTTGCGTAACTCAAATTCTATTGTTGAGTTATAAACAAATAAAAATTCAGTACTAATTATAAACATTTGGAAGACAAAACACTAGCATTCTTTAAGTATTTATTTGGCTCTATTTGAAAACATGTTAGCAAAGTCATCCCTTAAATTATTCCAAAGTAATTACCAGTTTTGTCAAAAGTATTGTTTGCATAATTACACCTGTTAATTTCTTGATTAAAACAAATAATTCAGCATAACCCTCGTGGTAGGAGAAATGTTAAAAAGATGGAAATTTTTGAAGTATTCAGTTAACTGAATGATTTATGTTTTAATTATAATTTCAGTAAATTAAACATTGAAAAGTGTGTAGTATCAGTGCCTGTTATTGTGATGATATATACGGACCCAATCTTTGGTCCTGAGACAGTCAGTCCATGGTCGATATTCAGACAACAAACCTGTATTAGTTAGAACAACAACAAGGCATCAACTTAACTGTGAAAGTGTACCCAGATAGGCCTTGTGTTAAATCAATGACAGTGTCTGTTCAATTTATTTGAAAGACTGTGAACTGTCTGGTAAGGTTTTACTGCTCATAGATGTTCAATGCTAAACTGTTGTAGCAGTATGCTGACAAATGCGTGCAAACTATTAATGAGGCTTATCAAAATCTGCCAATAGTTAACTGGCCATATAACTGTGTAATATTGTGAGGAGGTGGTGGTGGTGGTGGTGGTGGTGGTGGGGGTTGTGAAAGTAAAGAACTATGAAACGCAACTGTGCACTTGTCGGCTACATCACCCCCTGTTTTTCAGCAAGTATAGCAACACAGTACGTCAACACCGAGAACAATCAACGAAGAAATAAAGCAGGCGAACATCACAGCCTTGTTGGCCAAAAGCTCATTTTGTGACAGTCTTCTTGTTGTGCTTATCTGTGACTCAGCATCTCTGCTAAATTATACACTTTTGTAATTTTTCTGTATTTTCTTTTACATGTACAACCAATCTGCATAACTAATGGAAAGTAGTACTTTGGTTGATGACTGAAGAGTTTCCTGGAACTGACTACACATGGCTGTAAAAAGTAAGGTGATTGCTTTTGGAATTTCATATTTCATGCACTGCATTTCAGAAAGTGGAGAGAAAGGATCCTAATTTCATTTTAATAGTGGATAAAAGTGTTGCCTAACTGGTATTAAGTTCTGAAATACAATGTGTGAACAATGCGGTGAATGGTGATTGCAATTTTTTTTTCATAAACATAGCAACTAAAGCAGAAGAATTTCTCACGATAAAAGCCATTTTCACGAGCTGAAATTTGATAAAATATCAGTGTTAAATAACTGTGT
Source organism: Schistocerca gregaria (assembly GCF_023897955.1). NCBI lineage: Eukaryota > Metazoa > Arthropoda > Insecta > Orthoptera > Acrididae > Schistocerca > Schistocerca gregaria. Next base: position 1,057,645,983 of record NC_064920.1, read on the forward strand.
GTGAAGTATCTGGAGAACTGTAAACTAACTACAGGTAATGGTAAGTTTGGCAAATATAAGAAAATATCTTTATTTGATGTGTGTAAGCATTTGAACCAGCAATTTGAACAAATTGACAATACTTTAAAAACATTTTCTGAGAACCAGGCAGAATGAATTGATAGTACTTTGAAAACATTTCCTGAAAACCTGATAGAACAGGCTAAAGGTCATGATGAGGGAATCAATGCCACATTAAAATCATTCACAGAACAGCAGTTGAAGCAGATTGTGAATACACTTGATAAATTTTCTGAACAGTTCACATCCAAGCTCAATGAGCTAAAACAACAATTTGGTCAATGTAAACAAGACTAACAAAAATTACCTGAAAAGGTAACATAGATTGGTACTGATCTGCTTGATGTGCAGACAGCCCAGTCAACGTTAGAGAAAACAAGTAGTCAAATTTCGGAAGAAGTTCAGAATTTGTCACTACAGAGTGCAGAACAGATTTGGATGCATTTTGTTCACCAAGAAGAGAAAATAGTTATGGAATTTAATCAGTCGTTAGAACAAAAGAATGAAGAGATCATGGAAAAATTAAATAATGAATTGCTATTAGGTAACAAAGCAGGCAGGTGTTCTAGTATCATCTGATTCCATTGATGAAGTAGAGAATTTTAATCCTGAATTTCAACAAATGTCAGATAAAGTAAAAGAATTACAGAAGATGCAGGAGACTGAAAGTTTCAATCAGGATAATCTTCCTGCTTCTCAGGAAATAGATACATGTTATGGCAATAATCACAAGGTTTCAGCATACAGAGGATATGTACAACAACAAAACACACCAAGCAGATGTTTATAAAATCATTTAGAGGTGTGCTTCTGAGGTTGTGGAATGAACAGAAAGATTGCATTTATAGTACTCTTCATTAAAAGAGAAGCTTCTCTCTATGCGACAGAGGCTGCAGAACAATGTCATACATTTGACTGATTTGAAAAAGCTTTTTTAGAATAGTACTGTTCAACCAGCATGCAAGAAAGGCTTAGAAAAGAAGTGTACAATCTCAGATCATATACTTACAAAATAAGTTCTCACAGGGAGCACTTCAAAAAGTACGTAAATAAAACAAAATACTGGGATGAGCTAGTGTCATATAAAAATGCAATAAGAATATTAAAACTGAAACTCCCTTGAGTATCCAAGACAAATTGATCAGTGTAAGGGAAACTGACCTAGAAAAATTTCTGTTAGTTAGATTCAATTGACCTGATGCAGGAAATGGTAACCAACCCATGCATGATTCATACAGCAAAAATACTAATACCCATAATGGGAATGTAATATGGAATCATGACATGCAGAACAGTGCAGTAAACCCACAAGAGAGACGCTATAATACTAATGATCATTGACCATACAGTAATAACAGGGTGAACAACAATAGATATTTTTCTAACTGTAACTATAATTGTAATCAATTCTACAATAATAATAAGAGGTGTAGGAGTGAGAATAACTTCCAGCAGAGATACAAACAAAATAGAAACAAGAATGCAAATTATTATTGCAATTTAAATGGAAATTACTGGGATAGTAACCAACCAGGCTGGTGGCAACAAAAGATGGACCACCTCCTGGAATAAATCAAAATTACAGTGCAAAGTAATCAACCACATCAGAATCACGACAGTTGGACACCCCAGCAGACAAATGATATTCAGATACTGGAAGAACAACAGGAACCACATACAAACACGGAACCACAAGCAAACTAAAAGTGACCACATTACACCCTCCAGTGGTGGCCACAGAGCTGAATGGGGGCTACACAAAAAACACAATTACTGCAACACAAAATACTCATATTATTAATTATTCTAATGGCAATAATTATAATAGTACTGACAGTATGCAGATCAAGGTTAATGCAAACTGATCTCTGTGTACAGCTGCTTGTCCTCCCACTCTCTGTCCATCTCCTTCTTCATCATCTCTCTGTCCACTGAAACAATTAAACTGCTTAGAGACAATGACAAAAAAGACATTAAGGAAGAATTGTTCATGCACTTAAGTAAAAAAGTCTAAACCAACTCAGAATGAGATAGTCCACATTTTTTTTTACTTCAGTGCACAATTCTTCCTTAATGTCTTTTTTGTCATTGTATCGAAGCAGTTTAATTGTTTCAGTGGACAGAGAGATGGTGAAGAAGGAGATGGACAGAGAGTGGGAGGACAAGGAGCTGTACACAGTGAAAAGGAGCAGGAGCTGTACAGGGGGGGGGGGGGGGGAGGATAAGGAGATGGACAGAGGCAGGGACAGGAGGAAATGGACAGAAACTTGGGAGTGGAGGAGCTGGACAGAAGGAGGGGGAAGGAGGAGAGGCAATAATAAAAAACTGGAATCAATACATACCTGGGCAAAACTGAGTACTCAGCAAGTATTTAATCATTAACAACAAAATGTGTTGTCTATAACTCACCAAAATAACCATGAACTATGATATATAAAATACGTGGATTCAAAAGTCATGAATTCCAATACTTCCATACATGAGATTAATTCATTCACAACTCTGTGGATAAGGTGGCCAGTATGTATGGAGGGGAATGGAGACAATAGGAATAAACTGAGTAAGAAATTGATGGTGTCAACAGAGACTAGAACAAGTCCAGTACAGAAACAGCTCAACAGAAAATTCAAGTTATAATTTAGCTACAGAAAAAAATAGTCCTTTTTTGATTACAAAACATTCTGACATCAGTTCAGTGACTGTATCAATAATTGTTATATACACTGTATGAGAACAATAGTACCATACTGCTTTGAAAGACAAAAATGTATGATTAACTGAATTTACCTTTCGACAGCTGGCAGCCAAGTGGAGAGCTGTCACACCACAGTTATCCACCACATTTCGATCAGCACCAGCCTTCAGCAAAAGGTCCAGAGCCTACAAATGGATACTTTGACAGATAACACAGGATACAGCATTCTTGTACATAAGTGATAGATTCAAACGAGAGATACATCTAAGCTTATGGATGTGGAATCACAGGAACAAACTGTGCTATAATTGATAATTACTGATGTTTATGCACCATATTTAACAAAATTGGATGAGTATTTTAAATATTGATATGACTGTTGGATGGAATACAACTAATTTAAAGAGTAAAGGTAGTTACTCACTGTAGATCTGAAGTGCTGAACTGCCAGCTGCTGTATGAACAAGACTTAAAACATAGTTGAGCTTTCAGACAATGTTCTCACTTGGAGCTAACTGACAGTATGGAGTGGTCAGAGGGGTACATCCGTATACCCCCTTAATCTTAAAATCACCCTCCATGAACCAGCTATAAAGGAATACCCCCCCCCCCCCCACCCTTCATCCCACATTCAAGCATCTTAACCAAATCCTGCACCAGAATACCAAGTATTTAGACCATGTATGGAAATGATCACCATTCCTATAATATTCTCTCGATCCCCTGCTATCCAAAGTTGTATTCTGCTACCCTACCAATCTCTAAAATATCCACATGGGTTACATCCCTGTGGAACATTTAAGAAAAAGATTTGTCCTGTTCACCATGCAGCAAATCATATTCCAATGTTGACACAGGTGTGTCTTACACTATCAGAGGCAGGGCTACCTGTGAAAGCAGTCACATCATTTGTGAACTCTGCTGTAACTTCTGAGCAGCTTTATAAATAGGCATCACCACCAACCAGCCACCTAGGTGAAAGAATGGATATGGCCAGACTGTGCCAAAAGCAAAGTTCACCATTCAGCAGCAGAGTGTGCTGCTGAGCATAACATGCTCAGTATCCACAGCTGTTTCACAATGCACACCATCTGGGTCTTTGATCCTCAATCCTGACCTGTCCCATACCAGCTTCTCCATATTATACAGATGGGATTACCTTTGAAACATTCCTTTGAACCTGCAATCCTCCTGTCCCAGTCTTGACTAGCCCATCCCACAACCAACTCCATTTCTGTCCCCATGTTTCCCATTTCACCCTATTAATCTACACTGACACCTTTCTTCCTACAATCCCTGACTTCCAAGTTCTCTATCTCCCTCCCCTACCTCCTCACTAACCACTCCTCCACTTCATCATATGATACACTCATATAGTGCCAGAGTGAGCTACATCACCAGTGCCATATTTCTATCACATACCTTGCAGTCTCTGCATTCCAGCCATTAGTTCCTCTTTCCTCCACTGTTCCCTCCACAGTGCTACCACCTTTCTACACTTACCTTCTACACTTACCCTCTCCTCCAACAATTCGGCTGCAGCACCAAATGACTTAGTCAGCTAGGGCAATATGTATGTGTGTGACTGTGTGTGTGTGTGTGTGTGTGTGTGTGTGTGTGTGTGTTTTGTATCATTTTGTTTCCAAAGGAGGATATCATAAATATCTTGTAGAATTCTTGTATTTAGCCCTACACATCTCCAGAAATGAAATACAACTCTGGAATTTTATAATGTGCATTAATATCTTCAGCCTAAAATATTCATTTCTTATGACTAAACATTAATCCTTCAATTAAATGACAACACAAGAACATGTAAAAACCATTTATAGTCTATAAAAATGAGCATATTATTAATGATCAAGAATGAAAGATTGAAAAAATTTAAGCATTTAGTCAGTAATTTGCAACTAAAAAAAAAAGATAAATACTCTACCAATTAAAAATTATAATAACTCACTAATTCTCAGGAAACTGAAGCAATGGATATTGAAAGGAGATGTTAATTTAATTAAAAAATTGAGAAACATTAAATTCTAACAAACACTGCTTACCTACAATGGAATAAAAGCTAACATATACACTGTTCTGCCAAGAAAAAAATGTGTATTTTTGACATTATGAAACAAGCAGAAATAGTGAAAACATATAACACAACACACATAATTATTAAATGACACTAAAGCAATTCCTATCTTAATTCTGTGGCCAGACTATACTGTTAGATGAAATTTATTCCAAATATGGCAGTATTTAGAATTAAACAAGAAGACAAGAGCTCCTTTATTTATTCTGTTCCTGTGACATAACTGGATTATCTTTCATATTGCTTAAAAAGAAAATCAAAGTTTATCCTCTTAAAAAAAAGTTTAGTTTTTTCTCCTATGATGGTGTACACAGTTTTTTTATCAATACATGTTATTGAGAAAGTTACAACAATTTTATCCCATTGCATGAATGGTTATGGGTCAAAGCATGCTAAAAACGAAATCAGAAAACTTTGTTACTATCAGTTAGCTGATGTAAAACTTGTACGAGTGCCAAAGGTAAAACATTTGCCAATAACTACTGTATATTTTTGGTATATTTTTGGAAAACATTAACTGACTCCGAGCTGTGCTCAAGAATATCATAGGAAAGAAAACATATTGTCTTAAGAATAATAAGACAATTAATGAAATTTACAGGTATGATGGAGAACAGACATAGCACTGAGAAACTAAACAGAGTGAATTATACTTCCTTTCAAACCAAATGTAAATGATTTTAACAGATTCTGATTTGTGGACTGTAATCGAGCCTGTCATGATGGAACCTGGTGAAGGTGCATCATTTGCTGATAAAGAGACATATATCAGTATATTATTTAAAGGTAAGGAACAAACAAAAATTGTACTCTCCAATTGCAATGAACAGTAATAACATATACTAATATTTGACAAACCCAAAAACAGTACGGGAAGACCTTAGAAAACGGTATTCCCCAAAGGGTAGCATATTTCACACTACATTACTGAGAAGGAAATTATATTCAATAAAACTGAATAATTCTGAACCTATGGGAAACTATCTAGGACCGCTAAACAAACTGTAGCATATCTAGTGAACATTGCTTACAAAACTGAAAATGGAGCTTGTAACAGAACTGCTGAACACTTTTCACTTTCAATAAGTATCAACGTAGCCAATGCACTATAATTTAAGTTAAGAATATTAAAATTTGTTATTATAATCATACTTAATGCTGTACATTGTTGTTGTTGTGGTCTTCAGTCCTGAGACTGGTTTGATGCAGCACTCCATGCTACCCTATCTTGTGCTAGTTTCTTCATCTCCCAGTACTTACTACAACCTACATACTTCTGAATCTGCTTAGTGTATTCATCTCTTGGTCTCCCTCTATGATATTTACCCTCCACACTGCCCTCCAATGTTAATTTGTGATCCCTTGATGCTTCAGAACATGTCCTACCAACCGGTCCCTTCTTCTTGTCAAGTTGTGCCACAAACTCCTCTTCTCCCCAATTCTATTCAATACCTCATCATCATTTATGTTGTCTACCCATCTAATCTTCAGCATTGTTCTGTAACAACACATTTCGAAAGCTTCTATTCTCTTCTTGTTGAAACTGTCTATCGTCCATGTTTCACTTCCATACATGGCTACACTCCATACAAATACTTTCAGAAACGACTTCCTGACACTTAAATTTATACTCGATGTTAACAAATTTTTGTTTTTCACGAACGCTTACCTAGCCATTGCCAGTCTTCATTTTATATCTTCTCTACTTCGACCATCATCAATTATTTTGCTCCCCAAATATCAAAACTCGTTTACTACTTTAAGTGTCTCATTTTCTGATGTAATTACCTCAGCATTGTCTGATTTTATACGACTACATCTCATTGTCCTTGTTTTGCTTTTGATTATGTTCATCTTATATGCTCCTTTCAAGATACTGTCCATTACATTCAAATGCAAAATTTCCAATGTCATTGGCACACCTCAAAGTTTCTATTTCTTCTCCCTGGACTTTCATTCCTATTCTAAATTTTTCTTTTGTTTATTTTAGTGCTTGCTCCATATACAGATTGAATACCATTGGAGATTGGCTACAACCCTGTCTCACTCCCTTCTCAACCACTGCTTCCATTTCATGCCCCTCCACTCTTATAACTGCCATCTGGTTTCTGTACAAACTGTAAACAGCCTTTAGCTCCCTGTATTTTAACCTTACCACCTTCAGAATTTGAAAGAGAGTATTCCAGTGAACATTGTCAAAAGCTTTCTCTATGTCCACAAATGATAAAAATGTAGGTTTGCATTTCCTTAACTATTTTCTAAGATAAGTCATTAGGTCAATATTGCCTGGCATGTTCCAACATTTCTACAGAATCTGAACAGATCTTCCACAAGTCAGCATCTACCAGTTTTTTCATTTGTCTGTAAAGAATTACTGTTAGTATTTTGCAACACTGACTTATTAAACTGATAGTTTCGTAATTTTCACACCTGGCAGGAATCTTTGGGATTGGAATTATTATATTCTTCTTGAAGTCTGAGGGTATTGCACCTGTCTCATATATCTTGCTCACCAGATGGAAGAGTTTTGCCATGGCTGGCTCTCCCAAAGCTATCCCGGGGCCTCGTTTCAACTTAGGTCTTTTAGAGCTCTTTCAAATTCTCACACAGTATCATATCTCCCACCTCATTGTCATTTAGGTCCTCTTCCGATTCCATAATATTGCTCTTAAGTACATCACCCTTGTATAGACCCTCTATAAACCCCTTCCAACTTTCTGCTTTCCCTTCTCTGCTCAGAACTGGTTTTCTCTTTGAGCTCTTGATATTCATATAGGTAGTTCTCTTTTCTCCAAATGTCTCTTTAATTTTCCTGTAGGCTGTATCTATCTTATGTCTAATGATACATGCTTCTACATCCTTACATTTGTCCTCTTGCCAGCCTTGCTTAGCCATTTTGCCCTCTGTTGATCTCATTTTTCAGATGATTGTATTCCTTTTTGTCTACTTCATTTACTGCATTTTTATATTTTCTCCTTTTGTCAGATAAATTCAATATCTCTTCAGTTACCCATGGGTTTCTACTAGCTCTCATCTTTTTACCTACTTGATCCTCTGCTGCCTTCACTACTGCATCTCTCAAAGCTACCCATTCTTCTTCTACTGTATTTCTTTCCCCTGTTCTTGTTAATTGTTCCCTAATGCTCGCTCTGTAGCTCTCTTCAGCCTCTGGTTCTTTCAGTTTATCCAGGTCCATGTCGTTAAATTCCTACCTTTTTGCAGTTTCTTCTGTTTTGGTCTACAGATCTTAACCAATAAATTGTAGTCAGAGGCCACATCTGTCCCTGGAAATGTCTTACAATTTGAAATCTGGTTCCTAAATCTATAGCTTACCATTATATAATCTATCTGAAACCTTCCAGTGTCTCCAGACCTCTTCCACGTATACAACCTTCTTTCATGATTCTTAAACCAAGTGTTAGCTATGATCAAGTTATGCTCTGTGCAAAATTCTTCCAAGGGGTTTCGTCTTTCATAACTTAGCCCCAGTCCATATTCACCTACTACTTTCCCTTCTCTTCCTTTTGCTACTATTGAATTCCAGTCCCCCATGACTATTAAATTTTCATCTCCCTTAACTATCTGAATAATTTCTTTTTCGCATCAATCTCTTCATCATCTGTGGAGCTAGTTGGCATATAAACTTGTACTACTGTGGCAGGTGTGGGCTTTGTGGTTATCTTGCCTACAATAATGCATTTACTATCCTGTGCATAGTAGCTTATCCATTTTCCTATCTTTTTATTCATTATTAAACCTACTCCTGCATTGCCCTTATTTGATTTTGTATTTATATACCTGTATTCACCTGACCACAAGTCTTTTTCCTCCTGCCACCGAACTTTACTAATTCCCACTATGTCTAACTTTAACCTATACATTTCCCTTTTTAAATTTTCTAACCCACATGCCTGATTAAGGGATCTGATATTCCACATTCCGAACCATAGAAGACCAGTTATGTTCTTGCTGATAATGATGTCCTCCTCGAGTAGTCCCTGCCTGGAGGTCCAAATGGGTGACTATTTTACCTCTGGGATATTTTACCCAAGAGGATTCCCTCGTCATTTAACCAAATAGTAAAGCTGCATGTCCTTGGGAAGAATTATGGCTGTAGTTTCAACTTGCTTTCAGCTGTTTGCAGCACCAGCAACAGGAAGGCCATTTTGGTTGATGTTACAAGGCCAGATCAGTCAGTCATCCAGACTGTTGCCCCTGCAACTATTGAAATACTGTTGCCCCCCTTCAGGAACCACACTTTTGTCTGGCCTCTCAATAAATACCCCTCCATTTTAGTTGCACCTATGGTAAGGCTATCTTAATTGCTGAGGCACACAAGCCTCCCCACCTACAGCAAGGTCCATGGTTTATGGGGGGGGGGGGGGGGGGGGGGGAGTCATTAGTTATGAAATATATATTAATTGGCTGTGTCTCTTTGGTTACAAAAATGGATTATATCAACTTTACATACTTGTCATTGTATGTAAACTTAGTATATGTTCGTAACAGTCAACAAATAGTTGCAGTGATGTACTAAGCTGCTTTCGTTCTGTCTCGTGTGGTTGCTCTCTGGAGCTAGAATGTTTAGTCTATGAACTCAAAATATTGTAAAGCTACAGTGTGTGTTACCTAATGTTAAAACAAATTGAATGTTCATTAAAACGTTGATGTAAAGTAAGTAACCTCCATCATAATATTATTTCAATGTACATATTGTCAAGTTATAACCTAACTATATTTCACAGGAAGGAGAATCTACCATCTAGACCAGGGCCGTCCAGAAATTCTGCACGTGTGCGGTGCTCCTGCATGTGTGCAACTTCCGGGTCACAGCGTGCATGCCGCAGCCGTCAGTATTCATGTAGTGCATGTTTCTATTCACAGATGTTGCTTTATCCACTTGCTGGGATACTCTGTACCAGAGCATTCTAGTGATCTTTCCACAGCTTGCAAGCCAACCATGGGAAGGTATTTCGCGTATTAAACATTTAAAATACTGTCACAGTCTTGAGACGTCTACTTTTATGTTAACAGTCTAACCCAGTAAGACAAGTAATACAGTTAACAACCGTGGGTTTTTATTAAGGCAGCTTGACTGACAACACATAAATACACATAATGTTTATGATCTAGTATTTAAGAAAGAGAATGACTTCATGATTTCAAATAACATTAAACTAATGCAAGGTTTCCTGTAACTAATTCTCAGTGCCCTCAGTTACACCCACATAATTTCTGTATCATTGACCTCTGAACAGAATGATAACTGCAGACCTCTCAATGATCACCTGTTATTTCAATACCATTATTGCTACATCTTTCATCAGCTCCATCTGAAATCTACATAATAACCGACAATTAGATGAATGTTTTATCGACTTCAGCTGTGCGTAGCCCTTCACACACACACACACACACACACACACACACACATATATATATATATATATATATATATATATATATATATATATATATATATATATATATGAACTTCCACATGGGAAAAATATATTAAAAACAAAGATTCCAAGACTTACCAAGCGGGAAAGCGCCGGCAGACAGGCACATGAACAAAACACACAAACACACACACAGAATTACGAGCTTTCGCAACTGGCAGTTGCTTCGTCAGGAAAGAGGGAAGGAGAGGGAAAAATGAAAGGATGTGGGTTTTAAGGGAGAGGGTAAGGAGTCATTCCAAACCCGGGAGTGGAAAGACTTCCCTTAGGGGAAAAAAAGGACAGGTGTACACTCGCACACACACACACACACACACACATATCCATCCGCACATACACCATGTGCGGATGGATATGTGTGTGTGTGTGTGCGAGTGTACACCTGTCCTTTTTTTCCCCTAAGGGAAGTCTTCCCGCTCCCGGGATTGGAATGACTCCTTACCCTCTCCCTTAAAACCCACCCTCTCCCTTAAAACCCACATCCTTTCATTTTTCCCTCTCCTTCCCTCTTTCCTGACGAAGCAACTGCCTGTTGCGAAAGCTCGTAATTCTGTGTGTGTGTTTGTGTGTTTTGTTCATGTGCCTGTCTGCCGGCGCTTTCCCGCTTGGTAAGTCTTGGAATCTTTGTTTTTAATATATATATATATATATATATATATATATATATATATATATATATATATATATATATATATATATATATATATATATATAAAACTCAATGTATGTATAAATTGGAACAATCGGTTTAATGACCAACTTTACTGATAATAATGTAACATGGAGCAGAATGAGGCAATAATGCACAGTTAGTAAACAATAATTTTTAATTATGAAAGGAATAAATCCAAACACGTCTATCACTGCTCATGAGAAATGATAATTGAGTTGTGTGTCTCATCCATTGTCTTAGGGACATTTAATTTTGCTTGCCATTCTTCACTGTTGAGTACACTACACTCGTCTTTGTAATATGTATTGTAGTGTCTTTCAATTGAAAACTTACGGTGGCCACCTATTATTCAGCAGCATAGCAAACACTGTGAGTTTTCACCAAAGGCTACAAAAAAAAATTGCAGTTCCCAGTCATTTTTAAATGACCGATAACATAGATCTTCCGTCCCTTGCTTTTTCACAGTATCTGCCATTTCTCTGTACTTCTCTGTTAAGATTACGGTTACCCGGGGTAAACGAGACTGAGTATGTTGCGCTCTTGCTTGTGCCACATAAACAGGGAAGTGGAGCCACCGCCGTTCATTTAGGACACATGTCTAATAACAGATGTCGCTGTCGCACATGTGCAGCACTTCCGCACGTCTGCACACTGTGCAGCGTTTAGCCGGCCCTGATCTATACAAACAGTCAAATAATAATTTCAACATCAATGAGCACAAATTTAAGTAGAAATAATAAACTTTGATTACTCTGCCTGCCTTTGTTCATATCAATATGTATTTATTGTGCAAATGCATAAACATCAGTAGTTCACGAAGGGATTGAGTAATTGCAACTTTGTGTACGTGTGATACAATTAAAAGGTGTCTGCTTGCTGCAAATGCTAGATGTTATAAATATAATGAAGATAAACATTCTCTAAAGTTATTGAAAGCTAATACAGGTAATCAAATAATAATAATAATAATAATAACACCTACAGAACAATTTGTCGAAGGACAGGAACAAACAAACAAAGAGTCAACACAAAAAGATACTTTTGTTATTCACAATTGTCACAATGTTGGTCACATATCCATAAATTGTCCTAGAAAGAAAAAATTTAAACAAGAGCAAAAGGAACAAGGTGCTGTTAGTATGAGTGCTTCCTGTGGCATAGTTACAATGATAACTGGATAGTTGACTGTAGGACAACTCACCACATGTAGATGTGTGTGATGTCCTTAGGTTAGTTAGGTTTAAGTAGTTCTAAGTTCTAGAGGACTGATGACCTCAGATGTTAGGTCCCATAGTGCTCAGAGCTATTTGAACCATTTGATTGTTAGGTAACATAGGGAACTCTGCAGGTTTGATGAAGGTAAACACTTTTTCAATATATTCTTATTTATTAATTAACACTAAATTGTTCCCCCTGTCACCCTGCATGGCAATCACATCTTGAGAAGACAGCTTTTCTTTAATATGTACAACACTTTTTGCTTCCTACAACTAGTGTTGAACATATCTGTATTTTAGCTTTTAGTTCATGAGCACTAGACTGACTGACTATGAAAGGAGATGGAGACTGAGAAAGAAAGATTCCACCTTTGCTGAACACACTCTGCATGAGTGTCATTGATGTGATGTGAAATGTGATGTTCTCCATGAAGGAGCTAAATGTTCGAATATGTAAGAGACAGCCAGAACGTTCACAACTATATAGTTAAATTCCAGATGTAAAGTACAGCTTAAGGTTCATTTCATTTTATTTGTTTAACAAGACGTCAATGAGCTGAGAGCAGTGGTTGGTTCTTGCTAGATTATGGTGCGAGCCGCATCCTGAAAGTCAGTTCTGGTTGGCCTCAATACTATACAGCCAATAAGAAGTGAGACGGTTTGCCACCTAACGCATGAGAGAGGGGGCTTGTAGAGGCTGAGAGAAGAAGGAGGTGGTGGACTAGCTTTCGAAGGAGCCAGTCATGCTGAAAGTGTCCGAATGCATTATGTGTAAAATGAAGTGATATTGTGACATCCTCGTTTTGGTACAGTGATAAAGGTAGCTGGTGTTTACTTTTAACTATTTGTGAAATTTTAAGAGTTGAGAGATATTTTGTTCTGGAGACAATTTCGTGTGTAAACTTTGAACTAAAAGCGTGGTGGTACTAAGTAAATTTTTTTTATTGAGTGTTTATGGCAAGCAAAAACTTTATGTAAAGACAACCACTGAATGCTGAGTGCAAAAGTAAATAGCAGTTTATTGACTGTGTTACTCTTGTCAATGATTTCGGAATTGGATAGGAAAAGTTCAGGCTGTTTGAGTGTGACGAGAACTGTGAACAGGAACTTTAATGAGCTGAACACATGTAGGCTGATGATCTTGCTTAATAGCAATTAAAAAAATCCTAATGCAAATTTAAAAGGACCTTTGAACTTAGAAATTTGAACAGCAACCCATTTCCAATTTAGTCTTTAGAGTTCACAAGACATTTTTAAGCGTTTTGTACTTATAGTGGCCTCCGACATGTAGTTTGAAATCTCAGTTTCTTTAACACTGCTATTCTGAGATCTCTTAAATAGCTGCAGTCAGGAGTTCCATGTGCAGATCTGTATCAAGGTAGGTGGACAATTTATGCCGCAGAACAGCCGATGATGTGCGAAAGAGCACGTTACGGCGCAGTGTGCTGACCCTATGGCCCCCACATCCAAATGGTACAATTGGCAGAGGACCACAGTTCATGAACCCCAATTAATCAGCCAGAGCCAGAACACAGAGCTTTACTTCACTAATAAATATTTGGGCAGACAAAGACTATGCATTGTTTTAAATAACAATGTATGGGATTTCTTTTAAAATCAACTATGAGAATGGAAATGCTGTGCTGTACTGTGATATGAAAATGTGCACTTTCATTTTTGTTTCTCACATTTGGTTTTAACTATGATGGCAGGGAATTTAAACCATAACATAAATTGTTTCTACCACACAGTTTTTTTCTCTCTATACATAATTTTAATAACAAAATTGATGATATGAATATAATAGAGGGAAACATTCCACGTGGGAAAAATATATCTAAAAACAAAGATGATGTAACTTACCAAACGAAAGCGCTGGCATGTTGATCGACACACAAACAAACACACAAAATTCAGCTTTCACAACCAACAGTTGCTTCATCAGGAAAGAGGGAAGGAGAGGTAAAGACGAAAGGATGTGGGTTTTAAGGGAGAGGGTAAGGAGTCATTCCAATCCCGGGAACAGAAAGACTTACCTTAGTGGGAAAAAGGACAGGTATACACTCACACACACGCGCGCACACACACACACACACACACACATACACACACACACACACACATCCATCCGCACATATATAGACACAAGCAGATATTAGTAAAGGCCTTGTGTGTGTGTACCCAATCTGACAATGAAAACTCCAGGTTGGAATATCAACAGTACAAGGATGTGATAGATTGCTATTCACTGTAAAGGTGACACGGTGAGTTGTAGATATGTGCAACAAAATAACACTTACGCATTAGCTTTCAGCCAAAGCTTTCTCAGAAAAGGAAACACACACACATTCATTCATACAAGCAAACACACCTCACACATACACTTGACAGCCATTTCTACCTCTGGTCCCAGATGCTAAGTATGATGGTCATGTGTGCATGAGCTGTGCCTGCTTGTGTGAATGAATGTGTGTGTGTTTTGTTTTGTGAAGAAAACTTTGCTGAAAACAAATGTGTGGTGTCTATCCATTGAGTCTCTCTGAAGCTCAACATGTCATCTTTATGGTAAGTAACTAAGTAATCTCAACCATCCAAAATTTTGTGATGGTCCCCATTTGCAGAATCAAACTATCTGAAATAATGTCACTGAATTTACGGACCTCATAGATTCAACACCTGGAGAGGTCTCTCTCATACCTTGTATACTAATGGTCCATACCAATTTACCCATTCAATTTAAGCTGTCACGGTAGAAACAGAGTACAAGGAGAAAGACAATGAAACTGCACATTTTCACAGCAAAGCATTTTCTTTCTTGTAACTCTTCAGGCTTTCCCAGTGAGATCTTGACATATGGAATAATCGGGTCTACTGCCGGATTATTGTGTCACTCTGGCACAATATTTCAGCCTTCTGCAGGTGCTGCCTGAGACTGCCATATTGGAGGATCTTGTCCAGTATTTATGCCCAGAGGGCGCTGGGTGCTCTCTTTGCTGTCCACACTCACATGGCGCTGCTTTTAAGGTGTTGTCTCTTCCCCCGGTGGTCCCTCAGATGTCCGCACCCGACTTGGTTGCCATCTGTGGCAGCTCTCTGAGGCCCGTCCTGTGTCAGGCATTCCATTCATGGTCCACACCTGCCTGATGCTGCTCCTGAGGTTTTGACCCTTCCCTGGTGCTCCCATGGATGTTCGTGCCCGCCTCGTCCACCATCTGTTGTCTGGCAGCTGTCGGGAGTTGCATTTGCGGTCCCCGCCTGCCTGGCACTGCTCCTGAGATGTTACTACTTCTTGAGGAGTTTCTTGGTTCCTTTTGTTGGGCCCTGATAAGCTCCAGAGCCAGACCTCACCCCAGCTCGGACATCTGAGGGAGCATCAGGGAAGAGACAACACCTTATAAGCTGTGCCAGGCAGGCATGGATTGCAAAGAGAGCACCCAGCGCCCTCTTGGCATAAATACTGGACAAGATCCTCCAACCAAAATGTTGTGCCAGAGTGACACAAACACCCGGCAGTAGACCTGATTATTCCCCATGTCAAGATCTCACCAGAAAAGCCTGAAGAGTTACATCAGAAGCCTCTACGGGGAGGAGATGTACCTTAATATCGAGAAGCTGGATAAGCTTTGACAGAGGAAGGGGAGGATGCTGAGTTCCTCAGTTTCCTTCTGAGATGCTGAGAGGGGAATGTAGTTCCTGTCTTTGCCATGTTCAAGCATCATGTTAACACCAGAATGGCGAACAGAATCAAACACTGAGCCAGCCCTGCGCTGGTAAGAGAAAGAGTGTGTGACATGCACCGCCTAGATGGCACGTCCAGGGATTTGCTGTATCTCCACCTTTCCATAGCAGCTACCCTGACCCGAGAAGACTGGGACCAAGTTGATGGCACCTCCTGGTCCTTGGCTGAATGCACCATGAGGAAACCAACAGAATGTCAACAGGCCAAGTTTGAAAGCCTTAACAAGAAGGTACAACATGATGGGGGCACACGGACAGTGGTCAACCTGAGCGACAAACAGCTCGATGAGGCCATCTCAAAAGCACTCAGCAAGGGCCTCAATTTTGCAGTGACTCTCAGAAGCGTACCTGCTGCGGCCTTCATCAGTACAGTTGAGAAAATCGTCAACACGCTACCTTCCAACATGCCTGAAGAGATCCACAGGGAGACCTGCAGGGCACTCACCAGGACGAAGTCCCCCAAATCTAACATCTCCAGCGTGGAGAGGGTGGCACTCAGGCAGCTACGGGAGAATGACAGCATTGTAGTTCTGCCAGCTGATAATGGTAACTCCACAGTCATCTTAAACAAGTTGGAGTATGATAGGAAGGTGCAACAACTTCTGGAAGACACTGCTTACAAACCACTAGATGGCGACCCCACTGACACAGTGGTCAAGAAGACCCGGAAGTTGCTGAAGGAGACAGGTCTACCTGAACAGGTCATCAAGAAGTTTCATCCCAAAGCACCTGTACCACCCAGACTATATGGACTCCCCAAGGTCCACAAGGAGGGGGACCCTCTTCGACCTATTGTCAGTAACATCGGCGCATCGACGTACTTCACTGCACAATACCTGAAAAAGATATTGGCACCATGTGGACACCACATTCAGAACTCGGAGGACTTCCTACAATGGCTAAGGCAGCTACACACTGTGGTCTCTAACATCACATTCAGTTTCAATGTGGTGTCTCTCTTCACACGAGTGCCACTCACCGATTCACTCAGTATCATTGGAGAGAAGTTTGATGGTGCCCTGCTCGACCTATTCAGGCATGTACTGACCTCAACATATTTTCTTGACGGGGGTCAATTTTATGAGCAAATGGAAGGAGTAGCAATGGGTAGCCCTGTATCAACAGTGATAGCCAATCTTTTCATGGAAAGGTACGAAGAGGAGGCACTTGCATCAGCCACTTACCAACCCAAGGGCTATCTTAGGTATGTCGATGACACTTTTGTCACTTGGCCCCATGGCAGGGAGAAACTAGATGACATTTTGGAACATCTAAATTCACGCCACCCAAGTATAAAATTTACTATGGAGCTAGAGAAGGATGGACAGCTCCCATTCTTGAATGTCCTGGTCAAGAGAAAGGCAGATGGCACGCTGGGGCACAGTGTATATCGTAAGCCCACCCACACTGACTTATGCCTTCAAGCCAGTAGCTGCCACCACCCAGCACAGAAGAATGGAGTCTTGAAAACATTATTTCTCGGGGCTCGGGCTCTGCAAGATACAGAAAGTCTGGCCACAGAGATAGAACATCTACTGCTGGTGTTCACCAGAAATGGATACTCCTGCACAGACATCCAAAGGGCAATTCATGCTACCAGCCAACCACAGGGTACAGAAGAGAAGCCAGAGGAGGCGAAGAAGGTGGCCATATGCTGGACCTATTTCTGCAAAGATCAATTCTTTCAAAATATGATATAAAGAGTATCTTCTGTCCACCCTCCAAAATTGGGACAATGCTACGGAGTGTGAAGGACGACCTGGGGCTACGTAAACCAGGCATTTACAACATCCTGTGCCAGCGTGGAAAGTCATACATTCGCCAAACAACCAGGATGCTGGACGTCAGGTGCAAAGAACACCAGAGGCACACCAGATTCAAAAAGGCAACCAAATCTGCCATAGCAGAGCACTGTCTGGTGCTCGGTCACTCAATGGACTACAACACCAAAACTACAACACAGATGCCAATATTTTGGGACAGTGTCATAAAGGAGGCCAATGAGATCAGGATCACAGACAACCTAATAAACCAAGACAGCGATTACCAGCTCAGCTTGGCATGGAGTCCGGCTCTGGAGCTTATCAGGGCCCAACAAAAGGAACCAAGAAACTCCTCAAGAAGTAGTAACACAGAAGGAGCGGCACCAGGTGGGCGCGGACTGTGAACAGGGTGCCCAAAGTGGGACAGGCCTCAGAGAGCTGCCACTACCACAGATGACGACTGAATTGGGCACAGACATCTGACGGAGCACCAGAGAAGAGACAATACCTTACAAGCAGCATCAGGCGGGCGCAGACCACAAACGGAGCGCCCGACGCGAGACAGGCCTCAAACAACTGCCAGAACTGGAGATGGTGGACAAGACAGACGCGGACATCCATCGAAGCACCAGGGAAGTGCCAACACCTCAGGAGCAGCGCCAAGTGAGTGCAGACCATGAACGGAATGCCAAACATGGGTCTGGCCCCAGACAGCTGCCACAACCACAGATGGTGGACGAGCCATGCGCAGACGTCTGTGGGAGCACCAGGGAAGGGCCAAAACCTCAGGAGCAGCACCAGGCAGGCATGGACCATGAATGGAATGCCCGACACAGGACGGGCCTCAGACAGCTGTGACAGATGGTGACCAAGTTGGGCGTGGACGTCCGAGGGTGCACCGGGGAAGAGAGAACACCTTACAAGCGGTGCCAGGTGCGCATGGACGGCAAAGAGAGCATAAATACTGGACAAGATGCTCCAATATGGCAGTCTCAGGTGGCACCTGAAAAAAGCAACAAGTTGCGTGACCGAAATATTGTCCCAGAGCGACACAAACATCCAGCAGTAGACCTGATTAATGCACATGTTATTTTCTTTCTTGCTCTTAGTTTTAACAGAACATCTGTAGACTGTTACTTAAAAACATATGTAGCATATGACCATCTGAATATTTATTTGAGTACTGTGTAAGAATTTAAAGTAAAATGGTCAAGAGCTTTTTGAGTTTTTGTAGACAGTTTAGTTTGTTGCTGCAAACCATCAACTTGCAGCGTTGCATAATGTTACAAAATATCTTAATGGAGAGCAACTGGCAGAGTACTGTGTCATTGTGATGTTGTAGTTACTGTTACTTTATTAATTACTTACATTCTTTTCTGTTTGGGAAACAAAACATACCTTCAAATGCTCCTTATGTATAGCTGCAAGCAGTGGTGTACAGCCGTTGTCATCCTTGAAATTCACATCTGCACCAGCAGCAATCAAATGAGTGACTATCTATTGTATCAGAAACAAGAAGAGTTAATCATTCACATTAATTAGGAATTAGACAAAGACTCAAATTTTACTTAACAAAGAAACGAAATGAAAAGAACACATCTTGGCCCCAGGTTTCCATTATATTTGGTAATGTTCGACACATGGAAAAATTTCAGTGAAAATGATAACAAAACACATTAGTAGCAGCAGTAGTATTCCATGGAATAGTACATACAAATAATAAGAGGAAGGAATGTAAGAGGGATTTCTTTTTCTCTCAATGAAACTTCTTCTTGCTGCCGCTGATATCTCTGATACATACATTTTCCAAGTGCTACTGAAATCTTCATTCTCCTCTTTTTTTTTGAAAAACGTTCTCTTTCACCTGCATTACTAATCCACCTCATCCAATTTTCAGGCCTGGAGTCATTTTGTGACCTGACAATTTAGTTAAAATACAGCCCACTATTCAAATGGAAAATCTGTGTTTTCTTGAATCCAGTCTGAAAATTTTCAGGTTCATTTAAATTCTTCTAACACATTTCCAAGAAGCATGGGAAACTGATCCGTTGATATAGCTGGGATTTCTCTTCCCAGATTGCTTGCAGTTATTCAGTATTTCTCTCCACTCATGTTGAGAGGTCTGACATGGGTGCACTGAGAGCTTGTGTAAGGCAAGATGAATTTTCTGGCAAACAGACAAAAAGAATGGCATTTCCTTCACATTCAGATCTATATATTATGACTAAATGTTGCCTATTAGAACCATTTTACTGCTCAGATTTCTAAGAATTGGTAGAGGATAAAATGAGAATCCACCTTCATATGCTGCTGAATAAAGCCACCCATATCTTGTCCTATTGTACCACATTCCATGAGTCTCATTTTCAGTCTAGTTGGGCCACAGATATACACCTTATAAATGACAAATACAGTAACTGACAAAACTGCTGCATTTCCACAGAACATGACATTAACACTGGATTTAGTGAAATTAATTATTCATTCAAGATGTTTATAACTTTAATGAAAAATAACTTTCTTCTTCCCTGGATCGTCACTCATATTTGTCTCATTGTAACTGTATATATTCTCATGAGGGACATCAGCCAATACAATGCTTAGTTGTCTATGTATCCTGTGGTAATCTTTTTGCGAACAGCTGTTTTAGGACTTCTATAATTTCAGCAAATATTATTAATAGCTGCGGATACTTTTGCACAGGTTATTTCACCCCGTCTCATCCAGAAAGATTGTCTTTAATAGTAGATAATGTTTTGCCACATCTTCCTAAACAGACTTTGTTATGCAGCTGAAATCATCTACATCTACATCTACATCTACATCCATACTCTACAAGCCACCTGACGGTGTGTGGCGGAGCGTACCCTGAGTACCTCTATCGGTTCTCCCTTCTACTCCAGTCTCGTATTGTTCGTGGAAAGAAGGATTGTCGGTATGCCTCAGTGTGGGCTCTAATCTCTCTGATTTTATCCTCATGGTCTCTTCGCAAGATATACGTAGGAGGGAGCAATATACTGCTTGACTCTTCGGTGAAGGTATGTTCTCAAAAACTTTAACAAAAGCCCGTACTGAGCTACTGAAAATCTCTCCTGCAGATTCTTCCACTGGAGTTTATCTATCATCTCCGTAGCGCTTTCGCGATTACTAAATGATCCTGTAACGAAGTGCACTGCTCTCCATTGGATCTTCTCTATCTCTTCTATCAACCCTTATTATACACTCCTGGAAATTGAAATAAGAACACCGTGAATTCATTGTCCCAGGAAGGGGAAACTTTATTGACACATTCCTGGGGTCAGATACATCACATGATCACACTGACAGAACCACAGGCACATAGACACAGGCAACAGAGCATGCACAATGTCGGCACTAGTACAGTGTATATCCACCTTTCGCAGCAATGCAGGCTGCTATTCTCCCATGGAGACGATCGTAGAGATGCTGGATGTAGTCCTGTGGAACGGCTTGCCATGCCATTTCCACGTGGCGCCTCAGTTGGAGCAGCGTTCGTTCTGGACGTGCAGACCGCGTGAGACGACACTTCATCCAGTCCCAAACATGCTCAATGGGGGACAGATCCGGAGATCGTGCTGGCCAGGGTAGTTGACTTACACCTTCTAGAGCACATTGGGTGGCACGGGATACATGCGGACGTGCATTGTCCTGTTGGAACAGCAAGTTCCCTTGCCGGTCTAGGAATGGTAGAACGATGGGTTCGATGACGGTTTGGATGTACCGTGCACTATTCAGTGTCCCCTCGACGATCACCAGATGTGTACGGCCAGTGTAGGAGATCGCTCCCCACACCATGATGCCGGGTGTTGGCCCTGTGTGCCTCGGTCGTATGCAGTCCTGATTGTGGCGCTCACCTGCATGGTGCCAAACACGCATACGACCATCATTGGCACCAAGGCAGAAGCGACTCTCATCGCTGAAGACGACACATCTCCATTCGTCCCTCCATTCACGCCTGTCGCGACACTACTGGAAGCGGGCTGCACGATGTTGGGGCGTGAGCGGAAGACGGCCTAACGGTGTGCAGGACCGTAGCCCAGCTTCATGGAGACGGTTGCGAATGGTCCTCGCCGATACCCCAGGAGCAACAGTGTCCCTAATTTGCTGGGAAGTGGCGGTGCGGTCCTCTATGGCACTGCGTAGGATCCTACGGTCTTGGCGTGCATCCGTGCGTCGCTGCGGTCCGGTCCCAGGTCGACGGGCACGTGCACCTTCCGCCGACCACTGGCGACAACATCCATGTACTGTGGAGACCTCACGCCCCACGTGTTGAGCAATTCGGCGGTACGTCCACCCGGCCTCCCGCATGCCCACTATATGCCCTCGCTCAAAGTCCGTGAACTGCACATACGGTTCACGTCCACACTGTCGCGGCATGCTACCAGTGTTAAAGATTGCGATGGAGCTCCGTATGCCACGGCAAACTGGCTGACACTGACGGCGGCGGTGCACAAATGCTGCGCAGCCAACGCCATTCGGTGGCCAACACCGCGGTTCCTGGTGTGTCCGCTGTGCCGTGCGTGTGATCATTGCTTGTACAGCCCTCTCGCAGTGTCCAGAGCAAGTATGGTGGGTCTGACACACCAGTGTCAATGTGTTCTTTTTTTCATTTCCAGGAGTGTATATTCAATTCATCTGTGAAAATTTTTGGGTGGCCTTGTTCCTTATTAAATTGCTTCTTCTGCTTTCTGTTAACTGCAGAATGTCTTATCCTAAAACTAAATTATACTATGGCTTATGCATGCCTTTGCAAAATTTCAATCAAGTGAATTGGCTGTAACCTCTGCTGAGGTCGATCTTCAGAGTAATATGCAAATCTGCAACCACCAAGGATTGTTTTGCAATTCCTTGTCATCATGTAATGTTCTATAAATAATGAGTTTGCAAATTTATTTCAAATTGGTTTGAAAAATGAATGTTTTAAAGGACTTTCAATGAACTGTTACATCTCAGTGGGGGGTAGTGGAAAAAGAGAGAAATAAAAAGGCTTTGGTTGGATTGATTGAATAGAGAGTTGTGTAGTGCTGGAACAGAAACAGGGAAGTGGCTAGATAGGTAAGACAACAACTACTGAGGGTTACAGGAATACACGATATCTTGCAGGGAGGGTTCCCACCTGTGCAACTAAGAAAAGTTGGTGTTCATGGGAAGGATGCAGGTGGCACAGGCTATGAAGAAGTCATTAAAATAAAGAACACTGTTTTGGAGACATGCTGAGCAACAGGATTTTCCAGCTGTTTTTCTGGCACAGTGTGTCAGTGGCCACTCATGCAGATATACAGCTTATTGATTGTCATGCCACATGTATAATTCAGCACAATGGCTGCAGTTTAGCTTGTAGGACATTGCTGGTGTTTGCTAGGTTTGATATGGACAGAGGTACTGATGTAGCAATCTTTGACGTGGAGATCAACATTGAGGAAAGTGACTTGTTGGGTTGAGTAGGAACAGGTGGAGAAAATGGGGGAGAAGGTGCTGCGTTTCTGGAGGAATGTGGGTAGGGTGTCCTCAACCGTGATCCAAATCACAAAAATGTCACCAATGAATCTGAACAAGGTGAGGGGTTTGGGATTCTGGGTGGTTAGGAAGGATTCTGTCATATGTTGACAACATAATGACTTGTTCATTGTTAAGCTTAAAGTTATATGAAGCCATCAAGGGCACTCTGAGGTAAGAAATCAGAGACACAATGCAGAGAGGAGGCAAAAGTGGTTGCGTTTAGCTTACTGTAGATAAATAGTAACACTAGAGCCATGCACATTGCAGACGCTCTGGGCAGCTCTCCCAGGGGAGAACTTTCACTTTAGAGAACTCCATCCACTGCCTAGATGCTGTTGTAAGGCTTCACTGTAGAAGGTGGCCATGAAGAAACAATTCTTATCAGAGGCAGCAAGCTTGTTACTTGCTCCTGAGAACTGCAGCGTCAGTGGCTTTACACAGATTAGAGTGCTACCACAGAACTCTACCCATAGAAGGATGGAGTGTGGGGCCAAGTGACATTAAACAATGTTGTTGCTAGCCATAATAGGAGCGGCAGTGATGTTTGGCTTTCAGCTGAATGTTGTTGATACCAAACTTGGAGTTTGTTGATGTAAAATCCAGAAGCATCCCTACCTACCAAATAGGAGTAGGGGAGGAATCTAATTATGGTTGGTCAGAATGACTTATCTGATTGTTTGAAGCTTGTTAAGTGCCATTGGAGTGGTGGATTGACTATAGAGTGGTAGAAATGGTGCACCACCATGATTCTTTAAAATCCCATGTTTTTGTATTCAGCAGTTGTTCACAGTCAGATTGCTGGGGCGCTGACTCCACATCACTCATGGCCAGCCTCGGTAAGCTCTGACATGTCTATTTTCCTCACTTGGAGTGGTACTCTCAATTTTTAATTAGTTGCTGTTAGTGTTTACTGTTTCAGTTAGCACCCACCCCCATGGCTTCAGACACTGTCTTCTGCTGTGTTCTGGGAATGTAGGATATATTGCAATACCCTGTGTTCCCATAACCCTCCTGACCTCAGCCTCCATAGTCACTGCAATTCACCCGCCTATTCTCTTCTCTGTTCCCACACCAGCACTACACAGACTCGTAGTCTTATTTCTCTCCGTTTCTGCACCCCCACCCCCAATCTCCTCCTCATCCAGCTGTATGGTCCCACAAGCAGCACTTTACTGTCTCCCACCACTTCCCTACTATTCCTCCATCCCCACCCCCACTTTCCCCTTACCCTCAGCACCTAAACTGCTTCTCCCATCGTGTGCTGTTGCTCACAGTCTGGCCTCAAAAGCAAGAGACATTGGGTAGGTGTGTGCTAGTTGTGTTTGTATGATTGAACTTGCATATGTTGCCTAGTTCAAAAGAAGACCTTTTGGCCAAAAGCTTACTTGTTTACCAGTCTGGAATGTAACAGTACTGCAAAAACGAAAGTTGCTACTCACCATAAAGCACGGATGCTGAGTAACAATAAGCACAACAAAAAACTGTCATAAATATAGTTTTCATCCAGTAAGGTCTTCCTCAAAATTAAATGACAAACACACAATTAGCAGTCTCTTTGTTTTGCCTGTCTGCGAATCAACATCTCTACTATATAGGCAATAGCAATCTAATCTTTTCATAATATTTTTCACATCTATATTTTTACCTAGGATATTATTTTCATGACATTCATGTACACATTAACCCAAAATGTATATATACATTATTTTGACTCAAAAGATACCATTTCAAATCATTAAGAATATTTTGGTTACAATGGAAATTATCTTTATAGTTATTATTATTATTATTATTATTATTACTATTATTTTTAGTAGTTGTTGTTGTTTCAGTAGAAGCAGTAGTATTGGTATGGGTAATAACTGAAAATGGTAAATTAAAAATGAGTTGTACAAAAATCTTTTATGAAAAAAGTTAATGTTGAAACCACTGGAATAGTATTATAAAATAACATCTGTAACATAATCCACCTGGCAGGATAAAGCCTGAGAAGAAAAATATTGGAAGTGTTAATAAAATGTTGAATGTCAAGTTAAGACCTGTATCATTTCTGTTATTGGCATACACACATATTTACAAAACATGGAACCAATTTTTCAAGCAGAAATATCACCCCTTCAGACAAAAAACGCTGCCAATAATAACATCAAGATGTAATGGACAACAGACAGAAAAGAAGTAGAAAATCACTTAATTCATGGTTATTTTAACCTTTTCCTCTTAATGGCTGTCAAAATGAGACAAAATATGAGGTGCTATCCAAAATTTGCGCGACTGGTGTTGTCATCTGTTGAAAACCTTACCTTTGGATTGATGGTCACCATCACCCTCAAAGTAGTTCCCATCCACATGTACACACCAGTCCCAGTGCTTCTGCCACAGGTCAAACGTTTTCTGGATGTCCTGTTCTTTGAGGGTGTTTATCGCCACCAGTGATGCTTCTCGAATCCTCTCTAGAGTGTCGAACTGACAGCCTTTCAACTTAAGTTTCAGCTTTGGGAATAGCGTGAAGTCAGAAGATGCCAAATATGGCAAGTATAGTGGGTGCGGTACAACCACCATGTTGTTTCTTGCCAAAAAGGTCCAGGTGAGAAGGACATGTGACAGGACATATTGTCGTGATGCAGCAGCCAGTTTCCTTGATGACAAAGTTTGGACCGTCGTCACCAACGATTTTCACAGATCCATCGCAAAACATCATAGTAGTACATGAAATTCAATGTTTGGTTGTGTGGGATTAATTCTTTGTGCACAATTTGCTTAGTAGCAAAGAAAATGATGATCATGCTCTTCACTTTGCTCTTCACCTGTCTCGCTTTTTTGGGTCTTGGAGAGCCCAGGCTCTTCCACTAGGACAGCAGGACAGCTCATGCTCTGTCCCCCAAACACTTGTTGAATCATTGCAAGGGTCTCCGTAGCGCTTTTTCTCAGATTCGCACAGAATGCTGTTCTGTTCATGGATCTATCGTAAAATCGCCACACCCCAGATATTACGGAAATCACTGTGGATACACAACACGTCCTCCCAGCTGAATGCCACTCTGCACACTGACTCATCAGATATGCTGCTCTCACCACCTAGTGTTGCAAAGATCTGCGACTCCTACTTTCCAGATGGCAGCACCAATCCTGAAAATTATGGATTCCACCTTGCATGCAAAAAAAAAAAAAAAAAAAAAAAAAAAAAAAAAAAAAAAAAAAAAAAAAAAACCCATAGACAATGGCTTTGAGGTTTGTTATCTAAAATGTCTTGACTAAATCATAATTTTTGACTTGATACAATAAATGGTAGATTAGAATAGTGGGTGTCTGCTTTGATAAAAGAAACAATAATATGTTCTAATTAAATGAAATGTTACAGGAATAATAACAGAAAATCATGTCTGAAGGAATTCTTGTGTACTGAAAACTTTACAGAATTAACAGTGGACTACAAACTTAACACTGATGGCAGCAACAACAAACTAGGACATGTGAATTGGTATTGAGACAAGCATTATAAAATTTTTAATATTGCAGCGTTTGTATTTATTGTTCTCTAATTTTTTTTCATGTGTAAAGAGTGAACAACCATGACAAAAAATGAACCAAAATCAGAAGCAGAGGTAAAGGAAGTTGAATATATTTTGACATGGAAGAAGTACACACAATCGTCAAACATTAAAGGAAGTGAAAGACTTATAAAAATGGACGAACTAATTTGTTTGCAAGAATAAATCAATTACTTATCACATCCACTTGCCCTGCCTGGAATGAATCCAACTCGTGTATTAACAATGGGGGCCAGTGTACTGTCCAACCTTAATGTGACTGACTCTAGATGCGGACAGATGTGGTACATGAATTTCATCCTGGAGAGGGGGGAGGGGGGGGGGGGCTGAATAATCTACAATGGAAAATGGAGAATGTTTTTCAAAAGTATTTAAGAAGTCAATGATGTATTGAATAATTAGTCAAAATTAAAGCAAGAAGCAGCAGATTTGTAGAATATGATGCAAAACCCAGAAAATCAGAAACTAATGTTGGAGTTGAATTAACTAATTTTAATAAGGTAAATGACAGTACTGAGCAATAAGAATGAAAAATTAACAGTACACAGCAACTGACAAAAATGAAAAATTAATGGCAGACAACAACTGAGATAAAGTTTGTATTGACAATGTCCACGTCAAGATAAAAAAATTACACAAAAATGTGAAATCCAGGATGGAATGTAACAATACCAGAGAAGGAAAGTTGCTACTCACCATATAGTGGAGATGATGAGTCACGATAGGCACAATAAAAAGATTCGCACACTCATAGCTTTCGGCCATTAAGCCTTTGTCAGCAGTAGACACATGCACATACACACTCATGCGATCGCAACTCGCACACACGTCTGCAGTCTCAGAGAGCTGAAACTACACTACAGTGTAGTCCTTCTCTAATACTGAGTTGAGTTATTTCAAGTACTGATTATGTAGAATTTGATGATTCTGTGATTGAAGTAGATGTTGCTGATGAAGAGATAAGCTGTTTTCTCGTTTTAAGACATGAATTTGTGTCTGAGGAAAATGGAAATAAGGTATTTGGTTTGTCAGCAACATGAGAGTTTTCAAGAATGGGAGCAGAAATTTATCCAAAATCTACCATTTGTAAGGAATCAGTATGGCAAAGATGATCTAAATTCTGCAAATAATTGCAACTTGTATATGGAGAGAAGAATGTGATTACATTTACTAAAGTTTGAAATTAACTGGAAAGGCTTTTGTGGTAATGTAGTAAATTATATTGATTTCTTTGAAATGTTTCATTCCAACAAGAAAATTTGCTATTTTTACATGCCAGTAACATTAAGGGAAAGGTTTATTAACAAAAAAAGTTGTTGAAAAGCAACCTTGGTTTCATTCAACAGTGGAATTAAAGGAGAGAGTGACTGCAGAATGTAAAAACAACATTGTGTATGGAACTGGAGCTGAAAAGGAAAATGTACCACAGGATATATTAGTTATCAGGATTAAAAAATCACCACATAGGTTAATGTAAGGAGAGTTGTAAAACTTTTTCACCATTTTATTGTTATAAATGAAGCTCTGGCCTTGCTGTGTCGTGCTTTATGTATTGGTTTAACTTAAATTCATGAATATTCTAATTTTTTACTCTTATTTGCTGTCAAGGTATCACACAATATGTAGCAAACAAAAATGACAGAAGATATTTGTGAATTTTTCTATCTAAAATAATTTCACTAAATCATAATTTTCGACCTAGTAGGACAAAAAGGGGGGGGGGGGGGGGGAGAGAGAGTGAGAGAGAGAGAGAGAGAGAGAGAGAGAGAGGCTGGTTAGAACAAAAACAACAAATTGTCAATTGGGTTCAATTACAGGCACACATAACCCCAGCTAAAGATACTCATTTAATAATGATAGACAGCTCCAATACACAAAAATGAATTATGGAAGTTGACACACTCATCCATCCTTTTTTTATCCTACATCAATGACCAATGGGAGATATAACTAATTAAATTACTTTTTTTGCTTACCTAACATGATAATGAGCAACCATTCATTTATTGCTATAAATAAAAAAGAATTACTTTACCTTCTCTGACTCAAGAGATTTGAACAGTGGGGAATTGCCAGAAAATTCTGCATCAACCCAACCTTCTCCTCTATATGACAATACACTGCTTTCCTGTGAAGAAATTACACTATTAACATTTAATACTAACCTCAACAAAATTAATTATGAGGTATAAGTGTCTGAGCATACCAAACATCGAGCTGTGTGCCCTTGTAATGTTGACTTCTCAGCTTCCCCTCTTTCTTTGCTATTGACATCTGCTCCAGCAGCAATCAATCTTGTGACTAACTATGAAAAGGAGGGAACATAAAGTATACATTAATGAAATATCTTAACACATGACTTAGAAATATATTTTACACCTGATTTTCCTTTTTAGTTTTTGTGTAAAATACTGTATAAACAACAAAAATTAAAACTGAAAGAATTCTAAGTGTAAAGTTAGATACATAGTACACGATGAACAAAGTAATGGGATCACATGCATTATAAAAAAATGACACACTTGACAATCTGTGTTAACATATGTTTCCCCTTGCATGTCAATGTTAAGTTACCAAATACAAGAAACAAAATACTGTCAATGGTTTGCATTAAACACTAGTCACACGTTGACAGCTGTATCTGTTTTATGAAAATTTTGTAGTTTGTAGAACAAACCACACATTTATTTTAAAATACTAAATTTATCCCTCCTCTCATTTTTCACAATCATTGTCTGATCACCTTATCAATAATGCAACTAAAGCACATACAGAACAGTCCATCTTGCTGCCTGGTTCCAGTTCTGATCTTGAAGGGCTGTGACACTGTTCCTCTGAAATTGGCCTCATGTTGATTACAGTTTGCTTGATCAGCTCACTAGACTTTTGTTACATTTCATCTTGTTTCAGAAATCTGTGGATCATGTTATTTCACACCATTGCCCAGAACCCTTTTATTCTCACATACTGCAACCATCTTCGTTCCTTTCTCCACAAAATTTTTGTCTCAGATCTGATTTTGTCTTGGAAACCTGTGGCAACCTTTATTTCTTTGTCTCTTGTATTTCCTCACAACATTACGACATTTGTTCAGTTTTTGGCTCAACAGATGAATGTTTGGCTTGGATTAAGTGTCATGTATGTGCAGTATTTGCTGGATTAATGTAAGTGTGAGATTTTCTTAACAGAAACAATAGTTCTAAATATGAATGCAGGAAGCAAGCATGGGTACATGTAATTATTTCAAAATTAATTAACAGTCATTAGAGGTAGTACTCTTTCCTTAATTTTTATAGTCCATTAAAAAAATTGAGTACATAAAAGTGTTTGGTGCCCTGATAACAAGAAGTTAAAAAATAGAATTGAGACATTGGTAAGTTGATCAAAGCACTTATTTCAGCCATGTTTGACACTAATAATGACCTGCCTCTGCCCTAACTTCCAGACAAAAGTTGCACAATTTCTTGCAAATGTTCTTAACCTGCCATATTATGAGATAATCTCCCAGACCAGAGCATTTAAATCCAGTAATGTATCTCAACAATATGAATATCACATATAACAGTAAACAGAAGACTTGAGAGAGGACTTTACATTTACCTGGAATTTTCTATATTTGTGTCCATATTCAACAAATCACTGTTATTGTATGGAGTGTGAGAAGAGTGCTTAAATGCCGCCGCATGCACGATAACCAGTGTCATCTTGTCTTCATTGTCTCTATTGGAGTGGTTTGTTTCATATCTTTGGTTTCATGGGTTACTTGCCACCTATCCTTAAGGGTTTGTCAAATGCAGGTTTTCCAGAATTTATGTGACACACTCCTGTCAACATTTGTGCAGCAACTGCCAGTAGATTTATTTATTAATTTCCCTCACAGTAAATAACCTTACTCATTTCTTATTAACTTTGAAATGCATTACCCCAGTAAAAGACGTTAATATAATATTCATGAAGATTTCCCATGTCTTCCTATTACACAACCTAGATTCCATTATTCTAGTGACAAAGGAAATTAAAAAGTTGCCCACAGAAACAGACATAAGATAGGGACATTAATACATTATACATTAAATCAAAAGCCTATCTCATTATACACAATAATTATTAGGACTTTAGGATTCCAGGTTCAGAGGCTCCTATTACCTACTACTGCAGCAACAAACATATTCTTCCAGAAGCATTAATTATCATCAGAGCACTGTTCATCAAATTCTTGTGATTTTCAGTATTTTCCCTGGCCTTTTTGTGTTAGAGTTCATGCCTTTGAAAGGGAGACCTACTGAACTATTCAAGATATAGCTTGTTCAATATGAGAGATAAACCTTTGTTATCATTACAGGAAATGTCTATTCTTGTCCATTCTCATAAAGAACCCACACCACTGCAGTTTGTGTTCCTTTATTAAACTAATAAGAGGGCCTTCGATGATGGGTACGTTCTTATTCACCTCATTAATGATTTTGTTGTTCTTAGTAGTTTGGTTCATACTTTTTTGCAATTCTCATTTCCGTCACTTGAACTCAATAAAGTCTTTCTCCATAGTTTACATGTCTCTAAACCATAATGGCAATTGGCACAAAGTAGTGAGGTATATGATTGTTTTTGTTTTTGTGGTTTTTCATGGTCACATAGAATGTTTTCTGATTTTAATGTAAAAACTGGATGCTTTCTGTATCCAGCTGATTAACAGTGTTGTCTTTTGAAGTTGTGCTGCTGAGATATTTGAAATGGGAAACTGATTCTAATTTCACTCTCTCCAAATATAATTTTGACAATAACAGAATTTCCTGTATGGAGCAAAACGTAACATGAGGGAAAGGCAACCCCTCACCTGTTGCAGATTGATGCAAAGAGCACAGTAACACATAACAGAAAATAGCATTCACATTGTCTTTTGAGAAGTAGCTCTTTCTCTAGAAACAGTACACAAATTCACACACACTAGCACACAGACACCCAAATGCATTCTCCCAAGGCCAGGGCAAGACTAATTATTGATACTCAACTATTGAAAGCAGTTGCCTGAGCTGGTGGAGGTGGAGACAGGGTAAGATAAGATGCAAGGAGGGGGTAGAGGGAAAGAGTCAAATATTTAAACAGATGACATTGTGCCTGCACAACAAAGTGAAAAGAGTATACAGAATATAACAAAAACAGATGTAGAAAGAGGGAGATGGACTGAGGGGGGGGGGGGGGGTGTAAAGGGGGAATGGGGACAACAAGAGCATGTTGAAGACAAAGAGGGAGAAAGGGAAGTGAGAGAGAAGGGTAGGAAGTAGAAAGACAAGAGAGTGGGGGAAGAAGAGTGCCCACATGGTGTTGGGGTGGAGAGGAAATGTTGTAGGTGAACTCATTCCAGGATCTGGGTGGAGAAGGAATGGTATGGACAGAAGAGAGAAACGAAAAGGCAACGTACAGGTTAGTGAAGGTATAGGTCAGGAGGATAGAGATAGCATAGGAGGTGTTGGAGAGACAATTCCCATTTGCACAGTTCTGGGAAACTTGTGCTGGAAGGGGCTATCCAGATGGCCTGTGTAGTGAAGAAGTGTACAAGAAATAAATATCATGGAGGCACCTCCCTTATTTTATATTCTTTGATAAGTTATAAAGTATGATAAAGTTTTAATTATTTAACTGAAAAGAGTGTATTCTAGAGTTGCCCTACAGATTTAAGTGATCTGATGACAGTGATTGTATCAATCTATAAAATTTCTGGAGTGTTGTAACAGAGGTGTTCTTAGCTAAATTTTAATATTTCCTAGGAAAAACTTCATAAATGAAGAAAGAAACAGTTTGTAATCACAACAGACATCAATCTAAGTGTTTTAGTTGAAAACAGTTAATCCATGAAACAACACGACCTAACTCAGAAATTAGGTTTCACATTAAATTTTTGTGAAGGTGCTAGAGAACAGTAGGTTAGTTACCTGCATTGACAATATTATTGCAATCTATAAATTTTAAAATCCTATAAGTACTGTGTAGACCTACATACTCCATATAATTCAATTTCGTTTGTTGAGCTGCCACAAGCAGATACATTAAAGCCTCCAGAAAATGTATATAAAAAAGAATTTAAGCAAAACAATATGGATTTTTTCTGCAGTAAAATAAGTGTTGTAAGCTGGCCTGTAAAACACTGCAGTTCAAACACCAGAAACTTTGACAAGTACTTAAATTGTTTCTTAAATGCATTCAATGGATTTTTTCTCCCAGGAATTGGTAAAAGAAAGTAAGTGGTTAACATAAGTGAATTAAACCAGGAATAAAAGAGACAGCTCCAAACGAGTTAAAATTAAACAGTAATGCAGATTCTGTAATAAAGTCATATGTTCATGCTATAATGCTGAATCCACAAAAATTGTACCAGCAACTAAAAAAACTCATAAATATTCATCCTCAAACACTGTAGTGTTTGCTACAGGCATTCTGGCCCACTCTATTTATGTATGTGATGTCACACTATAATGGAACTGATCAGTGCTGCTATTTCTCTCTCCCTTGTATCATAAAATATGATACTCACCTTGAATTTATGACACAGTCCAAGGTATAACCTGTATAAGAATAATGCAAGACTCATTTTCAATTTAATTTTAAATCATAATTATAATTTAAAATTATTGTCATTTTTCTTATTTTTATGTTTATTCTGAAAAAAAAGTTGACAAGAAGCAGTTAATTGTATGAGACTCTTAGGTTGTAGAAGACTGAACTGCATCTTCATGTATTTTTTTGTTGTTGATTTGTATGTAACAAGTAGTATGGAGTCTGTAAGTAATGTAGGAGTCAGTTGTTTTATGCATTATGGTGTGAGCTGCTGGGCTGTAAATTCGATTGGTTTTGTCTGAAACAAATATGGTTACTGTTTATCTCCTGTGGAAGTTTAGTTAGTGGAAAATGAAGAAAATAAAAGAGCTGATGAAAAACAAGTGGAAGCAGTGTGCAAATTATATTATTGAAAATAATCACATCCAGATCATATGAACATCATTTTTTTACTGTGAAACACAAGGCATTATGAGAAAGATTTTCATTAAGGAACATCAAGAAACAGATATTGATTTCTTATCCTTCATGTCATAATTAGTTGCACATACATACATGTGTAAGCTAAAAAAGTTCACATGTCTTGAACATAGTTTCTTGTCAGTAGTTTATGTGGTGTAAGAGAGGAGGGTGTCTCAGCATTTCCCAAGTTATTGGCCTAATTGACCTACACATGGTGGAACTTGCCCTGCCCCATTTCTCCCTCCCACTTTTAGCTACCCTTGCTGCATGCCCACTCTATCCCCCTCACACCTTCTCAAGTCATTCACAGCATTCCATTAAAATGAAGCAGTCAGTCACTGCTTAGTACTTTACAGAATGAAAAATCCAGTCATAATGCATCCATCTCGATCTTGCTCAAAAGTATCTGCATGCTCTGAATTACGTGCACCATGTTAAAAAAATTACATTTCATCTGAGCTGCATAAATTGGTGACTTGTCAGATTTCTTTCTTCTTTCTTCTTTCTTCTTCTTCTTCTTCTTCTTCTTCTTCTTTTTCTTCCTCTTTTTTATCTATGTCCAACAGAAGTTATCCAAATAATTACACAAATGATATAACTTGCAGTATTTTTGGCTGTGCTTAGTAGTACCAAAACACTCTGAAATATATATTTTACTTTATTTTTCTGTGCCATGTTAAACATAAAACTATGTAAATGGTGTCACTTGCAGTATTTCAAAGTACTTTACAGGATGCTTGAGAGTATCCAAATGCTCTGAACTTTTTGCTGCAAGAGGAAGTCAAAATGTAAAGGGACTGTTTAGAAAAGGAATTTTATTCTAATGATGGAAAACTGAAACATAAATTATTTTTCTACATAATCTCCCTGTACTTCAACAAAATTTTTCAGCCTTCCACAAGTTTTTCAATTCCATTGGAGAAAAAGTTTTTTAGTTGCACCTGTAATCAATTTAGCACTGCATCAATGGCTTCCGCATTAGCTGCGAATTTTCATCCCCTGAGTGCTTCCTTGAGTGGTCTAAACATATGTAAATTGCTTGTGACCAGGTCTGGACTTTATGGCATTTGTTCCAGCAAACAAATTCCAACTCCTTTATTCTTTTGGCCGTCTGTCCTACAGAATATGGCCAAATATTATCTTGCTGCAGGATGACATTTTTCCACAGTTTTCTGCAGTGTTTGGATCTGACTGCAGGTTTTGGGTTTAGTTCACAACATATCACAATAGTTCTCACTGATCACCGTTTTGTCTCTTGGCGTGAAATGAACAGCTACCACACCTTCCATGTCCCAAAACAGTGTTGGCATTAACTCACCAGCTGATGGTTGATGTTTAAATTTGTTAACTTCTGGTATTCTTGATGATGCACCAACATTTCATCTACAGTTACGATATTCGGTAAAAATCCAGCTCTCTAGTACTGATGAAGGCCCAAATGTTTACAAGAGATGTCCATCCTTTTTGCCTTATACAGCACTGACAATTCTTTTGGTACCCATGTTGCACATATTTTCTGAAGATTTAGACTGTCGTGTAAGATGGAATAAGCTGAACCATGACTGATAGGTAAAGTCTTGGGGTTTTTGTCAACTAAGGTTCTTCAGTTTTCCATCACCATACTGTCAATGACTTAGAAATTGTCCTCGGTTGTTGACATTGATGGTCTACCTGATCTTTCCTCATCACAAAGAGAAGTTCTTTCTGCTTTGAAGTGCTCTATCCATTTGTAGATCATAATCTCCACAGGTTTAATACCTTCTGCAAACAAAACGCAAATCACTGCCCTCATTTCCTATTCAGCACAGATCGACAATGGAGCTGTCTGCTACAATACAGAGACTAACACAGGAATAACAGTTTCACATCAGACAGAATTGTTGCAGAACACAATACTCAGCCCTGGATAGTAGCAGTGTTACCAAGCCCTGCAACAAGAAACTGCAAATGTCCCATTACTTTTCGACTTCCCTTCATATATGTGGGCTTTTCAAAAAGCATCAGACATTATTTTTTATTATTGAAATCAGAAGTCACATCAGGATGTACATGCTCTTGATGTTTGAAGGCATATGTTATACACATACCTGAGGTTTTTTTCCTTTTTTTTCATGAATGCAGAAACAAATAGCCACTGAATTATTTTATTTCCTCAATCTACGTAAAATGGAAATTATCACTGTAACATGGTTAACGGTCATATCATATGGGTCATATAGTACTGCCATAAACATGTTAAATCATTTGAAATGTAAATTCAGATTTTTAATCTTTCAACAATGCAGAAGACAGGTGTTGTGTGATGAAACACACATAATACATTATGATATTTCTGTTACATTTCTATTTCCTTATAAGCAGATGTAATGCCCATTAGATCTATACGGTCTTTGAAAATGAAGCTATAGTTCCAAAACATGTTGGACAGTAATTATAAAATAAATATATTGTAAAACTTGCAAATCAGTACTGTGCTACTGACTGGTACATGAACCCAGGGCCTTTGCCTTTTGTGGGCAAGTGCTCTATCGACTGAGCTACCTGAGCATAATTCATGTCCCATCCTCACAGCTTTACTTCACCACTACCTCATCTCCCATTTTCAAAATTTTATGTAAGTTGTCCTGAATAACTTGTGGGACCAGTATTCCTAGAAGAAAGTACACTGTGGAGAGATGGCTTAGCTGCGTCCTGGGGATTATTTCCAGATTAGAGTTTCACTCTGTACTGGTGTGTGCTGATATAAAATTTCCTGGTGGATTAAAAGTAAGTGCCAGGTAAAACTCGAACCTGGGACATTAGCCGTTTGCAGGAAAGGCCCCAGGTCCCAGACCCAGTCTGGCACACAATTTTAATCTGCCAAGAAGTTCCGTATCAGTGCACACTCTGCTGCAGAATCAAAATTCATTCTGGAAAATATTATTATTGAAGACACAATATTATTAATTAATACTGCCCTAACCTGCACAGACATCAGGTCATGATATAATTTCTGTTACTAATGTAAGAGTAATTTTGTCAGCACGCATCTACATCTATATTCTGCAAACCACCGTCAGGTACATGGCAGATGGTACATCACACTGTACCAGTTATTAGGGTTCCTTCCTGTTCCATTCACATATATAGCACAGAAAGATTGGTTGTTTGAATGCCTGTGTGTGTGTACAAAATATTCTAATCTTATTCTGATGACCCCCATGTATGCAATATGTAGGAAGTTGTAGTATATTCCTAGAGTAATCATTTAAAGCAAGTTCTTGAAACTTTGTCAACAGACTTTCTTGAGATCGCTTACATCTATCTTCAAAAGACTTCCACGTCACTTCCTTCAGTATCTCTGTGACACTCTCTCACAGATTAAACAAAGATGTGACCTTTTGTGCTGCCCTTCTCTGTGTACTTTCAGTATCTGCTGTTAGTTCGGTACGGGTCCCACACACTTGAAAAATATTCCAGAACCAGTCATATGAGTAATTTGTAAGCAATCTCCTTTGTAGAGTGACTACACTTCCCCAGTATTCTACCAGTACACCGAAGTCTACCACCTCTACCCACGACTGAACCTATGCGATCATTCCATTTCATATCCCTACAAAGTGTTTCACCCAGGTATTTGTATGAGTTATCCAACTCCGAAAGTGACTCACTGATACTATAGTCATAGAATACTATGTTTTCTCATTCTGTGAAGTACAGAATTTTACATTCCTGGACATTTAGAGGAAGTTGCCAATCTCTGCACCACATTAATATCTTATCAAGATCTGACTGAATATTTATACAGCTTCTTTCAGATAGCAAATCAGTATAGATAACTGCATCATCTGCAAAAAGCCTGATTAT
The DNA here is from genome assembly GCF_023897955.1 of Schistocerca gregaria. Taxonomy (NCBI): domain Eukaryota; kingdom Metazoa; phylum Arthropoda; class Insecta; order Orthoptera; family Acrididae; genus Schistocerca; species Schistocerca gregaria. The sequence continues at coordinate 1,057,683,608 of NC_064920.1, forward strand.
ACTATTAATATTGTCTGCAAAGTTTGAAGATAGCCAGAAGATTCTGCACTCAAATATTAAGGCAGTAAGTTTTTGACATCCTGCATTTCACCCAAAATTTTATGGAACAACATTATTTCACATATTTTACCTGGCACCAATGAGAATGTTAGCTTAGTCACACTGGATCACATCAGTGACATGTGGTACTAGAGCACAAGAAAAGTCCATACCTTACAGTCATGTATTACTGTAAAAGTAAACCCCTTTTTTCAAAATAAAGTAGACAAAAGTCTATAGGCGCAGATGATTCTTTCCCTGCCTATTGATCCAGGGTAATTTTTCCATAGTTCAACACCCTTTATCATATTAGATATGATTCCATTTAGTGAAGAGAGACAAATTTTAAAACTTCTAAAAGCTAAATATTCGAAGTAGTTCACCTAACTACCTGAAAAATACAACAATGAATAACTAATTACAAAACATTATTTATGCAAAAATCATACAATAAAAACACCAGGTACAAATATCAACAATGTAGGAGAATATAGTTCACTACTTACCATAAAGAAAACACTTCAAGTTGCAGACAGGCACAATTAAAAGACACTCTTTGTATCTTTTAATCTTTTCTGTCTGTGACTCGATGTGTCCTCCTTATGGAAAGCTCCAATCTATCTTTTCCTACATGGTTGTTATTTATGCAAAGATTTGGTTAATGTTGTTTTTCACCCACCTTTAGTTGGCATAGTACAGCTTTTATCTTCATCATCAATATATTTACGTTGACTGTGTTTTGAAAGTTTTAGTTTCCTATGTCCTGTACTTCCTTGTTTGAAAATTATGTACATATCATACACACTTTTATACACACTGATATTTGGACACAGTGCAGCCTTCACAATGTGTCAGACTTCACCAAAATGTAGCTAATCAGCCCTTCTCCAATTGTTCATGTTATATCAATTATTAAGCAGACACTGTTGGTCTAAATATAATTAATATGCATTTCTGACTCTTACTATGAACTAAACTTTATGATCTATAACACTTATTTCTATCAAATTACCTCATCTTGATGGTACCACACAGCCATGTGGAGAATTTGTGTAAGCTCATCCTTTCTGCAAGATGATAAAGTGACTCCACCCTCTATTAGTTCCTTCAATGCCTAAAAAATCATAAACATTAAAAAGGTATAAGTAAAGTATAAGTAAAATACTTGTCTTCTTCAATAATTCATTCACATATAATGTTCCATAAATTCCATAATGAATGACAGCCTGCAGGACTGTGGATACGGTCAGTTTATACATCAACAGGCAAAAGCTTACAGCCTTTATCAGAAAAAGAGAAATACACATCATTCATACACACAAGCAAGTACACCTCAATGACAGCTCCAGCAGCTAGGGCCAGAATGCAGTAAGTAGCAATCTGTCTTGTACATTCTTAAAATTTTGGTCTGCATCCTTACTACTCACAGAGGTCATAGAAAAATTCTTCCTACCTGTATTTAATTCAACATGTTTTCCAAGTCATGTTATCATAGCTTTCCATTGAGGTAGCTGCTGCATTTTATATTTGTTTCTGTTGTAAAAACAAGACAGTGACAAACATTCACAAGAGACTGCACAACTTTACATTGATGACGCTGTTGACTCCAGTACAATTAGTCATTGCACAAGCAGATTATTTGGTGAATATTCAAGACCTCGTGTATCAAAGCAGACCAAGCAATGCAAAGATTCCTGAGAATGTGTAACATACTCACAATATGATTTTGGCTGACAAATGCATAATAGTGACTGAACTGGCAATCTGAGTGAGACTAGGAGAAGCAGGACAAGATTTGAAGATGCTGTGAAGGCTGGTAAATAGTAACCCAAATGTGTTGCTCCTGACTTCTACCATGCCAGTATATAGGCCTTAGTTCCACGATGTTAAAAATATCAAAGACATAGAAAATAAATTGGATGCAGAAAAAACATTTTGCATTGCTTTTGGAGTGACCCTCACATGATGAGTGTGAACTGACAGTGTGTGAATTGACACACTGACAGTTAAGGAATTACGCTTAGAGTACTTTATACACTCCTGGAAATTGAGATAAGAACACCGTGAATTCATTGTCCCAGGAAGGGGAAACTTTATTGACACATTCCTGGGGTCAGATGCATCACATGATCACACTGACAGAACCACAGGCACATAGACACAGGCAACAGAGCATGCACAATGTCGGCACTAGTACCGTGTATATCCACCTTTCGCAGCAATGCAGGCTGCTATTCTCCCATGGAGACGATAGTAGAGATGCTGGATGTAGTCCTGTGGAACGGCTTGCCATGCCATTTCCACCTGGCACCTCAGTTGGACCAGCGTTCGTGCTGGACGTGCAGACCGCGTGAGACGACACTTCATCCAGTCCCAAACATGCTCAATGGGGGACAGATCCGAAGATCTTGCTGGCCAGGGTAGTTGACTTACACCTTCTAGAGCACATTGGGTGGCACGGGATACATGCGGACGTGCATTGTCCTGTTGGAACAGCAAGTTCCCTTGCCAGTCTAGGAATGGTAGAACGATGGGTTCGATGACGGTTTGGATATACCGTGAACTATTCAGTGTCCCCTCAACGATCACCAGAGGTGTACGGCCAGTGTAGGAGATCGCTCCCCACACTATGATGCCGGGTGTTGGCCCTGTGTGCCTCGGTCGTATGCAGTCCTGATTGTGGCGCTCACCTGCACGGCGCCAAACACGCATACGACCATCATTGGCACCAAGGCAGAATCGACTCTCATCGCTGAAGACGACATGTCTCCATTCGTCCCTCCATTCACGCCTGTCACGACACCACTGGAGGCGGCTGCACGATGTAGGGGCGTGAGCGGAAGACGGCCTAACGGTGCGTGGGACCGTAGCCCAGCTTCATGGAGACGGTTGCGAATGGTCCTCGCCGATACCCCAGGAGCAACAGTGTCCCTAATTTGCTGGTAAGTGGCGCGTGGTCCCCTACGGCACTGCATAGGATCCTACGGTCTTGGCGTGCATCCGTGTGTCGCTGCGGTCCGGTCCCAGGTCGACGGGCATGTGCACCTTCCACCGACCACTGGCGACAACATCGATGTACTGTGGAGACCTCATGCCCCACGTGTTGAGCAATTCGGCGGTATGTCCACCCGGCCTCCCGCATGCCCACTATACGCCCTCGCTCAAAGTCCGTCAACTGCACATACGGTTCACGTCCACGCTGTTGCGGCATGCTACCAGTGTTAAAGACTGCGATGGAGCTCCGTATGCCACGGCAAACTGGCTGACACTGACGGCGGCGGTGCACAAATGCTGTGCAGCTAGCGCCATTCGACGGCCAACACCGCGGTTCCTGGTGTGTCCGCTGTGCCGTGCGTGTGATCATTGCTTGTACAGCCCTCTCGCAGTGTCCGGAGCAAGTATGGTGGGTCTGACACACCGGTGTCAATGTGTTCTTTTTTCCATTTCCAGGAGTGTATGTTTATATGTATATTAGGACAAAAACAGTTACATTAAAAAAATCCAGTGCTACTCCTTTTAACCTATACAGTTGCTGCTATTCTCTGATATTAAAAAAATACTTTAAGTAACTTAACACAGAATGCTATTACATGTCTGTAAACTTGCAAAACCCATACAATACTAATATTAGAAGTAAGTAAAATTTACATAACTGAATCCAAATGTAATGTTAAATTGTACAAGGAGGGGCTTGTAATTTATGCTTTTACTCTGTTGTTCAATGTGTATGATTACATATCTATAATACTGTATGTTTGTAATTAAGTACAGTACATCTGTAATTATATATGTGTGTAATAACATATAAAAGGCAATGTCTATTCTGCTGTCAATGGAAAGTAAATGTACTGATTCTTCTACTACGTTGCTTTTCAGTTTTCAGTCTGACATATCTTGGCAAACTGTTATAGACTGCTGCAGCAGATTATAAAACTAAATTGTGAATCCAGTATAGGTATGCATAGTCTATATGGAATACTTGGACATATGTGTTGGCTTGCAAGTGTAACAATCTTTAGGTCCCTAGAGAGGCTCCTGCAAAATGTGGTCAGAGGATGCGTGGGACAGGTCTTGCATGAAGGTCATGCAAGTCCATACACCTATCCTCCCACCATCACCTACCCCAGTCCATTACAAGCATCATCCATCACATCAAAGGCAGGGTTACCTGTGAAACCTGTCATGTGACCTACAAGGAAGCAGCGACCACTGTACTGCATTCTACATGGACACTATGGCCTAAAAGCTGTCTGTCCGTGTGAGTGACCACTGGCAAATTGTGGCCAAGCACAGCTGGATCACTTAGTTGCTGAGCATGCTGCCCAACACAATGTTCATGAATTCAATGACTGCTTCACAGCCTGCACCATCTGGATCCTTCCTATCAACAGCAGCTTTTCTGAACTGCACAGGTGTGAACTCTCCCTGCAATATATCCTATGTTCTCATAAACCCCCTGGCCTCAACCTTCATTAGTCACTGTCCTTCACCTACCTATCCTGTTCCCTGCCCCCACTCCAGCACTACACAGCTTTCTATTCCACCATCACACTCACAGTCATTTTACTTCTCTTCTTCCTGCCCTCCCACACCACCCTGACTAAACTCCTGATCATACCTAGCTGCCCTACCCTCTCTCCACCACATCCCTGAATACTCCCACAACCAACACTTTACCATCTACCACTCCTAATCTGCTATTCCTCCCCTTCTCTACTCCAGCCTCCTCCTTACCTCCACCATCCAGATAGCTTTTCCCATCATATGCAGAGCAGTTGCCTGCAGTCCGGTCTCAGCAGCACAAACAGTCATCATATGTGTGCGGCCAGAGACAGTCATCATGTGTGTGTGAGTTGCACTTGTGTGAATGTGTGCTTGTGTTGTCTATTTTAGATGAAGGCTTTTTGGGTGATAGCTCACTTCTTTAGCAGTCTTTTTGTTGTGTCTGTCTGCATCTCAACATCCCCACTATATAGCAAGTAGCAAAGTATCTTTTTCATAATACGGCCACAATTTAATCCTGAATTTTCCATTGTTTAAAATACCAAAGTGGAAGATTACAGCATGGGTGGATAACAAAAGGCATAAAAATGTCATGTAATACTAAGAGGATACCATATGAGCAAAGAATTATCACCAGTGTTTCAAATTTGCACAACTGCTTTAAGCTGTAACAGACAATCCTATGAAAAGTAATTTATAGGGATAAGCAACTGCACAGTAACAAGTACATAAGTGAATCCACCAATCAATATAAGGCCATGTGGAACACTGAAACACTGAAAAGGAATAACAATCACACGCAAATGGAATATATATGCTATCGTGAAAATCCTGTTGCAGATACAACAGAAATATGGAATACATTTCTCTAAAATTCATGAGGTTTGCTAACAGCCTATCATCTGGGTGCCCATTCCCTTCTAAAACATTGACAATATAAAAGGCACAGCATTCACAAAATCTGAAAATTATGAGGCTAATGAAAGAGTTCTATGCTTTCGGCACAGATGGATTATTCATCTTCATAATAAAAATGGTTGACCTCCAAATTTCAGAATCACTGTGTGACATTATCAACAACTTCATCTATAGATGGCATTTTCCCTACAGCTTTCAAGATAGCCAAGATAGTTCCCATGACATTAACGATTATCTGCCTATTACCATCATATAAAGCTGGTCTAAAATACTTGAAAAAGTCATCTACATACATTCAATCGCATTTCTTGAAAGCAACTACTTATTACCTGAAAATCCGTTTGGCTTTAGGAGAAACAAATCAATAAGTGAAGTGACTTTCATTTTTACATACTATAATATAAGTTTATTTAATGAGAAACACTATTCCTCTTCGTTCATTATACATCTCATAAAAGTATTTCATTTGTAGATCACTCATTGCTGTTACATAAGACAGAAGGTGTATGCAATTTGTGGTTCTGCTCATATCTCTCCAACAGGAAGCAGCTGGTTGAACTCACGACACAAGAAGCAAGGAAAATTCATTCAGAGGAAGCATTAGTAACCTGCACTATCTGACAGGGCCCTAGAGCCTCTCCTCTTTTTTCCTATACATCAATGAACTATCCAAAAACTTACCATCCACAGTTCCTGTCTTGTTTGCTGATGATACAAATCGGTTCTTCCAGAACACCTCATTGGAGCTTATCAGAAGTGACATAAGTGACAGCAGTGTACTTGCTGTATAACAATAAACTACTGCCCATCAAGACTAAAGCAGCCCTCATAGAATAATGGAAGCCACACAGGCCAATATCTCTTCATTATGAAGTAAAAGAGTAGGTACATGAAATAAAATTTCTTGGACTGTGGATAGAAAGCTCAGTACTATGGATTTTGAGCAAAGATAACCTACTTAAAGAAAGTGTGGCTTTTGTTATGCCTTATGAGTACTCCGTCAAAAATGTGACTTAATTACTGCAGATCAGTTTATTTTGCCATAGAGCATCCAGTTATATTTTGTAACACACCTTTCAGAAGCTAATCACACACAAATACTTTATTGATGCAGAAAAGAACCTTAAAGATAATGGGAATGGTAGCACTTCACACAGTTGCCATACCAATATTCAAGGCATTAAATATTTCACTTGCTCTGTGTATTTATATTCTTGAGACAGTCACTTTCCTACCGATAAATTTAAGTGAGGAATTCTGTGGGAGGGGGGGCATTGTAATGACGTAATGTAATAAAACCCAAAATAAAACATTTAAACATTTGAAATCTACAATGTACCTGAAAATGGTGCAGAATTATCAACCTATTAACAATTATTCGCATCTCGTGCTCGGAGACATTTTTGAACAATTACTATACACTCATGCTCATAAATTAAGGATAATGCTGATACATGGTGAAGAAATGCTCTGGTGGGCAGTTTGCAGATTTAAATCACCTCAGGATATGACCATGTGGTACATTTTACCTGTGGTTGTTGCACTGTCTTGCTGGCAGCAGTCCACATACGCAGAGGTGTGTTGGTGCATATACGAGTACGGTGCAGGAAGTAAGTGTTCAGACGTTTTTAGACATGGTCATAGTGACTGTGTGTTGAAAATGGCTTAAAGAACACATATTGATCACGTTATGAGAGGTAGAATACTAGGGCAACTGGAGGCTGGTCAAACACAGCAGGTCATAGTACGGGCCCTCCGTGTGCCACAAAGTGTGATGTCAAGATTATGGCAACGATTCCAGCAGACAGGAAATGTGTCCAGGCACTACAGTATGGGACGTCCAGAGTGTACAACACCACAAGAAGACCAACATTGGACCATCAGTGCCCACAGATGGCCACAGAGTACTGCAGGTAGCCTTGCTCAGAACCTTACCGCAGCTACTGGAACAGTTGTCTCCAGACACACAGTCTACAGATTACCGAACAGACATGGTTTATTCACTTATTCACCCAGAGACCTGCAAGGTGCATTCCACTGACCCCCGGTCACAGGAGAGCTTGTAAAGTCTGGTGTGAAGAACATGGTCATTAGAACAGTGGTCCCAGGTTATGTTCACAGACAAGTCCAGGTATAGTATGTATATTGATTCTCGCCATGTTTTCATCTGGTGTGATGCGTGGGGTGGGATTATGATTGGTGCATGTCCACCCCTGCATGTCTTTGACAGAGGAACTATAATAGGTCAGGTGTATCGGGACGTCATTTTGCTCCAGTATGTCTGCCCTTCAGGGTTGCAAAGGGTGTCACCTTCCTCCTGATGGATGATGATAGTGCATGGCTCCACCAAGCTGCCATCATGGAGGAGTACCTTGAAACAGAAGGTATCAGGCGAATGGAGTGGCCTGCCTGTTCTCCAGACCTAAATCCCATTGAGCACATCTGGGATGCTCTCAGTCGACGTATCACTGCACGTCTTCAAACCCCTAAGACACTTCAAGAGCTCCGACAGACACTGGTGTAAGAATTGGAGACTATACCCTGCAGCTGCTCGACCACCTGATCCAGAGTATGCCAACCCATTGCGCGGCCTGTGTACATGTGCATGGTGATCATATCCCATACTGATGTCAGGGTACATGTGCAGGAAACAGTGGCATTTTGTAGCACATGTGTTTCGGGATGGTTTTCTCAACTTATCACCAATACCACTGACTCACAGATTTTTGTCATCTGTGTTCCAAATGGCTCTGAGCACTAAAGGACTTAAGTTCTAAGGTCATCAGTCCGCTAGAACTTAGAACTACTTAAACCGAAATAACCTATGGACATCACACACATCCATGCCTGAGGCAGGAGTTGAACCTGCGACCGTAACGGTCGATTGTTTCCAGACTGTAGCACCTAGAACCGCTCGGCCACCCCGGCTGGCCATGTGTGTTCCCTATGTGCCTATACTGTGATTATCCTTAATTTATGAGCATGAGTGTATTACACCAAGTATATAATGTAAATGTTTAATTAACAAGTATTAAAGAAAATTCAGAGACTATGTACAATGAAGGTAGAACTGATGTCTATGGAAAAGCTACATTAATTTTTCGTAAAGAAACAACAGATTTTTTAAGGAAGCTGACACTTCTTCTTCCTGTGGCTTGTTTCTGTTTTTGCTGTTGATGTAGAAAGATGTAATGTTGCCATATCCTGTGTTTTTCACTTTTATGAAATAATAATTCTTTCATTCTCAAGTACCGGTGTCTGCCGGTTATGGTAGCTAAACCTTTGATATCACAATACTGAACTGGTTGATGAATTTATTCATTAGAGATGGATATAACAGGAAATTGTGCTCAAATTATTTGAAGGCAAAGCGACTAAATGTTTATCATGTCATGTCATTTAAATATTTTATTGCTAATGTGTTGGACCTACAGATCTACACTCCTGGAAATGGAAAAAAGAACACATTGACACCGGTGTGTCAGACCCACCATACTTGCTCCGGACACTGCGAGAGGGCTGTACAAGCAATGATCACACGCACGGCACAGCGGACACACCAGGAACCGCGGTGTTGGCCGTCGAATGGCGCTAGCTGCGCAGCATTTGTGCACCGCCGCCGTCAGTGTCAGCAAGTTTGCCGTGGCGTACGGAGCTCCATCGCAGTCTTTAACACTGGTAGCATGCCGCGACAGCGTGGACGTGAACCGTATGTGCAGTTGACGGACTTTGAGCGAGGGCGTATAGTGGGCATGCGGGAGGCCGGGTGGACGTACCGCCGAATTGCTCAACACGTGGGGCATGAGGTCTCCACAGTACATCGATGTTGTCACCAGTGGTCGGCGGAAGGTGCACGTGCCCGTCGACCTTGGACCGGACCGCAGCGACGCATGGATGCACGCCAAGACCGTAGGATCCTACGCAGTGCCGTGGGGGACCACACCGCCACTTCCCAGCAAATTAGGGACACTGTTGCTCCTGGGGTATCAGCGAGGACCATTCGCAACCGTCTCCATGAAGCTGGGCTACGGTCCCGCACACCGTTAGGCCGTCTTCCGGTCACGCCCCAACATCGTGCAGCCCGCCTCCAGTGGTGTAGCGACAGGCGTGAATGGAGGGACGAATGGAGACGTGTCGTCTTCAGCGATGAGAGTCGCTTCTGCCTTGGTGCCAATGATGGTCATATGCGTGTTTGGCGCCGTGCAGGTGAGCGCCACAATCAGGACTGCATACGACCGAGGCACACAGGGCCAACAGCCGGCATCATGGTGTGGGGAGTGATCTCCTACACTGGCCGTACACCTCTGGTGATCGTCGAGGGGACACTGAATAGTGCACGGTACATCCAAACCGTCATCGAACCCATCGTTCTACCATTCCTAGACCGGCAAGGGAACTTGCTGTTCCAACAGGACAATGCACGTCCGCATGTATCCCGTGCCACCCAACGTGCTCTAGAAGGTGTAAGTCAACTACCCTGGCCAGCAAGATCTCCGGATCTGTCCCCCATTGAGGATGTTTGGGACTGGATGAAGCGTCGTCTCACGCGGTCTGCACGTCCAGCACGAACGCTGGTCCAACTGAGGCGCCAGGTGGAAATGGCATGGCAAGCCGTTCCACAGGACTACATCCAGCATCTCTACAATCGTCTCCATGGGAGAATAGCAGCCTGCATTGCTGCGAAAGGTGGATATACACTGTACTAGTGCCGACATTGTGCATGCTCTGTTGCCTGTGTCTATGTGCCTGTGGTTCTGTCAGTGTGATCATGTGATGTATCTGACCCCAGGAATGTGTCAATAAGGTTTCCCCTTCCTGGGACAATGAATTCACGGTGTTCTTATTTCAATTTCCAGGAGTGTATTTTCACAAAGCTTGGTTGAATATTCATTACTATCTTTCACATCGAAATCACGAAGGTATTTAACAGTCAATGAGACTTCATACAAAGGCAGTGCTCAAGAGCTACCAGAGCCTAATTTGTTGAAGAAATATAATCATCAATAGAACAAAAATCTAAAACAATAGTGACTGAGTAGTCTAAAAAGAATGAATACATATATTGATCTGTGTTAAATTGCTAACAACATAGTACCATTGTGTTTGTAACTCTTACTCATGCAAAGTATATTTTTTTTAAATTAAATGTTTCTCTGTCTTTTACCTGTTCCCATGAAAAGAGAAGGAAGGAACAAAATCAGTAATATTTATTTACATTTACTGACAGAAAAGGAAAATTATGTTACATTATTACTAAATTACTCTGGTCGTCACAGCAAAAATACGCAGTAAACATGTCTTTGTTTTATCACTTGTCAGCAGATGTCATGGATCTTGTGGGTCAGTAGGGTATATGTAACAATTACATCATAAATTTTTTAACTGGCAGTTCTAAGAATTTTAATTATGGTAACTGTTAGGTTTTTGGGGACCACAGCATTATGATAGCCACTATAGTACAACGCCAAGTTAAAGTTTTGATGTAATGTTGTCTTGACTAGTAATGTTGCATGCCTCTTCTTGAAAGTTCAGGAAGAATTTCGGTGTTGCTAACCACATTACTTATATGTATGCAAATGTAAGTGAAAGTAATAAAATTATTTCTCAAAATTACTAACTACATTAGGACAAAAATTGGCTGAGTATGAAATATGGATCATGCAGATGAAGTACAAAATCAGGAAAATGTTGAAAATGGCCATGTTCATTGAAAATGAAGACATAGCCACCATTGAGACAGATGTGCAAGTACATCCACCCACAGTCAAAACAGTTCTGCAAACATTTACAATAGCAGATACATTAACAGCACTATATCAGAAGTTAGAGGCTATGATGAAGAGTGAGCATTCAGCACATGGCTTACAGATGTGGATGGAAGAGAATTTTCATAAAGTTTCAAAAGAACAATTGGATCAAATCAAATCAGTGCTTGGTCAGGTTGTGAAAGAACATTCCAATCAGATCACCATGAATTTCTTGGCAATATGTCCTGAAATTACAGCATTAAAAGATATGTATAAAGTTGTACCAGACATGATACAACAATTACGAAGTGATGTGAGCTCACTAAAAATGGTTAAAACTACAATGAAAACATTAGTTCAACAGCTCACAATTTGATTTTAGAATTTAGTTGTGGAGCTAGATGATAAGCTCAGATGTAATTTTATTGAACAGTGCAAGGAATCTGTGAACGACTTTTTGTCCTGGTTGAGGACACAAGAGCTACAAATTAATGAATTGCTCAACACTGAATTTAATCCTGTTGCACAAAGTGTGAGTCAAGGAGGAATTGGTAAGTACAGTGGCTCTCATGTTTTAGTGAAAAATGATTTGATGCAGATTAATATTGAGTTAAAGCATGACATTCTGCAGTGAAGTGAACAAATATGTACTCGGGTCAAAGCCCTGCAACTGGAGATAACTGTGGTGAAATGTGCTATGCGTGAACTATCATCAGCAAGCACACATAACAGCAACCCATTAAGAAATGTACATTTATATGATCAACAGTATAAAGTGGAGACTCTACTGGTCATTCACTTCACAGAGACATCTTTCGATCAGGTGGATATAGATGCTACCTTAAAGTATGTAAAGCATTGGTCTGTATTTATTCCTATTTTTCTTCCACCATGTTGCATTGGATTTCATCCTATTCTTAAAAATATTTGCAACCCACCTACCAAGTGAAAGTACTAAGTGATGTCTGTTACCTTCTTGTAATAATGAACAGACTTTCATATAACAAATTAAAATTGTAAAAATCAAATTGTAAAAATATGTATCAACAAAAATAATCAATTATTTAAAATATAATGTAACATAGTTTATATTTATACCTTTAAATACCTTTATATGTATGTTCTCCTGCTGCCATTTGGAGAGTAGATTTTTTATCTCTCCAGTTACATGCTAAAAATTTATACATGGCCTGTCCAATATCATTGTACAAATTGTATAACATTGTGATTTCTTGGATTACTAAAATATAACAAAATACAAAATCCAATAAAGGGATTGTCTAACTATGCTTGTCTGTTCGCTGCAAGAGTATTTCTCTGTGGTACATAATTCTTACCAGATAAGGCTGACGGAGGACATTAAAAAAATTCAAAGAAAGGGAGAGAGTGTCAAGGATATGATACCAGAGCTGTGGTGGATATCATTAAAATGAAGACTTTTTTGTTGTGGTGACATCTTTTCATGAAATTTCATTCTCCTCCAATCCTTCAATCTCCTCCAAATTCAAAAATATTTTGTTGAGAACCACCAATTAGAGCAAAATGACCATCATAATAAAATAATGCAAATAAGTGTGCACACAAAAAGATTTTAGAGTGTGTTTTCCCTATGTCTTCTTTGAGAATGAAACAGTACAGAAAAAGTTTGAAAATTAGTTGATGGACCCTCTGCCAGATACTTGAATGTGAATTGGAGAGTAGCGATGTAAATACAGATGTAGCTGTATACAAAGTAAGGTGGGATATTTCCAGAAACAGAGAAGATTTTATTTTGGGAACAGATTAGTACAGTTCTTGAACAGAAAGAGAAAAATAGTTATATGTTACAACAAGAAAGAAAACATAATCCAAATGAAATTGTAGAAGAAGGGAAAGAAAGATGCTTGTGAAAGCATGAACAACTTGTCATTTGTGACAGAGGAATGTTATTTAGTAGAGAACAGTCAAGAAACTGAAAGATGAAGAAGAGGAGTCAATGAAAAATGTGGGTCTGAATGATGAACAAAAGAATGAGTTAAAGGGTTTGTGATGGAAGTATGGGGATGTGTTCAGCAATACAACAGGAAGTTTAAAGAATTTTGAATGCGTACTACAACTTAAACCTTACAAGCAATTTTTTATAACATCATATAATGTACCAAAATCAAGGAGAACAGTTGCTGAAAATGAGTTGCAAAAGATACAAATTTATGAGAGAAACAGTAACAATTATAATAACCTTCTAGTAGTAGTGGCAAAATATGTTGGAGGTGCTAGATTTGTTTTAGATTACAGACATCTGAACAAATTTGAGAAATTGACCATCCTGGGGATGCAAATGAGTTAACACATAAGTTAGAGTGTATTAGATTGATGACAAGCTTAGGTTTAATGTGTGGACCTCCATCAGGTTCCACTTGCTCCAGAATCTTGGAAATACACAATGTTTTTATACAGTGGTAAATGTTACAAGTATTGCATTTACCATTTGGTTTAAACGTTTCTGTAGCTAAATTCATCAGAGCATTGCAGTCAGAAGAGTGATGAACATTGTTTGTTACTAAAAGGAGTGTTTGACAAATTGAGATCAGGAGGGGTGACATTAAAATCAGAAAAATGTAAACTTGTCATTTATGACTTGAAATTTTTGGAATGTTGTGTTGCCAAGAGAGGTAAAGTTCTGGATTTTGATAAAGTTAAAGTTATTGCTCAGTTTCCAGAGACCAAGATTAGAAACGATTGAAATCATTTTTTGGAATAGGTGGATATTATCGAAAGTACTTTAGTTTCAGATTGTAAATGCACAATGGCTGCATAATTTATTTAAAAAAAATAATAAGAAAATAAAAAATATATATATAATTTAATTTGGTCATGGGACAAAGAATGTCAGGAATCTTTTGATGCTATAAAAAGTGCTCTGTGTAACTGCAACATATTGTAGAGGGCAGACTTACCCTTACCTTTTTTTGTGTATCATATGATGCTAGTGATTATGGAATGGGAAAGATAAACACTAGACAATTGCTTTTATGAGTAGGACACTCCAAAAACATGAAAGAATCTACATTCTAGCCATGAAAGATCTCTTAGCTGTACACTTGACAGTACCAAATTTATAAACTACTTGTCAAGGCATATAACTATTGTGTTTTCATACCACAAGGCCATAAGGAGTGCAAATTGTATCGCAGCACATTAACAAGATCAGCCAAGTTCTTAGAACTACTGACTATGAAATTATGTAATGGGATCTGAAAATCTAATTGCAGATACAATGTCTTAGTGCCAATAGAATCATATGAAACTAACATGAGGAAGAGAAAGACAAAGAGTACAGGATTGTATATTTGAAAGGAATTAAATATGGCAAAGTAATTCAGAACATCTGTAATTACATTAGCAGAAACCAGAATTGTGATGATAATGGAAAACTAGTGAAAAGTAAGTTTGGGAAAAAGAGATATGAGAAACTTAACCAATGTTATAAAATATACTGTTGTTGATGTTTTTGTGGTCTTCAGTCCTGAGAATGGTTTGATGCAGCTCTCCATGTAATATATCCTGAGCAAGCTTCTTCATCTCCCAGTACTTACTGAAACCTACATCCTTCTGAATCTGCTTAGTGTATTCATCTCTTGGTCTCCCTCTATGATTTTTACCCTCCACGCTGCCCTCCAATGATAAATTTGTGATCCATTGATACCTCAGAACATGTCCTACCAACCGATCCCTTCTTCTTGTCAAGTTGTGCCACAAACTCCTCTTCTCCCCAATTCTATTCAATACCTCCTCATTAGTTATGTGATCTACCCATCTAATCTTCAGCATTCTTCTGTAGCACCACATTTCAAAAGATTCTATTCTCTTCTTATCCAAACTACTTATCGTCCATGTTTCACTTCCATACATGGCTACACTCCATACAAATACTTTCAGAAACGACTTCCTGACACTTAAATCTATACTCGATGTTAACAAATTTTTGTTTTTCACGAACGCTTACCTAGCCATTGCCAGTCTTAATTTTATATCTTCTCTACTTCGACCATCATCAATTATTTTGCTCCCCAAATAACAAAACTCGTTTACTACTTTAAGTGTCTCATTTTCTGATGTAATTACCTCAGTATCACCCAATTTAATTCGACTACATTCCATTATCTTCATTTTACTTTAGTTGATGTTCATCTTATATCCTCCTTTCAAGATACTGTCCATTCCGTTCAACTGCTCTTCCAGGTCCTTTGCTGTCTCTGACAGAATTACAATGTCATCGGCAAACCTCAAAGTTTTTATTTCTTCTCCAAGGATTTTAATAAATACTCCGGATTTTTCTTTTGTTTCCTTTACTGCTTGCTCAATATACAGATTGAATAACATCGGGATGAGGCTACAACCCTGTCTCACTCCCTTCTCAACCACTGCTTCCCTTTAATAACCCTCGACTCATAACTGCCATCTCGTTTCTGTACAAATTGTAAATAGCCTTTTGCTCCCTGTATTTTACCCCTGCCACCTTTAGAATTTGAAAGAGAGTATTCCAGTCAACATTGTCAAAAGCTTTCTCTAAGTCTACAAATGCTAGAAACATAGGTTTGCGTTTCCTTAATCTTTCTTCTAAGATAAGTCGTAATGTCAGTATTGCCTCACATGTTCCAACATTTTTATGGAATCCAAACTGATCTTCCCTGAGGTCGGCTTCTGGCTGTTTTTCCATTCGTCTGTAAAGAATTTGCGTTAGTATTTTGCACCTGTGACTTATTAAACTTATAGTTCGGTAATTTTCACATCTGTCAACACCTGCTTTCTTTGGCATTGGAATTATTATATTCTTCTTAAAGTCTGAGAGTATTTTCCCTGTCTCATACATGTTGCTCACTAGATGGTAGAGTTCTGTCAGGACTGGCTCTCCCAAGGCCGTCAGTAGTTCTAATGAAATGTCATCTAATCCCGGGGCCTTGCTTCGACTCGAAATCTACTGGTGAATTCCATTTAGAAGAACAAATTTTGACTCAGAGCGTTGGAGACTGTGTTGGCCAAAACAGTATATTGACAAACTTATGACATACACTCATAAAAGTTATGGACATTCTGGAGCTCAAAAATGCTTAAACAAGCAACAGAAATATGTATACTTTTACAACAGGCAAAAAGAGTGACAAAAGAAATGTCAACTTGTGATAAGACACCAATCTGTCGTCTTTCATTAAACCAATAACAACAATTCCACATACTTTACTTGACAAGTAACCATTTTATTATAACATGCATTTACTTACCACATTTATATAATGATTTATGGTATATGCTATCAACAACATCAGAGTAACAAAACAAGTTCCATTTTAAACATCGGTCACAGCTTTTCATCTCTTCCTGTGGATGTCTTACTAAATGACACAAATAGTGATAACAGGTGCTTTAAAAATATAGACTCACCCAGAAAGCACCTTTCTCTATTGCCAGGCACAAAGCTGTCTTTCCATCTCGGTCACGTAAATTGACATCTGCACCTCCCTGCACTAGAAGTTTTATCACCTGGGGCATATCATAGTGGTGTTGAAATGCAGAAATGGCTCTCATTATGGCTGGTTGCCCTTTTTTATCAATACCATCCTTGAAATTGGGATGTATTTTCTGAAGGTACTGGAAATTCTCCTTACATCCAAGTGCTCTGTGGAGTGCAGTTCTACCAACAACATCTTTTGCTGTAGGGTCTGCTCCAGCACCTACAATAAGCTTGAGAGCCTGAAAAAGTCAGAATGCAACATTAGATAACATGCAACACGATCTTACAAATTATTTTTAAGAGAAATATTAAGACTATTTACAAAAATCCAAAATCAGAATGCTGATTCACTTTTATTAGCATTTTCTGGCCCAACCAACTCCTGGGAGAAAAGGTTGATATTTTATGTCATTTCATGTGTTTCGTCTGAAAGTTTGTAATAAATCATAGCTGATGGAATGTCTGTCAACTTCAGAAACCTATGATACCACCTGATTTTTGGCAGTGTTTGAACTTATTTTAATTTTTACAATATTGAATTCATGAATATGGATGTAAAACTACTTTTATTTTACTGTCACTTTCATAATATGAATTGCTCATACTACCAACCATGTCATGTACAGCAATAGGAAAGAATTTACACATTAAAATATATGTATTACACTGAAATGATGGTAAAACTTGAAAATGCAAGTCCCCTAGGTACTTGG
Source organism: Schistocerca gregaria (assembly GCF_023897955.1). Classification (NCBI taxonomy): domain Eukaryota; kingdom Metazoa; phylum Arthropoda; class Insecta; order Orthoptera; family Acrididae; genus Schistocerca; species Schistocerca gregaria. Next base: position 1,057,701,019 of record NC_064920.1, read on the forward strand.
AAGCTCTTGGAACAATGCACATGGTGTATATTACTGTTTCTTGATGCCAAATGTGTCAGTTATGCTGTGACTGTGATGAAGAACAGATTGTGAAGTTCATGGGTACTCCATGAAAAATAACAGGTGATAAGTGATCCCACTTCACAATGTATAGTTTTTGACCCTGTCATGCAGGGAGACATTATGGTCTATGCCTTGTTGTAACATGACATGTCTTGCCACTGTGCATCAACTGCAGAAAATAAAGTGTTGTTACTCCATCACATACTGTTGTGTCCCTATCATACTGTTCCCTGTATTGTACGGGACTACATTGGTGACCCACAATGACCACAAATTGTGGCAGATATATCCTCAACTGGATATTGCACAACAGCAATGCAGCCAACATGCAATCACTGTGAGTCACAATTCACAATGTTCATCCATGTGTGCAATGATACGTCATCCAGTACCCTACATCCAACCTTTTAATTAAGTGTTCTAGTAAAAAATGATTGTGACACTCGACTGTGCAACAAATCAACAAACAACGTCAAGGCTGAATAATGGTGCCCTACCATATTCATATTGTGCAACCTTGCCACCATCATCCCTTGACATGTGGCACATATCGACCAATTACCTCACAATGTTTCATATTCACAAGCACCAATGATTCTGCCATGCCAAGTGAGCCAAATTTTGAATCAGTGCTGCCATGGCTGCCCAAGCATTCACATGGTTTGCTTGTCCTATTAATTGCCTTGGCTGCGGCAATGGGACATTCAACTGTATTATTGCCGCACATGCCTCCATGGCAACAGGTACACCCAACCAATATTTCAACCTTTCATGATTTGGTTTTCAACCAAAGCTTCTACAGTTTCTTTCGGATCAGCCTTTCATATGGTTTGCATAAGTAGACAATATCCTTGCCAACTATAACATCATGAACACACAACTAAATTCCTAACTCTTCTACCAACCTAGAGGAACTCAATGACATGATTAGCAACATCATCTTGGTGCCAACGGCAAAAAATAAATAAATAAATAAATAAATAAATAAATAAATAAATAAAATCAACCACACAATCAACACTGCTACAGTATCTTTCCAGGACACTGGAAGAACAATTAAAACATGTAATACAGAATGCATATTTCATGAACAACAGGCTGTCTTGACTATGGTGGCAACTTCAAATTTCAGTCAACCGGCATTTAATGCCAGATTGTATATTCTGGCTGTTGTAGGTAGCGAAGCTCCTACCTGATGTTCAAGTTGCCACAATCAGCAATGATTGGGAGCCATCTGATCATAAACTTAAATTGGCAGACAGAAGTTTTGCTGTTATGCAACACAGGCATGCATGAATTTAGCTAGTAACAATGCCACCATGCACAGCCACCAGCACCAGCCTTGCCGCATGCCACTTTCTGCCCTCACTGAACTGATCCAACTTCACCAGACAGCTGCCAATTGCAATGTCACAGCCTCTGCCCACAACAGTGAGCTCTAATCAGTCGAGACAACACAACAAACAACTGGAAATGATGCTCTGCTGGGTACTGCACTGCATGACTACTGGTATCACACACAATTCAGTGATGCCGTACGTAACTGTTGTCTGTCCTGTGACCACCCAAAAGATTCACGTGGTAAGGAACAGGCACACTGAGCTGCGACACCCATACAAGTCACCTCATTTAGTGCAAGCTCCACCTACAAGGAATACCAACAGACTCTACATCCTCAACCTAATTCAGCAGCAATACTATTTGACCAACTCTGGCTCAGACATTAGTGTGGCACTCCTGACTGGCAACACCGCAGCCTATAGATTAACAGCCATTCAACTTCATGCAATGAACAATTTGACCAATGCTGTTTATGGCTTCAAAACATGCACTTTGAACCTTGTATTCAAAACGGCCTCAAGGGAATTTCCAAATTTCAGAAGTTACTGAACCCATCCTCAGAGCAGATTTTCTCTGTCATTACAAGCTCTTACCTGATTGAGCAAAAGGCATGGGCATCTAATATGATACTGGCCATGTAGTATCTGGTGTCATCAGACACGATCTCCCTCAGAAGCAGCACATGCCTGAACATCTCTAATAATGAATGACACAGTATCAATACTGATAAACATTACTGCTGTCTCCTCCACTGTGTCACCACACTTAAACAAATTCCACGGAAACAATTTTGTTACGTTGAAGAATGCTTAGAATCACGCCACCTGCAGAGAGACAACAACATGTTTCAATAGGAGATACAAATGACATCCAATGAGCTCGCTGCAGCACATCTTTGTCTTTACAACCTGTGACAAACTGCAGCCATCGATGACAACAGCACTATGCAGGCATCACACAGCCTCGCCGCACCTCTGACTACCTTGCAGCAAGCACCACTGCCTATACTACCTTCACATACCAACAAAGCCAGTAACGTGATTCTTGTGCATGTGCAGTCCATTTCTAGAGAAAATAAGAATAGTTACAGACTTTGCAATTCATTGCAGATTGTACTACTCTCACATTCATAATGAGAGAAATTTTCTCAGAATGTGCTTTTCCTACTAGCAATTCAAGAAGGATTTCTGTTTCAAGGCACACCCTTGCAAGAATTACTACAAGGAGCCAACAAATTTTCCTGGAACAAGGCACAAGAAAGATCTTTCCTGTTCCTCAAGAAGGTGCTAACATATTTTTCGCCTTTAGCATTGTATGACGACAGTGTTGAGACAGACCCACAGCACAATGTCACCCATTTTGGAATATGGGCCACTTCTAGCACAAATTAAGGAAGGAGCTCAAAAGGTGATAGCCTATGCTTTCAGAGTACTCTCGAAGTCTGAGATGAATTCTTCTACAGCTGAGAAAGAATGCCGTGCCATTGTTTGAGCCATCAACAGTTTTCAGCTGTACTAATTAGAAGAATTTGTGAGGTCATCTGTGAGACAGGCACTGAGGCTTCAGGGGCACAGGTGCCAACTCCCTGGGGCCAGAGGGGGTCCAAGCCTCTTCAGAAATTTAAGAAAATTATTCATTATATTATGCTTTATAAAATCACAAAATTATGTTCAATTTTTTATTTTCCTTGTTTGTTGACGGCTACCTTTTAAAATACCTTCAGTAATGAGTGAAAAAAATAATTCTTATGTTAGTAAGCAGGTTAACTGAAAACGAGAGTTGTGAATCATAACAGTGTCACGTTGCCACTGGCACACTTAGAATTTGTCACGCTGCATGAGCCTTTGGGTAAAGTCTGGCACTGGCAGGCCAACGCTGTGGCTGCGGCGACATCAAAAGGACTGGAGCATATGCATCTGGGAACCTCCACCTTGTGTCGCATTCACGTTTTGAGACATTACGACAGCGTGGCTATATAAGGCCCACCCTGCTCTCGCAGTCATTCAGTGTGGATAGTTTTGTTCAGTGCATGCTGTAGATGTGTTTAGTGTTCTGACTTTAGTGTCTAGTGGACTATTTTATATGACTATATTTTATTCGTTTACTTTAGTCTCTTACTGTATTGTGAATTAAGTTTGCAATGGATAAATCTGTTACCAAAAAGGCACACTTGGAAGTTGATGATACTGCAAGTCACCCACCAACAATTATTGTTTTGTCAATTGCATTGTCATCTTCAGGTGAGAACCATTCATGGCCAAAACCTGGACAATCTGGTAAGGGAAGATCATTCCAGAAGTCTTGGCTGATCAAATATACATGGCTAGAATATGAAGCAGCTACAGAAAAAGTTTTTTGAAAAACCTGCAAAGAGGCAGATGCTAAAAATCTATTACAATTTTCTTCAAAAAAAAGAAGATGCATTTACTTCTGTAGGGTTTTCTAAGTGGAAAAAGGCTTTGGAAAAATTCCATCTTCATGAAAATACGTTTATGCATAAAGAAGGTGTTCTGAAACTAAATTCTATCACTAACCAACGTGTGAATGAACAGTTAGATAGCTACATGAAGAAAGGCCTTTTAGCTCGAGACAATTTTTACTATCGTGCAATTTCTATGCTGACAAGGACTAGCAATTAGACGGCACAAAGGCGTCAACTAAATTTTTTTTCAATTGTAGGAACTCCGAAAGAATGACATACCTGAGTTTAAAGACTGGTTAGGGCATTCAGGGTATAAGTGGATGTCCCACGATATACAAAATGAGATAATTGATCTACTAGGAAAGTCTGTGTCAAGAGAAATATTGGCTTCAATCAAGAAGACTGAACATTTCTCTATTATGATTGTTAAAACAAGTGATTCTTTGATTCATGAAAAGTGTTATTTTGTGTTTGTACTGTTGATGATTCCTTAATCATCAACAAAGACTTTATTGGCTTATGCGAGGCCCCCAACACTGAATCACAAACTCTGTTTACTATTTTAAAAGATGTTTTTGCTCATCTCAATTTGCCAATGGATAACTTAAAAGGACAGTGCTACGACGGTGCGTCGAACGTGAGAGGTAAGTTCAAAGGACTAAAAAAGTTAGTTTTAGATATACAACCAAAAGCACGTTATGTGTACTGCACTGCTCACAGTTTAGACTTGGCAGTTGTAGACAGTCTCCACCATCTTGCGTGTATGAGGGATATTAAGGCTTTAAACAATGACTTAATAAACACCGTAAGGAAATCCAACAAAAGGATGGGACTTTTCAGAAGCATACACTGTCAGAGCAACAACGACCAATCTGGTCTAAGACCCCTTTGCCCGACTCAATGGACTATGTGAGCTTCTAGTATCTTGAGAATATTGAAAAACTTTGAAGAACTGCTTGAGTTTTTTGAAACATTTTCTGCAGAGGACAAAACAGAAGCAGTTTACAAATGCGGAGGCTACCTTGAGTCAATGTTACAATTCAAGACTTATTTCTTTTTACGTCTTTATTGCCATGCAATGAACCCAGTAGAGGATGTCAATGAAAAAATTCAATGCCCTCATCTAAGTGTTGCTGATCTGGGAAAAATATATGAGGGTTTAATTTGTATATTGAATGGATAGCATTACAGTTTTGAACACTTTTGGGGATCGCGTTTAAAAGAAAAACCTTCACAAGGGATGATCCTTCACTTCCTCAGAATTGAAGTATACTAAAGAAGGATGAAAACAACAAAGCCAACTCACTGCGCACTTTCAAAACCCCACAGGAATACTACAAAGCTATTTACATTGAAGTTTGTGAAACTGTGCCATCTTGCAATACTGAGAGGTTTGCTTCAACTGGGCTCACACAGGCATTGCAGTTGAACAAGAGTGCTTGCATTTAGTAAACAGAAGCGAAACAAATATGGAAAAATCAACTGAGTTTTTCACAAATAACCTAAACGTTGAAAGACTATGCTTCCACTTGAATATGTTAGCTGATATCACTAATAAAAAACAACTGGTCTTAAAAAACATGCCTGATGTAAGAAAGTACATTACACAAAACCAAGCTTCTCCAAGTAGTTCCAATCACAACACCAACAGCAGAATGCTCATTTAGCACCCTGAGACATCTGAAGTCATATCTCTGATACACAATGGGCCAGAAATGAGTGAACAACTTGGCTGTTATTATTTCCACTGAGATATTTTTGATGAATTGAATTTCTGACCAGTCATCAACAACTTCATATTCATTAATCCAGTCAGACTGTCAACATTTGCACCTTTCTAAAGACACTCTAGCCCTAATAATGGCATTTAGAGCAATATTAAATTTTTTTATAAAATAGAGCATTATATATATATGACTTACTAAACAAAAGCGCTGGCAGGTCGATAGACACACAAACAAACACAAACATGCACACAAAATTCGAGCTTTCGCAACCGGCGGTTGCTTCATCAGGAAAGAGGGAAAGAGAGGGAAAGATGAAAGGATGTGGGTCTTAAGGGAGAGGGTAAGGAGTCATTCCAATCCCGGGAGTGGAAAGACTTACCTTAGAGGGGAAAAAGTATAGGTATAAACTAGTACACACACACATATCCATCCGCACATACACAGACACAAGCAGACATTTGTAAAGACAAAGAGTTTGGGCAGACATGTCAGCTGAGGCAGAAGTACAGAGGCAAAGAAGTTGTTGAAAGACAGGTGAGGTATGAGCGGCGGCAACTTGAAATTGGCGGAGGTTGAGGCCTGGCAGAAATCAAGAAGAGAGGATATACTGAAGGGCAAGTTCCCATATCCGGAGTTCTGACAGGTTGGTGTTAGTGGGAAGTATCCAGATAACTCAGACGGAGTAACACTGTGCCAAGATGTGCTGGCCGTGCACCAGGGAATGTATAGCCACAGGGTGATCCTCATTACCAGCAAACACTGTCTGCCTGTGTTCATTCATGCGAATGGACAGTTTGTTGCTGGACGTTGACACATAGGAAGCTTCACAGTGTAGGCAGGTCAGTTGGTAAGTCACGTGGGTGCTTTCACATGTGGCTCTGCCTTTGATCGTGTACACCTTCCGGGTAACAGGACTGGAGTAGGTGGTGGTGGGAGGGTGCATGGGACAGGTTTTACACACGGGGCGGTTACAAGGGTAGGAGCCAGAGGGTAGCAAAGGTGGTTTGGGAATTTCATAGGGATGAACTAACAGGTTACAAAGGTTAGATGGACGGCGGAAAGACACACTTGGTGGAGTGGGGAGGATTTCATGAAGGATGGATCTCATTTCAGGGCAGGATTTTAGGAAGTCGTATCCCTGCTGCAGAGCCACATTCAGAGTCTGATCCAGTCCCGGAAAGTATCCTGTTACAAGTGGGGTACTTTTGTGGTTCTTGTGTTGGAGGTTCTGGGTTTGAGGGGATGAGGAAGTGGCTCTGGTTATTTGCTTCTGTACCAGGTCAGGAGGGTAGTTGCGGGATGCAAAAGCTGTTTTCAGGTTGTTGGTGTAATGGTTCAAGGATTCCGGGCTGGAGCAGATTCGTTTGCCACGAAGACCTAGGCTGTAGGGAAGGGGCCGTTTGATGTAGAATGGGTGGTAGCTGTCATAATGGAGGCACTGCTGCTTGTTGGTGGGTTTGATGTGGACGGACGTGTGAAGGTCAGATGGAGGTCGACGTCAAGGAAAGTGGCATGGGTTTTGGAGTAGGACCAGGTGAATCTGATGGAACCAAATGAGTTGAGGTTGGAGAGGAAATTCTGGAGTTCTTCTTCACTGTGAGTCCAGATCATGAAGATGACATCAATAAATCTGTACCAAACTTTGGGTTGGAAGGCCTGGGTAACCAAGAAGGCTTCCTCTAAGCGACCCATGAATAGGTTGGCATTTGAGGGGACCATCCTGGTACCCATGGCTGTTCCCTTTAATTGTTGGTATGTCTGGCCTTCAAAAGTGAAGAAGTTGTGTGTCAGGATGAAGCAGGCTAAGGTAATGAGGAAAGAGGTTTTAGGTAGGGTGGAAGGTGATCGGCGTGAAAGGAAGTGCTCCATTGCAGTGAGCCCTGGACATGCCGGATATTGGTGTATAAGAAGGTGGCATCAAGGGTAACAAGGATGGTTTCCGGGGGTAATAGATTGGGTAAGGATTCCAGGCGTTCGAGAAAGTGGTTGGTGTCTTTGATGAAGGATGGGAGACTGCATGTAATGTGTTGAAGGTGTTGCCAACGGTTGTTTCTTCAGGAAAGAGGGAAGGAGAGGGAAAGACGAAAGGATGTGGGTTTTAAGGGAGAGGGTAAAGAGTCATTCCAATCACGGGAGCGGACAGACTTACCATAGGGGGAAAAAAGGACAGGTGTACACTCGCACACACACATATCCATCCGCACATACACAGACACACACACACACACATATATGTCTGCTTGTGTCTGTGTATGTGCGGATGGATATGTGTGTGTGTGTGCGAGTGTACACCTGTCCTTTTTTTCCCCTAAGGGAAGTCTTTCCGCTCCCGGGATTGGAATGACTCCTTACCCTCTCCCTTAAAACCCACATCCTTTCATTTTTCCCTCTCCTTCCCTCTTTCCTGACGAAGCAACTGCCAGTTGCGAAAGCTCGTAATTCTGTGTGTGTGTTTACTTTTAACGCTTTCAACATTAGCGCTGCTATAAAATACACTGTTCCAATATAACTTGCCCTTCAATATATCCTCTCATCTCGTTATCCACCAGGCCTCAATCTCCGCTAATTTCAAGTTGCCGCCACTCATACCCCACCTGTCATTCAACATCATCTTTGCCTCTGCACTTCCGCTTCGACTGACATCTCTGCCCAAACTCTTTCCTTTTGTTTGTGTCTGTATATGTATGCATGCATATGTGTGTGTGCAAGTATATACCTATCCTTTTTCCCCCTAAGGTAAGTCTTTCTGCTCCCGGGATTGGAATGGCTCCTTACCCTCTCCCTTAAAACCCACATCCTTGCATCTTTCCTTCTCCTTCCCTCTTTCCTGACGAAGCAACCGCTGGTTGCGAAAGCTCGTAATTGTGTGTGTGTGTTTGTGTGTTATTTTATTGTGCCTGTCTACCGGCGCTTTCCCGCTTGGTAAGGAATAATAAGTAATTTACTTCCAAATCATAACCTAAAAACTTTTAACGCTTTCAACATTAGCGCTGCTATAAAATACACTGTTCCAAGTTTACAAACATTTTGTGTAAACTCGTGAATACTATTTCACAACTTCAGTTCCTTTCACCCAATAAAGAACTATCTCAGCTATTTACAACAACTTTCGTTTTATTTCCATTATCGTCTTTCCCACATAACCGATCATTTGTTAGCAGCTTCCCACAGGTTTGAACGGTATTATTTCTTCGTCAAACAATTGTTTGCCTCATTTTCATAATCTGCCAGTACATAACCAGTCTTTTGAATACATTTACACTCAATTTTTTCGAATTTTTCCTGAATTTCCCCACCCTTTAACGTGTTTTGGAGACAACACTACTACCTAACCTTCACATCAACCTAAGTGCAGCACAGGATCAACATAGCTCATCTCAAACCAACACTTTTCGAATTTTTTCACACTTTTATCTCTCCCTATAAATATATATATCTATTTATTATCACTTTAACTTCATGTTACGCTTTCCACCTCCTAATACCATGTCAAACTCACAACATCCCTACAACGACCCCATTAAATTTTATTTACATCACCTCCGCAAACATGCCTTCACCCTAGCAAGATTACGCTCCCATATTTTATTTACTCAGGCTTGTCTGACATTTGGTATTACCCCCAAAGGCCTCACACTTAAAGTTCCCATCTCTGGCTGCAATCCTTCTTTCCATCAGTCGTTATACCAGTTCCAAACTGCACAATCCATAGCCCTCACCCGCCTAATCCTTCACCTATACATTGACTCGGCCAATGAACACACCCGTCAACTCCTATCCCAAATCAAAGTCCTCAATCTTTCCTCTCCCACATCCACACCAGCTGTTCATAGCATCCTCCTACAGGCCAACCACAAATTAGAACAGCATGCCACCCTCCACCTCAAAAAACTATCCAATCTCCTGGTTTCCCACTTCCGGAAAGGCAACTCACTCACCCTCCACAATCTTTCCAACAAACCTCAACCTCCTCTCATTGCACACAGACCCAGTCTCTCCCATCTACTCATCTCCCACTTCCAGCTCCACTCCCCCACAACACCTCAAAATTCTAGTGAACACAATCTGGAACCACAACACCCCAATTCAGTAGTTAACCTTTCCTCCAAACCTCTCTCCCAATCCGAAACCTCTGTCCTATCCAAAGGCCTCACCTTCAGCCCCACTCCCAGTTTCAAGCAAACAGCCCTTGTCAAAGATTTACTGTCCTACACTCGTAGTCTCTGCTGGAAATATCACTTTGCCACGAAGAAAAATAATCCTGATCCCACTCCTAATGATCCAACTCCCCAAGACACTATCCAAATTGAACCCTGCCTGGAACAGTTCCGTCCTCCATCACAGTGGGACCCACCTCATCTTCCTCAAAATCACCCTCTCCAAACCTTCCAGGAGTTTCTTAACTCCAGCCTTGCCTCTCAATCTTTCTTGAAAAACCTTAATCCTACTCCCAACATCACCACAGCTGATGCCCAGGCTATCCATGCTCTGAAAGCTGACTGATCCATCATCATTCTTCCGGCTGACAAGGGTTCCACGACCGTGATACATGATCGTCGGGAGTATGTGGCAGAGGGACTGCGTCAGCTTTCAGACAACTCTACATACAAAGTTTGCCAAGGTAATCCCATTCCTGATGTCCAGGCGGAGCTTCAAGGAATCCTCAGAACCTTAGGCCCCCTACAAAACCTTTCACCTGACTCCATCAAACTCCTGACCCCGCTGACACCTCACACTCCTACCTTCTACCTACTTCCTAAAATTCACAAACCCAAACATCCAAGCCGCCCCATTGTAGCTGGTTACCAAGCCAACACAGAACATATCTCTGCCAACGTAGATCAACACCTTCAACCCATTACATGCAGTCTCCCATCCTTCATCAAAGACACCAACCACTTTCTCGAACGCCTGGAATCCTTACCCAATCTATTACCCCCGGAAACCATCCTTATTACCATTGATGCCACTTTCTTATACACAAATATCCCGCACGTCCAGGGCTCGCTGCAATGGAGCACTTCCTTTCACGCCGACCGCCTGCCACCCTACCTAAAACCTCTTTCCTCATTACCTTAGCCAGCTTCATCCTGACCCACAACTTCTTCACTTTTGAAGGCCAGACATACCAACAATTAAAGGGAACAGCCATGGGTACCAGGATGGTCCCCTCAAATGCCAACCTATTTATGGGTCGCTTAGAGGAAGCCTTCTTGGTTACCCAAGCCTGCCAACCCAAAGTTTGGTACAGATTTATTGATGTCATCTTCATGATCTGGACTCACAGTGAAGAAGAACTCCAGAATTTCCTCTCCAACCTCAACTCCTTTGGTTCCATCAGATTCACCTGGTCCTACTCCAAATCCCATGCCACTTTCCTTGACGTTGCCCTCCATCTGTCTAATGGCCAGCTTCACACATCCGTCCAAATTAAACCCACCAACAAGAAACAGTACCTCCATTATGACAGCTGCCACCCATTCCATATCAAACGGTCCCTGCCCTACAGCCTAGGTCTTCATGGCAAATTAATCTGCTCCAGTCCTGAATCCCTGAACCATTACACCAACAACCTGAAAACAGCTTTCGCATCCCGCAACTACCCTCCTGACCTGGTACAGAAGCAAATAACCAGAGCCACTTCCTCAACCCCTCAAACCCAGAACCTCTCACAGATGAACCCCAAAAGTGCCCCACTTGTGACAGGATACTTCCCAGGACTGGATCAGACTCTGAATGTGGCTCTCCAGCAGGGATGCGACTTCCTAAAATCCTGCCCCGAAATGAGATCAATCCTTCATGAAATCCTCCCCACTCCACCAAGAGTGTCTTTCCGCCGTCCACCTAACCTTCGTAACCTCTTGGTTCATCCCTATGAAATCCCCAAACCACCTTCCCTACCCTCTGGCTCCTACCCTTGCAACCGCCCCCAGTGTAAAACCTGTCCAACGCAACCTCCCACCACCACCTACTCCAGTCCTGTAACCCGGACGGTGTACACGATCAAAGGCAGAGCCATGTGTGAAAGCACCCACGTGACTTACCAACTGACCTGCCTACACTGTGAAGCTTTCTATGTGGGAATGACCAGCAACAAACTGTCCATTCACATGAATGGACACAGGGAGACAGTGTTTGTTGGTAATGAGGATCACCCTGTGGCTAAACATGCCTTGGTGCACGGCCAGCACATCTTGGCACAGTGTTACACCATCCGGGTTATCTGGATACTTCCCACCAACACCAACCTATCTGAACTCCGGAAATGGGAACTTGCCCTTCAATATTTCCTCTCTTCTCGTTATCCACCAGGCCTCAATCTCTGCTAATTTCAAGTTGCCGCCGCTCGTACCTCACCTGTCATTCAACATCATCTTTGCCTCTGCACTTCCGCCTCGACTGACATCTCTGCCCAAACTCTTTGCCTTTAAATATGTCTGCCTGTGTCTGTATATGTATGCATGGATGTGTGTGTGTGTGTGAGCGAGTATATACCTAACCTTTTTTCCTTCTAAGGTAAGTCAAAGACATATATATATATATATATATATATATATATATATATATATATATAAAACAGAAAGAAACTTCCACATGGGAAAAATATATTAAAAATAAAGATTCCAAGACTTACCAAGCGGGAAAGCGCCGGCAGACAGGCATATATATATATATATATATATATATATATATATATATATATATATATATATATATATATATATATATATATGACTTGCCCTTCAATATATCCTCTCATCTCGTTATCCACCAGGCCTCAATCTCCGCTAATTTCAAGTTGCCGCCACTCATACCCCACCTGTCATACCCCCAAACTCTTTCCTTTTAAACATGTCTGTTTGTGTCTGTATATGTATGCATGCATATGTGGGTGTGTGTGTGCAAGTATATACCTATCCTTTTTCCCCCTAAGGTAAGTCTTTCTGCTCCCGGGATTGGAATGGGTCCTTACCCTCTCCCTTAAAACCAACATCCTTTCATCTTTCCTTCTCCTTCCCTCTTTCCTGACGAAGCAACCGCCGGTTGCGAAAGCTCATAATTTTGTGTGTGTGTTTGTGTGTTATTTTATTGTGCCTGTCTACCGGCGCTTTTCCGCTTGGTAAGTCTTGGACTTACCAAAAATAGCACTGGCAGGTCGATAGACACAAAAACATACACACAAAATTCAAGCTTTCACAACCAACGGCTGATTCATCAAGAAAGAGGGAAACACGAAAGGATGTGGGTTTTAAGGGAGATGGTAAGGAGTCATTCCAATCCCGGGAGCGGAAAGACTTACCTCAGGAGGAAAAAAGGGCAGGTATACACTCACACACACACACACACACACACACACACACATATCCTTCCGCACATACACAGACACAAGCAGACATTTGAAAAAAAAAAAAAAAAAAAAAGCCTTTACAAATGTCTGCTTGTGTCTATGTAAGTGTGGATGGTAATGTGTGTGTGAGTGCGCGAGAGTGTATACCTGTCCTATTTTCCTCCTGAGGTAAGTCTTTCCGCTGCTGGGATTGGAATGACTCCTTACCCTCTCCCTTAAAACCCACATCCTTTCGTGTTTTCCTCTCCTTCCCTCTTTCCTGATGAAGCAGCCGTTGGTTGCGAAGGCTTGAATTTTGTGTGTATGTTTGTGTGTCTATCGACCTGCCAGCACTTTTGTTTGGTAAGTCACATCATCTTTGTTTATAATATATATATACATATAAAATAGAAAGAAACTTCCACATGGGAAAAATACATTAAAAACAAAGATTGCAAGACTTACCAAGTGGGAAAGCGCTGGCAGACAGGCACATGAACAAAACACACAAACACACACACAGAATTACTAGCTTTTGCAACCGATGGTTGCTTCTTTCGTCTTTCCCTCTCCTTCCTGAAGAAGCAACCATCGGTTGCGAAAGCTAGTAATTCTGTGTGTGTGTTTGTGTGTTTTGTTCATGTGCCTGTCTGCCGGCGCTTTCCCGCTTGGTAAGTCTTGGAATCTTTGTTTTTAATATATATAATGTTAAATTTTCTGTTTCAAAATATTAGTACCAGTTTAGTACTGTATTACTATAGTACTGTATTAGTTATTTTCAAATATTTAAATATTTTTAGGATGTAATACCCAATTAAAACCCGCTTATTTACATACTTTTTGACTGAAAGTATTAGGCATATTGCATTAATATTACAAACCATATTAAAGAATTAACTTTGAGATATTGTTTTTATTTAATGAACTCTGAGCCTTATTCAAAGTAAGCTTAAATTAGCTATTTCACTTATTAATCAAAGTGCTATTACTATGCGACAGCAATATTTTGTGTTTTACTCTTTTAATGATAGTTTAGGATTTATGTAAATATAATTTCAGTCTTTCCAGAGCTATATATTCACTGCTCTGTGATAGTATATAAGCATGATTATTACTGTACATTAAATTAGCTTTTTATAAAAACACCATGTGTGTTTATATTTTGTTTCTTTTTTCCAAAGTCAAAAACTGTGTCATGCTTGTAGAATTTCCCAGAGTGCCAAGTTACTGAGAATTCAGTTTTTGGGGTTCTAATGTTGCTTGTATGACTCTTAAATGCTTGAAAAACTTTAAAACTTATTATTTTCAATGAAAAGTTTAGAAAATTTCCTGGGGCAAGACCCACAGTATACCAATTTAGTGATGTCTTCTTTCAGGATGCAAAGAGAAGTAGACCCTCCCATCCAGATGTCTACAATGCGGGTCTCTGAGTCTGCTGTAAGGAAATCTTGTCATCATTTACAACAGACTGAACTATGATTTGGGTCTTTCAGTTTTCTGATGAAAACTAAAGTTGTGGAGTTCGATGGACAGCATGTGATCATGATTAAAGCATTCAATTGACTTCAAGTACACTTTTAAAGTGGCAGTCCATATTGAGCACAGACCTTATGGTCAGTGACATTGATATTCACAAATGAGCCAATAAAAAAGACATTGAATACTGTATGGGCACAGGTTGCCCTGACATATGTAGTGTCATGCAACAATGTTTTTTTATAAACTTTTTTCACTTTGCCCTGCTGCAGTGAAGTGCTATCTTTTCTATCACCTCTTAAAATTACACAATTATCTCAATGAACAGCTTGCAGTCACTCCTCAACATAAAAGAAAACTGGTCACCAGATGGTACACTTTGTAACGATTTCAACAAGAAGCTCATCGACATGGATCAATACCTGTATTGTATGTACCACTGTCAAACCATACTTTGTCCTAATAAATGTAACTATTCAAAAAAAAAAATATTGTCCCTCTTCATTCTTCAGTGGAAATTAATAATGAATATACAGGATGCCAGTGCGCTATTAAGATCCCCCGACATTAAATGTTATGGGCAGAATCTTTGAAAAAACTGCAGAGAGTAAAAGACTTTTAAGAACATAATGTAAGTGACTATAATGAACTGCAGGATGATGTGAAATGATCTTTCATGAGTCTTTTATGAATCTTTGGCCATAACTTATGAGATGGACTTGAAAAGTTTCTCTACACAAATAAAGAATATATAAACACTGAACTGCTGCAGTGTCTGGCCACTCTCCTGGCCACATACCACCACAGAACACACCTGTGTCTGATTGGTTGCCATATCCTTAGGCCTCCTCTACTGAAGCTAGGGGCATGCAGCAGTCCCAACTTTGGCTGTGCACACTACACTGTGTACCTGCTAGACTATATTGGGAACATTTCTCAATGTGTACAAATGGGAGGACAACAATTAAAAATTCCTATATCATCACCCATCAGCAGTGCATGCAGCCATCCGTGACACTGCGAATCACCGCAGCTAGGCATTCAGTATCACTCCAGGCTCAACACTGGCTGCTCCAGCAGCTCTTCTATTGGTGGCGATCTTTATCTGGACACTGGCTGTGTATGGTCCACAACACCAACCAACACATTTACATACCTGCTTCTGACCGAACCAGACACCACCCAAGACACTGGCCAGATCACCAACCTGAACCTCAACCAGACATCGACCAACACTCATCTAGGAGACCAGTTTGGACTATTGTGACAAATCTCCGATTTTAGCAGAAGTGGTTTTACTTTTCTGCTTTAATATCAGACCTGTGAATTATTTATTTTTGTTGTTACGAATAAATGTGTTCTTCCACTGTAACCTGTGCATCAATTTATTTACTTACTGTTCTTGGCAGCTCACAAAATAAATACATATAAACTGCAGGAAAGAAAAATGTAGTGTCATTTTAGTATTATAGCTGTGAAAATTATTTTATGGTGTAAGCAATATTTAAATACGTAATGAATGTTTTAATTTGAATCTCTGAGCACACACTGGTACTTTATAGTAGTATGCAAACTGAAATCTGACTTCCTTTTACAGTACTGTATATTCTTGCCCAGTGCACCAATTTGAGAAACAAAATATCAAGCAGCACCCATTTATGATATACACAGGTGGGTAGTATATCAACGAACAGACTAAACAATGGAAAATTCAGGGTGGAGAAATAACACTATTATGAAAGGACAGATTGCTACTCATCATATAGTAGAGATGTTGAGTCCCAGACAAGCACAACAAAATGAATGCCATATCTTTTGAACAAAAGGCCTTCTTCTAAGGTAGACAACAAACACACATTCACACATGCACAACTCACACACTCAGGGCCACTGTCTTTGGCCACTGAGGTCGAACTCTTTACTGCAGCTGTACCTGATGGGAGAAGCACTCTGTGGGTGGTGGGTGTGAGGAGGATGCTGGGGAAGGATAGCAGGTAGAGGTGGGGGAAGGTCTAGTGCTGCTTGTATGAGCACAGTAGGATTGCTAAGTGCATTCGGGAATGTTTGGGGATAGAAGAAAGGAGAAGGGGAACAGAAAAGGAGAGAAGTAAAGGAATGGAAGACTAGTGGGTGCATTGGTAGAATAGAAGGCTGTGTAATGCTGGAGTGGGTGCAGGGAAGGGATAGTAGGTGAAGGACAGGGAATATTGAAAGTTGAGGCTAAGGGGGTTGTAGGAACATAGGAAATATTGCAGGGAGAGTTTCCACCTGAGCAGTATCTGAAAGCTGGTGTTGATTGGAAGAATTCAGACAGCATAAGCTGTGAAGAAGTCATTGAAGTGAAGCATATTGTTTTGGGCTGCACATTCAGTAACTGGGTGGTCCAGCTGTCTGTTGGTTACAGTTTGTCATTGGACATTCATGTGGACAGACAGCTTGTTGCTCGTCATGCCCACATGGAAAGCAGCACAGTGGTTGCAGCCTAGTTTGCAGTTAATATAGGATAGAAAAAATGCTTGTGACTGAAGCAGCACAATGATTGCAGCCTAGTTTGCAGATCACATGAGTGCTTTTGATGGGATAGGAGATGCTTGTGAACGAACTGGAGTAGGTGGTGGTGGGAGGGTGTATGGGACAGGATTTGCATCTAGGTCTGCTGTAGGGATATGACCCATGAGGCAAGGGGTTGAAAGAAGGGTTGGTGTAGGGATGGACAAGGATACTGAGTAGGTTTGGTGGGGGACAGAATACCCTGTAGGAGGACTGGGAAGGGTAGTGGGTAGGATATTTCTCATTTCAGTGCGCAACATCTACATCTACATCTACATCCATACTCCGCAAGCCACATGACGGTGTGTGGCGGAGGGTACCCTGAGTATCTCTATAGGTTCTCCCTTCTATTCCAGTCTCATATTGTTCATGGAAAGAAGGATTGTCGGTATGCCTCTGTGTGGGCTCTAATCTCTCTGATTTTATGCTCATGGTCTCTTCGTAAGATATACGTAGGAGGGAGCAATATACTGCTTGACTCCTCGGTGAAGGTATGTTCTTGAAGCTTCAACAAAAGCCCGTACCGAGCTACTGAGCGCCTCTCCTGCAGAGTCTTCCACTGGAGTTTATCTACAATCTCCGTAATGCTTTTGTGATTACTAAATGATCCTGTAATGATGTAAATAAAATAGAAAGAAACTTCCACATGGGAAAAATATATTAAAAACAAAGATTCCAAGACCTACCAAGCGGGAAAGCGCCGGTAGATAGGCACAATAAATAAAACACACAAACACACACAGAATTTCTAGCTTTCGCAACCGACGGTTGCTTCTTCAGGAAAGAGGGAAGGAGAGGGAAAGACGAAAGGATGTGGGTTTTAAGGGAGAGGGTAAGGAGTCATTCCAATCCCGGGAGCGGAAAGACTTCTCTTAGGGGGAAAAAAGGACAGGTGTACATTCGCACACACACACATATCCATCCGCACATACACAGACACCAAAAATCCTGTAATGAAGCGCACTGCTCTCCATTGGATCCTCTCTACCCTTCTATCAACCCTATCTGGTACGGATCCCACACTGCTGAGCAGTATTCAAGCAGTGGGCAAACAAGCACACTCTAACCTACTTCCGTTGTTTTTGGATTGCATTTCCTTAGGATTGTTCCAATGAATCACAGTCTGGCATCTGCTTTACCGACGATCAACTTTATATGATCATTCCATTTTAAATCACTCCTAATGCGTACTCCCAGATAATTTATGGAATTAATTGCTTCCAGTTGCTGACCTGCTATTTTGTAGCTAAATGATAAGGGAGCTTTCTTTCTATGTATTGCAGCACATTACACTTGTCTACATTGAGATCCAATTGCCATTCCCTGCACCATACGTCAATTCGCTGCAGATCGTCCTGCATTTCAGTACAATTTTCCATTGTTACAACATCTTGATATACCACAGCATCATCCGCAAAAGCCTCAGTGAACTTCTGATGTCATCCACAAGGTCATTTACGTATATTGTGAATAGCAACGGTCCTACGACACTCCCCTGCGGCACACCTGAAATCACTCTTCCTTCGGAAGACTTTTCTCCATTAAGAATGACATGCTGCATTCTCTTATTTAGGAACTCTTCAATCCAATCACACAATTGGTCTGATAGTCAATATGCTCTTACTTTGTACATTAAACAACTGTGGGGAACTGTATCGAAAGCCTTGCATAAGTCAAGAAACACAGTATCTACCTGGGAACCCTGCCGGAGAACGTGATTCATTTACTTCAGTCTTGGGTGCTACTGAGTCATAAGGGGAGTGCTCCTCTGTGGTGAGACAGTGACCATGTGGGAGGTGTTAGGTGACTAGGAAGACAAGGCATGAGTGATCTGTTTCTGAACAAGGTTGGGAGGGAAATGATGGTCAGGATGGATTCATCTTGATCCCCAGAAATATTTTGGCATAGGATGGTGCCACCTGAGTGCCTACTGCT
Source organism: Schistocerca gregaria (assembly GCF_023897955.1). Taxonomy (NCBI): domain Eukaryota; kingdom Metazoa; phylum Arthropoda; class Insecta; order Orthoptera; family Acrididae; genus Schistocerca; species Schistocerca gregaria. Next base: position 1,057,719,860 of record NC_064920.1, read on the forward strand.
GTACCACTGATTTATTTGTAGGTAATGACTTCAAAGGAAAAGTAATTGAGGGTGAATATGTAGTTGCTCATAGTGACCATGAAGGAAGTTGCAGGTTTGGAGTCAGTCAGGTACTGGGGAAGGTAGTGTTTAATGGCAGCAAGCCCATGGCCATTATGGAAGTTAATGTAGAGCAAGGTGGCATCAATAGTGAAAAGATAGGTGCTGTGTGGTAAAGGGACTGTGGAGAGTTGCTGGAAGAAATTGTCGGTGTTTTTTATATAAGAACGTATGGGCTATAAGATGAAGGTGTTGGTCAACGAGAGTACAGATTCTCTCTGTGGCAGCACAGAAGCCAGCCACAATGGAGTGTCTTGCATGGTTGGGTTCATGGACTTTAAGAAGCATGTAGAGGATAAGACTGTGGGCAGTGGTAACACTGAGGAGGAGAGATAGAGACTCAGGGGAGAAGTTCTAGGATAGGCGTAAGGATCTGAGGAGAGGCTGGATATTCTATTGGACTTCTGGAATGGGGTCACTGTGCCTGTGTTTGTAGGTGGGTGAATCTGAAAGCCAGTAGAGTCCCTCCACCATAGTGGTGGACACTTAATCAGCAGGTAGGATTATAAGGTCTGTATTGGGTAGATAGCAGTTCTTTCTGGAGATGTAACATTTGTTTGAGAGATTTTAGGAATGATGAAGAGCCAAGGTTTGTTGTTAATAAACTCTGGAATGTCAACAGGAGGTAATTTGGGAGCAATGGGGATGGATCACGGTTGGATGGAGGAGTGAATTGTGTCAGGCAGGGCTCAACGTCAGTTTTGAGTTGAGACTGATTGATAATGTTGTAGCAAAAAGAAGTATTACCATTGCAGACACCAGGAAAAACACTTTTTTGCCACCAACCCCACATATCACATGCAACCCAAAGCCATTTACCACCAACCTTACAAATCACATGCAACCCAAAGCCAATGTTGAATCCTGCCTGACTGAATCCTATTCTCCATCAGGGTTTCAACTACCTCCTGCCATGCCCTGAAACGGGGTATAACCAATCCACTAAACTTCCCATGCCTCCCACTGTGGTAGTCCATTGCCTAGCAAAACTACACAGCATCCTTATCCATCACTATTCCACTCCTACTCCCAAATGCTTGTCTCATGCCTCACATTCCTGGAACAAGCTCAAATGTATACCAGTCTTGTTGTTGTGCCCATCTGTTGTGTCAATACAGAGAGCACCAATCTAACCTCTTTATAATATTAATGTACAAAGTAAGTATTAGAGCAGATTTTACAAAGTGTGAACAATGAGGTGCAGTGTTGATTGACTCAATGATATGTAGCTGAGAGAGAGAGAGAGAGAGAGAGAGAGAGAGAGAGAGAGACTGCTGAACAGCAAATCCAAGTGTTGCAGACACTATTTATCCCAGGCTATGATGGTGGGCTCCTAATGAATGAAAAAAGTTTTTAATTACTTGTCACAAAATGTCCTTAATACCATCACCTCCTCAGCAGAAGAATTTAGTACATCACATGCTCACGAAACTTCATCTGTCTTTGTTGCCAGGTAGAGCTGAATGGTCATGTGTGAATAAGGAAATTCACAGAATTAATGTGAAACTTAAAAGTAGTTGTAGGCTATTCAGCAATGTGAAATTAATTGACTCAAGCACACTTGACAGAGAATGTTTTACGAAACATGGGCTTCACCTTAACAGAAATGGGAAGGCCAGGTTAGGAAACTTAATAAGGGAAGCAATTAAATGCAATTACAAAGTGACAGCCACTGAACTGGAATTGTATAAATCTCCAATAGCACAAACACCAGCAAAAACAAATGGACCATCCAAAAAGCAGTAGCAACAGAGGAACCTACTACTGAACCAACATTAGCAGCAGCAGAACTAACAACAGAAGCAATAGTTACAGCATCAAAAACCAACCTACCAGAATCATTAGCATTCACAGCAACATCAGAAGCAGTAGTTCCAACATCAATAACCAAGCAACCAGAATCAGTGGCATTCACTGCAACAGCACACAGCAGCAGCAGTGGTAATAGGAGCCACCCTTGAGAAGCCAGGATTTTTGCTGGGGCAAAGCAGTGAACAACAGCACATAACAGGGAAAGAGATAAATGCTTGCAAGCAGAGGAATCTACAACAAGGATTTTTGGTACCTGGCCTCAGTTACAAGACTAACATAACATAACCTTCAGATACACCAACTTCCAAGTCTAACTGGCAACAGACTCAACTCCACTGTCATCAACAGAAGAATAACCATGCCAACAGCTCATCTAAAGGATTTTTTAGCATCAGGTCTAAAGGGAAAGGCACCACCAAGATAAGTGAAAACAAATGCCTAACAGTGTTTCACCAAAACATTCAAGCCATAAAGAACAAAGCACAACAGCTAGAAGTAGAATTGGAAAATTTTGATAGCCAAATTTTGTGTATCACTGAACACTAGTGCAAAGGGAAGGAAATTGAACACATTGCATTAGCCTCATTTGACCTTGCATGTTACTATAGCAGAATCTCAATGAATGGTGGAGGTTCATGTATCTATGTAAAAAAAAAAAAAAAGGTATGTCATTTAAAGTTAGATATGATCTTTTAGATCTAGGTGAGGACAAACATTTTGAACTTTCCGCTGTTGAAATAATAGGACCTGGCATAGCAAAAAAATTAGTCATATTTTGTGTGTACCGCTCTCCCAGGGGAGAGATTGATATATTCTTTTCAAAACTGAATCAAAGCAAATGTAATTATCTGTGGTGACTCAAACATTAATATGATGAAGCCTGATAAGGCTAGCAACATTTATGTTAAAATTCTAAGCTGTTATGGGATATCCTCCCTTGTTAATTGTCCAACTAGAATAACGAAAGAATCCTCCTCATCTATAGATCATGTAGCTACAGATATTGGTAGTAAAAAATGTCATATTGTTGTCCAAAACCTGGGCCTATCACACCACCTCTGCCAGATCTTAAAAACCAACATTCATGTAGAAACTCCTCCTAAACTTTGTACATACAAAAGAATGTTTTCCAAATTAGCCCTGTATCAGTTTAAATCCCAGCTAGAATATGAAGATTGGAGGGAAGTCTATGCAGAAACCAATGCAAATCAGAAATTTATCAAGTTCATGTTAATTTTTAAACTCAGATTTGAAGAGATGTTTCCCAAAACTCTTTATCAAATTAAAACTACAAGGAGAAATCAATGGGTGACTACAGGTATTAAAAAATCCTCAGAAACTCTTAGATATCTCAACTCCATAAAAAATAATCCATCTAACCCAGAAGTTCTGCAATTCTACAAAAAGTACAGGAAAATATACAAAAAGGTGTTGCTAGCAGCAAAAAAAACTTTCAAACAACAAAATATTACTTGAAGCTGAAAACAAGAGCAAAGCAGCCGGGAACATCGTCAAACAGGAAACATCTAACTCTGCTGAAAAGGACCTCAATTCACATATTAAAAACAAAGATGTACTAGTAGATAACCCTAAAAAATTTGCTGATTTTGTAAACTCATATTTCAGTAGTATTGCAAAAAAATTACAGCAGAAATTTCCAGATACATATGATTTACCTACTCAGAACCAGCCAACAAACTCAATCGTGCTCTTGCCAACTACAGGAAGGGAAGTGGCACTAGTAGTACACCAACTAAAAAATAAAACTTCAGTAGGACTTGATGAAATCCCAGTCTGCATAATTAAAGAATTTATAGACTCCATAAAGGGCCCATTAACAGACATAATTAATGAATCTTCCGAATCTGGATACTTTCCGGAGTACCTAAAACAAGCAAAAGTTATACCTATCCTTAAAAACGGAGATGTGGAAAATGTAGAGAACTACAGCCCGATCTCTATACTGTCTATCATTTCTAAAATAATAGAAATACTAGTCAAAAAGAGACTGCTAAATTACCTGAATAAATATAATCTTCTTTCCAATGACCAATTTGGTTTTAGGCCCAGAAAAGGCATACAATCTGCTATAGCACAGTTCACTAAAGTAATTTTAGAAGCACTGGACAAAGGTGAAAATGTAAGTGGTATCTTTTTAGACTTGTCCAAGGCCTTTGATACAGTTGACCACAAAATCTTACTTCATAAATTAGGGCAAATAGGAATAAGAGGTGTGACAAAGAAGTGGTTCTAATCATACTTGGAAAACAGAGTTCAACAAGTTGAGATATCACAAGTTTCAAACAATTCCCTTATAAAACACCTGTCTGACCCAGAAAATGTTAATATAGGCGTCCCACAGGGGAGTGTATTAGGCCCAATATTGTTTCTTATATACATTAATGACTTCCCACAAAGTATCAGACACGGAAAAAAAAAATACTTTTTGCTGATGACAGCAACATAGTAATAACAGGTGAAAATCGAATACAACTGTCAGAAAGAGCATGTCCACAACTGGTCATTAAAAAATAAAGTAACCCTAAATGTAAAGAAAACTAACTATATTAACTTCCAATTGAACAAAAAACACAATGCCACTAGAATAAAAGTTAATAATAATAAATTACAATGTGTAACAAGTACCAATTTCTTAGGGATGAATATAGACAGCCAACTGAAACGGACAAACCATGTCAACATCTTGGCAAAGAAATTATCCACAGCATGCTATGCTCTTAGAATCCTTGCACCGGTATGCAATAATACCTGTCTTCAAATAACATATTACGGATATCTACACTCAGTCCTCAGCTATGGGATCATGGTTTGGGGAACAAGTGCCAGTAACATACAAACTGTGTTAAAGTACAAAAAAGAGCCATAAGGATAATAACAAACAGCAACAATGTGGCCCACTGTCTAGAATTATTTAGAAAGCTAGGCATTCTCACTGTTTCTTGTGAGTATATCTTTCAGAACACAATGTTCATTAAGAAAAATCTCAACATGTACAACACAAACAGCCTAATACATGAACATGAAACAAGAGCTTGTCACCACCTCAATCTAGATAGAAAGAACAAGGCAAAGACGGAAAAAAGTATATTTTATAGTGGGATAAAACTGTATAACAAATTACCACAAGAAATTAAAGAAATAAATGAGCCCCTCACTTTCAGACAAAAGCTTAAAACCTTTTTAGTAAGTAAAAGTTGTTATACTGTAAAAGAATATTTAACATAGACGTAGATTATTAGCAACATATGACATTATCACCAAAATATTATGTAATTATGAATGTGTGTATGACTAGTTATAAAAACTACACAAAATATGAGAAACCTGTTTCATTATAAATGTAAATTTGTGCTCATGTGTTGTAAACTGACGACATCCATACGATATTTATTGTTCCACAGATGAATAAACAAATAAATAAATAAAATCATCACACGTAGCCATAAACATTTCTGTGGAAGGCACACAATACAGTGAACTGTTTTAATCACCCTTCCAGAGACCATAGGAGCATCACATAACGAAACCAAGTTTAGAGCTCTACTGACAAACGTGTACTGTCCCTTGTTTGAAAACAATTTCTTCTTGTTAGTTAGTTACATGTTCCACTAATCAGTCTCATATGATGTGGAACATGTCAAGTGCATAACAGATGCACACATGAATAAAGCTTTTATTATTATTATTTCTTTCTTATCTCAGACGTTATGTCTGGTCTAAAGTAGAAAGTGACGCTGACCTTGATCAAGTGTGACTACCTTTTAACTGTACGGTATATGTTATATTGCACTTAGGAACTTCCGGGTAATTGAACATGTATCAATAATTACGGATTTCTGTAGTTGTATATATAGGTTTGGATGTAGGTGTATTGCATTGATGTACTGGTGGATATTGTGTGGTACGACTCCTGTAGTTGATAGTATAATTGGTATAATGTCAACTTTATTCTGATGCCACATATCCTTGACTTCCTCAGCCAGTTGGATGTATTTTTCAATTTTTTCTCCTGTTTTCTTTTGTATATTTGTTGTATTAGGTATGTATATTTCGATTAGTTGTGTTAATTTCTTCTTTTTATTGGTGAGTATGATGTCAGGTTTGTTATGTGGTGTTGTTTTACCTGTTATAATGGTTCTGTTCCAGTATAATTTGTATTCATCATTCTCCAGTACATTTTGTGGTGCATACTTGTATGTGGGAACATGTTGTTTTATAAGTTTATGTTGTAAGGCAAGCTGTTGATGTATTATTTTTGCTACATTGTCATGTTTTCTGGGGTATTCCGTATTTGCTAGTCTTGTACATCCGCTTGTGATGTGATCTACTGTTTCTATTTGTTGTTTGCAAAGTCTGCATTTATCTGTTGTGGTATTGGGATCTTTAATAATATGCTTGCTGTAATATCTGATGTTTATTGTTTGATCCTGTATTACAATCCTGAATCCTTCCGTCTCAATGTATATATTGCCTTTTCTTAGCCATGTGTTTGATGCATCTTGATCAAGGTGTAGCTGTGTTGGATGATACAGGTGCTTGCCACGTAGTGTTTTCTTTTTCCAATTTAATTTCTTCGTATCTGTTGATGTTATGTGATCTAAAGGGTTGTAGAAGTGGTTATGAAATTGCAGTGGTGTAGCCGATGTATTTATATGAGTGATTGCTTTGTGTATTTTGCTAGTTTCTGCTCGTTCTAGAAAGAATGTTCTTAAATTGTCTACCTGTCTATAATGTTGGTTTTTTATGTCGATAAATCCCCTTCCTCCTTCCTTTCTGCTTAATGTGAATCTTTCTGTTGCTGAATGTATGTGATGTATTCTATATTTGTGGCATTGTGATCGTGTAAGTGTATTGAGTGCTTCTAGGTCTGTGTTACTCCATTTCACTACTCCAAATGAGTAGGTCAATATTGGTATAGCATAAGTATTTATAGCTTTTGTTTTGTTTCTTGCTCTCAATTCTGTTTTCAATATTTTTGTTAGTCTTTGTCTATATTTTTCTTTTAGTTCTTCTTTAATATTTGTATTATCTATTCCTATTTTTTGTCTGTATCCTAGATATTTATAGGCATCTGTTTTTTCCATCACTTCTATGCAGTAGCTGTGGTTATCCAATATGTAATCTTCTTGTTTAGTGCGTTTTCCCTTGACTATGCTATTTTTCTTACATTTGTCTGTTGCAAAAGCCATATTTATATCATTGCTGAATACTTCTGTTATCTTTAGTAATTGGTTGAGTTGCTGATTTGTTGCTGCCAGTAGTTTTAGATCATCCATGTATAGCAAACGTGTGATTTTGTGTGGGTGTGTTCCAGTAATATTGGATCCATAATTTGTATTATTTAGCATGTTGGATAGTGGGTTCAGAGCAAGGCAGAACCAGAAAGGACTTAATGAGTCTCCTTGGTATATTCCACACTTAATCTGTATTGGCTGTGGTGTGATATTATTTGAATTTGTTTGGATATTAAGTGTGGTTTTCCAATTTTTCATTATTATGTTTAGGAACTGTATCAATTTAGGATCTACTTTGTATATTTCCAATATTTGTAGTAACCATGAGTGGGGTACACTATCAAAAGCTTTTCGGTAATCAATGTATGTGTAGTGTAGTGACCTTTGTTTAGTTTTAGCTTGATATGTCACCTCTGCATTTATTATCAGTTGCTCTTTACATCCTCGTGCTCCTTTGCAACAGCTTGCTTGATCTTTAGGTTTCATATAAGTTATTCCATGTGTAAGTGTATAAGGGAATGTGTATGGGTCTGCAATGTAACTGTTAAATAATTTAGTTAGATGTGAATGTGTTGAGGTGAACTTCTTTAGCCAGAAATTTGCTATTTTGTCTTTTCCAGGGGCTTTCCAATTGTGAGTAGAATTAATTGCTTTGGTGACTTCATGTTGCAAAATTATCACTTCAGGCATTTGTGGTATCATCTTGTATGTGTCTGTTTCTGCTTCCATCCACCGTGCATGCCTTTTATGTTGTACCGGGTTTGACCATATGTTGCTCCAGAAGTGTTCCATGTCTGTTATGTTTGGTGGATTGTCTATTTTAATGTGTGTGTGTTATCTATTGTCTGGTAAAATTTCTTTTGGTTTGTGTTGAAAGTTTGGTTTTGGTTCCTTCTATTTTCACTTTTTTTGTATCTTCTAAGTCGTTTGGCCAATGCTTGTAATTTATGCTTCTTTTCATCTAATTGCTCTATCGTTTCTTGTTGTGAGATTTTACCTAACCTTTTTCATTTTCATTTTCTTATAAATTGTGTTAGCTGTCCAATGTCTTTTCTCAGTGTTTCTATTCTGATCTGTAGCCTGTGTTGCCATGCTAGTTTTGTGGGTTTCTTCTGTGTGTTGGTTGGTTCTGATCTCTGCCTAGTGTGTATATTTAGTGTAGTGAGTGCTCCTATATAAACCAGTAGTTGTAACTCTTCCATAGCTGTGTTTTCATTTATTTTGTTGTGTATGATTGTGTTGATAGTTTTTATTATTGTTTCGACTTGTGGGTTATTTGTCGGTCTATGCAAGAATGGTCTAATGTCTGTATTTGTGTCTTTGTATTCTATATATGTCAGCTGAAATTTTTCTTCTATATCTAACATGTATGTCACTTCGTGTTCTATTTGTACTTGTTCTGGTGGCAGTCTTAAGATTTCGTTTTCCTCTGATTGTTTAATTGATGTGTGTTGTTCTTTGTTTGTTTGCTCTGGGATGTTTGAGTCCATTACTGTATTTTCGTCTTCTTCTGATTGCACATTATTTTGTTCCAGTATTTTTTGTACTTGTTGTTTGATGTTTGCTAATTCTGACTGGGGTATCCTGTTATTTTTGATTATTACACAGATCTGATCAACTAGTCGTTGTTCTCTTAAAAATTTTAATTCTGGATATCTGGTAATAAATGTTGTGTATACTTGTGATCTGTATCCAGTTGTGTTGGTTCCTAGGTTTGTTGCTTGGTAATAACAGAACATGAGGTTTCAATTAACTTCATCTGACCATCTCATCCTCTGTCTTTGTTTTCCTTCTAGGGTGGTTGCAGGAAGCATGTCCTGCAAAACACCTCTATTTGGATTTAAATCATTTTCCAGTTGGCTAGGAGTGTCGTTACCATTGTGGGCGGGCATAGGGTTCAAGCGTCATCCCCGGCGCTTGTCCGAGGCTTCTTTAGTTCTGTCCTGAACCAACTAATCACACTAAAAGGGGGGTTAGCCCTATTAGTGGTTTGTTCTTTTCGTCGCCTTTTACGACTGGCAGAACATACTGGAGGCCTATTCTTTTCCCGGGCATCCACGGGGAAGAATTATTATTATTATTATTATTATTATTATTATTATTATTATTATTATTACCTACCACATTCCCTTAAATGGCATAAAATGCATATATTATACCTATGGAATTATTTATTCCCATTCAGGAATTCATCTGTGGTGTAGCATAATGAGTTGTCAAGGAGATATGACTTCAATTTATTTTTGAAATTATTACTGTTGTCTGTCAGACATATTATTTCATCTGGTAATTTACTGAAAAGTTTTACACCAGCATATTTTACACCTTTCTGTGCCAAAGATAGGTTAAGTAGAGAACAGTGTAGGTCTTTCTTTCTTCTGGTGTAATAATCGTGAATGTCACTACTATTTTTAAACTGGTCCATGTTATTGAGAACAAATTTCATATCAGAGTAAATGTACTATGGGGCTGTTGTAAGAATTTCTAACCTTTTAAACACATGCCTACAAGGTGTGCAACACAAGTGTCTAAGTGTTGAATTACCCCAAAATATTATTCTGTGTCATCAGAGAGTGAAAGTATCCAAAGTAGGTTGGATTACTAATTTCTATGGCCTCAAAATTAGCAATTATTCTGATTGCAAAAGTTGCTAAACCAAGTCGCTTTAGGAGATCTAAAATATTAATTTCGCAATTGAGATGCTCATCTATATATACATCCAAAAACTTAGTATGCTCTATCCTGGCTACTGACTTCTGTTCATGTGCTCCTTACAGTAGAAAACTGGATGTACTGTGTTATTTCAAACTTCAGAGGTAGGCCATTCACAGAAAACCAATTAATAACTTTTACAAAGACATTATTTGTTTCATTTTCTATTGGAGATTCTTCACTGGATTAATAATGATGATTGTATCATCAGCAAACAGTATCAGTTTAGCTTCTTGTGTCAGGTAAGAAGGAAGATCATTCACATATATCAAGAACAGAAAGACACCCACGATCGAACCCTGTAGAGCACCTAATGTAATTTCACTCCAGTTAGATGAAGTGGGAAACTTCCTTAAATCACTTTAACCATATAAAGAAACGTTTTGCTTCTTGCCCTGTACACATGACTTCAACTACTCATATGCTGTTCCATTTATACTATATAATTCTATACTATATAATTCTATACTACATAATTTATACTATATAATTTCTGTAACATAATGTCATGGTTCGCACAGTCAAATCCTTTGGATAAGTCACAGAAAATTCCCATTGGTGACATTTTACTATTTAAAGACTCCATTATATGGGCAGTGAAAATGCATATTGCTATCTCAGTGGCACAGCATTTTTGAAATCCAAACTGTGATTTACTAAGTATCCCATTACTATTGAGATGGCTAACCACTCTTGAGTACATTACTTTCTCAATGATTTTTGAAAATGCTGTAAGCAAGGATACTGACTAGTATTTATTGAAATCTGTGATGTCCCCTTTTCTGCTGGGAGACTTGACAGTGGCATATTTTAAACTGTCTGAGAAAATACCTTGAGTTAGTGATGCATTAGATATGAGGCAGACCACCAGCTGTAAATGCTTCACATTGTTTTAATATCTTGTTAGAGATGTCATCTATTCAAACAGAACATTTCTTTTTCAAATATTTAATGATTTTCCTTATTTCACAAGAGGTTGTTAGGTGAAAATTAATCTGACTAATATTTCTCACTGGCCACTGTGGCTGAGAGGTTCTAGGCGCTTCAGTGTAGAACTGTGCTGCTGCTACAGACGCAGGTTCAAATCCTGCCTCGGACATGGATGCGTGTGATGTCCATAGGTTAGTCAGGTTTCAGTAGTTCTAAGTCTAGGAGACTGATGACCTCAGATGTTATGTCCCATAGTCCTTAGAGCCATTTGAATTTTAAGATTTCTCAAAACTGACCCTTTCATGTACTGCTTGACTTTTTCTTTCAAACTATTCTCACCAATTTTTTCAACTACACTTAAGAAATGGTTGTTAAATACATTAGCTACTTGTTTACTGTTGGTTAAAATGGTATCATTCTCTTTAATTGTAGTACTACCTACCCCAGTGGTTACTTTTCTCGTCTCCCTTCTACAAACATTCCTTATTGTTTTGATTTTATTGCCCGAGTTGTTAATTTCATTTCTAATAAACATATTTCTTGATTTACTGACAACTTTTCTCATCTTGCACAAACACAGACAGTTTCAAGGAGTAATTACTAGTATTGGTCATTGCCCGCCATCTTCAGATCGACAAGACATACTGTTCTTTCTAAAAAGTGGCCACTCTATTTTATAGAACTAAATGAGAATTAATTTATTATTTCAGATAATGATAATGGCACCTGTCTCTGTCCCTATGCATTATATTTCTCCTCTCCCTTGACTGAGAAACATTTCATTATCATATGTGTAATGACTAAATGACTTACTGCTGTTTCTAATAGTTTCATACTAACCTTACCTACATAATCTGTATGGTCAATCCATTCCCCATGTTTCACAGGATCTTGCTGGAATAAAAAGAAATGTGAGATTACACATTCTAGAATTCACATTATAATCAAGTTTTACATGATAACTGAAGCGATAAGTGAAACAGAAAACACCATAAAACTAAAACATATTAAGCAGAAAACAAATATTATGTTTCAGGAAGTTACTACTCTTTATTTTTTTCTGTAGAATAATTTCAAACAGTACTGAATGAGACTGTTAAGTGTTTTGATGGAGGTTCAGATCAGTATCAAAATCTAGAATTGAAACAAATCAGTTTCAAGAAGGGAAGTGGAAGAGCTATTTGTGTGATTCAGTATTCATTGGTAATTTATGTGAAAAAAGGCATTAGATGAAAAGTCATGACAAGCAAGGACAAAAAGGAGTCACTTGGAGCAAAACCATCTTGAAAGGGTGTTAGCTAATGTGCACGATAATTGTTAAGTTTGAGAAAGAATTCTTAAAATGAAAAGAAGAAAATGAAGAAGAAGACACGAACAAGAAGAGAAGGGATGGAGAGAAAATAATAACAGAATAATAGTTACAGCTTATAAGATCCATTTCCATGCATTACAAGTGGACAATTATTTCAAGTAAGTGGAGGAGGAAATGCATTGGAAAATGAGGATAGATTACGCAGAAAAGCTTGAAAGTACTTTTAAGCTAAAAACTGAAAACAAAATAAGTCACAACAGAGCATTTAGGGTAAGGTCCCAAAATTACTTTCACTTATTACTGATGATAGTTATCCCCTTCATCCAGATTCAGGTCAGTTTGAGACATTTATGATACTTCTCTACTTTCCCCAGTTTTTCACCATTCTTCTTCTCTCGTCTATTACTGTTTTGTTTGAGTCCAAGTTTCTTCTTCTTAAACTGGTCTTGATGAAGTCAGACTCTCTTGTGTGGTTCATCCTCTTGTCCTCAAGGTAGGCCTCCATAATTTATTTTCATATTTGTTCATCTTCCATTCTCTGTAAACATCCTCACAATTTTAATCTATTCTTTTCATTTCTCTCATTCCAATTTTCTTCCTAACATCTTCATTCCTCACTCTGTGTTTGCTTCTTTTTCCTAATATACTCATATTTCTTAGGAACTTCACTTCTTATCATTGTCCAGATCTTTAATGCATATGTCAATATAGATGTAAAGTAAGTCTTGTACAGCATTTCCTTGCACTTCACTAACACCTCCATTCCCATGCTAAGCACCTTACACCACGGTAAAATGCGTTTCTCTGTTGTACCCTTTTACTAATTTCTGCCTTCATCTTTACATTCTGTATTATCACTCTTCCATGATGACTCTAGGAATACACTACAGCCCCTACAAATCACTCACACAGGGATCATGAGGACAAGACTAGAATAACTGCTGCACAGACAGAGGCATTCGACAATCATTGTTGCCACATTCCACATGTGAATGGCATTGTTAGAAAGCCTAACAAATGGTACAATGAAACATACCTTCTGCCATTCACTTCACATGGTTTTCAGAACATAGATGTAGATGTAGATGTAGACCACACTGCATTTCATGCCATATTTCTCAATTTCTTTCATTTACAATAACTAGTTGTTCTCGTATGTCCTTACAGTTGGTTTCCTACTGCACAATATCATTAGCAAATAACACTAACTCCATCTCCCTTCCTCCATGAGTTTCTTGTGTCTCTTTCACAATTTTATCCATCACCACTGTAAATAATAATGGTGACACCACTTTTTTATGGTCCCAAACCTGCAACATTGTTAAACTTATCAGTTGTTCCAACTTGAATATGAACACAGCTGAAGCTTTTGTCATACATTGCCTTTAATATTTTATAGTATGTTTTCCATCTCACTTTCTTTCTGAAGTTCCCTGCACATTTTATCTGGGAAAACTATTGGTATATCTTCACTAACAAGGAGACCATATGAACTTTCTCTCACTGATTTGATTCGTATTGACAGGGTATGTAAGGCATGCCCAGGATCCAACATGTGTGAATAAGAAGACACAACTCTCAACCATTTCTGAGAAAACCGAGTTTGAAAATTTTAGGTGTACTTACATATTTTGTATGGTCACCAGTAAGCAAAGTGTCCACAGACGAGAGAATAAGTGCTTAGTTTTATAAGCATGAGGTTTCTGGATTGAATCTTGCTGCTGGTACTACTTTCTTTGGTGATTTATCTGCATCAATATTCAGTGGTGTAATTCAATATGTGTGACATCCAAGAACCATTTATCAGTGTAAAACAAGTTTGTTTTGCAACAGACACACTGAATAAAACTGGACGTGCAAAAATGTTGTGTTTTCCAGTGCTATAATTCAATATGTGTGGTAGACCACGAAATTGTGTGACATCCAAGAACCATTTATCAATTTAAAACAAGTTTGTTTTGCAATACGCATACTGAATAACACCATGGATGTGCAAAAATATGGTGTTTCTTCCACCTGCTGTATGTCACAACAATTATTGTTTTCCATATTTCCTACAACCATTATCATCCTAATTCATGCAGTGCTGCATAGGTTACCCATTATACATGTCACATCACAAATGTAGATACAATTATATAAATAAAATGACTACACTAATTTGGTTGTAAGTTATCGTAAACCCTTTTTTCATTTCCAATCTCCTTAAGAGAAAACTTTTTCTCTTTTTCATATTAAAGATTAGGAAAATAGTAAATGAATGACTAGATGTCGATACTTTTCACACTCATAACAAATCTGTTGTTAGTATTATGTGGATATGAAAAATAAACTACTAGCAGTGAGTTTTGATCCAGAGACCTGGCCCATATGAAGTGCCTACTCATTTCCATGAACAAAGCTTACAGCATAAGTATGTCTATAATTCTCAAACTTGATTTACTCAAAAACAAAATGAAAGTTGCTTCTTCATGTTTACAAATGTTAAAATCCTAGTCATTCCATACACACCCTATCAAATGAATCAGATCTGTGAGGGAAGTTTGTACTTTCCCCTTGAAAGTCAAAAAATGTCATCACAAGATCTTTAACCTGCTCCAAATACCTTTCCATTGACTGTCTCATAATAAAGATTGGATCCACTGTTGTTCTTCTGTGTTGAAAGCTGTACAGCATGCTAATCTTACCAACCCACATATCACCAGTAAATTTTCAGTCTCTTCATAAAGATTAATTTGTTTCAAAAACTTTGAAACATGTAAGAAGTTTTCAACAATTACTTTTCTAATGCAGCACAGCAGTTAATAAATACACACCTTGAAAAACATCCAGCCAGTCACTCAGATCAAAAAATTCATCCAAACACATTATTCATGTATCCAGTAACACCTGAGATACTGTCAAGAATCCTAGAATAATACCTAACAAATATTCGGTGTGTGTTGATGAGATACCAGGTGCTATTATCAACATTTCTTGTGGAACCACTAATAGACATAGTAAATTCATCTTTTGAGAGTGGTGTGTTTCCAAATAATCTAAAAACTGCAAAAGTAACATCTTTGCATAAGAAGGGTACAAAAAATGATATTGTTAATTATAGGCCAGTTTCAGTATTGTCAGGCATCAGCAAAATTATGGAAAAATGTCCCTTAGAAGATTAAAAGTTTTCTTAAATAAAGAAAGGTTGATAAGTGATTCCCAACATGGGTTCATAGCTGGAACGTCAACTCAGACAGCTAATTTTGCCTTCTTAAATGAAGTATTAAAAGCAGAGGATGATAAGCAACATGTATCTCGGATATTTATGGATTTAAGTAAAGCTTTCAATGTTATTGATCATGGTATTCTCTGGCATAAATGAAGTAATAATGGAATTAGAGGCTAAACTGAAAGGTGGCTCCAATCATACCTCAGTAATCATCAGCAGATTAAAGAAATAAAAGACAAAGATAGTGAAACACAAAAAGTTCCTAGTCTTTACAGTGATGAGGAGAAAATCAAGTATGACATCTCACAAGGGTCAGTTCTGGGAAAAGTCCTATTTCTGCTGTATATAAATGACTTGTCTAGTAAAATACATGATGAATCCACTGTACTCCTTGAAGATGACACTAATGTTCTAATTAAATGACAGACTGACGAAACTCTGCAGGAGGCTGCAATATAAGTTATGCATTCCTTAATGCACTGGTTCAGGACCAATAGGCTTATCATAAAGTCTAAAAAAAACTGTAGCACTTAACTTCCACACCACATACAACCTCCATCCAGCAAACCCTGTTTTCACTATCAAAGGAAAGGATGTGTTGAAGGTCATTGTTGTTGTTGTGGTCTTCAGTCCAGAGGCTGGTTCGATGCAGCTCTCCATGCAACTCTATCCTGTGCAAGCTTCTCCATCTCCCAGTACCTACTGCAACCTACATCCTTCTGAAACCACTTAGTATATTAATCTCTCAGTCTCCTTCTGCAAATTTTTACCCTCCATGGTGCTCTCCGATACTAAATTAGTGATCCCTTGATGGCTCAGAACATGTCCTACCAACCGATCCCTTCTTCTAGTCCAGTTGTGCCACAAATTTCTCTTCTCCACAATTCTATTCAATACCTCCTCATTAGTTATGTGATCTACCCATCTAACCTTCAGCATACTTCTGTAACACCACATTTCTAAAGCTTCTACTCTCTTCTTATCCAAACTATTTTTCGTCCACGATTCACTTCCATACATGGCTACACTCCATACAAATAATTTCACAAACGACTTCCTGACACTTAAATCTATACTCAATGTTAACAAATTTCTCTTCTTCAGAAACGTTTTCCTTGCCTTTGCATGTCTACATTTTACATTCTCTCTACTTCGACCATCATCAGTTATTTTGCTCCCCAAATAGCAAAACTCATTTCCTACTTTATGTGTCTCATTTCCTAATCTAATTCCCTCAGCATCACCTGCCGTAATTTAACCACATTCCATTATCCTCGTTTTGCTTTTGTTGATGTTTATCTTATATCCTCCTTTCAAGACACTGCTCTTCCAAGTTCTTTGCTGTCTCTGACAGAATTACAATGTCATCAGAGAACCTAAAAGTTTTTATTTCTTCTTCATGGATTTTACTACCTACTCTGAATTTTTCTTTTGTTTCCTTTACTGCTTGCTCATTATACAGATTGAATAGTATCAGGGAAAGGCTACAACCCTGCCTCACACCCTTCCCAACCATTGCTTCAGTTTCATGTCCGTCGACTCTTGTAACTGCCATCTGGTTTCTGTACAAATTGTCAATAGCCTTACGCTTCCTGTATTTTACCTTTGCCACCTTCAGAATTTGAAATAGAGTATTCCAGTCAACATTGTCAAAAGCTTTCTCTAAGTCTACAAATGCTGGAAATGTAGGTTTGCGTTTCCTTAATCTATTTTCTAAGATAAATCATAGAGTCAGTATTGCCTCACGTGTTCCAACATTTCTATGGAATCCAAACTAATCTTCCCCCAGGTTGGCTTCTACCAGTTTTTCCATTCATCTGTCCAGAATTCACGATAGTATTTTGCAGCTGTGACTTATCAAACCGACAGTTTGGTAATTTTCACAACTGTCAACCCCTGCTTTCTTTGGGTTTGGAATTATTATATTCTTCTTGAAGTCTCATACATCTTGCTCACTATATGGTAAAGTTTTGTCAGGGCTCACTCTCCAAAGGCTTTCAGTAGTTCTAATGGAATGTCGTCTACTCCCCATTCTTCTTGTACTGTATCTCTTTCCCCCATTTCTCAATCTTTCATTTAGTGCTCTACCAGAAACACTCTACAGCCTCTGGTTCTGCCAGTTTATCCAGGTACCATCTCCTTAAATTCCCACCTTTTTGCAATTTCTTCAGTTTTAATCTACAGTTCATAACCAATAGATTGTTATCAGAGTCCACACCTGCCCCTGGAAATGTCTTACAATTTAAAACCTGGTTCCTAAATCTCTGTCTTACCATTATATAATCTATCTGATACCTTCCAGTATCTCCAAACCTCTTCCATGTACACAACCTTCTTTTATGATTCTTGAACTAAGTGTTAGCTTTGATTAAGTTATGCTCTGTGCACAATTCTGCCAGGTGGCTTCCTCTTTCATTTCTTACCCCCATTCCATATTCAACTACAATGTTTCTTTCTCTTCCTTTTCCTACTATCGAATTCCAGTCACCCATGACTATTGAATTTTCGCCTCCCTTCACCATCTGAATAATTTCTTTTATCTCATCATACATTTCATCAATCTCTTCATCATCTGCAGGGCTTGTTGGCATATAAACTTGCACTACTGTGGTAGGTGTGGGCTTTGAGTCTATCTTGGACACAATAATGCATTCACTATGCTATTTGTAGTAGCTTACCCACACTCCTATCTTTTTATTCATTATGAAACTTACTCCTGCATTACCCCTATTTGATTTTGTATTTATAACCCTGTATTCACCTGACCAGATGTCTTATTCCTCCTGCCACCGAACTTCACTAATTCCCACTATATCTAACTTTAATCTATCCATTTCCCTTTTTAAATTTTCTAACCTACCTGCCTGATTAAGGGACCTGACATTCATTACTATATTTTTCATCAAATTTGGCTACCAACTGCTTGAAGGATTTATCAGACTGTTGTTCCACAGTACTAGGATACTTTCACAAAATTCTGCCACTAATTTTTCAAATGATTTTTTTCTGCTCCTTAATTTTAGTTTTAAGAGTCCCATGTCTTTACCTAAAAAGATATACATATAAAGTTGATATAATTGAAGATTCGTAAACAAAGAGATACAGTCAATTAGTATTTTGCACACAGAAACATTTTTTATCAATTTTATATTTTTGTATAATTATGGAGAGCAATGAGCATAATTATAATACTAAATTTAAATATTACAACTTGAGAGTACCCATTCAAATAAAAAAAAAAGAGAGTACACCCTTTAAATTGACAGATAGCTCTGATGCTCTCAGAGGTTTCTTTCCTTTCAGTTAGGTCAGTTTGTTTGTGTACAGCTACTTTATTTGATTCTAGGCTATTGTACTGGAGAGATTTTAAAGCTGAGACACGTGAATGGAGATGATATGTACCCCACTGATTTTCATTAATCCATATCTGGTATCTGCATGCTAATAATTGTCTAACATATTGAAAATGATCAGGTGTTTCACAAACAATTACTGCAGATTTAGTCCAATGGGCAATCAGCTCTTATGGAGTGTCTGTCAGTGTCTTGTACATCACATGCTTTGTATCCTATCACAAAAAGAAATCCATAGGAGTGGAATCAGGAGAACTGGCGGCAACGGTATGGGCCCACCTTCAGGACCCAACAACTGGGAAAAACATTGTCTAAATCAATAATTTCCTCAACCAAGTGTGTTAGGCAGTTGATAAAGTCCAATCAGATGGTTGTGAATTACACCAGCCCACACATTTGTGGTAAATCTCTGTTGACGGTGGAAGATATAAGTGACCTTACTATTTTTCAACTTGCAGACATAACCATTGTGACTGTTGACTATTCCTTCTCCTGTGAAGGCACCCACATCAGTAAACAAAACACACATTTGGACATCAGGGATCTTTGCAGTTTGGTGCTGAAACCATTGGTGTAATTCAATGTACAAGGGAAAGTCATCAGTTGGATAAGTCTTGTAGATTCTGATACTTGAATTGGTGCACGTACATCTCATGCACGATATTCTACACATTGCTATTGGAATATTTAGTTCCTATTTCAAATTGAGCCATTGCACACTTCAAGGGCTAACAGTTTCTGCTCAGAATGGTCTAAGGCAGTGGTCAGCAAACTCGTTAGACAAAAAAAAAAAAAAAAAGCAAAATGTCAACAGTATAACCATTGAAATTTCTTTTGAGAGCCAATTTTTTTTTAAATTCAAGGAATACAAACATCTCAAAAATTAGATCGACAGGAAGTGCAAAATTGCTAAGCAGGGATGGCTAGAGGACAAATGTAAGGATGTAGAGACGTATATCACTAGAGGAAAGAATAGATTGCATGAATATCAAGAGCTCAGATGGAAACCCAGTTCTAAGCAAAGAAGGGAATGCAGAAAGGTAGAAGGAATATATAAAGATCTATACAAGGATGATGTTCTTGAGGACAATATTATAGAAATGGAAAAGGATGTAGATGAAGATGAAATGGGAGATATGATACTGCGTGAAGAGTTTAACAGAGCACTGAAAGACCTAAGTTGAAACAAGGCCCTGGGCATAGGCAGCATTCCATTAGAAATACTGATAGCCTTGCAAGAATCAGCCCTGACAAAACTCAACCATCTAGTGAGTAAGATGTAAGAGACAGGCGAAATACCCTCAGACTTCAAGAAGAATATAATAATTCCAATCCCAAAGAAAGCAGGAGTTGACAGATCCGAAAATTACCAAACTATCGGTTTAATAAGTCACAGCTGCAAAATACTATCGTGAATTCTGGACAGATGAATGGAAAAACTAGTAGAAGCCAACCTCGGGGAAGATTAGTTTGGATTCCATAGAAATGTTGGAACACGTGAGACAATACTGACCCTACGATTTATCTTAGAAAATAGATTAAGGAAAGGCAAACCTACATTTCTAGCATTTGTAGACTTAGAGAAAGCTTTTGACAATGTTGACTGGAATACTCCCTTTCAAATTCTGAAGGTGGCAAGGGTAAAATACAGGAAGCAAAAGGCTATTGACAATTTGTACAGAAACCAGATGGCAGTTATAAGAGTCGAGGGACATGAAAGTGAAGCAGTGGTTGGGAAGGAAGTGAGACAGGGTTGTAGCCTCTCCCTGATGTTATTCAATCTGTATATTGAGCAAGCACTAAAGAAAAGAAAAGAAAAGTTTAGAGTAGGTATTAAAATCCATGGAGAAGAAATAAAAACTTTGAGGTTCACCAATGACATTGTAATTCTGTCAGAGACAGCAAAGGGCCTGGAAGAGCAGTGTCTTGAAAGGAGGATATAAGATGAACATCAACAAAAGCAAAATGAGGATAATGGAATGTAGTCAAATTAAGTTGGGTGATGCTGAGGAAATTAGATTAGGAAACGAGACACTTAAAGTAGTAAAGGAGTTTTGCTATTTGGGGAGCAAAATAACTGATGATGGTTGAAGTAGAGAGGATATAAAATGTAGATTGGCAATGGCAAGGAAAGCATTTCTGAAGAAGAGAAATTTGTTAACATTGAGTATAGATTTAAGTGTCAGGAAATTGTTTCTGAAAGTATTTGTATGGAGTATATCCATGTATGGAAGTGAAATGTGAACGATAAATACTTTAGACAAAAGGAGAATAGAAGCTTTGGAAATGTGGTACTACAGAAGAATGCTGAAGATTAGATTGGTAGATCACATAACTAATGAGGAGGTATTGAATAGAATTGGGGAGAAGAGAAATTTGTGACACAACTTGATTAGAAGAGGGAGAAAAAGAGATGAATACACTAAACAGATTCAGAAAGATGTAAGTTACAGTAGGTACTGGAAGATGAAGAAGCTTGCAAATGATAGAATAGCATGAAGAGCTGCATCAAACCAGTCTCTGGACTGAAGACCATGACAACAACTATAGTAATGAACATCTGAAAATACAGCATTTGCTGATGCTGGTGCTGAGATAGATAATTTTCCTAAACAACAGTATGTGGAGATTAAATAAGCAACTAACTCATTAAATCGAGCAGAAAATGTTAATTACTTGAATAAAATAATAAATGATAATGAAGAACATAACTGTTTTTGTGTTTTGAAAGATAACTTAATAATCAGAGTGAGAGAAAAGAGTTTAATTGTTGTTGATTGCACTGACAATAAAATAAAATCCATGCCCATTGCAGCACGACATTATTTGAACTTTGGAATGAAGTAGTTTCGAACTTAATATCTCAGAGCCAATAAAATTCTTCTGGGTTTGAGGCCACATTGAGGCTATTATTATTTGCAGTCTGCCACAGCTTAACTGGTGAACAATTAATCAAAACCAGTTTTGTTATTAGTTTTGTTGTTGAAATGCAGCCTGCCAACTTATGGTAGTGAATGTGTTAGGTAAACTAAGGTCATGTGTTAGTGGTAAGTTATTACTCAATGGATACTATGCCTTTTTCCACACCCATTTAACATATGCCACTTCGTTGCGGGGAAACTCACCTGGAGCAAAACAAGTTTTCATTTGGGAAAAGATGGCAGTCAGATGCATCCATGGAGTCAGAGTAAACGAGTCTTGTAGACCAAATTTCAAAAATCTAAAAATACTAACAGTTACAGCCCTCTTTATACTAAGTTGTCTGATACACACAAAAGAAAACCAACACAGTTACAAACTATGACAATCTATCCATCACCATGACACAAGTATAAAATAGAAAACTGACATCCCAGTTGCTAGACTAAAGAAAACTCAAGATAGTTACAAGTACATGGGAGTAAAACTATTTAACATGTTGTGAATAGAGGCACATAATGTGTCGGTGAATTAGTTTAAAAGTGTCACAAACAAATGGCTCAGAGAAAAAGCTTTTTATACAATAGAAGAGTTTATAATGCGCACTAAAGATGATCTTAAGTACCAGTACTAATATAGTTTCACTTAGATTAAACTTATACATGTAAATATAATGCAAATACCTTGTGCAGCATCAAGGACAAATTTTTGTATCTTATTAGACAATAATGATCTACAATATATTACACCATTTGTGTTAGTTATGTAAACTGTATATGTACACAAATGACGACTCCAATTGCAATTTTTAATGCCTAAAGATAGATAATAAAATAAATAAAAAAAATAAAAAGTAAAAAAGTTATATTTACAATATTCAGGTACACATGAAAATTTATAATTTAAACACACAAATTTCAGTGTCTGGTCAAACATTAAGAAGGGACAATTCCAAGCAACACTGTAGTAATATTACTGTGCAAGTTAATTTACATGCACTTGATTGATTCTGACCCAAATTGTCCTGAGAAACAGAAAAACTGTAAGTTGTAACAGTAAACATATCCAATTTATTCTCAAAAGTTATGTACCACAATGTGTAAGAGTTAATACAAACAGAAGATTAGTAGTATAGCACACAATTAAAGTGCCACAGTTTCTGTTAATTAAAAGTCTTCTAACAGTCAAGCTTCAGAGAAGGAACAGTGATATTGAAAAAAATGTTTGTCTCATACAGACAAAGCAAAAGACTTTATTTATGTTTTTGGTAATGAATCTTTTCTTGGACTACTGGGCTATACTCTGTGAATAAACTAACGGTATAAAAAGAACACTTAATATTTGAACCTACATGATGGTAGGACTGATATTGTACAGTAATTATCTGATGTGTTTGCCTTTATTATGCTTATTGTTTGTGATAAGTATGTTATAGGATGATTAGTACTATAAAATGAAGCATACTATGATGTTTAGTAATTTGCATAAAGTAATTAGTTATGTTGTGGTATGTCTTTTTATTCTGTCTGAGTTGTGAGATTAATTTCTGCCATTATTTAAAACAACAGTAACTTGATTCTCAAATGGAATACATAATTTACTGTTTTTGATTTTAACAGAACTGAAGAACTTTTCATTAGATGTGCGTTAACATGTATCTTGTTTTGCGTAGTAAAAGAATAATGGTAGATGAAATCTAGGATTATTGGAACATTATTACAGTATTTATGTTGAAAATGCTTTGGGAAAAATAATGTTATTTAGTGTCTTTTGGATTTCTTTGCTGTTTGGTTTCTTTAAATTGTATAAGCATATTTTGGATACTTTGTTTTTTTTTTATTTGATGTCGAATGTGATTTATTATTTACAGTCAGCACCGGAACAGAATTGTTATGAAAAACTGAATCAACAGAGGCCCTTTTGCATTAAATATGCACTAAATTAACCTGAGGTTATGTTAAATAACTTTTTACCTCATAGTAATAATATTTTTGAGGAAAATTTTAGGTATAGAAAGAGAGGATTGATTTTTAGACCACATAAGTGTAATTTGAAAACTATGTCATAGGATGGAAGTGAGGAACACTATGAACAGATACTTAATTATTCTAATTTGAATAATGTCATGTGGGATGGTCAGAATATTTTTGTTTGTTTTGCAATATGGAGGAGATCACTGTTTGAACATGTCTATGTATTCTGAGAAATGAAGTGATTAAAGTAATGCTGAGATGATGATATATTGGAAGTTGATAGTACATATATGTTGTGGGAAGATGATGAAGTTAAAGTTAGGGAACTATATTCTGATTTATTCTGTACTATTGTCCATTGTAAATACAAAGTGAGTGTTTGCATCAAGGGATGAGCTCAAAGTGGACCTGATGACATAGAGAAAAATTCTAATGGGATAGTAAAAAACACTGAAATCATGGAAAATAACTCTAATAGAGTGAAGTATGCTAACACATACATTAGACCACATGTTTGGTAAGACAAGTCTGACTATTTAGAAAGGAAAAAAGCTACAGATGATTCATTAAGAATTTGGAGATGGAGAAAAAGGTTTTTCATTAGAAAAAGAATTGAATATTTTGTTGTATTAGTCAAATATTGAAAGATGCATTTACAAATTGTCAGATTTACATACATATATGCAATTACTATTGTTTTGATTAATTTGTTTGCAATGTGTCAACTTTGTATTATGATAGAAATTAACCCACCAGAGGAATATACAGTACAGTAATACTTGTTACATAGATTGTGTATACAACATTTCATAGTGATGTGGAATGTGTCAGTTTAAGATAAGTTTTCATTACACAATATAATAATAATAATAATAATTATTATTATTTTATAGCTATTACTTCATATCTAAAAATTCATCTATTGAGTAGAAGGAGTTGTCATTCAAAAATTCTTTAAACTCATTTTTAAATGTTGGTTGGCTATCTGTCAGACTTTCAATGCTATTTGGTAAATGACCGAAGACTTTTGTGGCAATATCATCCATCAGATATAACCCAGAAAGGTGAAGATCATCCTTTATTATAGTGTTATAGCTATGCACTCTGCTACTATTTTTGTACTGGTATGGGTTATTAATGACAAATTTCATAAGTGAAGATATGTATTCCAAAGGTACTGTGAATATCCTGAGTTTGGGTTGGGGTTGGGTTGTTTGGGGGAAGAGACCAAACAGCGAGGTCAATGGTCTCATCAGATTAGGGAAGGATGGGGAAGGGAGTCTACCATGCCCTTTCAAAGGAACCATCCCGGCATTTGCCTGGAGCTATTTAGGGAAATCACGGAAAACCTAAATCAGGATGGCCGGACACAGGATTGAGCCGTCGTTCTCCAAATGCGAGTCCATTGTGCTAACCGCTGTACCATCTCACTTATCGTGAGTTCCTTAAATAAATATCTGCAAGGTGATCTTAAGTGGGTTCCAGCTGTTATTCTTATCACATACTTTTGTGCAATGAGTACTTTTTCTCTTAATGATGAATTACCCTAAAAACATGATGCCATACAAAAGCATTGAATGAAAATAGGCATAGTAGGCTAATTTAGTAATATGTTTATTACCATTATTTGTAATAACCATAATGGTTTAACTAGCTGAACCTAACCATTTCGGCAGATCATCAATGTGCTTCTTCCAGTGTAATATCTCATCAGTGCACGCACCCATAAATTTTGACAATTCTGTCTTAACAATAGTCTACTGTTAAAAGACTATATTTATCAATAGTGTTATGCCTTTTGCTGTACAGAATTGTATATACTGTTTTTTCTCAAAATTTGGGAACAGTCTACTTGCAGAGACCAACTCAATCATTTTCTGAAAGACATTATATAAAATTTCCTCAGCTAATTCTTGTTTTTTAGATGTGATTACAATACTTGTATCACCAGCAAAAAGAAATAGCTTCACATCTTCATGAATATAGAGTAGCAAGTCATTAATATATATTAAGAACAACAAGGGACTGAAAGCTGAACCCTGTGTGACACCACTCTTGATACCTCCCCAGTTACAGGACTCTGCTGATTTTTGCAGGCTATATGTACTTCTGCATTTAAATCTTCTGCAGTTAAATATGAATTTAAACCATTCATGCACTGTCCCACTCATACCACAACACTTAAGCTTATCTAGAAGAACTTCATCTTTGACACAGTCAAAAGCCTTTGAGAGATGACAAAAGTATCCCAGTAGGTGGTGTTTGGTTATTCAGAGCATTTAATATTTGATCAATGAAAGCAACGTGCAGCTCATTTGTATCTGATATGCTTGGAGTGCACAGGGCCTCAAGCTGTTGTAGTAATGTTTCCTGCTTATTTTGTGAGCTACATCTTCTTTCTCTATCTTTAAATCGATCAATGTTATCTCTTTCTACCCATACTATCTCTCTCCCAAATGACATTTCTTTTGTAAACAATCCACTGTAAACTTATGTGATTACTTAGAGTGAAATGAAACATATGTATGGTGTATTTTGGCCGGGAGTCTCCTTTCGGAGACTTCGGACCCCTTGTGCGGCTCTTTATTTGACACCACTTGGATCATTCCATATCAATGATTATGAAATGACAAGGACAACACAATACATAGTCCCTAGTTGGAGAAAGTCTCTGACCCAGCCAGGAATCAAAATCAGGCCCTTCACAAGGCATTCAGCCTTGCTGACCAGTCAATTACGCAGGCAGGCACACACAGTTAAACAATCTTCTCTTTGAAAGCTAAATTAATATTTTATGAGGTGGAAGTTTTATTTACCATTTAACAACATACATTTGATAAATATTTTTGATCCTAATTAGTTAAAAGGTATCTGAATACTAACATTTATGTGTGCTGTTATAGGAAACTTATTTTGTCATCTTGAAGGTGGGTCAGTCAGACTTGGTGCATTGTTGGCACATAGTGAGCCTTATTATTATAGTAGAAGAACTAAAATCTCATTGTAAACTAAAGCTTTTGGGATGAAATTTTGTGTATGATAGCTACTTTAAAATTATTGTCCTAATGGTGTTATGTAATAGGAGTTATATAAGCAAGAAAACTGATTTTCAGAAGACACGAATGAGAGAACCATTGACAATGATAGTAATATTTTATGAAGGAATAGTTGAAGTCTGTATGTACTGAAGCTGATTGTAGTTTAATTATAAATACATGATGTACAGAATTATGTATTATATGACATTGACTGGTTTAAGACTATATTGAGATGATATACACCTGTCTAATATCATGCAGGGTCCCCCACAAGCATGCAGAAGTACCACAACATGACATGGCATGGACTCGATTAATCACTGAAATAGTGCTGAAGGGAACTGACACTATGAATCCTGCAGGGCTATTCGTAAATCTGTGAGAATAATAAAAAGGGGTGGAGATTTCTTCTGAACAGCACATTGCAAGGCATCCCAGATATGCTCAACAATGCTCATGTCTGGGGAGTTTGGTGGTCAGCAGAAGTCTTTGAACTCACGTTGGGTGTCACAGTGTCCTGCTGGAACTGCCCAAGTCTGTCGGATTGCACAACGGACACGACTGAATGCAGGTGATCAGACAGGATGCTTCCATAAGTGCCACCTGTGAGAGTCTTATCTGGACATCTCAGAGGTCTCATATCACTCCAACGGCACATGCCCCACACCATTACAGAGCCTCCACCAGCTTGAACAGTCCCCTGCTGACATGCAGGGTCCCTCAACTAATGAGGTTGTCTCCATACCCATAAACATCCATCTGCTCGATAGAATTTGAAATGAGACTTGTCTGACCAGGCAATATGTTCCCAGCCATATAACAGTCCAATGTCAGAGTTGATGGGTCCAGGTGAGCAGTGAAGCTTTGGCATGCTGTCATCAAGGGGACATGAGTGGGCCTTCAGCACCGAAAGCCAATATCGAAGATGTTTTGTTGAACGGATTTCTCGCTAACACTTGTTGATGCACCACCATTGACATCTGCAGCAATTTGCAGAAGTGTTGCACTTCTGTCGCATTGAATAATTTTCTTCAGTCAGCGTTGGTCCCATTCTCGCAGGATCTGGTTTTGGCTGCAGCGATGTTGGGAGTTTGATGTTTTAGCAGATTCCTGATATTCAGAGTACACTCGTGAAATGGTCATATGGCAAAATCACTTTATTGTTACCTCGGAGGTGATGTGTCCCATCACTTCTGTGCTGACTATAATACCACATTCAAATTCACTTAAATCTTGATAATCTGCCTTTGTAGCAGCTGTAATCAATCTAACAACTGCACCAGACACTTGTTGCATTATACCGGCATTGAAAACTGCAGCACTGTATTCTGCCTGTTTACATATTTCTGTATTCGAATATGCATGCCTATACCAATTTCTTCGGTGCTTCATTGTACATTGAAGTAGTCCTTGTGATATATTTAAGAGATACCAATAATATTAAGAAAACACTGATGGCGTTGATGAACAAGTTGAAGTCAGAGTTAGGGAACTAATTAAAAAAACTTAAAACATCATTGAATAATTCCTGTGATGAAAAAGGAACTGAGGGCAATAAAAAATGATGGAAGTTATAATAGAAGGATTGAATACAAAGGAATATTTCTAGTATCAGAATGTTGCTGATCATTTGATAACATCTAAAAATTGAAACAACTCTGACCATAAGACACTTACTATTAACAATATCTGAAAATGAGTCATGTAGCATTTTGAGAAGGTAATTTATGAAATAAATTAACCTAAGGGACAATTTTGCTTAACATGATGATGGCAGCATTAATTTTATATCTCAAATACTAATATTGTTTTTTGTACACGGTTAAATTGTTTCATTTGTGAATCATATAAAGATTTGTATACATTTTTATATTATCTACAATTTCAATTTTGATCTATTATTTCTACCAGTATATCTTACTCTGAGAAAAAGTTGTTACTCTGTTTCTCCCTGAAATTAACACAATGCCAGGCACTTAAATCTTATTCTCATTAACCTTTGTATAGCTGGTGACATTACCAGAAACTAATTAGTGATATTTTTTGCAGCCATTACAATGATGTAATAGACATTCTCCTTAGCCAAGATGTGAGAAAAGTTCACATTCATTAAAAGTAAATTCTAATAAGCTGAGACATCACAAGGGTTCACACTCATGTAAAGGACATTCTACAAAGCTGACACGTGAAAAGAACTGATACATTACATGTAATGGGATGAGGTAAATCAAGGACATGGAAAAGAAAAAGTGAAGTGAAGAAAGGTTGGATGTTTATCCCATTCCTTTTATAAAGTGAAAACTATGCACATGTTGTTCTCTGCTGTAAGAAACAATGATAAATCATACTTATATGCAATGAGGCACTGTACACCAAATGCAAGGGACATTTTTTACATCAAGCATCAATGCTAAACGTATTTATGCGAAGAACTGTTTTAACTAATTAATTTTCTTATGCTTGCCGGGTTCAGCTAAACCGGTGGCTGTCCGACCTTTGCTTAACGTGATTCAGAAGAATAAAGACCTTCAGTTCAGCAACAATAACTTTATTGCGAGCGCATATTTGATGACGCCCGGCATGTATCAACTGATCGGAGTTACAAAATTTGCTTCCGGCCTATACAGAAGGATCCTTAATCCTGGGAAAACTTCCATAGCTATTGGAGAGGAAACAGTACTCATCCACACAAGCCAGGAGGCATGGAACTACCAATTAATTCAAAAAACAAGGAATAATAATAATAAACAGAACGTATATAAAAGCTAGAAAACACAGCGCCTCTAGAGTTTGGGTGCGGAACTACAATGCCATCATGTACAGCAATTATGACCGCACAGCACACACACACACACACACACACACACCACACACACACACACACACACACACACACACACAGACACACACACACACACACACACACACACACACACACACACACACACACACACACCGGCGAGCTTGAATTAGCATGCGGCAGTGTCGTTACATCAGCCCCCCGGGCAGAAACAGAGCATCGGCGATGAGATACTGCATTGGAAAGTGCACCCGGCATCCAGAACAGGTCGTCCTCGTCGGAGGAGGAGGAACAGTATCAGGAGGTGGATGTTGCGCTGCGTTGGGCGGTGGATGTTGAAGAGCCGGCGCCAGAGATATGGTGTCAGTGTCTGGAACAGCGGTAGGTGGATGCCTACGATGAGGTGCCGCTGGTGAGGTGTCAGGAATAACATACACAGGTTTAACCCAATTCAACGCAACAGTCGTGGTTTTGCCGTTTACTAGGATATCCATGGTGTGGGCACTGCACTGTAGCACTTCATATGGACCAGAATAAGGAGCTTGTAGAGGTGGTTTAACGCTCTCAGTGCGGAGTATGACGTGACTACATTATTCCAGGTCCTGGTGGACAAAAGTGGGCGGCTTGCCATGACGTGTGACCTTCGGAGGACGAATCTTTGATAAATGGCCCATCAAGCGTCGCAAGAAATCCGAGTGGCCAGTAGCAAGTGTCTCTATTGCATCAGCGTCTCCAAAGTCACCAGGAAGGCGCATTTTTTCTCCATAAACCAGTTCTGCCACTGACGACCCCAGCTCTGGTTTGAAAGTCGTCTGTAAGCCTAACAAGACCACTGGTAGTGCGGTTGTCCAAGTTTCTTTGTGGCACATCAGCGCAGCCTTCAAACAATGGTGCCAGCATTCGATCATTCCGTTGCTTGCTGGGTGATAACTTGTGGTCTTTAACCACAGAACTTGGCCAGCTGTGAGAACAGGTCTGATTCAAATTGTCGACCGTGGTCAGTGGTAATATGTAATGGGCACCCAAATCTTGCCAACCAAGTCACTGCAAAAGCAGAAGCTAATGTGTCTGCTGTGATATTATCCACCGGCACTGCCTCCGGCCAACATGTAAAACGGTCGATCGTTGTAAACATATATCTTTGTCCGTTCAGAGGTGGAAGTGGTCCGACTACATCCAAATGAAAATGGGAAAAGCGGGCGGTGGTATCAGGAAAATTGCCGATCGGTGCATGTACATGGCAGTTAATCTTGCAGCGTTGGCACTGAAGACAAGATTGGAGCCACTCGCGGCAGTCTTTTTGCATGCCCGGCCACATGAAACGTTGCGATACTAGGCGGAATGTCAGGCGTACCCCTGGATGGCACAATCCATGTACTGTATCAAAGACTTGAGGATTGTCTTCTAAAAGCCGGCATCAGAAAGGGATGAGGTCGGCCATGAGAAATGTCGCAGTATAGCTGTGTATCTTCCCTTGGAACATCAACGAGATTCAGTTGCAATGAGGAAGCCGTATCTTTAACATAGGCAAGGAGTTCTTCGTCGTCTCTCTGTGCCTGTGCCAGTGCAGGAAAGTCTATGGTACTGGAAACACTGCTGACCCATGATAGGCAATCCGCAACAATGTTGTCGATCCCAGAAATATGTCTAATGTCGGTAGTAAACTGGGCCATGAACTCAAGCTGATGAAATTGAGGGGGGGGGGGGGGGGGGGGGGGGAGCAGTTGACACTATTCCGATGGAAGGCGAACGTGAGTGGCTTGTGGTCCGTATATATCGTGAAAGTTCACGCTTCCACTTGGGGGCGGAAGTATTTCACTGCTTGATATACCACCAGGAGCTCATGCTCATACGTACATGTTACTTATGTTGCTCACACCTGCTTCTTCTTGATCACGTCAGGGTCACCACTTGTCGGGATCAGCTAAACTAGTGGCTGTCTGACCTTTGCTTAGCGTGATTCAGAAGAATAAAGACCTTCAGTTCAGTAACAATAACCTCACTGCCAGCACGTATCTGATGATGCCCAGCATGTATGGACTGATTGGAGTTACAAAATTTGCTTCCGGCCTATACAGAAGGATCCTTAATCCTGGGAAAACTTCCGTAGTTATTGGAGAGAAAACAGTACTCATCCACACAAGCCAGCAGGCACGGAACTACCAATTAACTCAAAAACAAGGAATAATAAGAATAAACAAAACGTATATAAAAGCTAGAAAAAACAGTGCCTCTAGAGGTTGAGTGCGGAACTACACTGACATCGTGTACAGTAATTATGACCGCACAGCACTGCACTGACACACGTGCACACACACCACACACACACACACACACACACACACACACACACACACACCGGTGAGTTCGAATTAGTGTCTGGCAGCATCGCTACAGGCTACTGGCAAGTGTCTGTTTTATGTAACTGTGTTTAAAATAATAATTAATCACATTAAAGTCTACACATACTAAACACATTTCTGTTTTTAAAAAAGTCAATTGTCTCTCTCATATTTGCTAAAATAGCCTTGAGCAGTTCCGTAATTTTTGTGTCATAATATAGTTCATATGTGCTTGCTTACAAAATTCTGGGTGAGCTACTGTAATGGAACTGCTTAACACACTTTTTTTCTGTGAAGTATTGAAGTAGCCAATATGCTATAGCTTAAAGTTATGAATATTCAAATTTAGTATTATAATAATACTCATTGCTCTAAATAATTATTAAAAAAATGAAACTGATAAAAAAAATGGATTTGTTTATGAACTGACTGTTATCTTTTTAGTTAAGAAATATTGATTTTATCAACTTTATGGGTACATTTTTGCAAGTACACTCCTTTTACCTTTGTAATTGTCAACAAGTACGAGTAATAGGAGTCAGTCTGTCATGCACAGATGGAGAAGTTGTTGCCTGTCTGTCATGATTGCTCATTTAGTTCACTGATTGAAAATGTTGTAAAGCTACATTGTGTGTTACCTAGTGTTAAAACAAATTTGACATTTATTACAGAGTTGATGTGGAGAAAGTAACCTGCATCATAATATCACTTCAAGTTACCTCCAAACCATGTTTAGGAGAGCGGAGAGTCTATCAACTAGAAAAATGGCCAAACAACAATTTCAACATCAATGGGCACAAAGTTAAGCAGAAATAATGATTATTCGATCTGCTCTTGCTCATTCCAATATGTATTTATCGAACAAATGCGTGCAACATCAGTAGTTTGTGAATTTTGCAAAATTTCTTTATTACTATTATAAAAATATGTATTTCAAGTGTGCAATAAAAGTGATAGAAAAAGTTATTAGGAAAGCAAAGTTTTATTCATACATTCACTTCGACCGCACCTGTCTGTTATCGTTTCACCTGTGCCGAGTAACCTGCACCAGGAGGCTCAGAGAAGACAAGAGGAATTTGCACAAGTAGCAGAGGAGCAATCATGAATCGTTATAAACAGGACTACACACAATGGAATTAATGTGAAGAAGTACATAACTTAAATGATGAATAGTGATCTTAAATGTATTGACATTGAAGATTTGTTGATATTAGTACCACTTAAAGTTTACCTATATGTGTACCTTCCGCTTTCTTTCAGTTATTCTTTGCATTTATTTATTTATTTATTTTTTAATTATTCGAGCAGAAAATTTGCCCTCTATGAGTAAAATAAGAGAATAGTAAGATTAAATGAATTAAGTGCTGCACAAAAGTCCATCATTCTCAATACACATTTCAAGAACACATTGTGTACGAAGTCATCACGAATTATAAAATGTAATTATGGAAGATATGAAATAGACTACATTTGGTTCAAACACTAGTTTCAGGAAAACAGTCAGTGAAAGCTAGACTTACCCGGTTATGATTCTGATAGCAACCATAACCTAGTAGCAGTGAAATGCCTGATGGAATTCAAAAGTTAAGAAGTATGTAGTTGAAATGTCTGAAACTAGACAAGTTAAATAGACCAAAATCTCAAGACTGCCATGGAAAACCATATGAAAACAAAATGAACTATGAGTCATGAAGGAGTGGAAAACTAATGAAAGTACCTTTAAACAGGTGCAACAAAAGCAGTAGAAGGACTAGGATTGAGAAACGTACAACATAAATAGGAATGAATAAGAGATCAGTTAGTGAGATTAATAAAGAAATGAGGAAGATGTAAAAATGTTGGAAGTGAACAGCAACACTCAGGATGTAGGAATGATAAATAAGAATGCATATGCTGCATCAACAAATAATTGTCTTGATACAATTTTGTAGGAAAATTCTGGTAGAACATAAACACACACACACACACACACACACACACACACACACACACACACACGCACGCACACACACATACACACACACACACTCACACCTATGTCCCTACATGCTGCTGGCTGGAAGCCTCGCCAAGCACATCCCCCCATACCAATCTAGTCCACCTGCCAAAATGCAGCATTGGCACAGTGCATCAAACCAGTGCCATGTACAGATACAGGAATGTGTGTGTTTCTGTGTTTTCTGTGCCTGTTTGTTTTCTAGCCCAAAAAAGGATTACTCCGAAAGCTAGCAAGTTTTCTCCTTTTCTTGTGTGCACCTGTCAATGACTCAATGCTTCTGCCTTTTTTGGTGAGTGGTCTCTTTTACTCCTAAAGTATTTACAAAGAACCACCTCGGGTAGCACAGACCAAAGAGCACAGTGATTAGACATGAGAAAGGGAACCTCCTACGCGGTACCAGTTTCCCTGAACTCCGGTTCTGAAAAATTTTTCCTCCAACATATCCTTACATTCTGCCACCTACTCATACTAAGTCTCATTAACGTATTCCCCAGTTTTCTTTGTAGCACTTGTTTAGTATATAATTATGTACATTTATAGTGTTTTGCAGTATTACTCAGCTCTACTTTTGTGATGTTTTATCTCATGTTTCCCAGTCTCTATATTGTACTTCTGTTATCTCTGAATTGTAGTTGGCAGAGAACATCTCATTGTACATTGTACATTTTTGACTGCTTTCTGTCTCTGAGGCCTCCTCCTTCTTCATCCTTGTCTTCCTTTGATACCACATAAGGAAGGTCCCTCCCAACCTGGTGTCTGAGGAACCAACTTATCCCTCTTTCCTCTCTCTGTAAGGAAAAAACTGTTTAAAATCATTTTCTGCTTTTATTTGTGTTTACCAATAGTAATTATAATTTAGCTTCCAGAAGGTAAGTACTGTCTCTTCAAAGAATTTTTTTCTTTTTATACAAATAAGATATTTTATTTCCATTTTAATGAACATGAAAACTTTTCTCCTCTGTTCCCTCCTTACTCAAAATGCCTTATAATATGATTTATTTATTTATTTATTTTGTCCGCATAACAAAAAGTTTTCGGACATTGTCAGGAAAATTTAGATTACATTACACATATACAGTAAAATATTTACATTCTTTCATAACAACATATGGATCAGACACATGTCTGTACACATTATTTTTCAAAAGGGCACTACAAGTAGATTCCTCTATAGTGTAACACTACTGTTGTTGCAAAACAAGTTTATAGCACTTGCATCATTAGGAGGACAATTTTCAGGGAAAATATTCAAACAAAATCTATATGGAGAAGCAGATACACAAATCAAAAAAGTTTTGCCTCACCCAGCTTCCCAGAACTCCTGAAGATAGATGTCGACTGTGGATATTGTATCACAGACACAGTCCCTTTGACAGTTCAGAGATGTCGCTAAACCCGCCCAAAGATGTAAACAACCATGCATGAGCAGCGCCTATTTGATGGAGGTGGTCCGACAGCTGATCAGTTCCAGTTATTTCACCAGGAAGGGGGTACACAGCTCGTGTTGTCTGTAGTTCAACCATGCCCAGACAGTCAGTGTCGCAGTTTGATTGCATCTGCATTGTTACTTCATGCTAGGAAGGGCTCTCAACAAGGGAAGTGTCCAGGTGTCTCAGAGTGAACCAAAGCGATGTTGTTCGGACATGGAGAAGATACAGAGAGACAGAAACTGTTGATGACATGCTTCACTCAGGCTGCCCAAGGGCTACTACTGCAGTGGATGACCACTACCTACGGATTATGGCTCGGAGGACCCCTGACAGCAATGTCACCACGTTGAATAATGCTTTTTGTGCAGACACAAGACGTCATGTTACGACTCAAAATGTGCACAATAGACTGCATGAGGCGCAACTTCACAGCAGATGTCCATGGTGAGGGCCATCTTTGCAACCATGACACCATGCAGCATGCTACAGATGGGACCGCACAGGATTGGCGTCACATTCTCTTCACCAATGAGTGTCGCATATGCCTTCAAGCAGAGAATCGTCGGAGACATGTTTGGAGGCAACCCAGTCAGGATGAATGTCTTAGACACACTCTCCAGCGAGTAGTGCAGCAAGGTGGAGGTTCCCTGCTGTTTTGGGGTGGCATTATGTTGGACCAATGTACACCACTGATGATCATGGAAGGTGCCGTAATCATTGTAGAATATGCAAATGCCATCCTCTGGACTATAGTGCAACCATATCAGTGGCATATGGGCCAGTCATTCATTTTCATGGACAACAATTCGTGCCCCCATCATGCACATCTTGTGAATGACTTCCTTCAGGATAATGACATCACCTGACTAGGGTGGCCAGCATGTGTTCCAGACATGAACCATATTGAACACGCCTGGGATGAACTGAAAAGGGCTGCTTGTTGATGACATGACCCACCAACCATGCTAAAGGATCTATGCTGAACTGCCATTGAGGAGTGGGACAATCTGGACTAATATTGCCTTGATGAAATTGTCGATAGTATGCCATGATGAATACAGGCATGCATCAATGGAAGATGACGTGTTACTGGGTATTAGAGGTACCGGTGGGTATATCAAATCTGGCCCACAACCTCTGAAGGTCTTGCTACGTGGTGGTAGAACATGCAATGTGTGGTTTTGATGAGCAATAAAAAAGGTGGAAATGATGTTTATGTTGATCTCAATTCCAATTTTCTGTACAGGTTCCAGAACTCTCAGAATCAAGGTGATGCAAAACTTTTTTGATGTGTGTATTAATAAAACAACACACAAGCCATGTTTCCCATCATAGGAAGAGCTAACTACCAAAGACCTTCAAATCAAACACAAAGGAAAACATAAATGCATGTATCAAACATGGCATCAAAAATCAACACTAGTTTCATATCATATACACAATATAAATGATTCATTCACAATCATCTGTGGCGTCAATCCACAGATCGACAGACCAGAACATCATACGTGTATTATGTCTTCGAGTTGATTTTTGTTTTGTGTACTTCCGGTACCTCAGTTCCCCCCTAGTCTTTGACCTGTACGATTGTCGTGTAATACAAGTATTTATGATTAGAAGAGAGAACCATGGTCATTACCTTACCACCTTGATATCTCCTTCAGTGGTAACTCCGAAGTTCGAATAATCCATCGAACCAAGTACAAAGTAACTACCGTGCCAGCTTCCATGTTCCGCATGGACATTTGTCCACTACACAATGGTCTTCTACAACATGCTGCCACCGCCTGGTTTTCACCAGCAACAGCAACTAAATTCAAGCACACCAGCTGTAGTCGGTGCCCGACGGGAATTTCCGCAGTCCTATAGCCTCGAGAACCTAGGGACCTCATCAGGTGCAGTGGTTTTGAACATGACGTCAGCAATCTCCGACTCTGGTTTTGTTAGCCCCGAAGTGCTTCAGTTTTCGCCGCACAGCAGTTCAAGAAACCACTACACACTGATACCAAACTTTAATGCAAGTACTGTAAATAGTGGGGAGCATAGTTTTCATATTGTGCGACAACAG
The DNA here is from genome assembly GCF_023897955.1 of Schistocerca gregaria. Lineage (NCBI taxonomy): Eukaryota > Metazoa > Arthropoda > Insecta > Orthoptera > Acrididae > Schistocerca > Schistocerca gregaria. Next base: position 1,057,757,113 of record NC_064920.1, read on the forward strand.
GGCACCTTTTTGAATGTGCAAGCTCCAAGAGTGTATCACTCTGCACCGGTTGCACACTACGTGAATGACATTCGCCATCCTGTTACTCTGAGTGTTCATCAGTGCAGTAATTTGAGCACGTCAGGTTCCACGAAGCTCATCAGTGACTCTGTGAAGGACAATTTCGCTGCAGATGTGGAGGACCAATTGCATAACAACCTGTCGAGCAACCGTCGTGCCCACTTTGATCTTCCGCCGCAACAACCGGTCCTACTTCACTCCATCCTGGGCTACCTGCTAATGGATTTCGCTTCCCCTCCAGCTACTATGAACACAGCCGGCATGTCTGTTTCCTCTCTACTGCCCTTACGACGCAGAGTTAATTTTGACTTGCCTACTCCTGCGTCTGCGAGTGGCTCCCCGCATTCTTCGACAGCCAGTTCGTCGAATCTACCAAAACTTCTGGCATTCAAACCTGCCCAACCGGTATTCTGGTTCAACCTGGTCGAGCAAACTTTCAGTATCTGTACACTTGACGACAATGCCCATTTCACATGCCTCATGAACCACCTCCACGACCAGGAAGACTTAATTTATGACCTGGTTAAGTCACCTAATCCGAACAAGAAGTACACTACAGCTAAACAAGCAGTTCTGGAATGTGTCTCCAAGACAAGAAGACAAAACATTCAACAGCTTGTCTATGAAGAACACCTCGGCGACAGATCTCTGTCCCAGCTGTGGTGATGCCTTCAACTTCTCGTCGGTGAATGCGACATGCGAGACGCCACACTCACCAAGATTTGGACGGAAAAGCTGTCTCTGTCTGTCCAAACAGCCATCTCTGCCTACGAAGATAGACCAAATAGTGAAGCTTGTGTGCCACCAACCGAGCTTACTCCGCTCTACTACATGAATGCCATGCCCAGCAGCTACGCCAGTTTCCAACCACAACCAGGGCCCCAACGTGGATGCCCCACTAAACCTAAGTCTGTCAAGCTTGTCACAGTACTGGCACCTTCACGTCCACACAACAATGACTCCGCGGAAGATACTGGGCCGCCACCGTCTGACCACTCGCAGGGAGCAGACGTCCACCCATAAATACTGTTTCTTCCATGCAAAATTAGGGGAACAAGCACACAATTGTAAACCACCATGCTCCTACTCAAACTTCAACCGCAGGTAGGCAGCGGTGCCACCTCCTGCGACATAAACAACAGGCGCCGTCCCATGCTCCATTCTGTGTCCAACACTAATGCTTCGAATGGACGAGTCTATGTCCGTGACTTGAACTCTGGCACAAACTTTCTCATTGACACAGGCGCAGATGTTTCCAAACTTCCATCTCGTCTTGCTACTGAAAAGATCAGACTACACAAAACTGTCCTACATGCTGTAAATTCATCTCTCCTGAGTGCAACCTGAAGTGGTCCTTCCTGGTGGCTGACATCGACGATCCCATTTTGGTCATCAACTTTCTATGACACCACAAACTGTGGCCTGACCTCATCAAGAATACAGTGTTCTACCAACCTATGCAGGAACACATCCGGTGTGCTTCGTAGAGTGTCAATAATACTGCTAAACAAGTCCACCTGGCTAGGAAGTGTAATAACCCCTCCTCCGAGCTCTTGTCATGGACCAATAAGCAGCTCACGGAGTGTGTCGAGTCTACACACCTCCACTTGGAACAACTTGAGCTACGCCGTAACCTCAATGACTTAAGTAATGAGTTATCTCCAACACGGTAGCAGCTTGCAGCAAACGATGCCTCAGCAACACAAAAGGTTAGTCGGTGCCACTACAGTGTTCTCGCACCTGAGTGCATTTGTAACCGTGTGCCACATAAACTGTACAGTGTCCGTGTTAATTCGAGCACACATTCATCCCCCTCTTCTCTTGGGCAGCTACCTTCCCAGGCACACGTTAATGTTTTTGATTTACTGCCATCAGCTGTTCATTTGCGCCTGCTGTCTCCACCAAGCTTGACAGCGGCACCTTCGATTACTAATAAACAGTGTACTAACCTTGTTTCGCATAGCTCACTTGTTTGTCACTCTGAGCTACCCAACAGTTGGCACTTGTGCAAAATTTTGCCGTCCGCACCGCAACCCAGCCTAGCGGCTGCCGGGCACACTATACCACAGACAGTCGCCTCGTGTGCCGTGTTGCGCTTTTCCTTGGTTACCGCCCACAAATTTCACTTGCAAGATGGACTGCCTATCTCTTGCCAACCATGCCGTCTCAAGCCAGAACTTATGAAAGTGGCTCGCGAAGAAATAGACGATCTCTCAACAGCTGGCATCATCGAACCATCTGCCAGATGCTAGGCCTCGCCTATCCACTTTGTCCCAAAAAACAACGGCACCTGGCATATGGTTGTCGACTATATTAAGTTGAACTCTCGTACTATCATAGACAAGTACCCGGTTCCTAACATCACGGATTTTAACCATGCTCTTGCAGGCGCCAAATATTTCTCGGTAGTGGACTGTAGGAGGGCCTATCATCAAATTCCAATGGCACCAGATGATATTGAAAAGTCAGCTGTTACAACACCTTTTGGCCTTTTCCAGTATTGGTTCATGCCCTTTGGCCTCCGCAACGCTGCACAAACTTGGCAGAGATTCATAAACAAGGTGTTGTTTCATCTGGATTTTTGTTTCGTTTACTTGGACGACATTCTTATTTTCAGTCCTACTTTGCAAAAGAACAAGGAACATTTGCAGATTGTTAAAGACACTCTTACCGCAGCTGGTTTTGAACTGAATAATAAGAAGCTCCAGTTGCACCAGACTTCAGTAAGATTCTTAGGCTACATCGTGTCAGCTAAGGGCCTCACTTCTCCCGAGGATAAAATCAAACCTGTTTTGGATTTGCCACGACCTCAGTTGTTTAACGAGCTGTGGAGGTTCATCGGAACAGTTAACTATTATAGGAAACACTTGCCTGCTGCAGCCGAGGTTCTGGCTCCCCTAACAGACGCCCTTGCTGCCAAAAATATGACCAGTATCCACCTGGTTCCCTGGACCCCTGCTATGGAACAAGCTTTTGACAAACTGAAGCACCTACTAGCAAACGCAATGACTGTTGCCCTCCTGCATCCGGACGCTACATTTTTTATTACCGTGGGTGCCAGTGATACTGCAGCAGGTGCTGTCCTAAGCCAAACCGTCGGAGATACTACCTCTCCTTTTCAGTTCTTTTCTAAGAAGCTCAATGTCACTCAAAAAAATTGCTCAGCCTTTGATAGGGAGCTCTTGGCAGTTTACGAGGCTGTGAAACACTTTCACGCCGAGGTTGAGGGTAGGGGCTTCTACACTTTTAACGACCATAAACCTTTGGTTGCTGCTGTAAAGAACCCCCTGACTGACCCTCCAGCTAGACGCTTCCGGCACTTGGACTTTATATTGGTATTTACCTCTGACATACGATACATCAAGGGTGCAGATAATGCGGTTGCAGATTTTTGTCTCGTGTCAGCGCTCTCACAACTCTGATTGACCTGTCTAACTTGCCTCAGCTGCAGTCTGCCAACTCGGACACTATGGACCTTATATCCGATCACAGCTCATCACTCAAACCTGTGCAATCCACCTTTCCCGGTGTCATAGATGAGGTTTGGTGTGACGAATCAACTGGTACGCTGCGTCCCTTCATACCCAAACCTCTACAGAGACAAGTGTACCGCAAATTATACAACCTAGCTCATCCAGGTGTGAGAGCCTCTACCAGACTTATTTCAGAGTGCTTTGTCTAGTGCAACATTCATCGCGACTGCCAAGCCTGGGCCCGTGCTTTCATTCCGTGCCAACAAAATAAAATTTTGTGGCACACATCGCCCCCACTACTCAGCTTCACCGTTCCTCCCAGTCGCTTCCAGCACATTAACATCGACTGGTGGGCCCCCTCACCCCCTCTGAGTGTTACAGATATGTGCTATCTATTATAGACAGAATCTCTCGTTGGGTGGAAGCTTCCCCGCTACCCAATATTACATCCGAATCAGTGGCACAATCCTTCATAGACTCTTGGATTTCATGCTTTGGCTGCTCTGTTTACTTGAGAACTGACCAACGCCGTGAACTTGAGTCTGCCTTGTTTTCTGAACTATGTAGGCTGTGTAACATCAAGAAAATTCATTCAACAGCATACCACCCCCAAAGCAACGACGACATGGAACACTGGCATAGGACGCTTAAGACGGCCCTATGTTGCCATGATCTACGGCCAGTCCCTTAGACTGCCAGGTGAACTTGTTGCTCCTACTCCAGTCGCCAAACCATCTGAACTGCCATCCTTGGTAGAACGGGTGAGGTTACACAGGAACAAGCTTCAACCCCCGCCCCCTTCCAGCCATGCTCTGCCGCACACATATGTTCCCAAGGCGCTCGACTCTTGCGAATTTGTCTTCCTTCGCGACAACACTATAAAAGCCCCATTACAGCCCCCTTACACGGGCCAGTATAGAGTTGTCAAATGAGCCAGCAACACAATGGACATCGTAATAAAGGGCTCAGTAACTACTGTCTCCCTCAACAGGGTTAAACCTGCTTGTGTCGAATTTTCCCCTACCTCACCCATCGTTGAAGAGACCACGCTCTCTGGCCACCCTCGGCCTTCTTCATCTGCTCATGATTCAAGTAAACTCACACCTACACCGGCTCCATCAACGAGCCCACACTCATTCCGGGGTTTCCCGCCTCCTGGCTCCCATAGCAGAGGCGCCAGCTACCAGGGCTCTAATATAACAGTTCCATCTTCGTGCGACAGCACACCACGCTGCACTTCTAACCAGGGCAACCCACAGGTTCCTGACACCCCCACTAAGACCTCACCGTCTGAAAATCACCCCTCTACTCGCAGCACACCGCCCTCACCGTGGTATGGTTTCCCCACCCCACCAGCTCAGCATACCTCTCCATTAGCAGGTGCCACTTACGAGCTCTCTACCCAAATTCATCCTAATGACATTTGTGGTTCATCTGAAAATCACCCCTCTACTCGCAGCACACCGCCCTCACCGTGGTATGGTTTCCCCACCCCACCAGCTCAGCATACCTCTCCATTAGCAGGCACCACTTACGAGCTCTCTACCCAAATTCATCCTAATGACATTTGTGGTTTATCTGTCATCGTTAGTGGTGATACGGCATTAGTGCTGCTTGCGTGTGACAATTTGTGTGACTCGTTAGGTGGTGTGTCGCAACGTGTAGTGAATCATTTCAAAATTTCTCGAAGTGCTACATGTGGTAACCTACGTGCTTACATTAGGCCAAGTGGAAAGGTGATCATTAGGTTCCCTACCAACAACACCCTTCCACACAAGCGCTCCTGCACCGGCCAACAACAACGATCACCGACATCGCTTCAAGACTGCAGCATCAGCATTCCATGATTTGTTCCACACCCTCCTCCCACATGGCCCGTACCATCAGATGCGGAGGAACTCACTGTAACCCACTTAAACTCTTGCCAACCCCGCCCCCTCCCCCCTACCTTTGGGTACATACTCTATGCTGCAGGGGGGGGGGGGGGGGGGGGGGGGGACTATGTGGCATCGATCCACAGATCGATAGGTCAGAACATCATATGTGTATTATGTCTACGAGTTGATCTTTGTTTTGTATACTTCTGGGACTTCAGTTCCTGCCTAGTCTTCAACCTGACGTTTGTCATGTAATAAAAGTATTGATGATTAGAAGAGAGAACCGTGGTCATTACGTTACCACCTTGATATCTCCTTCACATGAAATATTTGCTTAAGTTCTTCAGTCATTTAAACAAAGCCCACTTACTAAATTTGCTGTAAGATTTAAAGATGTAGGAGTAGCTTAAATAAGAAGCAGTGTATGCTATTATAAATTGGATAGTGAATCAATGAATGTTTTCAATACATTTAATATGGTAACTGCGCAAGGCAGCAACATTTTAAATGTTTTGAGTAATAAACTTTTTTACAGATGCAATTCACAATCATATTATTATAGCAAAATGATGTATATGTACATGTTACCTCAGTCAACTCACACGTTTCTGCAATATGAGTTTGTATAACAGTGGTGTCAATGAGCGAGTTCTAGCACATGTGTTGTAAATATATATTGTCATTGTTATTACTTCAACTTACTTAATATTTGAACAATGTGGGCCTACTTAGCTGTTTCTTCACTTTTCAGGGAAATAAACCTTTTGTTAAAAATGCAGAACTTTGCATCACCGAAACTTAATATGAAAATCTAAAGCCTCAGCCCATGGAAACAACAAAAAGTCACTGAAGCATGCTGTAGTTAGTACCACAAGTTAGCAAATACAAATCAGCTGTTAATATATATTGTTTATTCTCTATGAGAAGTCATTCTTAGCAATAATAGTTTCATCAACATACACACCTCACTTCTTGGAAACTCTGCTGTTAACATTAATGGAGTTTGACCATACTTGTCTCTGCAGTCAACAGGGAGACATTTCTGATCTAGTAGATATTTCACCATGTCAGCATCCCCACGTTCAGCAGCATGATGAAGAACAGTTTTTCCTTGGAGGTCCTGAGAGTCAGTCGGAATACTTGACTGCTGCAGAAACTTAAAAGTTTCCAGGGACTGAGAGCGAGAATCAATGTGCAGTGCCGCCTCACCCATTAAATTTCTAGCCTGGAGATCAGCTCCACGTACCGCAAAACCTATGTGCAAAAAGTACTTATGAATTAGGTAGAGGTCACATGATATATTTATCTAAAAAATAACTATAGCACAAAGAAACTATAAGATTCTTGACAAAATTTTTGTTAAGTTGTAAGTTTCCAATAATATTTATAATTGAATTAAGCCTAAGGTGACTATTTAAATCATAACATAATATGTCAAGAGTGATAGTAGCAATCAACCAATAAACTGAAAACAGGAGGATACTATTACAAAGATTTTCACATAATATTTTAAGTTAGTCTCTCTGTGCAATATATTTTACAATATTAGAAAATTACTAATGGACAGAATAAATTGGTTAATAGATTCAAATAAATTATAAGACCATGGTAATTTAATTCGAAGATTCAATCTGGACTGAGATATTATAAGATACTGCATATTCCAGAAAAATGGGTGGGCACTTATTTACGTTTCTGTTACATGTTAGATTTTCTTCTTTAACTGAGGCTAACCTAGTATAATATTACAGAACAAACATTTGACCAATGTCATCACAAATACAAACTGAGGTGGTGCAATAATTAACACTTTAGATGCACATTAAAGAGGAGTAGGGTTCAAATCCCCACCCAGCAATGCAGATTTATGTTTCCTCTAAAGTGATTAAGAAGAACTGCATGACAATTACTCATTACATTACATTACATTAATATTTGTTCCATAGATCATGAATACGACATTTCATAATGATTTGGGATGTGTCAGTTTAACACACCATATATTTCCTTTACACAATTTAATTATTATTAATAATTATTATATTATTATTATATTATATTATTATATATTATAATATATTATTATTATTATTATTATTATTATTATTATTATTATTATTATTATTATTATTATTATTATATTATTATTAATTATTATTATTATCATTTTTCAGTTATTACTTCATATCTAAAAAGTCATCTATTGATTAGAAGAAGTTGACATTCAATTTGTTTTTAATGCTGGTTGGCTATCTGTCAGACTTTTAATGCTATTTGCTAAATGTACAAAGATTTTTGTGCCAGCATAATTCACCCCTTTCTGAATAGTGAGATCCTCCTTTCTTCTAGTGTTGTAGCTATGCACTTTGCTATTATTTTTGAACTGGGTTGGTTTTTTATAACAAATTTCACAAGTGAATATATGTATTCCAAAGGTACTGTGAATATCCCAAGTGCCTTAAATAAATGTCTGCAAGGTGATCTTGGGTGGGCAGCAGCTATTATTCTGACTACACACTATTGTGCAATAAATACTTTTTCTCTCAATGATGAATTACTCCAAAACATGATGCCATATGAAAGCAGTAAATGAAAACAGGCATAGTAGGCTAATTTACTGATATGTTTATCACCAAAATTCGCAATAACCCTAGAGGAATAAGTAGCTGAACTAAACCATTTCAGCAGATCATCAATGTGTTTCTTCCAATTCAATTTCTCATCAATGCACACACCCAGAAATTTTGATAATTCTGCCTTAGCAAAAGACTTCTTTTCAGGCTCTATATTTATCAATGGTGACATGCCACTGGCTTCACAGAATTTTATATACTGTTCTCTCTCGAAATTTAGTGAGAGGCCATTTGTAGAGAACCATTTAATAATTTTCTGAAACACATTATTTACAATTTCCTCAGCTAATTTTTGGTTCTTTTTTTTCCAGCAAAAAGACCTAGCTTTGTGTCTTCATGAATATAGAGTGTAAAGTAATTGGTACATATTAAGACCAAGTGAAGTGGCATAGGTTTTCCATGATTTCCCTAAATTTCTTTAGGCAAATGCATTCTTCCTTTTAAGTACAAATTAACAATATGTGCACTGTTCCACTCATACCACAATACTTACATTTATTTAGAAGAATTTCAAGAATCACACAGTCAGAAACCTGTCAGAGATCACAAAATATCCCAATGGGTCATGTTCGGTCACTCAGAGCATTTAATATTTGATAAGAGAAAGCTTACATAGCATTTTCCAGTGAAAAGCCTTAGTTTCTCAAGAATTTTGGATAAAGATGTCGGGCCTATCCCCTTTTCTATACAGGGGTTTAACGATAGCATATTTCAGTTTATCTGGAAAAATGCCCTGTTTCAGTGAACTACGACATATATGGCTGAGAATCCTACTTATCTGTTGGGAACAAGCTTTTAGTACTCTGCTAGGAATTCCATGTGACCCCTGAGTGAATTTATTATTTTCCTAATTTCAGTAGGAGAAATGGGTTGAATTTCAACTTTTATCAAATTACGTAGGTATTGCCTCTTCCATATACAGCCTTGCATTTTCTAGTGAATAGCTGGATCCTATTTTCTCTACATCAGTTACAAAAGGATTATTAAAAATATTTTCTATGGCTGCTTTTTGTTAACCAACTTTTCACTGAGTTTGATAGAAATACAGTCGTTGTGTGCTCTCAGTAGCCCTGTTTCCCTTATAACAACATTCCAAATTGTTTTAAATTTGTTATCAGAGATGCTAATCTCAGATATGATGCACATACTTCTGGACTTTTTAATAACTTTTCTTAATGCAGTGCAGTGGTTTTTTAATGTTTGACTGTTTCTGGATCATTATTTCCATTTTCTATTTATAAGATATTTGTATCCGTTTATTAAGCCATGGTTTTAGATGGTTTCTTACAATTATGTTTTTCTTAGAGAAACTGTTTTCAGGTGTGCTCACAAAGGTGTCACAAAATACATTAAATTTTAAATTAACATCAAGTTCCCCATACACCTCGTAACACCATAGTTAATATCCTAAATATTTTTTTCTGATTAATTATGGTTTATATAAAGTATGTTTTCTTTGGTATGTAATCTTTGATATGCTGTAAAGATATAGAAAGATATGCACTATGTTTTCTCTTCTCCTTTAGAATACTTTGCAACATTTGGAGGTGGAAGACTTTGATTATATGCATTTTTCTGTTGATTTTCTAATATGTGTAAATGAAAGTATTTTGTAAAAGATATGAATATTTAACTATGCATATGCTGATTCACACTTAGGACTTTCGAATAGTATAAATTAAAATTTGGTGTGCTTCCCCTCTGAAACGAAAGTGAGTTAGCGCATGCAAAATGTGGTTGGTGCAAGAGAAAAATGTGGAACAATACAGTCAGAGACTAGCAACCATACAGTCGGCAGCTAGTAATTGGAAGGTGCATTGTGCAGGTCCTGAGTGAGGCTTTCAGTGCTTGGAGATATTATGGAAAAGCCTCGGGTGGATGAATGGCTCTAATACATTGCTCTGTTGCTGGAAAACACCATAAAAGCTCATGATCATCACCAAGAAGAAAATAACAGAGCATATCACTTTCAACGGAAAGTCCACCTGTTGGTATGTACTTGCCACCAACCTTGCGCAATCACTTCAACAGAGAGGAGAAGTCAGAACTTTTGTAAAGTGTTGGATCAGCACATTTAGTATGTGCAAATATAAGGTAACTCATGTTAAATTTGTGTACCTTAAATTGTTTCCTATCATGATACATGTTAGGATCCTCTCCTTTTGGACAATGATTAACGATTGCCCTGAGTTTGAGAACTGATAATCAAAAACAAGTGTTTGATTACTTTTGCTTGAAATTGAGTGCAGAAAATTTGCCTAAAATTACTGCAGATTTTCTTGAAGTTGAGGGAGGAAGTAAGCGTTGCTTTTATGAAAGCCTCCCTAGTAACTGAACTGCTTTATTTTGAAGTTTTTGTGGTTTTAATGATTATTTGTTTAAATTCTGGCTATCAATGATTGTGCTGATGACAAACAGTTAACAAGTTATGCTGAAGTTAGTTAAAGTAAATGTTTTCAAAGGTAGATTTGAAATTCAATATCTGGTAAAAATATATACTGCATTAACTGTTGAAAAGGCATATAAGGTGAGTTAAATTTATGAAAGAGTTTTACCAAGGTTTACTGATTTTAATTTGCTTCAGAAAGTGTGTCCAGTCAGCTTTATAATAGCAGTCAAGATTAAGGGGGGGGGGGGGGGGGGCATTGTAAGTAGTTCAAAATGCATATGTTACTAAATTAATCAATATACCAACTGCTTTTAAAGTTTATGTTCAGTTTTGTGCATATTGTGTGATAAAAAGTGTAATATCAGATTGGGAGCCCAATACTTACAGGTTTTATAACTGAAGGTAAAGCTACTATGAGTGCCCTTGCTCACAAAAACACTTACAACATTGCTTACTAAGGAATGTGTGAATGTCAATGCAATTTAATTTTAATTAAATTTGTGATGTGTAGAAAATATCTGACAAAATAAGACTAGTCCAATGACCATTTCTAGTTTGGCAATGAATTGCAATTGCTCTTATGATGAAGTAATTCAGGTTTGGCAAAGTATTTACTGTCGATGAGTGTTAAGTTGTCATTTGTGTTTGTGAGGACTTGAATATCTCACAATAACTGCTTTTATCCACTATAACGTTTTTCTGCTTGTGGTAGGGTTCATTACACTTTCATAAGAAAGGAGTATAGGTGGTGTTTTTCCACTGAAACTATTTACTTTCTCTTTAAATAAATGTTTCACATTTCTATGCCTAATTAGACTGATGACCATATTCCTTTTCATTTGAATCAATTTGATTAGTTAAAAACATTATCTAAATTGGATCTGACACTTTCTGTGTTTTTACGTAACTTTCATTTCAAGTCTGATAAGCAAAAATCCTTTAGGCATTTCATGGTTAAACTTGTAAAAATCCTCCCAAAGGGTAACATTACACCGTATTCAAATACCAAACTTGGGTATTATCTACATGCTGAAATAGCAAATTGGTGCATTGCTAGTGTTATAACCTCATCCCAGTCTAACTGTTGCAAGCTTTCTCTAAAATTTGCAATTCTTAAATCATTAATTGAACGCACTACTTTGAAGGACTGTTTCACATTGCTGTGTGGAACAATTTCATATACTGTAACTAGCTGTGCATCATGATCGGACAGGCTATTCTTAACAGGAAAAGTTTTTGTTTGATTAAATTTATCTTTGTCTATTAAAACATTTTTTATCAGTGCACTGCTTTCCTGTACTGCCTGAGTAGGAAAACCAAATTGATGTCAAATTGAAAAAAAAGTATTACTTCAGGGTCAAGGTTTTCATTAGAATCTTTCAGAAAATCTACATTTAAATCCCCACAAACAATAATTTGCTCCCCTCCCTCTGATAGATATCACAAAAAAGAATGCAAGTTTTTCAAAAATACCTGAAAGTTTCCTAATGTGGACCTACACACAGCTACAATTATAAAAGCACCATTATTTAGTTCAAGATCGCATGCATATGCTTCTCTATATTGCTCTAGTCAATTTTTTTTTTAGTTTCTAAATTTTTCACACTATGATAAATTTTAACATATATGGAAACTCCTCCTCTCTCCATAGTGTCTCTACTTACACGTGTTGAAGGTCTAAATCCACATACATTTACCTTTTCCAAATCTGTGACCCCCCCCCCCCCCCTTTTAAAGAGACAATTTACTCTGAAATGATACATGACTTATTCACTTCCACAATCTCGACCAATGCAATATAGTGCTCTGTCTCTAAATGTGAATAAATATGTGCCATATTCTAGAGATTTGTAATTTCAGTAAAACTGCCATCAGTATTGCTGTGATAATTGCCTTTTTCAAGCTTGGGTCCACAGCCACACACTGTTTCAGGAAAATACCTTCTCTCAAGAAATTGCTGCAATAAATGGTAATGTTGACAAAATATATACCAATGGATGGCCATTTCTGTTAAAGAATGAAATGTTGTTCATAGTTTCCAGTGTTGTCCAAATGGAATGAACACTGTTCCATATGGCCAAGCAATACCTGCCCATCTCTTTGCCACCTTTGCACCACGTTACTTCACCATAACAACAATGTGAACTCAGATGTTGAATAAAAAAAGAAGAAAATTCATTCATTCACAAATTATGTTCTGTAAATCCCACCATGAAGTTAAGAATCTTCAGGGATGAGTAAGAAATCTAGTTATACATTAACAGACAGAAGCAACCACTGCATACCATAACTTGACAGTATACAACAACAAATTATTAACACTACTGACCTACTCACACTGCCAACTCTTATAACTACCCCTAAATCACTTTCTTCATTTCTATGCATATTAGGATAAAAACAGCAAGACTGAAAAAAGACACTACTGAACTGACTTTACTCAGCAGCTGTTTTTATTTTATACTGGGAACAAAGCGTTTAGCTAAGTTTACAAAGAACAAAATCAGCTGTTTGTATACTGGCAGAGTACACACATGTTCAATGTAAACATTAAAGTCATGTGAAATTTATTTTCCTGAGTCCAAATCATCTGATAAATTTTAGGAGTGGGGATTTACAATTTCCTGCCTGATGTCTGCTGGTAACCTATTATAGACTATAGCAACAAAATATAAAATTCCTTTCTAACCCTACACAGTAAAGCATGGTCTACATTGAAGTTATTTTTTTTTTTTTTTTTTTTTTTGTCTAGCATTGTGGTTTTCAATTACACAGTTCATAATTAATTCACTCTTGTCATTAACTACAAATCCACTCCATAGTGGTTGGAAAGTGTAGACATAGATACCATTACAAAGTATGGTCAGAGTAATTGTAAGAACACTAGAGCGCTGAAGATATTACTGTAAGATGTGTTGTGGGTTTAATAAATTCACTTTATTGCAACATTTGAAACCATCCCATAGTTCATTTGACGTTTTTTTAGATGGACACTCAAACAACAGAATGATTATAAGGTGAGAATAAGCATAAATTAGAGAGAGATTGTGTCGGAGATAATCACTGAAAAGAGTAATCACTTGTGTGTGTAACATTACACTTCACTTAACATTGCACTTCACCTCCAACCCTTTAATGTCAACAATATTTCCTTTTGAATCAGACATTTCATCTGAATCAGGTCACAACATGTCTTGTGCAGGCTGTTGCTGAGTCATCAAAGGTAGCCTCCAACATCCACTGCAGCTTATCCATGGTGAGCGGCAGAGCAGCAGTGTGTTTGTAGAGTCCATAGTGGGTGTGTCTGTGAATGAGTCTGTGCCAGTGTAGGGAGTGCTGAAAGCTGGTTTGAGCCTGTTGGTTGTGATGGTGGTTGGTGTACCCATCATGTTGACCCTGAAAACATTTTTCTCCCTACTGATAATACACACATCACAAAAAGTTTTACATCACTCAGGTTCCCAGAACTCCTGAAGACAGATGTTGACTGTGGATATTGTATCACAGACACAGTCCCTTTGACTGTTCAGAGATGTCACTAAACCTGCCCAAAGATGCAAACAACTATGCATGAGCAGCACCTACTAGACAGAGAGGGTCTGACAGCCAATAAGTTCCAGTCATTCCACCAGGAAAGAGGTACACGGCTCATGTTGTCTGTAGCTCAACCATGCTTCGACTTTCAATACCACAGTTCAATTGTGTCTACATTGATACTTTGTGCCAGAAACGCCTCTCAGCAAGGGATGTGTCCAGGTGCCTTGGAGTGAACCCAAGCGATGTTGTTCAGACATGGAGGAGATACAGAGAGACAGGAACTGTCAACGGCATGCCTCACTCAGGTCACCCAAGGGCTACTACCGCAGTAGATGACCACTACCTAAGGATTATGGCTCTGAGAAATCCTGACAGCAATGCTACCATAATGAATAATGCTTTTCGTGCAGCCACAGGGCATCGAGTTACGACTCAAACTGTGTGCAATAGGCTGCATAATGCACAACTTTACTCCCAACATCCATGGTGAGGTCCATCTTTGCAACCATGACACCATCCAGCCCAACAACATGCTGAATGGGCTGCTCAGGATTGAGATCAGATTCTCTTCTCCAATGAGTGTCTCATATGCCTTCAACCAGACAATTATCGGAGACGTGTTTGGAGACAACCCGGTCAGGCTCATCACCTTAGGCACACTGTTCAGTGAGTGCAGCAAGGTGGAGGTTCCATGCTGTTTTGGGGTGACATTATGTGGGGCTGACATATGCCACTAGTGGTCATGAAAGGTGCCGTAACAGCTGTATGATACATGAAGGCCATCGACCGACTGATAGTGTAATTTGCACCCCCATCATGCACACCTCGTCAATGACTTCCTTCAGGATAACATCATCGCTTAACTAGAGTGGCCAGCATGTTCTCCAGACATGAACCCTATCAAACATGCCTGGGATTGATTGAAAAGGGCTGTTAATGGATGATGTGACCCACCAACGACTCTGGGGGATCCATGCCGAATCGTCATTGAGGAGTGGGACAATCTGGACCAACAGTGCCTCGATGAACTTGTGGATAGTATGCCACAATGAGTACAGGCATTCATCAATGCAAGAGGATGTGCTACTGGGTATTAGAGGTACCAGTGTGTACAGCAATCTGTACCACCACCTCTGAAGGTCTCGCTGTTTGGTGGTACAACATGCAATGTGTGGTTTTCATGAGCAATAAAAAGGTCAGAAATGATGTTTATGTTGATCTCTATTCCAATTTTCTGTACAGGTTCCAGAGCTCTCAGAACAAAGGCGATGCAAAACTTTTTTATGTGTATATGATAAGGTCCATCTAAGATAGCTGCAGTGGCTTGCGCACTGCATCATGCCATAAGAAAAACATAATCACATCTCAGAAGCTCATCACAAACAAAGGGGTCACAGGCCTGCTGTCTACCGGAGCAATGCAACATAGCTGCTGGATTTGTGCACATGGCATGTGTACCAAGTTTGACAGTTCAATGTGACCATTTGACATGTTTTGAAGAACTCATTGGGCACTTCTATAGGGTGTCCATATACAAGTCCCTCACTCATGGCTTTCAGATCTCCTTTCAGTGACACGCGGAGGTGCATGAGGACAATGGCAATCTCTCTGTCAACCATTGCAATTCATGATACCAAAGAGACACTTTCAATTTCTGGTGCATTCACTCATTTACGCCATTCAGTGCCAGGGGGTAAGCTGTAGTTCCAATACACTTCATATCCAGTAGAATGGTGAGTGCTTTGAACAGATAAGACTTGAATTGTCTTCCTTGCTCTGCTGTAACTTTCAGTGGTATACCAAAGTGGGCAGTCCATCACCAGAAGAATGTGATCATGATGGTTTTGGTGGTAATCTCAGCCATAGGCAACATCTCCACCGAGCATTTGAAATGATCAATGGCTGTAAGGCAGCAGGTATACCCTTCTGATGGTGGGAGCAGTCCAGTAGAGCCAGATGCACATGTTCAAATCTTTAGTTCAGTAGAATGAACATGCCAAGAGGTACCCTGTCATATCGCCTAACTTTTTCCATTTACAGGCCATACATTGGTGCACATATTCCTTATACTCTTTGTGCATGTTTTGCCAAACAGAAGCTCACTTCACCATGTTCATAGTGCCCCATACTCCAGGATGCTACAGTTCACGTAAGGAGGTGATTGCCTGCTGCCAAAAATCAACAGTCACAAATTGTCACGGTATGGTAATTGCAATGTCACAACACAGCAGCATGTTTGACAAAGCTACTGTAGAATGATGGAACAGTAGGCCTGATGGTTGTATCCAAAAGTCTTGCAGCTCACTGAGTGCTTGTTGCACTGCAGCATGAGCTTCAAAATCAACTGTATCAGTGATCACTTTGATCTGACAGAGAGTGTCTCCTGGCACATTCAGGTTAGGTCTCCCTCAGCAAGGACTATGAGGTTGGCAAACTGCCTGATATTGTCTAGATGGTGCAGCTTGTTTGCTGATGCTTTCTCTGGACGCTGGCAGAAAGTGTGTGTCAGAGTCTTGTGGTCTGTGACAAGGATGAATTGCCATCCCTCTAACATAATGGCAAATCTCCTTACCGGAGGCACAAGCTGTGTAAAGTTCACAATGATATGTGGACCCAAGTATGCTGTGGTGGTGATAAATTTTGATTGAGAAAGGTAAAGGACTGCCAGTGTCCCCCTACTTGCTGTTGCAGAGCACCAATAGCAGTGGCAGATATGTCAACCATTAGGCTGAGAGATGCCTGTGGAACGGGGTGTGCTAATAGAGTAGCTTCTGTGATGGCAGTATTCACCTTATAAATGCCAGCTTGGCCTCATTATTCCATGGCAGTTTGCTCTTTGGCCTCTGCGCACCATGCAAGAATTCATTGAATGGTGCAGCGAGGAGGACATGGTTGTGAACAAACAACAACAGAAATTGGTAATGCAAAGAAAATTGTCATAGTTCTCTAACTGTCTTAGGATGTGCAAAATTAACTATAGCTTTGACTTTCTGCTGTGGTCTTGAGCATTGATAGTGCAGTCTTGGAATTGAACCTCTGCTGCTACAAAAATGCACTCTGAAGGGTTGATAAGAAGATTATGTGCATGAAAATGAGTGAAAATTTGCCATAAGTGTGACAGGTGCTCTGCATCAGAGCCAGAGATAGCAAAAACATATTCAATGTACACATAAAAAAATCTAGGTTATGTGTAATGTCAATCATGAATTGTTGAAACATTTGGGCAGCATTCCAAAGCTCAAAAGGCATTCAAGTGCATTCAAACAATCCAAATGGTGTACAGACAGCACTCTTAGCAATGTTGTCTGTTTCCACAAGTATTTGGTAAAATGCACATAGTAAAACCAGGATAGTCAGAATGCGCTTAGCACGGACGTTGAATGCAACATCTTACATCTGCAATGTTGGATATGTAGTGTCCTGTGGTCAGCAGGAAAGAGCCAATGATCAAATTTGAACACACCTTGTTGTTGTTGTGGTCTTCAGTCCTGAAACTGGTTTGATGCAGCTCTCCATGCTACCCTATCCTGTGCAAGCTTCTTCATCTCCCAGTACCTACTGCAACCCACATCCTTCTGATTCTGCTTAGTGAATTCATCTCTTGGTCTCCCTCTACGATTTCTACCCTCCACACTGCCCTCCAATGCTAAATTTGTGATCCCTCGATGCCTCAGAACATGTCCTACTAACCGGTCCCTTCTTTTTGCCAAGTTGTCCCACATATTCCTCTTCTCCCCAATTCTATTCAATACTTCATCATTAGTTATGTGATCTACCCATCTAATCTTCAGCATTCTTCTGTAGCACCACATTTCGAGAGCTTCTATTCTCTTCTTGTCCAAACTATTTATCGTCCATGTTTCACTTCCATACATGGCTACACTCCATACAAATTCATTCAGAAACGACTTCCTGACACTTAAATCTATACTCCATGTTAACAAATTTCGCTTCTTCAGAAACGCTTTCCTTGCCATTGCCAGTCTACATTTTATATCGTCTCTATTTCGACCATCATCAGTTATTTTGCTCCCCAAATAGCAAAAATCCTTTACTACTTTCAGTGTATCATTTCCTAATTTAATTCCCTCAGCATCACCCAACTTAATTCGACCACATTCCATTATCCTCATTTTGCTTTTGTTGATGTTCATCTTATATCCTCCTTTCAAGGCACTGTCCATTCCATTCAACTGCTCTTCCAAGTACTTTGCTGTATCTGAACCTCAAAGTTTTTGTTTCTTCTCCATGGATTTTAATACCTACTCTGAATTTTTCTTTTGTTTCCTTTACCACTTGCTCAATATACAGATTGAATAACATAGGGATGAGGCTACAACCCTATCTCACTCCCTTCCCAACCACTGCTTCCCTTTCATAACCCTCGACTCATAACAGCCATCTGGTTTCTCAACAAATTGAAAATAGCCTTTCGCTCCCTGTATTTTACCCCTTCCACCTTTAGAATTTGAAAGAGAGTATTCCAGTCAACATTGTCAAATGCTTTCTCTAAGTCTACAAATGCTAGAAACGCATGTTTGCCTTTCCTTAATCTTTCTTCGAAGATAAGTCGTAAAGTCAGTATTGCCTCACGTGTTCCAACATTTCTACGGAATCCAAACTGATCTTCCCCAAGGTCGGCTTCTACCAGTTTTTCCATTCGTCTGTAAAGAATTCGCGATAGTATTTTGCAGCTGTGACTTATTAAACTGATAGCTCAGTAATTTTCACATCTGCCAACACCTGCTTTCTTTGGGATTGGAATTATTATATTTTTCTTGAAGTCTGAGGGTATTTTGCCTGCCTCATACATTTTGCTCACCAGATGGTAGAGTTTTGTCAGGACTGGCTCCCCCAAGGCCATCAGTAGTTCTAATGGAATGTTGTCTACTCCCGGGGCCTTGTTTTAACTTAGGTCTTTCAGTGCTCTATCAAACTCTTCACGCAGTATCATATCTCCAATTTCATCTTCATCTACATCCTCTTCCATTATTATATTATTATAAACTTATTAAAACTAAAATGCCTTCTTGGCATGCACTAATTTCCAAATGCAAGAACAACAAAAAGCTCAACAATTCTTGTGGTGGCAAAACCAGATAAGAGGACAAGACAATGAAAAGAAAATAATAACCAAAACACTACTCTACACAATTACAAAGATACAACTTTCTATTGAAGGCTATAGCAAGCGTCTACTATGCTAGACCCAGTTTAGGTATTTGCCGGAGCTGTCCTAGCTGTAGGTACACACTGCCATTCTGACTCTGCTGGCGTGCTTATAACGCCAATTTGGTGGAGTGCTACACACAGTCACATTAGTTCCAATTGGTGGATCTCTGTCACATGGCTTTTCACCAAGTAGTTCCATGTTCATGCAGAAAGTCTGTTACTGTTTACATCCACTGGCGATGTTTCGATCTGAGCTCTTTAAAGGAGGTCAGCAGCCCCCCCTTGTTTGTCTGCTGTGTGGGCCCACTAACTGATAAGGGGGCACTACGACAGGATACCAGTCAGGGATGGTTCTGACTTTGAGCTGTCTGTAATCTCCACCAGATTGGTAGTGGTATCAAGGAGGCATCAGTGACAAAGGTAGGTAGGAGCCCATAGAACAATAGGACTCCTGCTCTGAGTATGAGGTGCATTACGTCTGCTAAGAAGAATTGTGACTTGAATTTGCATCACGGGTCTATGTTTAAAATTAACTTGACTCAACATATGTTGAGATTGTGGAACCAACGGCAGCAAATATGTGGCAGTCATCACAGTTGCAGCTTCGCAGATGAGCAGATGGATAAACTGACATGTCAGCACACGTGTCTACCAGAAAGTGTACCTTTGTATTATGCTCTGTTACAAACAGTTGATAGTTAAGTTCCTAAGGCAGAAACCTGTGCATTAAGCTTGGCAATCTGTGCTTGTATTGTGGTGAGGGTGTTATTTGCCTGAGGCTATAGGCAAACTATGGCAACACACAAGGATTGATAGGTGTCTGCTACGCAATCCACAGTTTCTGTAAGTACATGAGGATAGCCAGTGCATACTGTTAATATCTTGCACATGTTAATATCTTGCCTCAATAATAAGATATTCTGCAGGATGTCTTTGTTAATAGCATTTCTCACTAACGTATGCAGGTGGCACAGTAGCCACGATGAGTGCAATCCTGTGGCTCTTCAGTGCAGAATAGCTTCTCCAATCTCTTCATCTCAGATTGTGAGAGGGTGGCAATCTGGGTGTTGTTGATAGTTGTGTAGCAATCAGTGCTTAGTGGTTAGTCAGAATGTTTCCAGCTCCATGGCCCTATCTTTGCTGAGTGCTGCAACAACATTACTAAACTTTGTGTAGTCCGTGGTTATGTGCACTAACACAAACTGGTTTTCTAACTGCACAAGCCAAAAGACAGGATTCTGTTGCCAGTAAAATGGCAGTTTTACCATCACCTGTTTGATTACTGCACTTGTAGGCATGTCTGCAGTTGGTAGAGGATCTGGCATCATGTAGTTATGGTGATGAGAATTGAAAGATTCACAATAAGGCTGATGTGGATCTTCCTTGACACAGCATGCTGTGAGGTGTCAGTGACTGTAAAATATCACGTTGGGACACCAACTGTTGCAGGTTTAATAAGTCCACTTAACTGCAACATTTGAAACTATTTTGTTAATTCATTCACTGCTTTTGTAGACATAGAATCAAACAACAGAATGATTGCAAAATAGAGAGCAAACATATATCAATGAGAGACTATGTCAAAGGTATTACTGCATGGAGTGATCACTTGCGTGCATAGCACTACTCTTCACTTCACACTGCACTTCAGGTGTTTGTTTACCAGCTTCACAAAATATACTTACTGCACATCCCCTACAATAAATATTTTTTGACCTAAGTTGCACTGCCCCTAAAGGTTATAGCATAGGATAAAGTTGAATTTACGAAATTACGGGAGAAAAGCACAAAAGAAGAAAAGACTGACTAGAGCATTGGTGGTATGGAAGGTGTGTGTGGTGCTGGGTGGGAGCAGGGAAGGAGGGCAGGGACTAGTGAAGGCTGACCCCTCACCCTTGGTAGAGTGGGATGTTGTCTTGAGGTGTGACAGGGAGCAAAAGACATTCCGGAGGGCTGGATGGAAGGCCTCTCCAGTTTGTCTGACGAACCGGATTCAGGCTCTGTCTCCGGCTGCTACTGATCTTCGGCCAGACATGGTTGCTTGTCCTGTTCCAGAGGTTGCCCCTCAGTCTGCAAGATCCAGGCAGTCGCAGAGGGTGGGCTTACTGCTAGTTGGGAGCTCCAATGTCAGGCCCGTAATGGGGCCCCTTGGGGATATGGCTGCAAGGCAGGGGAAGAAAACCAATGTGCACTCTGTGTGCATACTGGGAGTAGTCATGCCAGATGTGGAAAGGGTCCTTCCAGGTGACATGAAGGGTACAGGGTGCACCCATCTGCAGGTAGTCTCTCATGTCAGCATGTGTGTCGCTATGGATTGTAGGAAATCCTCTCTGGCTTCTGGAGGCTATCTGATTTGGTTAAGACTGTCAGTCTCGCTAGCGGGATGAAAGCAGAGTTCACCATCTGCAGCATCGTCAATAGGACTGACTGTGGACCTTTGGTACAGAGCCGAGTGTAGGGTCTGAATCAGAGGCTATGACAGTTCTGTGACCGTGAGGGCTGGATATTCCTCGACTTGCGCCATAGGGTGGTGGGGTTTTGGGTTCCACTGGATAGGTCAGGAGTCCACTACACACAACAGGCAGCTACACGGGTAGCAGGGGTTGTGTGGCATGGACTGGGCCTTTTTTTAGGTTAGATGGCCTTGGGGAAGTACAGAAAGGGCAACAGCCTCAAAGGGTGCGGGGCAAAGTCAGGACATGCGAGGACCAAGCTGCAATTGGTATTGTAATTGTAAACTATCAAAGCTGCGTTGGTAAAGTACCAGAACTTCAAGCGCTGATAGAAAGCACAGAAGCTGAAATAGTTATAGGTACGGAAAGCTGGCTGAAGCCAGAGATAAATTCCGCCAAAATTTTTACAAAGGCACAGACGGTGTTTAGAAAGGATAGATTGCATGCAACTGGTGGTGGCATGTTTGTAGCTGTTAGTAGTAGTTTATCCTGTAGTGAAATAGAAGTGGATAGTTCCTGTGAATTATTATGGGTGGAGGTTATACTCAACAACTGAGCTTGGTTAATAATTGGCTACTTTTACTAACCTCCTGACTCAGTAGCATTAGTGGCAGAACAAATTTCCTCAGCATGTTATAGTCTTAGGTGGAGTTTTCAATTTACCAGATATAGACTAGGACACTCAGGTGTTTAGGGCGGGTGGTAGGGACAGAGCATCGAGTGACATTATACTGAGTGCATTATCCGAAAATTACCTGGAACAATTAAACAGAGAACCGACTCATGGAGATAACATCTTGGACCTACTGATAACAAGCAGACCCAAACTTTTCAACTTTGTAAGTGCAGAACAGGGAATCAGTGATCATAAGGCCATTGCAGCATCCCTGAATATGGAAGTAAATAGGAATATAAAAAAAGGGAGGAAGATTTATCTGTTTAGCAAGAGTAATAGAACGCAGATTTCAGACTACCTAACAGATCAAAACGAAAATTTCTGTTGCGACACTGACAATGTTGAGTGTTTATGGAAAAAGTTCAAAGCAATCGTAAAATGCGTTTTAGACAGGTACGTGCCGAGTAAAACTGTGAGGGACGGGAAAAACCCACCGTGGTTCAACAACAAAGTTAGGAAACTACTGCGAAAGCAAAGAGAGCTTCACTGCAAGTTTAAACGCAGCCAAAACCTCCCAAACAAACAGAAGCTAAATGATGTCAAAGTTAGCATTAGGAGGGCTATGCATTAAGCGTTCAGTGAATTCGAAAGTAAAATTCTATGTACCGACTTGACAGAAAATCCTAGGAAGTGGATCGAAATAGCATATCCAGACATTCTGGTATGATAATGGCATTGAAACAGAGGATGACACGTGTAAAGCTGAAATACTGAACACCTTTTTCCAAAGCTGTTTCACGGAGGAACACCACACTGCAGTTCCTTCTCTAAATCCTCGCACAAATGAAAAAATGGCTGACATCGAAATAAGAGCCCAAAGAATAGAAAAGCAACTGAAATCACTCAACAGAGGAAAGTCCACTGGACCTGATGGGATACCAATTCGATTCTACACAGAGTACGTGAAAGAACTTGCCCCCCTTCTAACAGCCATGTACCAAAAGTCGCTAGAGGAATGGAAGGCTCCAAATGATTGGAAAAGAGCAAAGGTAGTTCCAGTTTTCAAGAAGGGTCATCGAGCAGATGCGCTAAACTATAGGCCTATATCTCTGACATCGATCTGTTGTAGAATTTTAGAACATGTTAGTTGCTCGCGTTCATGTCATTTCTGGAAACCCAGACTCTACTCTGTAGGAATCAACATGGATTCCTGAATCAGAGATCGTATGAGACGCAACTCACTTTATTTGTTCATGAGACCCAGAAAATATTAGATACAGGTTCCCAGGTAGATGCCATTTTCCTTGACCTCCGGAAGGCGTTTGACACAGTTCTGCACTATCACCTGATAAACAAAGTAAGAGCCTACAGAATATCAGACCAGCTGTGTGGCTGGATTGAAGAGTTTTTAGCAAACAGAACAAAGCATGTTGTTCTCAATGGAGAGACGTCTACAGACGTTAAAGTAACCTCTGGCGTGCCACAGGGGAGTGTTATGGGACCATTTCTTTTCACAATATATATAAATGACCTAGTAGATAGTGTCGGAAGTTCCATGTGGTTTTTTGCGGATGATGCTGTAGAATTGGTGCAGGGAGTGGCAACTGACCCTTAACATAGACAAATGTAATGTATTGCGAATACATAGAAAGAAGGATCCTTTATTGTATGATTATATGATAGCAGAACAAACACTGGTAGCAGTCACCTCTGTAAAATATCTGGGAGTATGCGTACGGAATGATTTGAAGTGGAATGATCATATAAAATTAATGATTGGTAAGGCAGGCGCCAGGTTGAGATTCATTGGGAGAGTCCTTAGAAAATGAAGTCCATCAACAAAGGAGGTGACTTACAAACGACTCGTTCGACCTATACTTGAGTAATGCTCATGAGTGTGGGATCCGTACAAGGTTGGATTGACAGAGGGGATTGAGAAGATCCAAAGAAGAGCAGTGCATTTTGTCACAGATTTATCTGTTAAGCGTGATAGCATTAAGGAGATGTTTAGCAAACTCAAGTGGTAGACTGGAAGAGAAGTGCTCAGCATCATGGTATAGCTTGCTGTCCAGGTTTCGAGAGGGTGTGTTTCTGGATGAGGTACTGAATATATTGTTTCCCCTTACTTACACCTCCCAAGGAGATCATGAATGTAGAATTAGAGAGATTCAAGCACGCACGGAGGCTTTCTGGCAGTCGTTCTTCCCCCGAACCATACGCGACTGGAACAGGAACGGGAGGTAATGACAGTGTCACATAAAGTTCCCTCCACCACACACCGTTGGGTGACTTGCAGAGTATAAAAGTAGATGTAGAAGGTTGAAGCCAGGAGCGCTATGGGAAGTTCCCACTTCCACAATTAAAAAATCTGGTGTTGGTAGGAAGAATTCAGGTGGCGTACACTGTGAAACAGTCATTAAAGTGAAGCAGACCATATTGGGTATCGTGTTCAGTAACTGGGTGGTCCAGCTGGTTCTTGACCAGAGTTTGCTGGTGGCTCTTCAAGTGGACAGACAGCTTGTTAGTACTCATGCCCACATAGAAAGGGCAAGTAGTTGCAGCTTAGTCTTCAGATCAAATGGCTGCTTACACAGATAGCCCTGCCTCTGCTGGGTAAGAGATGCCTGTGATGGGACTGGAATAGGTGGTAGCGTGAGGGTGTTGGGACAGATTTTTCATATAGGTCCCTTGCAGGGATATGAGCCATGAGGCAAGGGGATGGGAGAAAGGGTGGAGTAGGAATTAACAAGGATATTGCATTGGGTTTGGTGGGTGTACTACTGTGGGAGGGGTGGGGAGGATAGTGGGGACACTATTCTGCATTGCAGGGCATGCCAAGAGGTAGCTGAAAACCTTGGTGGAGAACGTGATTTCATTGCTGCAGTCCTGGTGGTACTTTATCATGAAAGGAGTGCTACTTTGTGTCTAGACAGTGGGTATTAGGAGGCTGTAGGTGGCTGGAGAGACAAGGTGTGGGTTATCTGTTTCCAAACAAAGTTGAGAGCATAATTTCAGTCTGTGAAGGCTGAGAGAGACTCATGGCATATTTGAAGAGAGACAGCTCATCACTACAGATGCCATGACCATAGGTGGCTAGGCTGTATGGAAGGGACTTCTTGCTATAGAATGAGTGGTAGCAGTTGAAGTGGAGGCACTGTTGGTGAATGGCAGATTTGTTGTGAAGAAAGGAAATGATGTACCCAACCTTGAGGTAACTGGACATCATTCATGGTCACCATGACCAACTATGTCCTCATCCACATACTAAGTCTCCTTGCATGCATCACCTTCAAACAAATCTGTGTTATTTATGAACTGCTGTGCTACAGCAATGGGCACCAACATGGCACCATTCTAGGCCAATTGACTCACAGGCCCTCTAGGGGAGCCCTTACTAACAACCCAGACTCCCAAAATCCTCATGTGTTTCAGGTTCACTTATGAAATCTACATGATCTGGAATGAGAGTGAGGAGACACTATCCACATTCCTTCAGAACCTCAACAACTTCTTCCCTATTTGCCAAGCCGGGTCCTCCTCAACCCAACAAGCGACCTTCCACAATGTTGGCCTCTACCTCAAGGAGGGCTACATCAGTATCTCCACCCATTACAAACCAACCAATCACCAAAAAACCATTTCAACAGCTGCCATACCTTCCACACCAAGGAGTTCCTTCCATATAATCTCATCACCTGTGGTCATCACATCTATAATGATGAGTAGTCCCTCTCCAAATATCCCAAGGGTCTCATCCAGGCCTTCGCAGACCGAAATACCTTCTCAACCTTGTCAAAAACAGATCTCCTGTGTCTTGCCTCTCCAGTCACACACCACCTCCAAAACACCCACTGTCTGGCCAAGGAGAACCTCACCAATGCAATATCCTTATCAACCCCCATTCCAACACTGCTCCCAACCCCCTTGTCTCATTGTTCATATCCTGCAACAAACCTGGAGGCAAAACCTGTCCCGTACGTCCTCCAACTACCACCTATCCATTCCTGCCACAAGCATGTCCTACCCCTGTGTGATCTACTAACAGAGCTGCAACTACTGCATTCTCTCAGCTTTGGCATGACAGATAGTACACTGTCTGTCTGCATAAATGGCCACTGCCAAATCGTAATCAAGAGGCAGCTGGACCCTCCAATTACTGAAAATGCCACCAAAAACAATGTGCTACACTTCAAAGACTGCTTCATGGCCTGCACCAACTGGATTCTTCCTACCAACATCTGATTTTCTGAACTGTACAGCAGGAACCCTGACTACAACATAACCTTCATTCCCTTAACTCCTGCCCTTACCCTTCACTAATCGCTGACCTCCATCCATCTATAATCCCCTTCCCTGCTTCCACTCCAGCATTACACATGTCTTCTGTTACACCAATGCTCCTTCTGCTCTTTTCTCTATTTCTCTCCTCTCCCCCTCCCACTTCTCTACCTCCCCCCTCCCTCCCTCCTCAAGAACAGCCTCCTTCACTTCACCTAGCAGTCTCTATCCTGTCCTCACCATGTCACTGCAGGCTCCCTCAGGTATTGCAGCATTTTCCCCAATCCCGATCCTGCTACCCCCCCCCCCCCCCCCCCTCATCCAATGCCTCCTCCTTACTCACCACCACTGACCCCATCTGATTGCTGCTCATATCACATGCAGTCGTAATTGGACTGTAGTGCTGGAAGACACTGGTCATGTGTATGTGAGTTGTGTATGTGTGTGTGTGTGTGTGTGTGTGTGTGTGTGTGTGTGTGTAAAGGACTTTGTCCAAAAGCTTAATATTTTAAAAACCTCAGCACCTGAGTGTTTAATCTGATAGTTATTGGAAAGTAGAGACTTATCACAATGGTTTGTTGAAATTCAAGCACAAGAAGAACTTAAGTGAGGGAGTGCTTCATGCATCTGAGTCCAATGATCTGACCACACTCAACATTGCTGATCATTTATTTATTTGTCCATTAATTTATTGTGTTCTGTAGATCCTAATATGAAGAAAACATTCACAAATTATATATATTTTCGACTTCTGTTAGTGTATGTAGCACAGGAAGACTGATTGTTTAAATGCTTCTGTGCACACTGTAACAGGTCTGACATTTTCTTTGTAGTCTCCACAGTGGCAATATACACAAAGGGCTGGAGTACATTCCTACATTCTTCACTTAATACTAGTATTTGAATCTTTGTAAGTAAGATTTCATGGGATAGTTGTCAACTGCCTTCAAGCAAATGTTAGTTCCAGTTTTACAGAATTTCTGGCTTTCTCTTCCATGATTCAAATAAACCAGTTATATTCTTGTTGTCCTTCACAGTGTACAATTAGTTATATCTGTCAGTCTCACCTGGTATGAACCCGATATACTGGAGCAATATTCTACGATGAAACGCGTAAGTGTTTTGGGTACAACATCAGTGTGTAGACTGACTGCATTTTGCTAGTATCCTGCAGTGAATGAATGTCTGCCATCTACTTACCTTTCTATTGAGACCATACAATAATGTCATTTAACATCCCCACAAATGATTACACTCAGGTATTTGTGTGAGCTGTTGAAGCCAATTTTGATATATCAGGTATTTGTATGAGCTGTTGAAGCCAATTTTGATATATCAGTATTATATTTCTGACCACTTGACAGAAGCTGCCAATCTTTGCACCACTTTAAAATCTTATCAAGATCTTTTCATTATAGGTGACAATCATGTGCAGCCCCTTCTTTATTCCCATTCCTCCATCTCACCGAGTCTTTTTGATTCTGTCCTTTCCCACTATCCCCCCTCCCCACCTCTCCACTCCCTTTGTCAACCTCCAACATAGCGGCCTCTCCACCTTGTCCCTGTGTGCTCCCCAACAGCACATCACTGTCTGCCAACCCTACCCTACTATCCCTTCCCCTCCCTGCCCCAGCCTCCTCCTTAACCCCACCCAGTGCCCACTCACATCATGCACCGGTGCTGCTGCTTGCAGTGTGGCCTCAGTTGCCAAGACTGCAGTCATATGTGTGTGAGTTGCATCTGCATGAGCGTGTATAATTGTGTTGGCTGTCTAGTTCTGATGAAGGCCTTACTGGACGAATGGTATTATTTGTAACAGTGTTTTTGTTGTGCCTATCTGTGACTCAGCATCTCCTCTATATGATGAGTAGCAACTTTCCTTTTCACAATGAAGTTAGTCAATAATTACTTATCTTGCAGTGATTTTTTTGTTTGCATCAGATAAATGGCAAAATATCTATTTCATGGTACCCATCTTCTGCAGGTTTCTACAATTAGCTGAATGTTCATTATTTTTAATGACAATGATAATTATGGGAATGAGACCATGTTACCTTTGCTTTTTAATGAGCAACAGCTTACTTTGAAATATTTAAAGTTTCACTTCATGTTTGAATTCACATAGTCAAATTTTTGTGTTAGGAAACCTACTAACACATTTTCAGATTTTATTACACTGTGATCTAAAAGTTCTAAAATGGGATAAATTTAATTTGGAAAAATAAAGTAATTTCTGCATAACAACCTCTACAAAGTGCATAACAGAAGTTCCTATTTATAAGGATGCTTATATGATTTTGCTGCAACGTTAAATATAAAATTAAGGTCATTTACCATAGTCATACTATAAACTGGATTACAGTCAACTATCCAAATGGACAGTACGCATTCTTACATGCTTTATCCTCAGTTCAAACAAATAACTGTCATATTTGATATAGTAACCAGTTAAAATAAAAAATTAAGACAATATATCACATAACTATATATAAAATACTACATGTCTTTTACAGAAATGGAATCTAAATTTATGATAATATTTTGATCATAGGAAACTGCTAGTGAAGACATAAAAATTATAAAAGTTTTACAGATTATTTTTATCTATTTACTCCTCGTTGTTGTTGTGGTCTTCAGTCCTGAGAGTGGTTTGATGTAGCTCTCCATGCTACCCTATCCTGTGCAAGCTTCTTCATCTCCCAGTACTTACTGCAACCTATATCCTGATGAATCTGCTTAGTGTATTCATCTCTTGGTCTCCCTCTACAATTTTTACCCTCCACACTGCCCTCCAATGCTAAATTTGTGACCCTCTAATGCCTCAGAACATGTCCTACCAACCGGTCCCTTCTTTTTGTCAAGTTTTGTCACAAACTCCTCTTCTCCTCAATTCTGTTCAATACCTCCTCATTAGTTATGTGATCTACCCATCTAATTTTCAGCATTCTTCTGTAGCACCATATTTCGAAAGCTTCTATTCTCTTCTTGTCCAAACTATTTATCATTCATGTTTCACTTTCATACATGGCTACACTCCATACAAATACTTTCAGAAATGATTTCATGACACTTAAATCTATACTCAATGTCAACAAATTTCTCTTCTTCAGAAACACATTCCTTGCTGGTGTAAAAGAATAATATAGTGCTTGTACAACCCATTAATTTACTCCAATATACAGATGAAAAAATGGCCCATTGTAGTAATAGTGGATTACTGATAAAAGACAGCAAATAGAAAGAAGGAAAGCATACAGTGTTATTGAGTACATGGTGTATCAGGTAATCTTGATATAATAGTATTAGTGTTTAATGGTTAAATATCACTCTATAAATCAAAACCATTTGCTCCACATTTTCTGCCTTCCTCCTACTTTCACCTCAACAAATGGCTTCTGTATGCCAAAAATCTGAAGCTGCACTGACATGTGGATACTGCTGCACACTGTAATTCCATTATGAATGAAACGCTCACAACACTGGTGTAATATCTACAATTAATTCATAATGTATAAAATAATCTACAAAGAGTTTGAGTCTCGTAACAAATAAATACCCCACTCATACAGTTATAGTTGGTGGGGACTTCAACCTACCCTCGGTATGTTGGCAAAAATACTTGTTCAAAACCGGTGGTAGGCAGAAAACGTCTTCCGAGATTGTCCTAAATGCATTCTCCGAAAATTATTTCGAGCAGTTAGTCCACGAACCCACGCGAATTGTAAATGGCTGCGAAAACACACTTGACCTCTTGGCCACAAACAATCCAGAGCTGATAGAGAGCATCATGACTGATACAGGGATTAGTGATCACAAGGTCATTGTAGCTAGGCTCAATACCATTTCTTCCAAATCCATCAGAAACAAACGCAAAATAATTTTATTTAAAAAAGCGGATAAAGTGCCACTAGAAGCCTTCCTAAAAGACAATTTCCATTCCTTCCGAACTGACTATGCGAATGTAGACGAGATGTGGCTCAAATTCAAAGATATAGTAGCAACAGCAATTGAGATATTCATACCTCATAAATTGGTAAGAGATGGAACGGATCCCCCGTGGTACACAAAAAAGGTCCAAACGCTGTTACAGAGGCAACGGAAAAAGCGTGCGAAGTTCAGAAGAACGCGAAATCCTAAAGATGGGCTAAAATTTAAAGACGCGCGAAATTTGGCACGTACTTCGATGCGAGATGCCTTTAATAGATTCCACAACGAAACATTGTCTCGAAATTTGGTAGAAAATCCGAAGAAATTCTGGTCGTATGTAAAGTACACAAGCGGCAAGCCGCAGTCAATACCTTCGCTGCGCAGTGCCGATGGTACTGTTATCGACGACTGTGCCGCTAAAGCGGAGTTATTGAACGCAGTTTTCCGAAATTCCTTCACCAGGGAAGACGAATGGAATATTCCAGAATTTGAAACATGAACATCTGCTAGCATGAGTTTCTTAGAAGTAGATACCTTAGGGGTTCCGAAGCAACTCAAATCGCTTGATACGGGCAAGTCTTCAGGTACAGATTATATACCGATTAGGTTCCTTTCAGATTACGCTGATACTATAGCTCCCTACTTAGCACTCATATACAACCGCTCGCTCACCGATAGATCTGTACCTACAGATTGGAAAATTGCGCAGATCGCACCAGTGTTCAAGAAGGGTAGTAGGAGTAATCCATTTAACTACAGACCTATATCATTGACGTCGGTTTGCAGTAGGGTTTTGGAGCATATACTGTATTCAAACATTATGAATCACCTCGAAGGGAACGATCTATTGACACGTAATCAGCATGGCTTCAGAAAACATCGCTCTTGTGCAACGCAGCTAGCTCTACATTTCTAGATTTCCGGAAAGCTTTTGACACCGTTCCTCACAAGCGACTTCTAATCAAGCTGCGCAGCTATGGGGTATCGTCTCAGTTGTGCGACTGGATTCGTGATTTCCTGTCAGGAAGGTCGCAGTTCGTAGTAATAGACGGAAAATCATTGAGTAAAACTGAAGTGATATCAGGTGTTCCCCAGGGAAGCATCCTGGGACCTCTACTGTTCCTGATCTATATAAATGACCTGGGTGACAATCTGAGCAGTTCTCTTAGACTGTTCGCAGATGATGCTGTAATTTACCGTCTAGTAAGGTCATCCGAAGACCAGTATCACCTGCAAAGCGATTTAGAAAAGATTGCTGTATGGTGTGTCAGGTGGCAGTTGACGCTAAATAACGAAAAGTGTGAGATGATCCACATGAGTTCCAAAAGAAATCCGTTGGAATTCGATTACTCGATAAATAGTACAATTCTCAAGGCTGTCAATTCAACTAAGTACCTGGGTGTTAAAATTACGAACAACTTCAGTTGGAAGGACCACATAGATAATATTGTCGGGAAGGCGAGCCAAAGGTTGCGTTTCATTGGCAGGACACTTAGAAGATGCAACAAGTCCACTAAAGAGACAGCTTACACTACACTCGTTCGCCCTCTGTTAGAATATTGCTGCGCGGTGTGGGATCCTTACCAGGTGGGATTGACGGAGGACATCGAGAGGGTGCAAAGAAGGGCAGCTCGTTTTGTATTATCGCGTTATAGGGGAGAGAGTGTGGCAGATATGATACACGAGTTGGGATGGAAGTCATTACAGCATAGACGTTTTTCGTTGCGGCGAGACCTTTTTACAAAATTTCAGTCACCAACTTTCTCTTCCGAATGCGAAAATATTTTGTTGAGCCCAACCTACATAGATAGGAATGATCATCAAAATAAAATAAGAGAAATCAGAGCTCGAACAGAAAGGTTTAGGTGTTCGTTTTTCCCGCTCGCTGTTCGGGAGTGGAATAGTAGAGAGATAGTATGATTGTGGTTCGATGAACCCTCTGCCAAGCACTTAAATGTGAATTGCAGAGTAGTCATGTAGATGTAGATGAACCAACAGAACAGTCAATCAATACTGTAATTCCATCTATAAGTGGCAGGGTCAACCATTTCTCAGATCATAGGAAGGCAGAGGCACACTAACGCTAATAGCACCATGTCAAGTAAAGCACTGTGGTAATCAAATTTACTTACAGATTAATGACTGTTTTGCTCTTATCAAACACAATTTAATTTGGTATTGATTTGGTTTTGTTGTGTGTTTTAGTTGCTTACAAATTTGTGCTATTCTGCACATGTTCTTTCTTCAAGATATGTTCCACATGTCTTCTGTCAAAAAAATTAACACAAATAAAAGGCACCAAATATACTAATTACATCTGTCACATTCCACATTGGTATTTTCACTTTCTATGACTGAGTAACTTCAGCTTGTTTGCTTCCCAAGTACATTCCTGTTAATTATTTTCATTACACATTTGTCATCAACTATTATTCACTGTTAGTATCATAGTGAAGTATTAAAGCTATAATGAAATTCTGGAAGACTATTAAATGATACCCTCCATTTGGAACCTACTACCACCAACAAAAGAACTGCAATAAAATTTCTGATTTATGAGAAGGTCTGCATGGGCATTCCAGTGATAGCAAAAGACTGAATGACCTGCAAAGAAAGTAATGTTGCACAAATACTTTCTCCAAACCTCCCTCTGCATTATATTCTTTCAGCAATAGGAATCCTTGTTGCACCTGCGTATTTTCTACAACTACATTCACATCTACATGATCACTCTGCAGTCCACAATTAATTGCCTGGCAGATGGTTCATCGAACCACCTTCAAGTTTCTTTTTTACTGTACCACTCTCAACAATGGCACTGGAAAAACAAACACTTTAATCTTTCTGTGTGCTCTCTATTTCTCTTATTTTATTATGAGGATCATTTCTCCCTATGTAGGTGTGTGCTAACAAAATCACACTCCGAGGAGAAAGTTAGTGATAGAAATTTATGACTGCCAATTCATGTATCATACCTGTGACACCGTCTCCTCTATTTTGTGATAATACAAAATGAGCTTCCCTTCTTTGAGCTTTATCACTGTATTCTGTCAGTCCTATATTATGTGGATCCCACACTGCACACCAATACTCCAGAAAAGGGCAGACAAGCATAGCACAAGCAGCCTCAGCACACCCATTACAGTTTCTATGTGTTATACCAATAATGTGCAGTCTTTGGTTTGATTTCCCCACAACATTATCTACGTGATCATTCAAATTTAAGTACTACCTAAGTATTTAGTTGTGTTTACACACTTTAGATTTATGTGAATTATCATGTAATGGAAATTTAGTGGATTCTTTTTCTCGCTCATGTGGATGACTGCACTTTTCATAATTTAGAATCAATTGCCACTTCTTGCACCATACAGGTATCTTGTCTGCATCATTTTGCAATTCATTTTGATCATCGGATAACTTTACAACATGTTAAATGACAGCATCATCTGCGAAAAGTCTAAGAAAGCTGCTCAGACTGTCACCAAAATCATTTATGTAGATCAGGAACAACAGAAGTCCTATAACACTTTCTTGGGGAACGTCAGATATTACTTCTGTTTAACTCAATGACTTTCCTTCAGTTAATATGAACTGTGACCTTTCTGACACAAAATCACAAATCCAGTCACACAACTGAGATGATACTCCAAAAATATGGAAGCAATTTTATGTTCTCTGTGGATAGCACTCATTACTTCGTGACAATAGAGACTAGTTCTGTTTCACAAAAACAATATTTCCTGAATCTGTGTTGGCTATTTGGCAATAAACGGAGTTTCTTTGAGATGATTCATACTGTTCGAGCACAGCATAAGTTCCAAAATTTTACTGAAAATCAACGTTAGTGATGTGGGTCTGTAATTCAGCAGATTACTCCTATTTCTTTTCTTGGATATTGGTGTGGCTTGTACAACTTCCCAGTCTTTGGGTATGTAACTTTCTATGAGTGATTGTTTCTATATGTTTGCTAAGTATGGAGCTATTGCATCAGCATACTCTGGAAGGAACCTGACTGGTACACAATCTGGACTGGAAGCCTTGCTACACCAAGGACATATGCTTCTAAGTTACTCATATTGTCAGTTGTTCTGAATTTGAATTCTGCAGTATTTACTTTGTCTTCTTTTATGGAGGAATTTTAGAAAACTGTGTTTAGTTATACTGCTTTACTGGCACTGTCATCAATAACATGACTATTGTTATCATGCAGTGAAGGTATTGATTATGTCTTGCCACTAGTGTACATTGGACATTCAACCAGAACCTCTATGGATTTTTCACCAGGTTTTGAAACAGTGTTTCGTTGTGGAAACTATTAAAACATCTTGCACTGAAATTTGCACTAAATTTTGAGCTTCTGTAAAACTTTTCCAGTCTTGGGGATTTTGCATTCTTTTAAATTTGGCATGCTTCCTTTGTTGCTTCTGCAATAGTGTTCTGACCTATTTTGCATACCATGGAGGACCAGCACAATCTCTCATTAATTTATTTGGTATATATCTCTCAGTTGCAGTCAATACTATTGCACTGAATTTAAACTACATCTGGTCTATGCTTACATAGTCATGTCATTTAACTACCTATCATTAGCTCATCCTCTCAGTCTTTCTTTACCTCTTGGCATACAGAAAATACTTCCATTTACTATCCCTTCATAAAGCTATGTAAAATAAAACTTCATTTCACTTTCATTACAATACTATTATGAAATGAAAGTTGTCACTCACAATATAGCGGAAATGCTGAGTTACACATAGGCACAATGAAAAGACAGTCACAAATAAGCTTTTGGCCAACAAGGCCTTTGTCTATAAATGCTCATTTGTGACTGTCTTTTTGTTGTGCGTATCTGCACCTCAGCATTTCCACTATATGGTGAGTGGCAACTTTCCTTTTCATAATATTGTTACATTCCATTTGGATTTTCCACTGTTTTATTATTTTAATTATAGAGATAATTACTCTGCCAGTAATTTTAAAAGTGCTTTTCTCTTTTGATTGCAGGGAAATCCTCTGTCTTTAGGTGCTTGCTGAATCAAAAGGCTATTTCTCACTGCCACAATTCAATCTCATAACACAGACTTAAAATTTCATTTTGGGCACTTAGACGTTCTGTAACTTAGATTTGAAAACTCTCTTTCATTTATCAAAATTATTCCAGACCATTTCTACTCCTCTCTGTGTTTCATTCCTGTCCATCTATCTGTCATCTTCAACTGCAATAAATACAATGAAATGTAAAGCAATTCTACGATATGATTGTTAATTGGAACTATTTTCTTTTCAAGATGTGCATTGTTGTTGTTGTTATCTCCAGTCCAAAAACTGGTGCAAGTCTCGTTATAACTATATAACTATTGCAACTAACGTCAGCTTGAACCTGCTTACTGTAGTCAAGCCTTGGTCTTTCTCTTTGTACCAAACTGGCCATTCGCTGATGCCTCAGTATGTGTCTATCACCCAATCCCTAGTTTTAGTCTAGTTGTGCCATAAACTGCCTTTTCTCCAATTTGACTCAATACCTCTTCATAAGTTATTTGATCAATCCACCAAATCTTAAGCATTCTTCTGTAATCACACATTTCAAAAGCTTCCATTCTCTTCTTGTCTGAACTGCTTACCATCCACATTTCACTTTCCTATTAGGCTACATTCCATACACATATCTTCAGAAAAGAATTATGAATAATTAAATTTACATTATATGTTAACGAATTACTCTTTTTTGGAAATTATTTTCTTGCTCTTGCCAGTCTGTGTTTCATTTCCCTTCTACTTTGGCAATCATCAGTTATTTTGCTGCCCAAATAGTAAACCTCATCCACTACTTTTGGCGTCTCATTTCCTAATACTACTGATTTAATATGGCTACATTCTATTACATTTGTTTCGCTTTTGCTGACATTCATCTTATATCCTGTTTTCATGACACTATCCATCCCATTTAACTCCTCTTCCACTTCTTTTGCTGTTACTGACAGAATTACAATGTATTTAGCAAACCTCAAAGTTTTAATTTCTTTCTCATGAACTTTAATTCTCTTTTTGTATTTCTCATTGGTACTCTACACATCTTGCTCAATGTACAGACTGAATAACATCATGGATAAGCTACAACTCCATCTCACTTCTTTCTGAACCACTGCTTCCCTTTCATACGGCAGTCTGGTTTCTGTACCAGCTGTAAATATCCTTTCACTCCCTTCATTTTATCCCTGTTATCTTTAGAATTTCAAAGAGTGTATTCCAGTCAACACTCTTAAAAGCTTTCTCTGAATCTACAAATGCTATAAACATAGGTTTGCCCTTCCTTAACCTATCTTGTAATATACGTAATATGGTCAGTACTGCCTCATGAGTTCTTACATTTTCCAGAATCCATATTTATCTTCCCCAACTTGGCTTCTACTTGTTTTTCCATTCTTGTCCAAACAATTCATGCCAGGATTTTGGGACCATGACTGATGGCACAATTGTTAGCACCTGCCTTCTCTGGAGTTCAATTCTTTGTGAAGTGTGTGGGCATTTTGCCTGTCTCATAAGTCTTGCACGCTAGGTGGAATAGCATTGATACAGCTGGCTCTCCTAAGGAACTCAGTAATTCTGAGGAAATATCATCTACTCCAGGCTTCTCATTGGACAGCTGTTCAGTCGAGCACTTGCCCAAGAAGGACAAAGATGCCGCACTTGGGTTCTTATCTGGCACACAGTTTTAATCTTTTAATCTTTCATGAAGTTTCAAATTAGCACACATTCTGCTGGGGAGCAAAAATTCATTACAAACTTTTTTGGTGGCTTGAATCAATTGAACTTCATGATTTGCATTTATTGTTTCACCTCTTGCATTAGTAAATTTTTATGGTAATTTTTAATGAGTTCTCAGGAGGTACAGCATACACTTACTGGCTATGCTATTGCATCATTATGTACTTGTTTCCTTGTTTCCTGATTTAAAACTAAGCTTAGGGTTGGTATGTCTTTCTTTGGAAATATTCAGCCCAGATGATTTTTCCAATAAAAAAGGTCTGACACATTCTGTCTGAGAATGACTAATATACACTCCTGGAAATTGAAATAAGAACACCGTGAATTCATTGTCCCAGGAAGAGGAAACTTTATTGACACATTCCTGGGGTCAGATACATCACATGATCACACTGACAGAACCACAGGCACATAGACACAGACAACAGAGCATGCACAATGCTGGCACTAGTACAGTGTATATCCACCTTTCGCAGCAATGCAGGCTGCTATTCTCCCATGGAGACGATCGTAGAGATGCTGGATGTAGTCCTGTGGAAAGGCTTGCCATGCCATTTCCACCTGGCGCCTCAGTTGGACCAGCGTTCGTGCTGGACGTGCAGACCGCGTGAGATGACGCTTCATCCAGTCCCAAACATGCTCAATGGGGGACAGATCCGGAGATCTTGCTGGCCAGGGTAGTTGACTTACACCTTCTAGAGCACGTTGGGTGGCACAGGATACATGCGGACGTGCATTGTCCTGTTGGAACAGCAAGTTCCCTTGCCGGTCTAGGAATGGTAGAACGATGGGTTCGATGACGGTTTAGATGTACCGTGCACTATTCAGTGTCCCCTCGACGATCACCAGAGGTGTATGGCCAGTGTAGGAGATCGCTCCCCACACCATGATGCCGGGTGTTGGCCCTGTGTGCCTCGGTCGTATGCAGTCCTGATTGTGGCGCTCACCTGCATGGCGCCAAACACGCATACGACCATCATTGGCACCAAGGCAGAAGCGACTCTCATTGCTGAAGACGACACGTCTCCATTCGTACCTCCATTCACGCCTGTCGTGACACCACTGGAGGTGGGCTGCACGATGTTGGGGCATGAGCGGAAGACGGCCTAACGGTGTGCGGGACCGTAGCCCAGCTTCATGGAGACAGTTGCGAATGGTCCTCGCCGATACCCCAGGAGCAACAGTGTTCCTAATTTGCTGGGAAGTGGCGGTGCGGTCCCCTACGGCACTGCGTAGGATCCTACGGTCTTGGCGTGCATCCGTGCGTCACTGCGGTCCGGTCCCAGGTCGACGGGCACGTGCACCTTCCGCCGACCACTGGTGACAACATCGATGTACTGTGGAGACCTCACGCCCCACGTGTTGAGCAATTCGGCGGTACGTCCACCTGGCCTCCCGCAAGCCCACTATACGCCCTCGCTCAAAGTCCGTCAACTGCACATACGGTTCACGTCCACGCTGTCGCGGCATGTTACCAGTGTTAAAGACTGCGATGGAGCTCCGTATGCCACGGCAAACTGGCTGACACTGACGGCGGCGGTGCACAAATGCTGCGCAGCTAGCGCCATTCGACGGCCAACACCGCGGTTCCTGGTGTGTCTGCTGTGCCGTGCGTGTGATCATTGCTTGTACAGCCCTCTCGCAGTGTCCGGAGCAAGTATGGTGGGTCTGACACACCAGTGTCAATGTGTTCTTTTTTCCATTTCCGGGAGTGTACATATAAATCTAAATATATCTAAAAACAAAGATGATGTAACTTACCAAACGGAAGCATTGGTATGCTGATAGACACACAAACAAACACAAACACACACAAAAAATTCGAGCTTTTGCAACCCACAGTTGCTTCATCAGGAAACAGGGAAAGAGAGGGAAAGGCAAAAGGACATGGCTTTTAGAGAGAGGGCAAGGAGTCATTCCAATGCTGGGAGCGGAAAGACTTACCTTAGGGGAAAAAAAGGACAGGTATACACTCGCACACACACGCATATCCATCCGCACATATACAGAAACGAGCAAACATTTGTAAAGGCAAAGAGATTGGGCAGAGATGTCAGTCGACGAGGAAGTACAGAGGCAAAGATGTTGTTCAATGACAGGTAAGGTATGAGCGGCGGCAACTTGAAATTAGTGGAGGTCGAGGCCTGGTGGGTAACGGGAAGAGAGGATATACTGAAGGGCAAATTCCCATCTCCAGAGTTCTGATAGGTTGGTGTTAGTGGGAAGTATCCAAACAACCTGGATGATGTAATACTGTGCCAAGATGTGCTGGCCATGCACCAAGGCATGTTTAGCCACAGGGTGATCCTCATTACCAACAAACACTGTCTGCCTGTGTCCATTCATGTGAATGGACAGTTTGTTGCTGGTCATTCCCACATAGAAAGCTTCACAGTGTAGGCAGTTCAGTTGGTAAACCACGTGGGTGCTTTCACACATGGCTCTGCCTTTGATTGTGTTCACCTTCTGGGTTACAGGACTGGAGTAGGTGGTGGTGGGAAGGTGCATGGGACAGGTTTTACACCGGGGTCGGTAACAAGGGTAGGAACCAGAGGGTAGGGAAGGTGGTTTGGGGATTTCATAGGGATGAACCAAGAGGTTACAAAGGTAAAGTGGACGGCAGAACAACACTCTTGGTGGAGTGGGGAGGATTTCATGAAGGATGGATCTCATTTCAGGGCAACATTTGAGGAAGTCGTATACCTGCTGGAGAGCCACTGATCCAGTCCCAGAAAGTATCCTGTCACAAGTGGGGCACTTTTGTGGTTCTTCTGTGGGAGGTTCTGGGTTTGAGGGGATGAGGAAGGGGCTCTAGTAATTTGCTTCTGTACCAGGTCGGGAGGATAGTTGCAGGATGCGAAAGCTGTGTTCAGGTTGTTGGTGTAATGGTTCAGGGATTCCGGACTGGAGCAGATTCGTTTGTCACAAAGACCTAGGCTGGAGGGAAGGGACTGTTTGATGTGGAATGGGTGGCAGCTGTCATATTGGAGGTACTGTTGCTTGTTGGTGGGTTTGATGTGGACAGATGTGTGAAGCTGGCCGTTGGACAGATGGAGGCCAACATCAAGGAAAGTGGCATGGGATTTGGAGTAGGACTAGGTGAATATGATGGAACCAAAGAAGTTGAGATTGTAGAGGAAATTCAGGAGTTCTTCTTCACTGTGAGTGCAGATCATGAAGATGTCATCAATAAATCTGTACCAAACTTTGGGTTGGCAGGCCTGGGTAACCAAGAAGACTTCCTCTAAGTGACCCATAAATAGGTTGGCGAATGAGGGAGCCATCCTGCTACCCATGGCTGTTCCCTTTAATTGTTGGTATGTCTAGCCTTTGAAAGTGAAGAAATTGTGAGTCAGGATGAAGCTGGCTAAGGTAATGAGGAAAGAGTAGGGTGGTAGGTGATCGGCGTGAAAGGAAATGCACCATCGCAGCGAGGCCCTGGACGTGCGGAATATTTGTGTATAAGGAAGTGGCATCAATGGTTACAAGGATGGTTTCTGGGGGTAACAGATTGGGTAAGGACTCCAGGCGTTCCAGAAAGTGGTTGGTGTCTTTGATGAAGGATGGGAGACTGCATGTAATGCGTTAAAGGTGTTGATCTACGTAGGCAGAGATACGTTCTGTGGGGGCTTGGTAACCAGCTACAATGGGACGGCCGGGATGATTGGGTTTGTGAATTTTAAGAAGAAGTTAGAAGGTAGGGGTGCGGTGTGTCGGTTGGGTCAAGAGGTTGATGGAGTCAGGTGAAAGGTTTTTTAGGGGGCCTAAGGTTCTGAGGATTCCTTGAAACTTCGCCTGGATATCAGGAATGGGATTACCTTGGCAAACTTTGTATGTGGTGTTGTCTGAAAGCTGACGCAGTCCCTCAGCCACATACTCCCGACGATCAAG
This sequence comes from Schistocerca gregaria, assembly GCF_023897955.1. Taxonomy (NCBI): domain Eukaryota; kingdom Metazoa; phylum Arthropoda; class Insecta; order Orthoptera; family Acrididae; genus Schistocerca; species Schistocerca gregaria. The sequence goes on from NC_064920.1 coordinate 1,057,798,187, forward strand.
TACCACGGTCGTGAAACCCTTGTCCGCCGGAAGAATGACGATGGATCGGTCAGCGTTCAGATCATGGATATCTTGGGCTTCAGCAGTGGTGATGTTGGAAGTAGGATTAAGGTTTCTTAAGAAGGACTGAGAGGCAAGGCTGGAAGTGAGAAATTCCTGGAAGTTTTGGAGAGGGTGATTTTGAGGAAGAGGAGCCGGGTCCTGCTGTGACGGAGGACGGAATTGTTCCAGGCAGGGTTCAATTTGGATAGTGTCTTGGGGAGTTGGATCATTAGGAGTAGGATTAGGATCATTTTTCTTCGTGGCAAAGTGATATTTCCAGCAGAGACTACGAGTGAGGGACAGTAAATCTTTGACAAGGACTGTTTGGTTGAATCTGGGAGTGGAGCTGAAGGTGAGGCCTTTGGAATGGACAGAGGTTTCGGATTGGGAGAGAGTTTTGGAGGAAAGGTTAACTACTGAATTAGGGTGTTGTGGTTCCAGATCGTGTTGATTGGAATTTTGAGGTTTTGGAGGTAGTGGAGCTGGAAGTGGGAGATTGAGTGGATGGGAGAGACTGGGTTTGTGTGCAATGAGAGGAGGTTGAGGTTTGCTGGAAAGGTTGTGAAGGGTGAGTGAGTTGCCTTTCCGGAGGTGAGAAACCAGGAGATTGGATAGTTATTTGAGGTGGAGGGTGGCATGCTGTTCTAATTTGCGGTTGGCCTGTAGGAGGATGCTCTTAACAGCCAGTGTGGATGTGGGAGAGGGAACATTGAGGACTTTTATTAAGGATAGGAGTTGACGGGTGTGTTCATTGGCTGAGTTGATGTGTAGGTGAAGGATTAGGTGAGTGAGGGCAAAGGATTGTTCAGTGTGGAACTGGTATAGGGACTGATGGAAAGAAGGGTTGCAGCCAGAGATGGGAACTTTAAGTATGAGGCCTTTGGGGGTAATGCCAAATGTCAGACAAGCCTGAGAAAATTAAATATGGGAGCGTAATCTGGCTAGGGGGAAGGCGTGTTTGTGGAGGGAATGTAAATAAAACTTAATGGGGTCATTGTGAGGGTGTTGTGAGGGTGACATGGTGTAAGAATGTGGAAAGTCGAACATGAGGCTGAAATGAAAATGAAAATAAAAATATATGGGGAGAGATAAGGGTGAACTAGAAAGCAAATGCAAATGTGGTGTGAAAAAAGGCGAAAAAGTGTGGGCTAAAGCTGGGTTATGTTGATCCTGTGGTGAACTTGGGTTGGTAGACAACGATGTGCATAAAGGTTAGGTGGTTGTGTTGCCGCCAAAACACGTTAAAGGGTGGAGAAATTCGGGAAAATTTCGAAAAAACTACGTGTAAATGTATGAAAAGGAGTGGTTTTGTGGTCGCAGATTATGAAAATGAGGCTAACCATTGTCTGACGAAGAAATAATGACGTTAAAACCTGTGGGAAGCGGCTAAAAATGATCAGTAATATGGAAAAAACGGAAATGGAAATAAAGCGAAAGTTATTAGAACTAGGGGTGGATTTCATAGCAGCGGTAGTGTTGGAAGGGGAAAAAAAGTTTTTGGTTATGGTTTGGAAGTGGGTTATGTATTATTGAGTATATATACGCGGGATAAAATTGTATAGTGGATTACGGTAAAAAGGAGAAAGAGAAAATAAGACGACAGAAAGATTTCGAAATGCAACAGTGACAAAAAAAACGTAATTGTTGGGTTCAAATTAATGATATGAATAAAATAGAGGGAAACATTCCACGTGGGAAAAATATATCTAAAAACAAAGATGATGTGACTTACCAAACAAAAGCGCTGGCAGGTCGATAGACACACAAACAAACACAAACATACACACAAAATTAAAGCTTTCGCAACCAACGGTTGCTTCTTCAGGAGAGAGTAAAGGAGAGGGAAAGACTAAAGGATGTGGGTTTTAAGGGAGAGGGTAAGAAGTCATTCCAATCCTGAGAGCGGAAAGACTTACCTTAGGGGGAAAAATGGACAGGTATACACTCGCACACACATACATATACATCAGCACATACACAGGCACAAGCAGACATTTGTAAAGGCAAAGAGTTTGGGCAGAGATGTGAGTCGAGGCGGAAGTACAGAGGCAAAGATGTTGTTCAATGACAGGTGAGGTATGAGCGGCGGCAACTTGAAATTAGCGGAGATTGAGGCCTGGAGGGTAATGGTAAGACAGGATATACTGAAGGGCAAGTTCCCATCTCAGGAGTTCTGACAGGTTGCTGTTAGTGGGAAGGATCCACACAGTGTAACACTGTGCCAAGATGTGCTGTCCGTGCACCAAGGCATGTTTAGCCACAGGGTGATCCTCATTACCAACAAACACTGTCTGCCTGTGTCCATTCATGTGAATGGACAGTTTGTTGCTGGTCATTCCCACATAGAAAGCTTCACAGTGTTGGCAGGTCAGTTGGTAAATCACATGGGTGCTTTCACACGTGGCTCTGCCTTTGATTGTGTACACCTTCCGGGTTACAGGACTGGAGTAGGTGGTGGTGAGAGGGTGCATGGGACAGGTTTCACACCGGGGGCAGTTACAAGGGTAGGAGCCAGAGGGTAGGGAAGGTGGTTTGGGGATTTCATAGGGATGAAGTAAGAGGTTACGAAAGTTAGGTGGACGGCGGAAAGAGGATTTCATGAAAGATGGATCTCATTTCAGGGCAGGATTTGAGGAAGTCGTATCCCTGCTGGAGAGCCACATTCAGAGTCTGATCCAGTCCCGGAAAGTATCCTGTCCCAAGTGGGGCACTTTTGTGGTTCTTCTGTGGGAGGTTCTGGGTTTGAGGGGATGAGGAAGTGGCTCTGGTAATTTGCTTCTGTACCAGGTTGGGAGGGTAGTCGCGGGATGCGAAAGCTGTTTTCAGGTTGTTGGTGTAATGGTTCAGGGATTCCGTACAGGAGCAGATTCGTTTGCCATGAAGACCTAGGCTGTAGGGAAGGGACTGTTTGATGTGGAATGGGTGGTGATCACATCATCTTTGTTTTTAGATACATTTTTCCCACGTGGAAAATATATATATATATATGGCCGTACCGTAGGTGCAACCACAACAGAGGGGTATCAGTTGAGAGGCCAGACAAACATGTGGTTCCTGAAGAGGGGCAGCAGCCTTTTCAGTAGTTGAAGGGGCAGCAGTCTGGATGATTGATTGATCTGGCCTTGTAATATTAACCAAAACGGCCTTGCTTTGCTGGTACTGCGTACAGCTGAAAGCAAGGGGAAACTACAGCCGTAATTTTTCCCGATGGCATGCAACTTTACTGTATGATTAAATGATGATACCGTCCTCTTGGGTAAAATATTCCGGAGGTAAAATAGTCCCCCATTCGGATCTCCGAGAGGGGACTACTCAAGAGGACGTTGTTATCAGGAGAAAGAAAACTGGGGTTCTACGGATCGGAGTGTGGAATGTCATATCCCTTAATCGGGCGGGTAGGTTAGAAAATTTAAAAAGGGAAATGGATAGGTTAAAGTTAGATATAGTGGGAATTAGTGAAGTTCGGTGGCAGGAGGAACAAGACTTTTGGTTAGGCAAATACAGGGTTATAAATACAAAATCAGATAGGGGTAATGCAGGAGTAGGTTTAATAATGAATAAAAAAAAAAATAGGAGTGTGGGTAAGCTACTACAAACAGCATAGTGAACGCATTATTGTGGCCAAGATACACACAAAGCCCATGCCTACTACAGTAGTACAAGTTTATATGCCAACTAGCTCTGCAGATGATGAAGAAATTGAGGAAATGTATGATGAGATAAAAGAAATTATCCAGGTAGCGAAGGGAGACGAAAATTTAATAGTCATGGGTGACTGGAATTCGTCAGTAGGAAAAGGGAGAGAAGGAAACATAGTAGGTAAATATGGATTGGGAGGAAGAAACGAAAGAGGAAGAAGTCTGGTAGAATTTTGCACAGAGCATAACTTAATCATAGATAATACTTGGTTCAAGAATCATAAAAGAAGGCTGTATACATGGAAGAATCCTAAAGATAGTAAAAGGTATCAGATAGATTATATAATGGTAAGACAGAGATTTAGGAATCAGGTTTTAAATTGTAAGACATTTCCAGGGGCAGATGTGGACTCTGACCACAATCGATTGGTTATGAACTGTAGATTAAAACTGACGAAACTGCAAAAAGGTGCTAATTTAAGGAGATGGGACCTAGATAAATTCAAAGAACCAGAGGTTGCAGAGAGTTTCAGGGAGAACATAAGGGAACAATTAACAGGGATGGAGGACAGAAATACAGTACAAGAAGAATTGGTAGCTATGAGGGATGAAGTAGTGAAGGCAGCAGAAGATCAAGTAGGTAAAAAGACGAGGGCTAATAGAAATCCTTGGGTAACAGAAGAAATATTGAATTTAATTGATGAAAGGAGAAAATGTAAAAACGCAGTAAACGAAGCAGGCAAAAAGGAATACAAACGTCTCAAAAATGAGATCGACAGTAAGTGCAAAATGGCTAAGCAGGGATGGCTAGAGCACAAATCTAAGGATGTAGAGGCTTATCTCACTAGGGATAAGATAGATACTGCCTATAGGAAAATTAAAGAGACCTTTGGAGAAAAGAGAGCCACTTGGATGAATATCAAGAGCTCAGATGGAAACCCAGTTATAAACGAAGAAGGGAAGGCGGAAAGGTGGAAGGAGTATATAGAGGGTTTATACAAGGGTGATGTACTTGAGGAAAATATTATGGAAATGGAAGAGGATGTAGATGAAGACGAAATGGGAGATAAGATACTGCGTGAAGAGTTTGACAGAGCAATGAAAGACCTGAGTCGAAACAAGGCCCCGGGAGTAGACAACATTCCATTAGGACTACTGACGGCCTTGGGAGAGCCAGTCCTGACAAAACTCTACCACCTGGTGAGTAAGATGTATGAGACAGGCGAAATACCCTCAGACTTCAAGAAGAATATAATAATTCCAATCCCAAAGAAAGCAGGTGTTGACAGATGTGAAAATTACCAAACTATCAGTTTAATAAGTCACAGCTGCAAAATACTAACGCGAATTATTTACAGACGAATGGAAAAACTGGTCGAAGCGGACCTTGGGGAAGATCAATTTGGATTCCTTTGAAATGTTGGAACACTTGAGGCAATACTAACCTTACGACTTATCTTAGAAGAAAAATTAAGAAAAGGCAAAACTATGTTTCTACCATTTGTAGACTTAGAGAAAGCTTTTGAAAATGTTAACTGGAACACTCTCTTTCAAATTCTGAAGGTGGCAGGGGTGAAATGTAGGGATTGTAAGGCTATTTACAATCTGTACAGAAACCAGATAGCAGTTATAAGAGTCGAGGGGCATGAAAGGGAAGCAGTGGTTGGGAAGGGAGTGAGACAGGGTTGTAGCCTCTCCCCGATGTTATTCAATCTGTATATTGAGCAAGCAGTAAAGGAAATAAAAGAAAAATTCAGAGTAGGTATTAAAATTCATGGAGAAGAAATAAAAACTTTGAGGTTCGCCGATGACATTGTAATTCTGTCAGAGACAGCAAAGGACTTGGAAGAGCAGCTGAATGAAATGGACAGTGTCTTGAAAGGAGGATATAAGATGAACACCAACAAAAGCAAAACGAGGATAATGGAATGTAGTCAAATTAAATCGGGTGATGCTGAGGGTATTAGATTAGGAAATGAGACACTTAAAGTAGTAAAGGAGTTATGCTATTTAGGGAGTAAAATAACTGATGATGGTCAAAGTAGAGAGGATATAAAATGTAGACTGGCAATGGGATGCAAATGGTTTCTGAAGAAGAGAAATTTGTTAACATCGAGTATAGATTTAAGTGTCAGGAAGCCGTTTCTGAAAGTATTTGTATGGAGTGTAGCCATGTATGGAAGTGAAACATGGATGATAAATAGTTTGGACAAGAAGAGAATAGAAGCTTTCGAAATGTGGTGCTACAGAAGAATGCTGAAGATTAGTTGGGTAGATCACATAACTAATGAGGAGATATTGAATAGAATTGGGGAGAAGAGGAGTTTGTGGCACAACTTGACAAAAAGAAGGGACCGGTTGGTAGGACATGTTTTGAGGCATCAAGGGATCACAAATTTAGCATTGGAGGGCAGCGTGAAGGGTAAAAATCATAGAAGGAGACCAAGAGATGAATACACTAAGCAGATTCAGAAGGATGTAGGTTGCAGTAAGTACTGGGAGATGAAGATGCTTGCACAGGATATCGTAGCATGGAGAGCTGCATCAAACCAGTCTCAGGACTGAAGACCACAACAACATATATACTTATTTACAATGATCACATTACTGCACTGAAATGGTTCAGAAGTTATATATATATATACACATACAAATCAGTTGGTCCCACTGAGAAATTCATCAATGGAGTAGAAGGAGTTTGCCACCAATACCAATAAATCCTTTAGGCTTCTCTTAAACTGAATTTCATTGGTTGTTAAACTCTTTATGGCTGGTGGCAAGTTATTGAATATGTGTGTTCCTGAATAATGCACACCTTTTTGTAAAAGACTAATCTAGTATTGATTCCATGAAGTGAGCTGTTGGTTTGAAAAAGTGACATATTTTTAATGACAAATTTCATTAAGGAATAAATATATTGTGAAGGAGTAGTTAGTATCCCTAGTTCCCTAAACAGGCTTCTGCAGGGTGTTCTTGAGTTCACACCACATATAACTCTTACTGCACATTTTTGTGCCCGAAAAACTTTAGCTTGGCTTGACGAATTACCCCAAAAAATAATCCCGTATGACATTATTGAAAGAAAGTAAGCGTAGTATGCCAGCTTTTTCATTTTTATATCCCCTATCTGACATAATTCGTATTGCAAATAGAGATTTGTTAAGATGCATCAGCACTTCTGAGGTGTGCTCCTCCCAGTTGAATTTATTATCAAGCTGTAATCCCAAGAATTTAACACTGTCCACTTCTTCTATCTACTTCTCATCGTATGTTAGTTATTGAACTTGTGGGACACCCCTTACAAGTTCTGAACTGCATGTAGTGGATTTTTCAAAGTTTAGTGACAAAGAATTGGCTAGCAACCAGTGATCAATGTCCACAAACACTTTACTAGCTGATCTTTCTAAGGCTGCACTTGATCTGCTATTTATTGCAATATTTGTATCATCGGCAAACAAAATAAACTTGGCATCTGTTAATGTTACTGATGAAAGGTCATTGAAACACAAAAGAAAAACTAAGGGCCCAAAAATCAAACCTTGTGGGACCCCACATGTAATTAGTTCCCAGTTGGATGATGCCTGATAGCTTGATACATGTCTATTTCCTGCCAGAGATATAAGATTTGAACGATTTTGCTGCATTTCCTGATACACCATAATATTCTAATTTACTTAAAAGGATATTGTGATTTACACAGTCAAATGCCTTCGACAAATCACAAAATATACCAGTCGCCTGCAATTTTTTGTCTAATGACTTAAGAACTGTAAGTGTAGGTAGCTTTTTCAGTATTATAACCCTTCAGAAATCCAAACTGTGACTTTGATAGTATATTATTTGAGATAAGATGGTTATAAAGCCGATTGTACATCACTTTTTCTAACATTTTTGAGAATGCTGGCAAAAGTGAAATTGGACAGAAATTTGATGGTATTTGATGCTATTTCTTCCTTAAACAGTGGCTTAACTTCAGCATATTTCAACAATTCAGGAAATATTCCATTGATAAACGAGTGGTTACACAGATGACTTAGTATGTTACTTAACTCAGAATCACATTCTTTAATTAACTTCGTTAATTTTTCATCATACCCACTAGATGTTTTTGATCTTAAAAATTTTATGATGGACACTATTTCTGCTGGGGTAGAGAGGGTCAAATTCATATTATGGAAGTTACTTGAAATGCCTAGTCTGAGGTATTGCATAGCAGCATCTACAGAACTTGACAGCTCCATCTTTTCAATAACAGTTATAAAATGTTTGTTGAAAAGTTCTGTTACACTATACACATCTGTCACCAATGTATCATTTATTCTTAATGCTATTTGTCCCTCTTCATATCTGGTTCACCAGTCTCCTCCTTCACTATAGCCCATATTGTCTTTATTTTTTTTATCTAATATGACTATCTTTTCCTTGTAATATATTTGCTTTGATGTTTGTATTACAGTCTTTAACATTTGCAGTATTTCTTGTAATGTGCTGTAGCATCAACATCAGAACTGTTTTGGATTGACAGATACAGTTTTCTTTTTGTTTTACAAGATACCCCTATTCCTTCAGTAATCCATGGCTTCATTGTAGACTTTGCTCTAACCTTGGTTAGTTTTGGGGGAAAACGGTGTTCAAATAAGGAAAGCACTTTATTAGCAAAAGTGTTATACTTTTCATTCATGCCATGGGCACTGTAAACATCAGTCCAGTGAATGCCTCTGAGGAGTGTCCTAAATAATCAATTTTTGGCTTATTGATTACCCTCTTGAGCTCAGATTTAACATATTTTATATCCTGTTCAGTATTAACATTTAACAGAAGGAACTGCATGTCATGATCTGAGAGGCCATTGACTATTGGTTCTGTAATATAATTTTGTTCATTGGACTGTTCTATAAATATATTATCACTGGCTGTTTGTGAGCAATTGGCTACCATAGTGGGGGAACATTACAGTGAGAATTAAGTTGAATGATAGTGTTACTAACTCAAATAAGTTCTTATCTGGAGAGTCTTTAAAGAAATCTACATTGAAATCACCAGCAACCACTATTTCTTTGTTTTTAGTTGTTAAATGGGTCAGTACAGCTTCAAAGTGGTTTATGAACAGATTAAAGTTATCTTCAGGTGCTCGATATGCACTAATATTATGAAGGATTTTTTGTGAAATTCTACTTCAGTTTCAAATGGTTCCATATGCTGTTCTAAGCAAATTTTATAAATGCCTGTGTTCTTAAATTTATGACAGTTCCTGATGAATGTGGCAACTCCTCCTTTCTCCATTTCTGCTCTACAAAAATTAGATGCTAACATAAACCTGTTCAGTATTAACATTTAAACGAAGGAACTGCATGTCATGGTCTGAAAAGCCATTGACTATTGGTTTTGTAATATAATTTTGTTCATTGGACTTTTCTATAAAGATATTATCAATGGCTGTTTGTGAGCAATTGGCTACCCTAGTGGGGAACTTTACAGTGGGAATTAAGTTGAATTATAGTGTTACTAACTCAAATAAGTTCTTATCTGGAGAGTCTTTAAGGAACTGTCATAAATTCAAGAACATAGACATTTATAAATTTTGCTGAGAACAGCATATAGAAGCTTGTGCAACAGAAGTAGAATTTCACAAACAGTCCTTTGTAATATTAGGTATGTATCAAGCACCTGAAGGTAACTTAAATCTGTTCATAAACCACCTTGAAGCTGCACTGACCCACTTAACAACTGAAAACAAAGAAATAGTGGTTGCTGATGATTTCAATGTAACACTTAAAAGTCCTATGCCAGTGGTCTCAGTTTGAGAAACAAACCAAAAAACATAATTCTATCTTATTACATGAGCATAAACAGCTATTGGTTAAGAATTTTCAACAATCAGCAGATATTTCAATTCTACCCAATTTTAACTTAATCAATGTGAAATACTGATGTTCAGAGAGGCAAATTATGTCAGCTGGGTTTGAGGACTCTAATTCATCTATGCAGATAATTAATTCATTAATTTTATTTTACATGCCTCAAATATTTTGATGCAATAAAGATAGCTGATATTCACATTGATCGAGTTAAAATTGGGTAGAATTGAAATATCTGCTGATTGTTGAAAATTCTTAACCAATAGCTGTTTATGCTGATGTAATAAGCTAGAATTATGTATTTTGGTTTGTTTCTCAAACTGAAGGTTTGTCTCAGTCCTAACCTCTCTTAAAATCTGGTTTCTTTCTGTCCACCCTACCCTAAAAAAGGGTCTTTTCTGAATTCTGATATTTTATCATTCATGACAGTGCCTCTCCCCTTTAACTTTCCTACTATTTTCCTAGCCAGTAGTTTTGATTTCTGAAAATCAATTAACTAAGTACCACACCTACGCTTATTGTCAAAAGTTCAATCATATGGGGTATCACATGAAATTTGTGACTGGAATGACGACTTTTTGGCATGAGATACAGAAGTAACGTCAGGTGTGCCATACAGAACCAGGATGGGACCATTGCTGTTCATGTTGTATGTTAGTGACCTTGTGGAAAACATTAATAGTAACCTCAGACTTTTTCCAAATGATATAGTTATGTATTATGAAGTACTGTCTGAATGAAGATGCATAAATATTCACTCAGATAATAATAATAATAATAATAATAATAATAATAATAATAATAATAATAATAATAAGGCCAGGGAAAAGAATAGGCCTCCAGTATGTTCTGCCAGTCGTAAAAGGCGACGAAAAGAACAAAACACTAATAGGGCTAACCCCCCTTTTAGTGTGATTAGTTGGTTCTTGACAGAACTAAAGAAGCCTCGGACAAGCGCCGTCATGGTCGGGGTTGACGCTTGAACCCTATGCCCGCCCACAATGGTAACGACACTGCTAGCCAACTGGAAAATGATTTAAATCCAAATAGAGGTGTTTTGCAGGATATGCATCCTGCAACCACCCTAGAAGAAAAACAAAGACAGAGGATGAGATGGTCAGATGAAGTTAATCGACACCTCATGTTCTGTTATTACCAAGCAACAAACCTAGGAACCAACACAACTGGATACAGATCACAAATATATACAACGTTTATTACCAGATACCCAGAATTAAAATTTTTAACAGAACAATAACCAGCTGATCAGATCCATGTAATAATCAAAAATAACAGGATATCCCAGTCAGAATTAGAAAACACCAAACAAGTACAACAAATACTGGAACAAAATAATGTGCAATGAGAAGAAGAAGAAAATACAGTAATGGACTCACACATCCCAGAGCAAACAAACAAAGAACAACAAGCATCAATTAAACAATCAGAGGAAAATGAAATCTTAAGACTGCCACCAGAACAACTACAAATAGAACACGAAGTTACACACATGTTAGATATAGAAGAAAAATTTCAGCTGACATATATACACTCCTGGAAATTGAAATAAGAACACCGTGAATTCATTGTCCCAGGAAGGGGAAACCTTATTGACACATTCCTGGGGTCAGATACATCACATGATCACACTGACAGAACCACAGGCACATAGACACAGGCAACAGAGCATGCACAATGTCGGCACTAGTACAGTGTATATCCACCTTTCGCAGCAATGCAGGCTGCTATTCTCCCATGGAGACGATCGTAGAGATGCTGGATGTAGTCCTGTGGAACGGCTTGCCATGCCATTTCCACCTGGCACCTCAGTTGGACCAGCGTTCGTGCTGGACGTGCAGACCACGTGAGACGACGCTTCATCAAATCCCAAACATGCTCAGTGGGGGACAGATCCGGAGATCTTGCTGGCCAGGGTACTTGACTTACACCTTCTAGAGCACTTTGGGTGGCACGGGATACATGCGGACGTGTATTGTCCTGTTGGAACAGCAAGTTCCCTTGCCGGTCTAGGAATGATAGAACGATGGGTTCGATGACGGTTTGGATGTACCGTGCACTATTCAGTGTCCCCTCGACGATCACCAGAGGTGTATGGCCAGTGTAGGAGATCGCTCCCCACACCATGATGCCGGATGTTGGCCCTGTGTGCCTCAGTCGTATGCAGTCCTGATTGTGGCGCTCACCTGCACGGCGCCAAACACGCATACGACCATCATTGGCACCAAGGCAGAAGCGACTCTCATCGCTGAAGACGACACGTCTCCATTCGTCCCTCCATTCACGCCTGTCGCGACACCACTGGAGGCGGACTGCACGATGTTGGGGCGTGAGCGGAAGACGGCCTAACGGTGTGCGGGACCGTAGCCCAGCTTCATGGAGAAGGTTGCGAATGGTCCTCGCCGATACCCCAGGAGCAACAGTGTCCCTAATTTGCTGGGAATTGGCGGTGCGGTCCCCTACGGCACTGTGTAGGATCCTACGGTCTTGGCGTGCATCCGTGCGTCACTGCGGTCCGGTCCCAGGTCGACGGGCACGTGCACCTTCCGCCGACCACTGGCGACAACATCGATGTACTGTGGAGACCTCACGCCCCACGTGTTAAGCAATTCGGCAGTACGTCCACCCGGCCTCCCGCATGCCCACTATACGCCCTCGCTCAAAGTCCGTCAACTGCACATACGGTTCACGTCCACGCTGTCGCGGCATGTTACCAGTGTTAAAGACTGCGATGGAGCTCCGTATGCCACGGCAAACTGGCTGATACTGACGGCGGCGGTGCACAAATGCTGCACAGCTAGCGCCATTCGACGGCCAACACCGCGGTTCCTGGTGTGTCCGCTGTGCCGTGCGTGTGATCATTGCTTGTACAGCCCTCTCGCAGTGTCCGGAGCAAGTATGGTGGGTCTGACACACCGGTGTCAATGTGTTCTTTTTTCCATTTCCAGGAGTGTAGAATATAAAGACACAAATACAGACATTAGACCATTCTTGCATAGACCGCAAGTCGAAACAACAATAAAAACTATCAACACAACCATACACAACAAAATAAATCAAAACACAACTATGGAAGAGTTACAACTACTGATTTCTATAGGAGCACTCACTACACTGAATATACACACTAGTCAGAGATCAGAACCAACCAACACACAGAAAAAACCCACAAAACCAACATGGCAACACAGGCTACAGATCAGAATAGAAAAACTGAGAAAAGACATTGGACAGCTAACACAATTTATAAGACATCAAATTTCAGAAAAAAACGAAAAAAGTTAGGTAAAATCTCACAACAAGAAGCTATAGACCAATTAGATGAAAAGAACCACAAATTACAAGCATTGGCCAAACGACTTAGAAGATACAAAAAAAGTGAAAATAGAAGGAACCAAAACCAAACTTTCAACACAAACCAAAAGAAATTTTACCAGACAATAGATAACACACACATTAAAATAGACAATCCAACAAACATAACAGACATGGAACACTTCTGGAGCAACATATGGTCAAACCCGGTACAACATAACAGGCATGCACGGTTGATAGAATCAGAAACAGACACATACAAGATGGTACCACAAATGCCTGAAGTGATAATTTTGCAACATGAAGTCACCAAAGCAATTAATTCTACTCACAATTGGAAAGCCCCTGGAAAAGATAAAATAGCAAATTTCTGGCTAAAGAAGTTCACCTCAACACATTCACATCTAACTAAATTATTTAACAATGATGTAAATAAAATAGAAAGAAACTTCCACATGTGAAAAATATATTAAAAACAAAGATTGCAAAACTTACCAAGCGGGAAAGCGCCGGTAGATAGGCACAAGAAATAAAACACACAAACACACACACAGAATTTCGCGCTTTCGCAACCGGCGGCTGCTTTGTCAGGAAAGAGGGAAGGAAAAGGAAAGATTAAAGGATGTGGGTTTTAAGGAAGAGGGTAAGGAGTCATTCCAATCCCGGAAGCAGAAAGACTTACTTTAGGGGGGAAAAAGAATAGGTATATACTCGCCCACACACACACACACACACACACACACACACACACACACACACACACACACACACACACATCCATCCATCCATCCATCCATACAAACACAGACACAAACAGACATATTTGACTGTCTGTGTATGTATGGATGGATATGTGTGTGCGTGTGCGCGAGTATATACCTATCCTTTTTTCCCCCTAAGGTAAGTCTTTCCGCTCCCGGGATTGGAATGACTCCTTACCCTCTCCCTTAAAACCCACATACTTTCATCTTTCCTTTTCCTTCCCTCTTTCCTGATGAAGCAGCCGCCGGTTGCGAAAACTCGAAATTCTGTGTGTGTGTTTGTGTGTTTTATTTATTGTGCCTATCTACAGGAGCTTTCCCACTTGGTAAGTCTTGGAGTCTTTGTTTTTAATAAATTATTTAACAGTTATATTGCAGACCCATACACATTCCCTGATACACTTACACATGGAATAACTTATATGAAACCTAAAGATCAAGCAGACACAGCAAACCCAGCTAAGTACCGCCCCATAATACGCCTACCAACAATATACAAAATATTAACTTCAGTCATTACACAGAAATTAATGACACATACAACACAGAACAAAATTATAAATGAAGAACAAAAAGGCTGTTGCAAAGGAGCATGAGGATGTAAAGAGCAACTGATAATAGATGCAGAGGTAACATATCAAGCTAAAACTAAACAAAAGTCGCTACACTATGCATACATTGATTACCGAAAAGCTTTTGATAGTGTACCCCACTCACGGTTACTACAAAGATTGGAAATATACAAAGTAGATCCTAAATTGATACAGTTCCTAAACATAATAATGAAAAATTGGAAAACCACACTTAATATCCGAACAAATTCAAATAATATCACACCACAGCCAATACAGATTAAGTGTAGAATTTACCAAGGAGACTCATTAAGTCCTTTCTGGTTCTGCCTTGCTCTGAACCCACTATCAAACATACTAAATAATACAAATTATGGATACAATATTACTGGAACATACCCACACAAAATCACACATTTGCTATACATGGATGATCTAAAACTACTGGCAGCAACCAATCAACAACTCAACCAATTACTAAAGATAACAGAAGTATTCAGCAATGATATAAATATGGCTTTTGGAACAGACAAATGTAAGAAAAATAGCATTGTCAAGGGAAAACACACTAAACAAGAAGATTACATATTGGATAACCACAGTGACTGCATAGAAGCGATGGAAAAAACAGATGCCTATAAACATCTAGGATACAGACAAAAAATAGGAATAGATAATACAAATATTAAAGAAGAACTAAAAGAAAAATATAGACAAAGACTAACAAAAATACTGAAAACAGAATTGACAGAAAAAAACAAAACAAAAGCTATAAATACTTATGCTATACCAATATTGACATACTCATTTGGAGTAGTGAAATTGAGTAACACAGATCTAGAAGCACTCCATACACTTACATGATCACAATGCCACAAATATAGAATACATCACATACATTCAGCAACAGAAAGACTCACATTAAGCAGAAAGGAAGGAGGAAGGGGATTTATCGACATAAAAAACCTACATTATGGACAGGTAGACAATTTAAGAAAATTCCTTCTAGAACAGAAACTAGCAAAATACACAAAGCAATCACTCATATAAATACATCGGCTACACCACTGCAATTTCATATCACATCACATAACATCACATAACATCAACAGACACGAAGAAAGTAAATTGGAAAAAGAAAACACTACATGGCAAGCACCCATATCATCTAACACAGCCACACATCGAACAAGACGCTTCCAACATATGGCTAAGAAAATACAATATATACAGTGAGACGGAAGGATTCATGATTGCAATACAGGATCAAACAATAAATACCAGATATTACAGAAAGCATATTATTAAAGATCCCAATACCACAACAGATCAATGCAGACTTTGCAAACAACACATAGAAACAGTAGATCACATCACAAGCGGATGTACAATACTAGCAAATACAGAATACCCCAGAAGACATGACAATGTAGCAAAAATAATACATCAACACCTTGCCTTACAACATAAACTTATAAAACAACATGTTCCCACATACAAGTATGCACCACAAAATGTACTGGAGGGTGATGAATACAAATTATACTGGAACAGAACCATTATAACAGATAAAACAACAACACATAACAAACCTGACATCACACTCACCAATAAAAAGAAGAAATTAACACAACTAATCAGAATATCCATACCCAATAAAACAAATATACAAAAGAAAACAGGAGAAAAAAATTGAAAAATACATCCAACTGGCTGAGGAAGTCAAGGATATGTGGCATCAGGATAAAGTTGACATTATACCAATTATACTATAAACTACAGGAGTCATACCACACAATATCCACCAGTACATCAATGCAATACAGCTACATCCAAACTTATATATACAACTACAGAAATCCGTAATTATTGATACATGTTCAATTACCCGAAAGTTCCTAAATGCAATATAACATATACCGTACAGTTAAAAGGAAGTCACTCTTGATCAAGGTCCGCGTCACTTTCCACTTTAGACCAGACGTAACGTCTGAGATAAGAAAGAAATAATAATAAAATGATAATGATAATAATAATGGTTTATTTGTCCATAATAACTTTTACAGTCATGTACATAGCCAGTACATACATGAACAATAATAATAGTTTAATAGTAGAAATAAAGTACATACAACATTAAAAATCCTTGATGGAGTACAAACATTTAGCAATTAACAGCTGCTTTAATTTTATTTTAAATATGTTTCCTTTTAACATTTTTATGGTATTTGGCAGTCTGTTGTAAAAAATCTTCCAGCAGAAAATGAATTATGATCAGTTGCTTTTTTATTTCTGAATTTTATGTGGTAATCCTCTTTCTTCCTTGTATTATAATTACGGATATAACTATCTATTATACTGTGCTCCATATTTTCTTTTACAAACAGTATAGTCCTTAGAACATATAATGAATAGACTGTTAGTATATTATACTTAATGAAGTATTCTCTGCAGGATTGACGTTTACTAATATTCGCTATTATCCTAATTGCTCTCTTCTGGGCTCTAAAAGCCCTATCCATGTATACCGTTGGTGCCCCACCCCAAATCTCCGTATACCGTATTGTTGGTATACCGTATTGTTGGTGTGAGTGTATAATACCGAAATAGATTTGTCTTAAGACTGGTGACACTATTATGCTAGAAAGGCGTTTTAGCAGGTAGGTATTACACGAGATTTTTTTACACATGTTGCTGATGTGCTCCTTCCGTGTAAGGTGTTCATCAACTATAATACCCAGGAATTTATGTTTATCAATTGTTTCAATTGATAGCTCTGGCTCAGTATCCACTTGTCTTGAGTTGTAATTTAGCATAAACTCCATTAGAATTCTCTTTTCCTTATTTAATTCCAATTTATTTTTAGTCATATATTCTGTGATGAGGCTAGTGTTCTTCATATTATTTTGCACTGCTAGCTGTTTTGTAGGGCCCCAGCTTATGAAGGAGTTGTCGTCGGCATAATTCACACGGTCTGCATTTTTTGGAATTATTCTATCATTGATGTACACAATGAACAGAAAAGGCCCAATAATACTTCTCTGAGGGACTCCACAGTTAAGAATTTTATAAGATGATTTTACTGTTTGTATAAGTCCCCCAGTTGTATGATACAACTTAACACATTGTCTCCTGTCCACAAGGTATGATCTTAACAAATCTAATGCCACTCTTCTGACCCCATAAGTTTCGAACTTACATAGAAAAATGGAGTGATTTATAGTATCAAAAACCTTAGATAAGTCTAGAAAGATGCTGTTATTGTAGACTTGCCCTTCCTGAAACCGTGCTGAGAACTTTTTAATACATTGTACTTAGAGAATAATGATTCCATTTGATCAAGAAATAGACCTTGATAAGATGTCGAAGTGGTGCAAGGATTGGCAACTGGCTTTAAGTGTTAAGTAATGTAGAACTGTGCACTACACAAAATTATAAAATGTAGTATACTATGGCTCTAATATCAATGAGTCACAGTTGGAATCAGCTAACTCATACAAATACCTGGATGTAACACTTTGTAGAGATATGAAACAGAATGATCAAACAGGCTCTGTTGTGGGTAAAGCAGGTGGAAGACTTAAGTTTATTGGTAGAATAGTGGGCAAGTACAATCATTCTACAAAGGAGACTGCTTACAAATGTAAGAATATTGCTCAAGTTTGTGGTACCCAAACAGGACTAACAGGGGATACTGAATGTACACAAAGAAGGGCAGAACGAATGATCCCAGGTTTATCTGACCCATGAGGGAGTGTTACAGTGCTGCTGAAGAAACTGAACTGACAGACTCTTGAAGATAGATAAAAACTATCTCGGGAAAGTCTACTAACAAAATTTCAAGAACCAGCTTTAAATGATGACTAAGAATATACTACAACCCTCTACATATCACTCACGTAGAGATCATGAGGGCAAGATCAGATTAATTACAGCATGAGCAGAGGCATTCAAACAGTCATTCTTCCTGCACTCCATATGTGAATGAAATGGGAGGAAACACTAATAACTGGTACACTAGGATGTACCCTCTTCCATGCATTTCATGGTGGTTTACAGAGGATGGATGTAGATGTAGAATACTCCAGAACTGACCACACTTGTATCTTCTATTAAATATATTTTACAAATGTCCTGCAACTTAAGAGAATGCTTCCGAAAAATCTTAGCCTTCCATTTTCCTTCCTCAGTACTGATTTTACATGTATGTATGTATGACGTAGTGCAGTGTTTGTCACGAGTATAGCCTTATTTGGAAGTGAAACATCGGTGACGAACAGTAAACATAAGAAGACAACAGAAGGAGAGATGTGGAAAAATTTCAGTTAACACTAAATGCATGTATAAATAGATATGATGATATAAGTAGAGACAAAAAATAGTGAAGAGACAGGCAGTATATTTAGAAAGTATATTGAATATCAGCTCAGACCATGTATCAAGGGAACCACAGAAACAGGAGAAGATCAAAGGCAAAATAAGAGGAAAGGGGAGAAGTGACGAACTATGCAAGAGGTTGAGTCAGTGATACATATGTTGTAAAATACTTATGCATCTGGCAAAATTGGGATGGTACCACAAATTACAAAAAGGATGGTGTTCAACCCCTAATACATTAAATATACACATTAACAAATAACATAAGGGACAATGAAAGCATCCCAGAGGACCGGAAAACTAGAATAATATGTCTTATACATGAGAAAGAAGAAAAGTTATTTTGTGAAAATTGTAAAATTTTCATTACATCACTGAGGACCGCTTACAAGGGTTTTATATATGTGTCAAATGAAAGTATAAAAAGTGCACTGAATACCAATATAGATTTCCGTCAAATAGAGGTACTACAGATTAGATGTTTGTCACTAGACAAATAACAGAAAAACATTATGAATATGACACAGGTCTTCATTTCTCGTCTTTATTTATTTATTTATTTATTTTTTTTCAACAAGCTTTTGATGATATTCATGGGCCTGTATTATATATTATATAAAGCCCTAAAAGAATGTAAGTTAACAATGAAAGGTACAAAGACAAAAATAAAGGAACTGAAGCATGACAAAAAGCTTTAACTTTATGACTGGAGTGAAATAATGTGATAGTCTATCTGCAGTTCTGTTTAACTTGGTACTGCATAGTACGATGAAAAATTGGAAACAAAGGTATAATAATGATGCAGTCAGTCAGGTATGTGAATAGGCATCTACGACAAATTAATAGGATTAATTGAGTTAACAATGAAAGACACTCTATCACACTCTGTTCGTGAAAGCGAAGACTTAACACAATATCAGGTCCAATATTACTATTATCACAACATTATAATGTAAACCACTGAAAGTGTTGTCATTAATTTATGGTTTTCAATTTATATGTACCTAAAAATTACTTTTATATCTAAAAACAAAAATGATGTGACTTACCAAATGAATGTGCTGGCATGTTGATAGACACACAAACATACACACAAAATTCAAGCTTTCGCAACCAACGGTTGCTTCTTTAGGAGAGGCGGAAGGAGAGGGAAAGACTAAAGGATGTGGGTTTTAAGGGAGAGGGTTAGGAGTCATTATAGTCCCGGGAGCGGAAAAACTTACCTTAGGGGGAAAAAAGGACAGGTATACACTCGCACATACATGCATATACATCCGCACATACACAGGCACAAGCAGACATTTGTAAAGGCAAAGAGTTTGGACAGAGATGTCAGTCAAGGCGGAAGTACAGAGGCAAAGATGTTGTTCAATGATAGGAGAGGTATGAGCGGCGGCAACTTGAAATTAATGGGGGTTGAGGCCTGGTGGGTAACAGGAAGAGAGGATATACTGAAGGGCAAGTTCCCATCTCCGGAGTTCTGACAGGTTGGTGTTAGTGGGAAGGATCCACACGGTGTAACACTGTGGCAAGATGTGCTGCCTGTGCACCAAGGCATGTTTAGCCACAGGGTGATCCTCATTACCAAGAAACACTGTCTGCCTCTGCCCATTCATGCAAATGAACAGTTTTTTGTTGGTCATTCCCACATAGAAAGCTTCACAGTGTAGGCAGGTCAGTTGGTAAATCACATGCGTGCTTTCACACATGGCTCTGCCTTTGATCTTGTACACCTTCCGTGTTACAGGACTGGAGTAGGTTGTGGTGAGAGGGTGCATGGGACAGGTTTTACACCGGGGGCGGTTACAAGGGTAGGAGCCAGAGGGTAGGGAAGGTGGTTTGGGGATTTCATAGGGATAAACCAAGAGGTTACGAAGGTGAACGACGGAAAGACTCTCTTGGTGGAGTGGGGAGGATTTCATGAAGGATGGATCTCATTTCAGGGCAGGATTTGAGGAAGTCGTATCCCTGCTGGAGAGCCACATTCAGAGTCTGATCCAGTCCAGGAAAGTTTCCTGTCACAAGTGGGGCACTTTTGGAGTTCTTCTGTGGGAGGTTCTGGGTTTGAGGGGATGAGGAAGTGGCTCTGGTAATTTGCTTCTGTACCAGGTTGGGAGGGTAGTTGCGGGATGCTAAAGCTGTTTTCAGGTTGTTGGTGTTCCAGTTCAGGGATTCAGGGCTGGAGCAGATTCGTTTGTCACAAAGACCTAGGCTGTAGGGAAGGGACCGTTTGATGTGGAATGGGTGGCAGCTGTCATAATGGAGGTACTGTTGCTTGTTGGTGGGTTTGATGTGGATGGACGAGTGAAGCTGGCCATTGGACAGATGTTGGTCATCGTCAAGGAAAGTGGCATGGGATTTGGAGTACGACCAGGTGAATCTGATGGAACCAAAGGAGTTGAGTTGGAGAGGAACTTCTGGAGTTCTTCTTCACTGTGAGACCAGATCATGAAGATGTCATCAATAAATCTGTATCAAACTTTTGGTTGGCAGGCCTGGGTAACCAAGAAGGCTTCCTCTAAGCGACCCATAAATAGGTTGGTGTAAAAGGGGGCCATCCTGGTACCCATGGCTGTTCCCTTTAATTGTTGGTATGTCTGGCCTTCGAAAGTGAAAAAGTTGTGACTCAGGATGAAGCTGGCTAAGGTAATGAGGAAAGAGGTTTTAGGTAGGGTGGCAGGTGATCGATGTGAAAGGAAGTGCTCCGTCACATAAGGCCCTCAACGTCCAGAATATTTGTGTATAAGGAAATGAATGGTTACAAGAATGGTATCTGGGGATAACAGATTGGGTAAGTATCCAGGCGTTCGAGAAAGTGGTTGGTGTGTTTGATGAAGGATGGGAGACTGCATGTAATGGGTTGAAGGTGTTGATCTACGTAGGCAGAGATACATTCTGTGGGGGCTTGGTAACCAGCTACAATGTGGCGGCCGGGATGATTGGGTTTCTGAATTTTAGGAAGAAGTTAGAAGGTAGGGGTGCGGGGTGTCGGTTGGGTCAGGGGGTTGATGGAGTCAGGTGAAAGGTTTTTTAGGGGGCCTAAAGTTCTGAGGATTCCTTGAAGCTCCGCCTAGACATCAGGAATTGGATTACCTTGGCAAACTTTGTATGTAATGTTGTCTGAAAGCTGACGCAATCCCTCAGCCACATACTCCCGACAATTAAGTACCACAGTCGTGAAACGCTTGTCCGCCGGAAGAATGATGATGGATTGGTCAGCCTTCAGATCACAGATTGGGTAAAGGATTCCAGGCGATCGAGAAAGTGGTTGGAGTCTTTGTAAGTCACATCATCTTTGTTTTTAGATATATTTTTCCCACTTGGAATGTTTCCCTCTATTATATTCATATTAAAAATTACTATTAATTAACATGCTAAGTTGCAGATAGGCACACTTAAAAGATACAGATAAGCTTTCGCCTACAGTCTCTGTCAGAAATAGAGAAACACGCACCATTCATTCACACTAGCAAACGCACCTCACATACACAAGGCTACCATCCCCAGCAGCTAAGGCCAGAATGCAACTATCAAGTGGGATAGAAGTAGTAATCTGGAGGGGGCAGGGAAAGGGGAAGGGGAATGGGGAGCGGGAGGGGGAGGGGGAGGGGGCGGGGGAGGGGGAGGGGGAGGGGGAGGGGTAGGAGAAGGAGAAGGAGAAGGAGAAGGAGAAGGAGAAGGAGAAGGAGAAGGAGAAGGAGAAGGAGAAGGAGAAGGAAGAAGGGGAAGGGGAAGAAATAGCAGTGTACAAGTGAGGGAAGAGAGGAGCACTGTCTGGCAGAGTGTGCAAGGTCTAGAATGCCAACAGGCACAGTGTCAGAAGGTTTTGGGGTGGGTCAAAAAGGAGAGGAGCATGGAAAGATGGGCAGGTGCGCTGGCAGAGGGTGGCAAACAAAGAGGTAGGAGACAATAATTGGAGAAAGTGATAGCAGAGAGGAGGTGGAAACTGTTGGGTGGACAATATGTGGAGAAGTATGTTACCATAGGTTGAGGTTGGGATACTTATGGGAGCAGAGAATTTGTTGTAAGGAAAACTCCCATCTGCACAGTTCAGGAAAGCTGGTGGCGGAGGGGAGGATCCAGATGGCTTGGGTAGTAATGCAGCTATTGAAATCAAGCAATTTATTTTAAGTTGGGTGTTGTGTGACACGATGGTCTACTTTGCTCTTGGCCGCAGTTTGACAGTGTCCGTTCATCCTGATGGACAGATGGTTGGTAGTCATACCAATACATAAAGTTGTACAATGACTGCAGTAGAGCTGGTAAATGACATTTCTGCTTTCACAGGTGGCCCAGCCCTTGATGGAGTAGGACATTCCTGTGACAGGACTTAACTAAGAAGTGCTGGGTGGATGGATTGGTCATGTGTTACACCTCAGTCTTTCACAGGAATATGAACTCTGCTGCAAGGGGTTGTAATTGGGGGTGGCATAGGGATGGACTAGGATGTTGTGTCCATTTTCCTCCTCATCCCTATGACATCCCACATACCCGCATTCTGCCCGCTTCCCAAAGTCCACAAACCCAAGAATCCTGGACACCCCATGACGGCTGATTATTGCACCCCCACTGAAAGAATTTCTGCCCTCACTGACCAACACCTCCAATCAACTGTCCATAATCTAACCTCCCACATCAAAGATACTAACCACTTCCTTCACCAACTCTAGATCATTCCCCACCCTTTACCTCCTGGATCCCTACTCATCACTGTTGCCACCACCTCCCTATCCATCAACACACCTTGTGCCCATGGACTTACCACTATGTAACATTCCCTTTCCCAACATCCTTCAGACTCCAAACCCACTAACTCAGTCCTCATACACTTTACTAAGTTTGTCCTAACACACAACTACTCTCCACACTTCCTACTCCATCCCTATGTCACTTCCAATCCCAATCCCTTGCTCCAAGGCTCCTGTTGCATGGAAGTTCCAGGTACAAGACCTCCCCAATCCAGCCACCCAGCACTTGCTATTCCTGTCCTGTCACAGTTTTATCGTACCCCTTCAAGCAGCCATGTCATTTACCAGCTCTATTGCAATCATTGCACAGCTTTTTATATTGGTATGACTACCAACCAGCGGTTCATCAAACTGTCAGCAAACTGTGATCAAGAGCAAAGCAGAACACCCTGTGGCACAACAGGCAATTCAAGATAAAATGCTCGATTTCAATGGCTGCATTTCTACCCCAGTTATCTGTACCTCTCCTCCACACCAGGTTTTCTGAACAGTGCAGATGGGAGTTATCCTTACAACACATTCTCTGCTCCCATATCTATCCTGACATCAATCTATGGTAACATACCATCTCCACATGCCATCCGCCCAACAGTTTCCTTCTCGAACTGTGCTATCACCTCCTCCCCATTCTCATCTCCACGCATTTTTTTTTGCTACCCTCTACCAACACACCTGCCCATCATTCCCTGCTCTTCTCCTTTTTCACTCTGGTTTCCCCACCTCCCTGGCCTGAAACCTCCTGACGCTATGCTTGTTGGCATTCTAGTCCCTGCACACTGCTATCCCATCCCCCTTCCCTTTCCCCACCCCTTCCAGATTGCTGCTTACACCCCACTTGATAGCAGCATTCTGGCCCAAGGTGCCATAGTTGGCAGTCATGTGTGTGTGTGAGCTGTGTTTGCTAGTGTGAATGAATGGTGTATGTTTTTCTATTTCTGATGAAGGCTGTGGCTGAAAGCTTATATGGAATGTCTAAAACTTAGTATGATACCTTTAGGGTAAGTAGCAATCTATCTTTTCCTACACAGTTGATATTCCTACCAGGAGTTTCCATTGTTTAATTACTTCAAATTCATGATAATTCTTCAAATGCTTTCCACAGTCAATCCTATTTGGATTTGTAATTCTGAATGTGAACGTTCTGCTACTTGTTAGTGCCATTTGTAGTCATTGCTGCATGGAGGAGACCCATCAACTTAATCAACATGGATTCCATACCTGAGATCTGAGTGCACAGTTGTAAAGCACACAACAGAAGTTGGCAACGCTAGAATCATCAGAGACCACCACTCATGGATGCACACACAGCGTGTCCTCTGTCCACTCCATTTGCTGACCAATAGCTTACAGAGCTAGGCCTGGCCAGCCTTGCTGTCATTTACTTGTTGACATTCTGACTAGGATTATTGGACTAGTAATGTAACAACACATGGCTAGTGCCTTCTCATACAAGGTGTTGTCTCCATTATTGTCTGTGAGTTCTTGTGGTTAAAACACACTGTTGACAAGTAGAGTTGTATTTTCATGTCTTTTTCATTGTGAGGTTGCTTTTTGCATCATGTTGTGACATGAAGTCTCTGCTTCAGGCATTGGTGCAATAACAGATGAATCTCATCACAGTCATGCAACAGGCTTTGCCAGCATTGCTCTCTAAAGCTTCATCTCTGGCTTTGTTTCCCCCTCCACTCTCACTGTTTGAGGTGGGAAAAGATTGGGAAGAATGCGAACACTGCCTACAGCAACATTTCCATGCCATGCACATTATGGCTGTGGAGATATATTGTGCACTGTTTCTGTCATGGATTTCTCCCATCATGTATCAGGTGTTGCGGCAGGAACCTTCCTCATTGTCATTTGACAATTTATGTTTGTAGCTGTCTTCCTATTATTGCTGTTGTGGCAGCTAGTGTTGAATTCTCCAATGCAAGAAGCACCCCCATCAGTTGTATCATGCCTGGGCCGCGACACCATCCATCCATGCCATTTTGTCATGGCCAAGTCTCATATGCGAATGTCATGGTTCACGATGCTATCAGTGCTCTGCCCCAGATAAGGAGGTCTGGTAATGGGCCCTACAATTAGAGAATCCCTCCCTCAGGTACGTTTTGTCAACTGCCCTGTTGTATGATGTCCCAGATGCCAATAGTCAGCAGCTGGAAGCCTATTGCAATGTCGTAGCAGTACAGGGTGGACCAGCTGCATCCACTGCATTTAGCAAGGACAACATAGCAGAAGTAAACCACCCATTCCGGCAGCTTCCACACAATGTGTAAACAGCATTCCAGCTGCTACTCCTTGTTGCTATTAAATGTGTCTTGTTACTCCCAATATGACTGATCACTGTGTCCCCACTATTGGGCGAACTGTTGTAAATATTGAAAAAAGGCCACATTGCAGTAGTCTGCCACTAAACTGCTCAAAATGCAACATATGGACATGGATATTCAAGAATTTTTGTCATCAGGATCAGTTCCCAATCAGGTTTCCAGCAATCTTTTTATTAAGGTTTTGGTTCTTTCTTAAGAGCTCCACCTGTGTGTAGACACTGGCGCAGTAGTTTCCTTGCTTAATGTCCAAACATATTCAGATCTCAGCTCCCCACTGCTGTCACCAGTAAATTGGCACCTCCAGGAATATGGTAAATAGAAACTCCCCATGCTTGTCCATTTCATGGCCACTTATAAATCAGTCTCTTGGTCTGTTACCTTTATTGACATTCATGATGTTAGTTCAGCGAACCTTTTGGGGTTTGACACTTTTCAGGCCTTTGGCTTTTCAGTCATGGACTGATTACAGTTGGTATCTGGCGAAGTCTCCTATTGATTATTGGAATCTCTGTGCTCAGAAATTTAGTGTATCTTTGCAGAAGGCCTAGCACACATGACCTTGAAGCAGTCAGCTCGTACTAAATTTTTTGGGTTAGGTAGGTTCCTATAACCCTACATTCCCATCTCAAGGTGGAGCTGGACTGACTCGCCTTTCTCATGGTTGTAGTACCCACTTCCTCTAGTGAAAGAGCCACACCCCTTGTCATTATAAAGAAATCTTCTGGTAAATAGCAAATTTGTGGCCATTTTAAAATCACAGTGAAATCACAGTCTGTCATTGACACATGCCCATTGCAACAGCCAGATGAACTGTTCACATACTTAGCAGGGGTCAATTCTTCTCCAAACTTGATCTTTCCCAATCATAACACCAGTTACCCTCGGATGAGCAATCCAACCATATCATGGTTCTTAATATGTCTTTCATCTTGTATGTCACTACCAGCAGTTGATGTTTGGGGTGGAAAGTGCTCCTACAATTTTTCAGTGCTCTCTGTCACATGTCATGTCCAATATTCCACAATATTTCAACTATCTGGATCATTGTCATTACCAGTTCTACAATGAGCAGCTGTCTGCACAATCTCCAGGCCCTTTTGATCAAGAACTCCTGTCAAGGCCATTACAGGCCTGGTATGTCCTTAGTCACTGTAAAAACTGCAGGCTTTCATCGGTAAAATTGCCTGTTACTATTTGTTCATTCCTGGGGCATCCAACATTGCATGCCCTCTTTTTTTCCTTGTCCGAAAGGCTGCTTACTTTGCCTGGTCTTTGGTGTGTGACCAGGCCTTCACCCTTCTGAAGGAACACCTCAGGTCGGCACCATGTCTAGCTATTTTTGATCCTGACAAACTATTGGTTCTGGCTACAGACACCTCGCAGTATGGCATGGGGACAGTACTCACCCATTCGAATGCAGATGTCTTGGAGTGACCACTGAGGTTTGCATCCAAAACTCTCAGTCCAGCACAGGTCCACTACTCTTAGATGAAGAGGGAGGCTCTGACCATTGAGTATGCTGTCACCAAATTTCACGTTTTGTTGTATGGCACCAAATTCCAATTCATTATGGACCACAAGCTGTTAGTTTCCATATTTAGTCCATCTGCCTGGGTCCCTGATAGGGTCGCATTGGTGGGAATTGATCCTCTCCAAATACAAATATGAAATTCATTTTTGCCACACTGGGCATCGTTCCAATGGGGACACTTTATCCTGGCTGCCCGCTGGCCAAGACCCTAAGTTTGATCAAGAGGAGCTCATGTGTTTTCATTTTGATACCTTCTCCCACCATGTGATCAATCGATTCTTATCAATAGTGCCTGAGTCACCATGGCAACAACATCTTACCTGTTCTCAAGCAGATAGCCCACCTCATGCAGCAGGGTTGGTCTTCTCATCTTCCAAGCATTACTTCCGATACACTTCACAACTACTTTGTCTTACATCATCATCTCTCAGTCTTAGAAGGGGTCCTCTTCCACTCCACGGATGACACAGCTCCCACGGTGGTTATTCGTAGCAATTTGCAGTGGGAGGTCGTACAGCTGTTACTTGAGGGTCATTGGGGATTTGTCACATTGAAACCTTGGCTCAAAGATGTGTATCAGCCCATCATTGACCAGGACATGAAGTATTTGGTTGTCACATGTCGCCTAATTGCTAGTCAACAGGTGGCTTCCAAGGCTTCCTTCTCCCCATAGTCTTCAGCAATTCAGCTCTGGGAATGCACCCATGTGAATTTTTGTGGTCTGTTTCTGAATGTGTTTTGGCTGATTATCATTGATGCATTTTTGCGTTTTCCACACATGGCTATGTGCTCCTCAGCCAAAACTGAAGACACTATTCAGGCTGCCTCAAAAAAATTTTCTGAGGGGAGTCTCCTGGTTACTCCCATTTCTGAAAACAGATCTTAGTTACTGTTCCAGGTGTTTTGCCATTTCTGTGTGTGGTCAGGCATTTGCCATGTTCGCTCCCTTCCCTTTCACCCCCAATCTAATGAGGAAGCCAAGCGCATGATTCATATATTTAAGACCCAGATGAAAAAATATCTGCAGGACCTGCCCACCGAAGAGGGGTAACAGTTTTTTCCGACAGCCACCCAGACAACTCCTACTGGTTCCAATAGTCCTGCACAGCTTCTCCATGAGAGCCACAAAACAATGCTCAATCTCTTCTGTCAGGGATCTCACTCAGTATCATTTCTTTATTTATTTACATGTCAAGTTCTGTAGGACCAAATTGAGGAGCAATTCTCCAGGATAATAAAACGTGTCAGTGCATGAAATTACAACATAAAAGCAATAACAGATGAAAATAAAATCCTTATGAACCCAAAAAAAGTCAAGCCATAAGCTTCAGTAATAGCAATCAACAATATAATATAAGAATCAGCTTAATTTTTCAAGGAATCCTCAACAAAACAGAAGGAGTGACAGATGAGGAAAGTCTTCAGTTTTGATTTGAAAGCGAATGCATGGATTACTGGTAATATTTTTGAATTCTTGTGGTAGTTTATTAAAAATGGATGCAGCAATATACTAAACACCTATCTGCACAAGAGTTAAGGAAGACCAATCCATATGCAGGTTGGATTTCTGCCAAGTATTAACTGAGTGAAAGCTGCTTATTCTTGGGAATAAGCTGATATTGCTAACAAGAAATGATAGTACACAATATATATATTGAGAGGCCAATGTCAAAATACACAGACTAGTGAACTGGGGTCGACAAGAGGTTCACAAAAATACACCACTTGTGGCCTGAACTGCTCATTTCTGAGCCAAAATTATACTTTTAGAATGGGAAGAGTTGCCCCAAAATATAATACCACACGATATAGTTGAATGAAAATGAGCAAAGTAGACTAATTTTCATGTCGAACGATCACTTACTTCAGATACTGTTTGAATAGTAAAAAAGGCAGCACTAAGTCTTTCAAGAAGATCCTGAATGTGGGCTTTCAAATCAGTTTACTATCTATCTGAACACCTAGAAATCTGAACTGTTTAGTTTCACTAATCATATGCCCATTCTATGAAATGAAAACGTCAGGTTTTGTTGAATTATAAGTCAGAAACTGTAAAAACTGAGTCTTGCTGTGATTAAGCATTAGTTTATTTTCTACAAGCCATGGACTTATGTCATGAACTGCACTGTTTGAAACCAAGCCAATGTTGTGCACAATGTCCTTTACTACCAAGCTTGTGTCATCAGCAAACAGAAATATTTTAGAGTAAGCCATAATACTAGAGGGCATATCATTTATATAAATAAGGAACAGGAGTGGCCCCAACGCTGATCCTTGGGGCACCCCCAATTTGACCATGCCCCACTCAGACCCCACATTACAGCCATTGTCAACAATGTGAATAATGGCCTCTTACTGCCTGTTACAGTAAGAGGTGAACCAGTTATGAGCTAGTCCCCATATACCATAATGGTCCAACTTCTGGAGCAATATTTTGTGATCAACACAATCAATCACCTTAGTTAAATCAAATATGCCTGGAGTTCAAAAGCTTTTGTTTAACCCTCCAGTACCTCACAGAGAAAAGAGAATATAGCATTTTCAGTTGTTAAATGACTTCTAAAGCCGAACCGTACATTTGATAGCAAGTTACATGCTATAAAATGATCAGTTAACCTTACATACACAGCCATTTCAATAAATTTAGCAAACACTTGTGGCATAGAAACAGGTCTAAAATTGCCTACATTATCCCTTTCTTACTTTTTTTAAAGTAGCTTTACTAGTGAGTTCTTTAAACTGACCATTCCTAAAGGAAAAATTATAAATATGGCTAAGTACAGGGCTAATAGGTGCAGTGCAGTACTTAAATATTCTGCTAGGCACTCCATCATATCCATGAGAGTCCTTAGTCTTCAGGGATTTAATTATTGACTCAATCTCTCCCTTGTCAGCATCACAGAGGAATATTTCATACATCAGTATCGGAAAGGCATTTTCTAAGAGAGTTATGTTACTTCCTGTAGAAACTAAATTTTTATTTAATTCACCACCAATCCTCAGAAAACGATTGTTGAATACTATACATATATCTGATTTATCAGTAACAGAAATATTTTTACTACAAACTGACTTTATATCGACAACTTTGTGCTGCTGACCAGACTCTTCCTTCACACCTCACCATACGGTTTTAATTTTATCCTGTCAATTAGCTATTCTATTTGTGTACCACATACTCTTTGGCTTCCTAATAACATTTTAAAGCACCTTACAATATTGTTTGTAATGGACAACTATAGCTTGATTGTGACAACTTCTAACATCTTGATATAATTCTCACTTTGTTCTACACGACATCCTTATCCCACTAGTCAGCCACCCAGGTTGTCTTCTACTCCTAGTACCCTGTTTAGAATGTTCTAATGGAAAGCAACTCTCAAAGAGCATGAGAAATGTGTTAAGGAAAGCATTGTATTTGTCATCTATGTTATCAGCACTATAAACATCCTGCCACTCTTGTTCCTTGACAAGTTTTTAAAAACACTCTATTGCCATTGGATTAACTTTCCTACATAGTTTGTAATTATATCTGGCACTTGTTTTAGTACAAAGGCCTTTTAGTGTTAAAATTTGTGCATCATTGTCTGAAAGGCCATTCACCCTTTTATTAACAGAATGCTTATCTAGTAATGAAGAATGAATAAAAATACAGTCCACGGCCGTGCTACTGTTCCCCTGCACACTAGTTGAAAAAAGCATAGTCTGCATCAGGACATATGAATTTAGGAGATCTACCAACATCCTTTTTCTTGCACAATTATGGACAAAATTAATATTGATGTCATCACATTTAACTAACTTCTGGTACTTCCTATAAAGTGAATCAAGAACCCTCTCTAGTTTGAGCAGAAATACTCTGAAGCCAGAGTTAGTAGATCTATAAACAACAAAAATTATAAGTTCAGTTTCATTAAATGCAACTGCCCCTGCCACAACACTCAAATATCTGTTCAGTACAGTGCCATGACATATATATGGACTCAAATGGAATATTGTTTTTTACGAACATGGCCACACCGCCATCCCACAAGGAACTCTTTGAAAAACAGCCAGATAATCTGTATCCTGGTGTTCTACTGTACAGAGTTTTCCACCAGTGATGATAATTTGGGTGCATCGTCTCGGTTGGTGCCCCTGCTGGTTACTGGCAGTCATCGTGTGTCAGAATGGCTGCCGCATCTAGACCCTCCAGACTGGAGACCTGGAGGTCCGTGCCATAAAAACCAGCTGCAAGTCCAGGTGGGCACTTGCCCTCCCACCCTGGCCACACCACCACCTTCATCACTGCCCTGGTCTCTGGTGCTACCTACCCACCAGTGTTCCAGCCTCCTCTTCTGCCTGTATAAGAACCTCCACTCATTGAGCCTATGACTTCTCAGCCTCCAGCAGCAGCTCCCCTTCAGCCACTGGACAAGGCCTTCACTGGTTCGATGCCTCCTGCGTAACCTCATCCTGCAGTAGAGTCACCTCCACCTTCCACACTGCCGCCAAACAGGGATCCTGACTTGGACTGCCCATTGCCGGTCCTGTCATTACAGGCTCCAACAGGGGGGCATCAGTGCACTCCTTACGTAGGCCACTTTCATCCACGTTCTAAGGTCTCTGGCAACCAGGAGTTGTTCTCTCCTCTCAACTCTAAGGCCTCCATGGGTGTAGACACTACCTCAATATTGCAGCCATCCACACTTCACCTGTGAAATCAGTGACATTCCCCCCCCTAAAGGGAGGAGGTGTGTAGTGACCCACATAGATTCCACGCCTGAGAAGTGAGTGCGCAGTTATAAGGCACACCACACTGAAGTCAGCAGCTAATAGACCCATCAGAGGCCACCACTCATGGATGTCCACGCAGTCTCTCAGTCTCTCCTCCATGCACTCTACTGGCCAGCCAACAGGCTGTGGAGTCTGGCCCAACCAGCCTTGTCCTCAGTTACATGTTGACTTTTGAGTAGGATTATTGGACTAATAGTGTAGCCACTCTATGGCAAGTCTTTGTACGAGTTATTTCTAAATGTAATAATGTGTTGGGTTCATATTGCCTGTGTGTTCCTGTGGTTAGAACAGATCCCACAGAAAAACCCCCCTGGAGGCAAGCCACAAGATCTCGTTGAACAAGAAACAACAATATCACAACTGACCTTCCATTACTTAAACAATGTCACATGACACATCCATGATATGAGGGTATATGACAGAACAGAAAGATCATCTCTAAGGAGAACACAGAAGTGAATATAATTCAGTCTCATGAGGCAAATACAAACTGGACCAGTTTTTGAGTCTTTCAAAATTCCAGCCCATATTTTAATGGATCTTCAGATTTGAAATCCTTATTCACATTCTAAAGAACAGTTTTCTAATGCCTAGAAATGTGTCTCGTTTATGTTCACAATACCTTTCCTCGTGTATGTAGCTTCATCAGTCCAAAGTACACTCATCAGGAAATATTGCTGTTTACTGCACTGCTGCAATAGCCAGTTGCAGAATTCCAGTTCGTTATTCTTCTAGATGCAATCTTTGCATGTTGGTGTAGTGATAATGTTAAAATCCCAAATCCTGCAGAGCCCTATGTCATTAATGCATAGGAGCCTCAAGTTATGTTATATGAGTTACATGATCTTTGTTTCAACAGTTCATGTTAGTTCACCAAACAAACTAAATAGTATCCCCCAGGAGAATCATGGTCATACTGTGTCATAACGGCCTCAGTTTCATGAGTATGAGCATCAAAGGATCTATTGGTATGCCGCATCCAGCTCAGACCACTCACTGACTGAAACTTCCTGGCAGATTAAAACTGAGACTCGAAATTGGGATGTTTGCCTTTTGCATGCAAGTACTCTGCTGACAGCTACTCAAGCACAACTCATGACCCATCTTCACAGCTTCAATTCTACCAGCACATCATCTCTTACCTTCTAAAATTTCACACATCTTCTTGTGCATAGCTTGCGGGATCAGCACTCCTGGAAAAAGGGATAGTGTGGTAGATGGCTCAGCCACAGCCTGGAGGATATTTCCAAAATTAATTTTTCACTTTGCAGCACAGTAAGCACTGTATGAAACTTCCTGGCTGATTAAAACTGTGTGCCAGACTGTTATTTGAACTCATGACTTTTGGCTTTTGCAAGAAAGTGTTGTACCAACTGAGCTACCCACGCATGACTCATGACCTGTCTTCACAGCTTTACTTTGCCAGTACCTCATCTGCTATCTTCCAAACTTTACATTAATGAGTGGGCCCAAGTTATGAGAAGCAACTCCAAAACTTCACAAAACTACCTCTGTTCTGAAATACACCCTCCACACACAGTACATCAAGGGCCTCTTTAGACCTGTCACACGTATTGTGTAGTAGTTGCTGTTTCTTTAGAAATGTATATCATTCAGCGTCCCTATCATCAGAAGCTGTGCTTCTAAGTACCTATCTATTATTTTAATGCTGACATTGAGCCACAATTCATCTACATCCTCCTGCTCATGGTTAACTTGTTGAGATCTTTTTCTAGATGTGACACAACTGCATCTTTAGCATAATATGTAAATTTTCCTACTCATTTTAGCTTCCCTTTATGCATCAAGTAATCACTGTTGCTACAACTGCCTTATGGTCATTGATACCAGTTTTGATACGGATATCCTCAAAGAGGTCAGGTATGTTTGTTACCATTAGATCTAATTTGGTGATGAAGACACATATTTTGTTATTTCAAACAAGAAATAGTGGCCTCCTAGCAGCATAAACAATAGAAGGAATAAAGACAACCCACCACACAGTTGAGATATTGAGTGCATGGGCACATAAACAAGGCAGAAGACATTGTTAAGCTTTTGGGGCTTGTTTTGAACAGAGATTCTTATGGAGCCATCAGGAAGGTGGAGGTCAGTGACCAGGAAGGTGGCATGCTGGGCTGAGGAGGAGAAGGTAAAATATATTAGAGAAAAGTGCTGAGGCTGTGAAGGAATGAGCACAGAATGTGTTGGCTCTGGGTCAAGTCCACCAATGAATCTGAATCAGTTGAGGAATTTGGGATCTTGAATGTCTATGAATGTTTCCTTTACACAGTACATACACATGTCAGGTTGGAGGATATCACATGAGCATTTAGCGATTTGTGCATTATCTTCTCCTGAGAGGAGAAGCAATTTTGGGCAAGGAAGTAGTTTGTCAGGTGTGTGAAGAATGACAGAATGGATCTGAAGTCAGTAAGATGTCAGCAGAGGCAATGTTCAACAATGGCTAGGTCATGTTCATAGTGATGCTGGTGTGTATGGATATGGCATCAAATGTGAAAAGTAGGGATCCATGTAGTAATGGTGGGAAGATGATTAAGAGATGTTGAAGGAAGTGGTTTGGGTCTTTTATATGGGATATAAATTGCAGGAAATGGGTTTGGAAGTGTTGGTAAATGGAGGCCATTATTATTTCCCTGGGAGTGCAATTAAAAGCTACAATGTGGTTACCAGGATGGTTAAGTTTATGGATTTTGGAAAGTATGTAGAAACTGGGTGAGAAGAACTGAGGATGGAAATGGATTCAGGAAAGAGGTTCTAGGTTGGGCCTAAGGATTTGAGAAGGAATTAGAGGTTATGCTGGACTTCTGAGATGGGATCACTGGGGCAGGTTTGTGGTTAGAAGAGTTAGACAGTTGACAGATGATGTCAATCAGGTATTCACTGTGTTTCATCACAACAATACTGAAGATTTTGCTTGCACAGAGAATGATCAAATCATGTTCTTTCTTCAGGGCATGGGTGGATATTCTTCCCTCCGTTGAGAAGTTTGTATTATTTGGAAGGGACCTAGTAAAGGAGATTATGAAAATATAATTTTGCTATGCAGGTATGTAAGCCGCACTTTCCAAACATTCTGCTGAATTTACCTACACTTCTTTTTTGTAACAATGGAAACTCTATTGACATTATTCTCATCCCTATAACAGACGTTTTAAGTGACAATGAAACATTGTTTAACTATGTGATCATTTACTCTACTAAATATTTCTAAAATATTGAATAAAAATAATTTAGGGTATTAGGCCATGTCATCATAAAACACTTAAGCAACTAATGGCCAACATTTCAACTGACTTTGCAGTGGTCCTCTTTTTCATGGTCAGTTAACTGCTGGATACTGGTGAATGTCTTCTCCTACAGACTTGTCTATTTTGGTTATCTGATGGCTACTGACATCAAATATCCAGGATGTCATTTGACAATCTGAAGATGGTGTCATGGAGGGAGATAACAGCACAGTAGTCTACTGCCTGTGTTACTCTGGTAGGTGATTGGAAGACCACTCTAGTAGACAATTGGTAGGAAGCAGCAAATGAGCAGGATACTGTATGTGCTACTCTAGTAAGTGATTGGTAGGCGACTCTCATAGGTGACTGGTTGGCAGTAGTAAACTGCCAGCTTGTATGCAGGAGGTAGTGTTTTCCTGTTGTGAAGCATTAAAGACACACAGCAGGTCTCTTATGGCCACTTTTTATGCTGTTAAACCCGGGCCAAGTGGTACTACTGGTTGGTGAACTCACTCAGTCTGTCAGGCTGCAATCACTGAAAGCCAGGCTGTACATAACTTGTAGCCATCCTCCCTCTTCATGCTGTTTGAGCATTTAATTGTTTCAATATCCTCTTTTATGTTCTGTTATGAGCAAGCACGTGAGTTTGAAAATCGATAGAATGGCCATATCCCTGGTTGTCTTCTGCTACAATCAACTTGTTTTTCTGTCCCAGTCATACATAAAGCTCATCCTCTCAAATGCAAGTGCTAATGGGTCTCCTGGTTTCAGCAACATAGACTTCACTGCATTTACACTGAATTTTGTAGATGCATGCAGAGCATCTGTTGGATCATCTGTGGGCCTCAGCAGATCCCAGATCTTGCAGCCACTCTGAAATACAAGTCTGATTCCTCCAAAAGGCACAACCTTGTCTATGTGGTCACTGACACCTCTCACATAAGGTAAGCACGCAACAGGAAGAGTTTCTTCCGAACCTTTGTCTATTTGGCTTTGCTGTACCTTATAGCTCATTT
Organism: Schistocerca gregaria; assembly: GCF_023897955.1. Taxonomy (NCBI): domain Eukaryota; kingdom Metazoa; phylum Arthropoda; class Insecta; order Orthoptera; family Acrididae; genus Schistocerca; species Schistocerca gregaria. The sequence goes on from NC_064920.1 coordinate 1,057,834,417, forward strand.
TATGTTTCTGTTACTATATCTGTTTGCAAGGAATGTTGACTTAAGCTTGCTGAGTTCATGTTCTATTTTGTTAGCATCACTAATCTGGTAAGCATGGGCTATCAGTGTACATAAACATCGAACTTCTAAGACGCATGGTGGTGCATATCAGCATGTCGGTACCTTTCGGTGTGCATCAGTTTCCTGTAGCCATGATGTCCTAGTTTGTTCCTAGACATTTTGTAAATCTCCACATCCACAGAAGCATGTAACATGGCCATCCCTTCTTCAAATTGTCCACTGAATCCCAAATATGTGATGCTAGCAACCACCAAATAACTGAAATAGACTATACAGGGGCAGACATTAACCAGCCTCCAGCAGTTAATCGTGTCGAAGAGGACTGCTGCAAAGTCAGTTGCTTTAGTGTTTTACAAAGATGCAGCATAATACCTAAAATTATTTTATTCAAAATTACACTGGCCATGAAAGCATACAAACTTATTCTTAAAATAGCTTAATGCTGTCATTATTTTTCCATGATGCATTGCTTATAGCTCATGGCTTTCTTCTGGTCTGAAGAGATGACTTCCCATCAGATTCATTGATGAGTCATATGACTGTAGATAGACTATCTTTCTATTAGTTTTACCATTAGCAATGTAACCTTAGATTTAGGTCCATATCATTTCAGTTGGGTTTAATTGGCAGTGATAAGGTGGCAGACTAATGGCTCAGAATCAGAATTTTTATCCTCCCATAACATACAGAGGTAAATCACAAGATATCTACAGGGGACATGACAATATTGCAATTACAATTTATGTGTATTACAGGAACAATATTTTACAGAGACAGTGTGTAGCCTAACAACAGTATTACTGTAAAAAGAGAGAATAATTATTACAGTCATTTATTATACATAAAATTTCTAAGCTTAATTAACAAACCATTTCAGCCACTTGATTTCATGTTCAGATTATCATCAAGAAATTCTTCTAGGGAATAATAACATTTCTGTACTAACAATTGTTGTAGTTTTTACTTTAGTTGCCCATCTCCATGCTGAGGATTTGTTTCTTTTTTAGTATGTTGTACATTTTCATGCCCATGTATTCTACGGTTAGTACAAACAGCTTCAATCTATGAGTGGGAAGCATGAAATGATCATTGTTCCTAGTACAGTATCGATGTTTAAAAATTATTGTCTACGAATAACTTGGAGTTATTGTATACAAAAATAATTAGTTTATAAATGTACAAACATGGAGCACTTAATATTTTTAAATTTCTTAACAGTGGGAGAAAGGGTGATTATGGTTTTGTATTAGGCATATTTCTAACAATTGGTTTTTTGTAATTTTAAGATTCTAGTCATTTTGCTTGTGCCTCACTAAAAAATAATGCCATACTTTGTATATGATTCAAAGTTATTGTGTTGTTGTTGTCTTCAGTCCTGAGACTGGTTTGATGCAGCTCTCCATGCTACTCTATCCTGTGCAAGCTGCTTCATCTCCCAGTACCTAGTGCAACCTACATCCTTCTGAATCTGCTTAGTGTACTCATCTCTCGGTCTCCCTCTACGATTTTTACCCTCCACGCTGCCCTCCAATGCTAAATTTGTGACCCCTTGATGCCTCAAAACATGTCCTACCAACCGACCCCTTCTTCTAGTCAAGTTGTGCCACAAACTTCACTTCTCCCCAATCCTATTCAATACCTCCTCATTAGTTACGTGATCTATCCACCTTATCTTCAGTATTCTTCTGTAACACCACATTTCGAAAGCTTCTATTCTCTTCTTGTCCAAACTAGTTATCGTCCATGTTTCACTTCCATACATGGCTACACTCCAAACAAATACTTTCAGAAACGACTTCCTGATACATAAATCTATATTCGATGTTAACAAATTTCTCTTCTTCAGAAACGCTTTCCTTGCCATTGCCAGTCTACATTTTATATCCTCTCTACTTCGACCATCATCAGTTATTTTACTTCCTAAATAGCAAAACTCCTTTACTACTTTAAGTGTCTCATTTCCTAATCTAATTCCCTCAGCATCACCCGATTTAATTTGACTACATTCCGTTATCCTCGTTTTGCTTTTGTTAATGTTCATCTTATATCCTCCTTTCAAGACACTGTCCATTCCATTCAACTGCTCTTCCAAGTCCTTTGCTGTCTCTGACAGAATTACAATGTCATCGGCGAACCTCAAAGTTTTTACTTCGTCTCCATGAATTTTAATACCTACTCCAAATTTTTCTTTTGTTTCCTTTAATGCTTGCTCAATATACAGATTGAATAACATCGGGGAGAGTCTACGACCCTGTCTCACTCCTTTTCCAACCACTGCTTCCCTTTCATGCCCCTCGACTCTTATTACTGCCATCTGGTTTCTGTACAAATTATAAATAGCCTTTCGCTCCCTGTATTTTACCCCTGCCATCTTTAGAATTTGAAAAAGAGTATTCCAGTCAACATTGTTAAAAGCTTTCTCTAAGTCTACAAATGCTAGAAACGTAGGTTTGCCTTTTCTTAATCTTTGTTCTAAGATAAGTCGTAAGGTCAGTATTGCCTCACGTGTTCCAACATTTCGACGGAATCCAAACTGATCCTCCCCGAGGTCTGCATCTACCAGTTTTTCCATTCGTCTGTAAAGAATTCGCGTTAGTATTTTGCATCCGTGGCTTATTAAACTGATAGTTCGGTAATTTTCACATCTGTCAGCACCTGCTTTCTTTGGGATTGGAATTATTATATTCTTCTTGAAGTCTGAGGGTATTTCGCCTGTCTCATACATCTTGCTCACCAGCTGGTATAGTTTTGTCATGACTGGCTCTCCCAAGGCCGTCAGTAGTTCTAATGGAATGTTGTCTACTCCGGGGGCCTTGTTTCGACTCAGGTCTTTCAGTGCTCTGTCAAACTCTTCACGCAGTATCGTATCTCCCATTTCGTCTTCATCTACATCCTCTTCTATTTCCATAATATTGTCCTCAAGTACATCGCCCTTGTATAAACCTTCTATATACTCCTTCCACCTTTCTGCCTTCCCTTCTTTGCTTAGAACTGGGCTGCCATCTGAGCTCTTGATATTCATACACGTGGTTCTCTTCTCTCCAAAGGTCTCTTTAATTTTCCTGTAGGCAGTATCTATCTTACCCCTAGTGAGATAAGCTTCTACATCCTTACATTTGTCCTCTAGCCATCCCTGTTTAGCCATTTTGCACTTCCTGTCGATCTCATTTTTGAGACGTTTGTATTCCTTTTTGCCTGCTTCATTTACTGCATTTTTATATTTTCTCCTTTCATCAATTAAATTCAATATTTCTTCTGTTACCCAAGGATTTCTAGCAGCCCTCGTCTTTGTACCTACTTTATCCTCTGCTGCCTTCACTACTACATCCCTCAGAGCTACCCATTCTTCTTCTACTGTATTTCTTTCCCCTATTCCTGTCAATTGTTCCCTTATGCTCTCTCTGAAACTCTGTACAACCTTTGGTTCTTTCAGTTTATCCAGGTCCCATCTCCTTAATTTCCCACATTTTTGCAGTTTCTTTAGTTTTAATCTACAGGTCATAACCAATAGATTGTGGTCCGAGTCCACATCTGCCCCTGGAAATGTCTTACAACTTAAAACCTGGTTCCTAAATCTCTGTCTTACCATTATATAATCTATCTGATACCTTTTAGTATCTCCAGGGTTCTTCCACGTATACAACCTTCTTTCATGATTCTTAAACCAAGTGTTAGCTATGATTAAGTTGTGCTCTGTGCAAAATTCTACTAGGTGGCTTCCTCTTTCATTTCTTAGCCCCAGTCCATATTCACCTACTATGTTTCCTTCTCTCCCTTTTCCTACACTCGAATTCCAGTCACCCATTACTATTAAATTTCCGTCTCCCTTCACTATCTGAATAATTTCTTTTATTTCATCGTACATTTCTTCAATTTCTTCAATTTCTTCATCATCTGCAGAGCTAGTTGGCATATAAACTTGTACTACTGTAGTAGGTGTGGGCTTCGTATCTATCTTGGCCACAATAATGCGTTCACTATGCTGTTTGTAGTAGCTTACCCGCATTCCAATTTTCCTATTCATTATTAAACCTACTCCTGCATTACCCCTATTTGATTTTGTGTTTATAACCCTGTAGTCACCTGACCAGAAGTCTTGTTCCTCCTGCCACCGAACTTCACTAATTCCCACTATATCTAACTTTAACCTATCCATTTCCCTTTTTAAATTTTCTAACCTACCTGCCCAATTAAGGGATCTGACATTCCACGCTCCGATCCGTAGAACGCCAGTTTTCTTTCTCCAGATAACGACATCCTCCTGAGTAGTCCCCGCCCGGAGATCCGAATGGGGGACTATTTTACCTCCGGAATATTTTACCCAAGAGGATGCCATCATCATTTAATCATACAGTAAAGCTGCATGTCCTCGGGAAAAATTACGGCTGTAGTTTCCCCTCGCTTTCAGCCGTTCGCAGTACCAGCACAGCAAGGCCGTTTTGGTTAATGTTGCAAGGCCAGATCAGTCAATCATCCAGACTGTTGCCCCTGCAACTACTGAAAAGGCTGCTGCCCCTCTTCAGGAACCACACGTTTGTCTGGCCTCTCAACAGATACCCCTCCGTTGTGGTTGCACCTACAGTACGGCCATTTGTATCGCTGAGGCACGCAAGCCTCCCCACCAACGGCAAGGTCCATGGTTCATGGGGGGATGATTCAAAGTAGCTGTGGTAAACTATTTTTCTTATCTCCATGCTAGTTGAATATGGCAGAATCTTCATTGCAAATGTCAGACTGTTAAATTTGCTTGCTAATTACTTTATGCGTGAAAACCAGGATAGATTTTGATCCAAATGCGGGGCTAAAATTTAACACAGTCTGCTTCTTTCAATTCTCGGTTTCTACGATTAATGTGGAATTCTTTTACCTTGGAGGTTTTAGTTTTGAACTGCAGAAAATGTGTTTTCCCAATATTCAGTTTTAGCTCATTTAGTTGGAACCAGTTTTCCAAACGGTCTAATAGTTTTGTGACAGCTGAAGGAATTTGTTCGGAGTCATTGCTTTCAACAAGGACAGAAGTATCATCAGCAAATGAAACATCGTGTGAATTTATGTTCAGGGATACATCATTTACACAAATTAAAATCAGATTTGGCCCCAGAATATAACTACCCTTTGTTTTCTGTTCATAAATTATGACCTAAACCACTTTAAAACACAACCCCCAATTCTGTTTCTTTCCATTTTATACAGGAGCAAGTGATGGTTTACACAATCAAATGTGTTTGTGAGGTCACAGAATTATCCTGCAACTTTTCTCAGCTTGTTTAAGGTGGAACTGATCTTTTTCACCAACTCATTAATGGCCTCTATTGTACTCTTGCCTTTTTCAAAGCCATATTGATTATCTGAAATTATGATGTAAATAAAATAGAAAGAAACACATGGGAAAAATATATTAAAAACAAAGATTCCAAGACTTACCAAGCGGGAAAGCGCTGGTAGACAGGCACAATAATATAACACACAAGCACACACACAAAATTTCGAGCTTTCGCAACCAGCAGTTGCTTCATCAGGAAAGAGGGAAGGAAAAGGAAAGATGAAAGGATGTGGGTTTTAAGGGAGAGGGTAAGGAGTCATTCCAATCCCGGGAGCGGAAAGACTTACCTCTTAGGGGGGAAAAAGGATAGGTATATACTCACACACACACACACACACACACACACACACACACACACACACCCATCCATCCATCCTTAAAACCCACATCCTTTCATCTTTCCTTTTCCTCCCCTCTTTCCTGATGAAGCAACCGCCAGTGGCGAAAGCTCGAAATTTTGTGTGTGTGTTTGTGTGTTATTTTATTGTGCCTGTCTACCGGCGCTTTCCCACTTGGTAAGTCTTGGAATCTTTGTTTTTAATATATTTATCTGAAATTATGTTTGATTTGTCAATAAATATTTTAATTTGCATTACCACCACTTTCTCAAATATTTTTGAAAAAATTGGGAGAACAGGGACTGGTCAGTAGTTCCTCATACCTTCTCTTGAGCATTTTTGAAACAAAGGTTTTGCCTCAACTTACTTTAGGACATCCAGAAAGTGGCATTCTTCAAGTTATTTATTAATTATTGAACAAAGAGTGTGAGCTATTGTCCAGGTAGCTGCTTTAATTACTTTTGTAGGTATGCCATCCCACCCATCAGAATTTTTGCTCTTTAGCTGTAATATGGTTTTCTCTACATCTTTAACTGAAGTTTTCTCAAATTTGTTAAAGTATTCTTCTGCCTTGTGTCTTAAATTTACTTTTTCTGCATAAGCTTGTACATTTACATCTGATTGAGATGCATTTATAAAAAATTTTGAATGACTCTGACATCTGACCCAGGTTTGTTACAATTTTACTCCCCACTTTAATTTTGGAAATATCTTTGCTGTCAGTTCTAATGCCAGGAAGATCTGATTTTACGATAGACCATGCTGCTTTGATTTGTCTCCATGATCAGAGATGTTTTTATTATTAATAATTTATTTTGCTGCTTTCACTACCCTTTTAAATATGTTTTTATACTGTTTAACATAGTTAATGAAAACAGAGTCTTTGTTATATTTCAGTTTCTTGTGCAGTTGTCTTTTTTTTTCACTGGGTATTTTTATTCCAGCAACGAGCCAATTTAGCTTATAAGACACTTTTGTCTGGCACACTCTACGTGGAAATATTTCATTAAATACAAGTAAAAATTCTTCAAAATATATGTTGAAATGTACAGAGATTGGAATCTCATCCTCGACTTGCCACTACATCTCTTCTAATTTAGAGAAGAACAATTTTACATTTTTAACAGTAAAATGTCTTTTGATGCAAGTTTTTCTAATACTTTGTTCATTTGTATTAGTCATTTCAGTAAACAAAGCAAAATGGTCCAAAAATCCTAAATCTACACATAGCTTCCTTGCATCATCAAATTTATAATTTGTTAGAATATTATCGGTACAGATTTCTGTATTGTCATTTTTTCTTGTGAATTCCATGAAGTTTGACTTGAACCCAAATTTTTGGATTAGGTCCATAAACTGTATTGCGTCACTGGTTTCATTTGATAATTTATATTGAAATCAGCAGTTATTAAAACCGTTTTGTTTTTGTCATGACTGACTTTATGTAAAAGACCCATTAACTTTGGTAAAAATAATTTTGCTACTGCTACACCTGGATTTCTGTACATTGATATAATGACAATATTTTGTTTTTCTAATTCAACTGAGGAGCTTTCAAATGTATATATGTTTTTGCTAGCTAATAGAATCTGTCTGGAGAACTTTTCTAAAGTTCTCACTTAGTTCAACCTTGTGAATCTGAAGCAAAACAATCACCTCCTCCTAGCACTTTACCATGGTAGGTGGCTTGTCATCAGAATGGTTAGTAGCATCATCAATATTCATTGACGGTGTTCACATATTTGGTATCAATGAGTCTAAGAACCTCTTAATAAACATATCATGATTATTCATGATAATCTCTTATCTTTTCTTATTTAAAAAGCAGGAACTGCAGCATCTTTCCAAGAGCCAACAGGATGGGCCCCCAGCAAGAATGCAGGCACAGAGGGTGGTGAAAAACCGATTGTAAAAACAAGCAAGAAAGATGATTTAAGAATTAACCAGGAGAGGAACATAGTTTCACCCACCCCTCTTTCTCCTGTCTTCAACCCATGACCAATCATCATAAAAGAACATATGCTCATTGTTAACATGGTTTACTTGGCAACAGTGGGTTCAGTTCATTCAGCTGCCACCTACACAGCTCGCTCATGTTCTTCACCTCTGTATGACTCTTGTGTGTGACACTTTTAGAGAAAACTTGTGAGGTTTCTGACTGCAAAAGATAAGTCTGCTTCCCTTGACAGAAAATATTGTCATGCTCCTCTAGTTGCATCATCTGACCATTTCTTCTTTAGAATATGGCTAGAACTGTACCACATTTCATAGTCACAGTCCTTACATCTGCTTCACAAATTGGCATACCCATCCAGCTACAGTTTCTCTTTCCAACAACAGCTTACAACCACAGAAATGTAGTGAAAATTCAGGTTATGCACAGCTGTAAATATCAATGTGCAACTACCTAGAAACAAATCTGCTTCCTTAATTCTAACTGGTTATTTGTAAAATATTGGATGGTCCTTTTTGCAATAGTAGTCATAAACACGATTATGTACCGGAAATTCAGCAAATGAATCTATCATGATGATCCCCTTATCCATACATTGTTTTCCCTTGCTTTCCAACTTACTCTTCTTTCTCACGTATTTTCTTGTGAATTTTCAAGCAGAATTTTCATTTACATTGGAAAAAGCTGAAAAATTTGCTAAAACCATAAAAATGAGGTGACACTTATATAGAGGCCAGTGTAAAAAAGAGCTGGGAAACTTTCTGTGACACACCTGGGAAACTGTCTGTGACATATTAAGATGCATGATAAATGTAACTTGTCCTGAAGTACACAGTACTACTGGTGATAAACCAAACAAGAAATTTATGACTATCAAAATGAAAAAGCAAGAGACGAACTGATTGTGCTTTATGACATTTACCAGAAAGGTAAGGGACTTGCAAGTCATGAAGTGTACAGGTGCCTGAAGAAAGCATAAACTAGGTTGGTAAGAGAAGCAAAGACTAGCCACCAAAAACTAAAAATACAAACTTCTTCTAACATATCTAAAACAGTCAGGAATTATGTAAATCGATAACAGAAAAGAGCCATATGTCTTAAAAGATACAGATATGATGTTAACAAGCAATGGACAAGAAGTGACAGGTGTGTGATACACTCTATGGCAAAAAAAAATCACAATCACACATACACACTACAAATAAATTATCCAAATTGGGTGAAAACTGGTAGATAAAAAAAATAAAATAAAATAAAAAATTACAAGTTCACAAAAAATTGGACTATTTATGCAAGAGAATGAGCTCCTCAAACTGAGCAAATAAATAATGTGTTTCAGCACTTCTGGCTCTTATGGTGGATGTCATCCTGAGGGATATTGTGCCACATTCCATCCAACTGGCATGTTAGATCAGCAAAATCCTGAGCTGCTTGGAGATCTCCCCATAATGCTCCAAACGTTCTCAATTGGGGAGAGATCTAGGGACCTTGTTGGCCAAGGTAGGGTTTGGCAAACATGAAGCCAAGCAATAGGAACTATCGCTTTCTACGGGTGGGCATTATCTTGCTGAAATGTGAGCTCAGGATGTCTCAGAGTGCCATCGATGTGCCACTGTGCTGCAAGGGTGCCGTAGATGACAACCAAAGATGTTCTGCTATGAAAAAAATGGCAAGCTAGACCATTACTCCTGGTTGTTGGACTGTATGGTGTCCCACTGCTGTTCACCACACATGCCTTCCCTGTCATCAGAGCCCAGTTCAAAGGACTACTCCAGTCAATGAGCTTACTCAACCTGACTGTTGTTTGCCATTTGGCCCAACAACCAGAAGTGATGATCTGGGGTGCCATATTTTTTCATGCCAGGCCCCCTACAGTTATCACCTGTGGCACTCTTACATCACAGTGGTATGTTGACAATATTCTATGCCCCTTTTTGTTGCCCACCATGGCAAGCCGTCCTTGACTTACATTTCAGGAAGATAATGCGTGCCCGCACACAGCAAGTGTTTTTTCTATTACTTGGCTAGAATGTCTGGAGCACTGTGGGCAGGGCTCTCCAACCAGCTCAGAATTTTAATTATCTAACACATCAATTGGACAGAATTTGTCACAATATCCCTCACGAGGACATTCAACAACTCTGCCAATCAGTGCAAAGCTGAATAACTGCTTGCATATGGGCCAGAGTCTGAATAACTGCTTGCATTAGGGTCAGAGGTGCACCAACACATTAGCGATTTGCTCAGTTTGTGAAACTCCTTCTCGTCTAATTTTTCTGAAACTGGAATCATTTGACTGTCTGTACATGTAAATCACATCTTATCAATTTCTGTCCCATTCGGATAATTTCTCTGTGGTGCATGATCTTTTTTTTTTGTCTTGGACTGTAGGTCAGTCAGCATCATATAGTTACAATTGAGCCACTTCTAAAACAAAACATAACAGTACCAATGATCACAGAATACCAATGTGCACAGAATACCAATGAGCACAGAATACCAATGAGCACAGAAAACCCCAATTGGGTGGCTTGTAATATATACCTATCCCTTACAGATGAACTGGATGTATCAAAATAATTGAATCACTAAAAATAAAAATAGAGAGGATTTGGATGACATATCAACAACAACAGTAAAGCAACGTGATATATATCCTGCAGAGCCTCTGACAATCTAGATAAATTTGGCAAATGAAACAATAAGTGTTCCTAAAGTATTAGGAAAGGAGCAAAGTAGTGCCAATATTTAAAGGAGAGGACAGATGAGATCCAGGAAACAATAGGCCCTTAACTATCACAACTGTTCTCTATAATATGTAGTAGAAACAGTGATTAATGAGAGGAAGGGAAGCTTCGTAAAGAGACAAAATGTCTTAAATGATGCAGAACATGGGTTCAGAAAGGGGAGACCCACGAAGATTGCAGAGGCAATGTTCACAACAATCGTAATTAAGGCCCTGGACGATCACAGGAAAAAAGCTTATGGTGCATACTTAGGCCTTTCCTAACCTTTTTATTGGGCGTGTCAGAGAATTTTTCTAGAGAAACAGGACTGCTATGGCATAAGAGAATAAACTAAGGATATTATATGTATGTATGTATGTATGTACGTTGAAATAAAACATTAATCTGGAAACACTGAGAAAAAATGTCTGCTCTGATTTTCTGTAGGTAAAACATACAGTAGCTAAGGTTTAAGCACTAGGACTTCTGCAACGGCAACGGTTCTTCAGAAATAAATACGCCTTAGGTGCTCTGTGGTTTACCTCGCTCTAAATGCGAATGCCAGACTGGCTCTTTAAAAAGCAGGAGATCACTTTGTTAATGTAGCTTATTTTCTCTCTGACGGCTATTCTGTTCAAAGGTGCGGAAAAGCAAATTGGCTTTTTATTATTGCATCATTTTACATATTACATGGAACCAATTCACGAACTGTGAACACTTTGGCCTCTCATTTATTTTTGATGCGCGGATTTTTTTAAAAGAAAAGAACAGTTGTGTTCATCACTGAAGACTACAGCGTATATTTTTACGCTCTATGATGAAGAACCGAGACCCATCATTCCCAAAAAATAGATATTACATCCATATGAATTAATCAACCGTAGTTTCATAACGTTACGAAATTTTCTGGTTTGCCTTAAAACGAAAATCTTTCGTTCTGGTTTCGACAATTTTATACAGTACAACATACTCCCAAGTTCAGCAGCTAGCAAAGTGAACTTTATAACCTAATACGTCAAGGTATCTGCCAGTGAGCTAGTAATCATCGCAAACCTGCCTCAGCACTCACCAGATGTCGTTGTCTGTCCTGTAGCGCCAGCGGTATGCGAGGCAAAAAGAAACTGACCTTCACAACATGAGAATCGTTTTTATGTAGGAGTTCTTCCGTGACTTCACGTGGTGTAATTTGTGTTGCAAGCGTTGCTGTAATCCACGCGGTACGTCGATACAAACTTGTCTTATCTTCAGATACATCGCCGAAAGTACTGGATACGAATACCCACTGATTGTGAAAACTCTTATCACGTGCAACGCATCCGGAAATACTATGAAGCAGAAAGATCTATTGTATAAAACGTAGTTGCCACAATTCCTGTGATTGTTGCGGAATGGGAAGTAGCTGCTCAATCACACTCTTTATTAGCGTTAGAAGCGAAGAGAAGGAACCAGGTGTCGCAATGCTGCAGCTATTGTTGAAGGAGCAACCATCACTCCATTCGTCTGACGCGATTTAACAGAAATTATATCACATTGTCCGGACGATGAAATAAACCTCACTATTCCCAAATGCAAGTCCACTGCATCCTCTGCCGGCCACGTGGCTTCGAGCTGCAGCCGAAAAACTTTTTGCAACAGAAGAACGCGTTTCTTGAAGATACTGAAATCTGTTGGCTATTCGTCCTTGCTTCAGAAATTTGTGACAAATATTTGTTCGATACTTATGCTACGTTTCAGGGTTACTTAATGTAGTCTGACAAAGAAGATATCGAAGGAAAAAGTATGATAATAGTGTAATATACACTCCTGGAAATTGAAATAAGAACACCGTGAATTCATTGTCCCAGGAAGGGGAAACTTTATTGACACATTCCTGGGGTCAGACACATCACATGATCACACTGACAGAACCACAGGCACATAGACACAGGCAACAGAGCTTGCACAATGTCGGCACAAGTACAGTGTATATCCACCTTTCGCAGCAATGCAGGCTGCTATTCTCCCATGGAGACGATCGTAGAGATGCTGGATGTAGTCCTGTGGAACGGCTTGCCATGCCATTTCCACCTGGCGCCTCAGTTGGACCAGCGTTCGTGCTGGACGTGCAGACCGCGTGAGACGACGCTTCATCCAGTCCCAAACATGCTCAATAGGGGACAGATCCGGAGATCTTGCTTGCCAGGGTAGTTGACTTACACCTTCTAGAGCACGTTGGGTGGCACGGGATACATGCGGACGTGCATTGTCCTGTTGGAACAGCAAGTTCCCTTGCCGGTCTAGGAATGATAGAACGATGGGTTCGATGACGGTTTGGATGTACCGTGCACTATTCAGTGTCCCCTCGACGATCACCAGAGGTGTACGGCCAGTGTAGGAGATCGCTCCCCACACCATGATGCCGGGTGTTGGCCCTGTGTGCCTCGGTCGTATGCAGTCCTGATTGTGGCGCTCACCTGCACGGCGCCAAACACGCATACGACCATCATTGGCACCAAGGCAGAAGCGACTCTCATCGCTGAAGACGACACGTCTCCATTCGTCCCTCCATTCACGCCTGTCGCGACACCACTGGAGGTGGGCTGCACGATGTTGGGGCGTGAGTGGAAAACGGCCTAACGGTGTGTGGGACCGTAGCCCAGCTTCATGGAGACGGTTGCGAATGGTCCTCGCCGATACCCCAGAAGCAACAGTGTCCCTAATTCGCTGGGAAGTGGCGGTGCGGTCCCCTACGGCACTGCGTAGGATCCTACGGTCTTGGCGTGCATCCGTGCGTCGCTGCGGTCCGGTCCCAGGTCGACGGGCACGTGCACCTTCCGCCGACCACTGGCGACAACATCGATGTACTGTGGAGACCTCACGCCCCACGTGTTGAGCAATTCGGCGGTACGTCCACCCTGCCTCCCGCATGCCCACTATACGCCCTCGCTCAAAGTCCGTCAACTGCACGTACGGTTCACGTCCACGCTGTCGCGGCATGCTACCAGTGTTAAAGACTGCGATGGAGCTCCGTATGCCACGGCAAACTGGCTGACACTGACGGCGGCGGTGCACAAATGCTGCGCAGCTAGCGCCATTCGACGGCCAACACCGCGGTTCCTGGTGTGTCCGCTGTGCCGTGCGTGTGATCATTGCTTGTACAGCCCTCTCGCAGTGTCCGGAGCAAGTATGGTGGGTCTGACACACCGTTGTCAATGTGTTCTTTTTTGCATTTCCAGGAGTGTATGTATCTTTCTCCCTTTCTCTCTCACAATCGTTCAATAACGTAATAAAGAAATCCGTTCCTTCGTCATGGAGCCATTCGAGAAGTGCTGTGTGAACATCCTCATCGTTAAAAAATGTTTTCCTACACAAATTTCCTTGCAGCTTGCTGTAAAGATGGAAATTTCATAGTGCAAAATCTGGGCTTCCCGATCAGCATCACACATCTCTGTGTGGCCTCAGTCAAATAGTTGTCACCATTTCACTATGGATGGACGCGAACATTTCATTTTGGTCCATATATCGCCAGATTTCACGCTGAATAGATGTTCAATTTAAATTTTTTGCCCACAAGAGCCGTAGTTGCCCTCGTACTTCAACGTCCTGATACCTTTCCAGTAGTGGCGTAGCTAGTTGACACCTGGGGCGAAGTTTTGGTTATAAACTTTCGAAGTCCCCAAACAAAGTCAAACATGATTAACTGTTGCACAGAATGAGAGAATGGTTTGGATAGCATACAAACAGTGCATTACCATTAAGTTCAAACATTCGTGCTTGATCTCCAGTATGCACATTAGCAGAACGGTGTAAGAATAACTTGAGTAGCCTAATATAAAATCCGGACATCTGACCTCCTGGTCGAAATTCAGTTAGCAGTCAATCCCGATAGGAAATTTTGCTCTCTTTTCATTGGTGAAGTCCGTTTGTTTTAAAACTGGACGTAAATGTGATAAATTACTCATTGAAGTTCACTGTTCACTTCCAATGTGGACACCTACACAAGAGCTTGGTATCAAATACGGACATTTGATGAATAAGGCTCGATTCACACGGTGGGCAACGTCAAGTCAACGTCAACGTGGATCACGTGACGTCAAAATATTCGTCCGATGCTTTCAAATGGCGAGGTTCGCTCAGTGGGCAACGTCGCGTCAACGTCAGTTTGCCTGCCGGCCGGTATAGGCTCGATTCACACGGCGGGCAACGTCAGTGACGTCACACACCATCAAAAATCCACTTGCATTCACACTGGACGGAACGTCAAGCGACGCAAAACTCCAACCACATTTTGGCGCGTTGTTGGAAACTCGCAAAAGTGTTTACGAGAGAGGATGGCTGACATTAAATTTAGTCTTGATGAAATTGCTACGATTTCAATTGCTTTAGATGACGAGGAAAGAGAGCAGAAATTGGCAAGCAAGCAAGACAAACGTGGGTGAAGAAAATGATTTTGAAGAGAATGTGTGACTGCGAATATCGCACATTGTATAGAGAGCTGGAAGAAGAGGATACGTCACTTTATAAATATTTACGAAAATAGACACAGCAATTTTTTAATTTGCTGTCTTTGATAAGCAGCAGCATAAAGAAAGCAGACACAAACATGCGCCATGCAATTTCTCCATGAGAAAAACTAGTGGTGTGTTTGAGGTGAGTGTGATGCTTCAGCTTTACCAATTCATTTGAGGGTTCCCGTTCTGTACCTTTGCGTATTTTATAGAACAGAATATTTATTGTAATTCTGCACACTATCAACAAATTGATCTATAGGCTATACATTCACAATTTATGGCCCCTTGTTATGTAGATCTGAATCTGCTACATTTCGTCCTGCATAAACTCGTTTTTACTATAATGGTTCAGTTTCCAATAATTTTCGAAGTTTGAGTTGCATCACTTACTTTTGCAGTATATGAGCACGTATGAAATGGAGCACTTTCCAGAAATTTATGATGGCCTATATGAGAAGATTGACTGCATCATTTGACTTTAGTGTGGTTCATATGCTAGTCACAAGTAGCAGACTTCAGGAAAAGTAGTGTCCTTTGGCTTAATATATTTTATTAGTGTATATACAAGGCTCGTGACAATATTGACACTTCTTAGTCCCAGAGTTACTAAGATGCTTCTTTCTGTAATGGGAATGCTTGGTAGTACTTTGTCTCACAATCGAAATACTCGTTTCAGATGTAATTAACTTACCTATCACATTCAAATTTTCATACACAAAAAACTAAAATTGACAGCAAATTCAATGAAAATACTGCCTGCCAGCTGGTATACTACGCCACATAGTCATTTTGGCTAGTAGTTTACTTATGTATAGCATTTTTGTAAATACTTTCTGGTACTGAGACTCACGCAACATTTCGTATGGATACTGCTTATTTAAGTACAACTGCAATAAAAAATTCGATGTTCCACATTCATATACAGTATGCAGTTGGTTCTCTGCAGTGCCAAAGTTACATTTGCTTTGCCGAGAGAGTTTGTAGTGCAAATGCTACCACCACAGCTAATCTATTTCATCTATAAG
This sequence comes from Schistocerca gregaria, assembly GCF_023897955.1. NCBI lineage: Eukaryota > Metazoa > Arthropoda > Insecta > Orthoptera > Acrididae > Schistocerca > Schistocerca gregaria. The sequence continues at coordinate 1,057,850,333 of NC_064920.1, forward strand.
AAATTATATCTGCTGTTTGTTTAATCACCAGTTTTCACCTCAGAGACTCGGCTATATTAAAGGAAAAATAGCTTTCAATTGTAATGTAACACTATATGAAACACTGTCTGTCCAATTTAATAATTATTTGAACTGTTTATTATGTCCTAGCCTGAAGCTAAACACTTTCTTATGCAGAGGTATTGCACGCAGTCAAAATAGATGAAAGGAGTATTACTAGTAAAAGTAAAATTTACTTGTGTGAAAACAAATGTGAAACTTGTGCAAAGCAATATTATATGACATACATCTGTAGTATCTGATAACAGGCATGAGCTGTTCCTGTATTCTGCTATTAGTGGTTGTAAATGAAAGTTCATGAGTTCTGCTTCATTATATCTAAGTTACATTTTGTTTGTGGTTATAGGAAGCGACTGTAGACTTTGTTGGGTGTCACTTCGTGACCAGTTCCGAAATGTCATTCGGAATACAACAAGGAGTGGGCAGGCTGTTACACCAATGGAGGAGTGGAAGTATGAGCAGCAGATGAGCTTTCTGGAGCCACTTTTCAGAGAGCGCGAGACACATTCAAATTTGCCATCTGTGGAAGAAACAGAGACTTTAGAAGATGACGACTTCTGTGTGATAGAAGAAAATACCCCCACATGTAACACTGTGGAGACAGTTGTGGAGACTCCCAGTTATAGGAAAAAAGTGGGCAAATGTGACGAAAGTGACTCAAGCGTGCTTATGCAGTATTTAATAAAACAAAGCGGAAGTAGTGATAACAGTGGATTGAAACAATTTTTTTTTTAGCATGACAAATACAGCTCCAAAATTTTCACCTTTGCGACAGATAGAAGCTAAAAATAAAGTGTTTCAAATAATAAGTGAACTGGAAACAGAAGAAGTGAGGGCGAAGCTAAATGTGTCTAATAACTTTGATCACTGTTACACAGCTAATCTGTAAATTTATTTGTATATAAATTATAATTCTCTCAGTGTGTGTTTCTTATGAAGTACATTTCCACAATGTCACACTAAGGTTTCAGGAAATTATTTGTGCTACAGTGCTTTGAGGCACTTTCAAATTTAGTCATGGGCTTTTGGCCCCTTTTATGTTACCATTGAAATTGTTAAGATTGTTACTGTGTTTACTTATATATGAATGAGTGCAAAAAGTGGCAAAAATTATCTGTGAAGAATTAGTATTATTGGGCGATGATATTTTTAACAAGGGTTATGCTGAGCAATGTGATTTTCATGTATTGGGTCACTGAAGAAAAGCATCACCAAAAAAGGAAAAACGTTAAAAAAGACTTTGAAATGTTAAGTATGTAGCTGTATTTATACACTACTTTTCATGTTAAATGACTTGTTCCACATCATTCGATTTATGGTGCAAAATGATCCATGGAACATGAAACTAACAGACCGCTAGTCTGCAAAATGATTGTGTACAGAAAATGTTGAATGCTACATAAACATTTGATTTCAAATTATTTGTCAGCTTGTATGTTGAAACAGCAGTAAATGCTTCTCCACTTTTCGTGTATATCACATTCCATTACACCTTCATCAAAATTTTTGGCACGATAGCAGTATAAAATGAAATGAGCAATTAAGCATAAATGAAATGATACAGACTGGAGAGAAATATGGGGGAAGGGTGGAAGTATGCTGTACTGGGTAGATAAATGAATTTAAAAATATGTTGAGTTATTGCATGCTTTATTGTATTTGTTATTACAAAACAATTATTAATTACTTCCACAGAACTGAGCCATTTGGGGAATTCAAGAAATCGGTGAGTCTTGACGTACCCCAAATGCTGCATCACAAACATTTGCTTCCTGCCTTCCAAGTTGATGCAATATTAACTCTCCATTTTGTGCATCTGTATGGCTATCTATTACATTATTGTCTTTAATATAGTTATGAAGGATTCATGTAGTTAATATTATCTTATCTACATTTTCAGGAAGTGCATTTATTTCCCTGAAATATATCCAAAACATTTGTGCAAACTGCCCAAATGCGTTTTCTGAAACTCTCCTTGCTCGAGCCAATCAATAAATAAAGTTTTCTTTATCTGGACTGTGACTCAGCTGAATTCGAGGATACGGCCTCATTAAATATGTCTTAAGTGGGAAAGCCTCATATCCCACCATCGCAAAGGGTGCTGTTGTGTGTGTACCAGGCAGGTTCCAGTCAGAGGGCACTCTTAAATTGTTGATTTCCAAAGCTTTGGCGAGATTGGACTGAGCATCAATCCCACCATCACTGTTTTTTCCATATGCTCCTACAACCACCACTACAAATTTATAATTTGCATCACAAGTGCTAGCAGCACCATGGAGAATGTGTGCTTATAATTGTGAAACATGGAGCCACTGTTTGGAGGTGGAACTATGTGTACATGTTTGCCATCAATTTCACCAATGCACTGGGGAAAATTCCACACTTTCCAAAATTCATCAGCAGTTGTGAGCCACTTCTCTGTTGTATGTCGAGGCATTACAACATTGAGCATGACATCAATAATTGCCTGGCACACTTCACACATAATATTGTGTACTGTAGAATGTCCTAATCGAAAGCTGAATGCTATTGTCTGTAAGGAGTCCCCTGTATCCAAGAACCTGGAAGGAAAAAGAGAGGGAATTAACAAAAAATAATAAATGACATTAGACATTATTTACAGAAAAAGCAGCTCAACATAAATGACATCCATGCTTTAATTTTAAGCCTGTAGGACAGAACTGTGCGATTTAATAAGTTGATACAGAAATATAGGACGATGCAACACGTGTAGTGGCCTGTCTCTTTGAAAAGTATGATTGATACATTGTTTGATGCTCGTCTTATGTCGACTATATTACATGCCATGTAAAATACTGTGACACAATCAACAACAGTACATTAGTAAGATTCACTCACAGGTTCTGAATTCTTTTCAAAATAAAATGAACAAAATTGCAAATTGTACACCAAAATTTTAGGCCAATAAATAAACTGTAGAGCTTGGTGCTGCATACAGCTGAAGCATCACACTAACTTCAAACACACCATTAGTTTTTCTCATGGAGAAATTGCACAATGCATGTTTGTGCTGCTTTCTTGATGCTGCTGCTTATCAAAGACAGCAAATTAAAAAAATTGCTGTGTCGACTTTCATAAATATTTGTAAAATGACATCTTCTCTTCTTCCAGCTCTCTATACAATGTGTGATATTCGCGTTCACACATTATCTTCAAAATCATTTTCTTCACCCACGTTCATTTTGTTTAACTTGCCAATTTCTGCTCTCTTTCCTCGTCATCCTCTCTCGTGAATACTTCTGCGAATTTCCAACAATGCGCCAAAATGTGGTTGAAGTTTTGCCGTCGCTTGACGTTCCGTTCAGTGTGAATGCAAGTGAATTTTTGACAGTGTGTGACGTTGCCCACAGTGTGAATCGAACCTAAGCCGATTTGAACCAATGATAATACCGTATATGACTGCCAAAATCGGACATGGCGATAGTCTGCGACAGACATTAACACCCACTTACCTGTACTTCATGTTTTGAAGCATTTTTACAGTATTACTGCCAATATTTACCTTATAAGTGAGTGAAATGGAACAAACCGTTCCACCAGCCACAGGAGGAAAAGCCAGGAAGAGAATTCGGCAACCTGAAAAGTGGAAAAAAAGCTTTTAAAAGAGACAATGGGAAGGATAGCTTGTAATCCACACTGTTCCAGTTTTGTGCGTGTTGCTTGTAATTACCAATTGCTGGAGTGTATTTTGATGTCAGAAATAATGTAAGAATATAAGGGAAAAAATCTGATGAGAGTTTTAACTGGTCTTATGCTACGAATTTCCTAGATTCAGTGCCATAAAAAGTAGTTATTGACTGAGAGAAGAACAGATTCGTAATCGTTATTCTGGTGATAAAATCTGTATTCATGGGTTGCATTGTTGGGTAAAGTGGCCTAGGCGAGAGGAGAAAGGCTCAATGTTAAAAATTAATATTTAAGGGCAATACATGAACCAACAAAGTAAATGTGTTTTCAAACCCAGTAGCGTTAATATAACATTATAATCAGTATATTAATGAAGTAACGTAGATATTTACTGATATTTTGTATATGGTCCTGTCTCTGTTTCTGTATAATTTATTGAGCTGTTAAAAGTGCCATCAGTCTTATATTACAATATACAATTGTTATAGTGTTCTGATTGTTTTGTGTGCCCAGGTATTCCGCTAAAGGCCTCTCTGAGTTTCCTACATGTGACCACAGAATTGGTTATCAGTGTGCATTACTAACGATGTCTGACATCAAGGACTTCCACGACACATTTTACTCCATCCCTGAAAAGAGTAAGCAAGATGCATTCATTCTCAAATAGTGTTGTGCTGAAATACCCAACGCTAAGAGGAAGAAGAAGAAAGTCATGGTTAAAGGAAAATCCACTACACTGAAATACAGTATTGTAAATCAATGCAGTAACAATCTGCAAGTCGGTTGTGAAACATTCCTCAAGGTGTTGACACCAATAACGAAGCACAGGATCATAGGGGTCTTCAAACACTTCAAGAAAGGTAGCTCCCAATACAAGTGGAAACTCGAGATGGAAATCGCAAAGAGATCAAATTTGGCCCACGTAGAGAAGCGGTGAAGGCCTTCATTTGCAGTCTAAACGCCTGTGAATTGCATTATTCACGAGAAAAATCATCCCGTGTATATTTGCCAACAGATCACAACATCTGGAAACTATGGAGAATGTTCAATGCAGAAAGAGATGGTCAACAGAAATTTACTCAAGCCTTTTTCAAAAAAGTCTTCTGCACAGAGTTTAATATAGGGTTTTCATACCCAAGTGTAGATGAGTGTAGCATGTGTATTGAGCTGGGCAATAAAATCTCAATGGAACAAAATGAGACTACGAAGGGTGGACTGACAATGAGATTTGAGCTACACAAGAAACAAACACAAGCTTCTTTCCAGTACTTGCGTGTAAAACCACCAGGCTGTTTTCTCTTGAGCTCTGACTGTCAAAAAAACCTTGTTCTACCTAAGGTAACAGACAAAATTGCCTACTACTCCAGACAGTTTTATTGCTACAACCTTTCAGTTGTTAAAGGCTTGTCAACTGATTGTCTAAATCCTGCTAATGTGTCAATATACAGCTGGACAGAAGAGGAAGCCAAGAAATTGTTGAATGAAGTGGCTTCCATCGTATTCAATGAGTTGAAAGCTGTTGATCTCTCAGGCTACGCCACAATTCAGCTGGTGGCGGACGGATGGGCAGGGCAAAACAAGAATACCAATATGTTAACAATGTTGAACAAGTTCCTTGCTAGCTATGCACCAGCAAACATAATGAAAATCTTCCCAATTACTGGCCACTGTTTCCTACCTTCAGATAGAGTGTTTGGTCAAATGGAAAGGGATCTAAGGAATAAAGATACCACCATCAAAAAAAAATGAATATCACAAAGTTTTTGGGATGTATGGAACTCTGAAGGTGATTGGCTTAGATTGGGTACCCCAAGATTGGAAAGAACAAGCCAAGCATCATATGAAGTCAGCAGGTCAGCTCCACTTCAAACTGTCAGCATGCAAATGCATAATTTTCTGGAAAACAAAGTCAGGCAAAGTTGTGTTTAGAGGGGAACTTGCTTACATCATAGATGTGGGAACAGAGAGATCTATTTGTAAAGTGTTCAGCAAACCAGAAGATATCAATACTCAGAACTATCCAATTGGTGTACCAATTAAGGCAGAAAAACTTTGAGATGTTGACAGGTTGCTAGTGAAACATTTTGGAGAAAACTGGAAACAGTACAAAAATATACTACAGAAACCACCCCGTGACTCAGATTTACCCGATGATCAATGTGAATGTGAAACACAACAGAACGATTTTGGTAATGACATCGTTTTAATGGTTATTTCAGATCAGATTCAAGTCTATTTGAAATTATATTTCCAAATATAAATTAAAATTTTAATTTTCTGTGGCAGTTTCCTCTTAATGTAAGAACTTGCAAATAAAACACGTTTCATTACCAGTCAAAATCCTGTAAATGGGCATGTCATATTAACATCACTAAAAGTTACATCTTATTTTGTGTGTAACCCTCAAAAGATTATTACAATTATTGTAATTTTTTATTTTATTCAATAAAATAGTATGGTTTAAAAATTAATTTCTTTCTTGTTATGCCCAAATTCATACAATTTCACAGCAGATACCCTTGTAAAAGATTCACAGCATTATGAAGCGATTTCCTGAGCAACAAAAACAGACGCCTGTAAGCATGTTCACATCAAACGTGGAAATCTACATTTTTTTGTTTCAAAGATGGACATCTGTATTTTTAAAGTTAATTTTAACTGGTTCATCTAATTAAATTTATGTTGAATACTTTGCAGAATGATTTCTGCAGTATTAAAGTTAATTATGCAACAAGCAACATGGAAATATATCAATTCCACGTTACGTAGTAAAAAATGACATATCTCAATTTTTTGAAAAAGACAGATGTCTGTCTTTGATACTAAGCTACTCACTTAGTTTACACGCTATTTTAGAAATAGAATTCCCGAATTCAGTCACAAGATTCAGGCCCAGTCCGTAAACTCTCTAGTTGCCCGCCAGCATCCCTCAGGAATGAAACAACGAGAAAACAAAGTTTTTGCAACTTGTCCCATAGAATTTAGCAAGATTCGTCATGGAGTTGGTACCCAGTACCCACACTGCAGCACAACTATCCCTGGAAGAAACTGGGGACATGAAATTTCTTCTGACAATGTGTCGCTATTCTTATTGTGCTTCGGTCTTAGCGTGGGACATGTGTAATCGACTTTCTGAAGTTCCTACATATCATTTATTGCTCGGTGTGAGCAGCAGTCTATTGTAGCGAACTTTGCAGTCAAGTCTTGAAAAACTGGCTGTTAAACAAGAGAAATACATAAGTAAAATTGAAGTTAGGAATTGCCCATAAAAACCATGAGAAAAATAATTCAAAATAGAGAAATTGGTAGCTCTTCTTAGTCAGTGTGGGGAAATACTGCTCCAAATAGTATGTGTACACGTTTTAGAAAATAAGTCAGATCGACTGGTTATTGATGGTCGAGATATATGGGGTAAGGTGAGATATGGTGACAAAGAAGAACGCGATATTACTTTAAGACTTTCATAGATGCACCTGTCGAAGCAGTTTCTGAGACTCAGGCGATGAGTAACGATGTTCGCCGTAAGTATGGTTGCCATACGTCATGGATTTCGCGGCCAGTCCGCGATTTTATGATCGAAGACGGGTGTCCTGGACCAAGAGGAAAACGTGTGCAAAAAAAGTGACTAGTAGTAAAAAAAAATTACGCAAATTTTGCCACTGGTCACCGATCAAATGTTTCATAACTCCTGCAAACTTGATGATATTCCGTGTCACTGTAGAATCGCTAGGCTATTTTCAGAACAGACTGTGGAGGCAGTGCAATAATCGATTCCTTGCGATAGTTTCAGTTTTCCGCTGTTGGTTTACAACGTCTCTGCTGTCAGTATGTGATATTCTTTGGTCACGTAAAGTTAACATTCAGCTGTGCGAAGTGGATTACATCTGGCGATTGCAAATTGTGGAGCCGTTCAGGTGAACTCGGCTAACTTCGGTTCGGCTGTCTTCGGGTCAGCTCCACTCGTAGCCCTTCTGGTGGCAGACGGTGAAAGCTTCACAGTTTACACTTGACAGTTGACAGTCACTGTTACTTTCGGCTGAGTCGTGTGTGTACTGTTCGTTACTTCAATTGTTTTTGTTGTTGTTACCAGGTTGTTGTTATTGTTTGGTCCGGTTCTCATTAGGAATATGGAGCAATTTGTGCACTGCAACTTAAAACAGCAATAGAAACTTATATCGTCACATCCGCCGCAAGCACCCGGTTGCTTTTGGTGAAACATTTACGTGTGTTTTGTGCGGATATTCGACTCCCAGTGCAGATTCTCTAAAGCGTCATGAGAATGCTGTACATAAAACAGAACGCAAACATATAGTACTGCGTGCTTTATCTGACTTCGGCAGCTTAAATAGATATGGAATGCATCAACATTATTCATTGCTCCATGATCAAGTTATCTGCGAAGAAAACCATGAATTTTATGATCAAAGTAAATTTTGTGAACGGAAACGTGAATTAGAAAAAAAAACTGTGAGTGAATTTGTACATACACGAGGACAATATATTAAAAGTGCGAATGGAAGCAGTAAGTTTTATTTTAAGTGCCACTGTGATGGAAATTACAAACCGCGTGGAAGCAATAAGCGTCACTTAAAACTAATGGGCTGTAATAAAATTGGTGGTCACTGCCCATCTACAATGGATGTGACAATTTATCAGTCAGGCGAAGTGAAAGTTTTGTAACCCACATATTTCATGTACCAACAGGTAATTTGTATATCTTACTCTGATAATAGGCTCATTATGATAATTATCTTATTTCATAAAGCCTGCCAGCTGTTTCTGACTGTTCAGTCCAGTGCAACCTCTTGATAAATACTTCACCTCAGGCTTATGAAAGAGCAATGTCGAAAACGCTTCCTTTGAATAAAGTTTTAAATTTAGGACATTGGGAGAAAAGCAGACGTTAGGATGGCAATTGAAGCGTGAATAAGATCATACTTTCTGATTAAAACTTGAAAATAAAAATAATATGAAATCGCTCAAATGTTTTGTGAAATGATTGATTATCTAAAAGTAAGAAATAAATAGATTAAAGATGCATTTGACATGCCACAAATGATGTGTGACTTCATGTACATCAAACGAGACACATCAAATGTTCTTTGGCCACACCTGAAAAATATACTTTGACATGCAATGTAAAAACTATGGATAAAACTTGGTACATAGAACATACGATAAAGATTACAATGTAAAGAGTTAAAATTTTTTTTTGGAAATTATTGGTCTCGAACCACACCTGAACTTCGTTTGCCACACAAGAAATAGTCTAAATTTTTTTTACTTACCGGTCTTATTTATTTGTCAGCTATTGAGAGTTTGTGGTCAGATAATAAATGCGTGACTTCACATCATTGACGAAGTAGTCAAACGTTTCGGTGCACACTCTCCTACATTCACAGAATTTGTTTGTGATCCTCGTAGTTGATGGATAAATTTAGGGGTGGCATTCTTTAGAAACAGCTCGTCGGCTGTGGTAGCCATGTTGTAACGGGAACTCGTCGTCTGCAGACCCTAAGTCCTAACCGAAGTTAACCAGGTTCACTCGATTGGCTCCACGATTTGCAGTCCCCAGACATAAGTGTGCGAAGTGTACTTCTGGTGTTGTTTTTGCGCAGAATTTGAAATTTAAAATGTCGACACAAAAAGTACATTTTTGAGAAGAATATATTGACGTGTTTCCAAGTATTTGGTAAGATGGCGTCGTCTATAAAAGTGTGTATAAATAGTTCCACGGAAAACGGCTACATATCGAGTATAAATTGTATAAAGTGCAATAATTACATCGCGAAAGGCATCAGGTTATGTGCAGTGTCGCAAAAATGGATTCATGCGAAGTGTTTCACGGGAACTGAAGAATGGGACGCCAAATGTTGACTGTGGCATGGAATGCTGCGATCTACTAACGGTAGCTTTGTCAAGATACGATAACTGTATAGAAGAAAGTGTTACTGCATCACTTCAGCAAGACCTTGTGCTTGCAAATCATTACGTAAATAAGTTAGAGAAACTGATAAAGCAATGGAAAGATGACGATTTAAAAAAACGAGTAAAATGAAAACATACCGGCAATTTTCGCTTCAAACAATACTTCTGCTCTTAGTGAACGAAATCTTTATGACGCTATGAAATCGTCAGTAAATAGAGTGCAAAGAAAAATGGGTAATAAAGACATGACAGAACGAAATGTGAACTCAAAAAATAAGACAACTGGAAGTGAATCTAGATTATCTGTGTGTTCTAACGAGAGAAGTGTTTTCAAAGTGTACTATAAAACCAACGGAATGAGGGCACTTGGAGAACAACAAATATCAAGTCTGTGTATTGGGTGATAGTCATGCAAAGTGTGTGGCGCAAATAATAAATGATCGGCAGTCCCAATTTAGAGTAACAGAACAGGCATTGTCAAAACTTGGCACTCCCCTTAATGAAATAGTAAATAATTGTGAAAACTTAGTTAAGACTGGAACATACTGTGTGCTAATAGGTGGAGTAAATGACATTTACAAAAATGAAAACCAACTAGCGACAAGGGCACTTCAAACAACTCTAAAAAAAGCTGTCAGATCTATATTTAAAGGTTCTCGTTGTAAGTGTGACACATAGACATGATCTAATCGAAGAATAACGTTTGTTGTTGTGGTCTTCAGTCGTGAGACTGGTTTGATGCAGCTCTCCATGCTACTCTATCCTGTGCAAGCTTCTTCATCTCCCAATACGTACTGCAGCCTACATCCCTCTGAATCTGCTTAGTGTATTCATCTCTTTGTCTCCCTCTACGATTTTTACCCTCATGTGGAAACAAAGAAATAAAGTCAATAAATAATAAATTTAGGAAGGTCGGCTATGCTTTTAAGGGTGCAACTTTTGTGGATAAAAACAACTTGGAGAGAAATCATTTCACGAGGCATGGACAGTGTAGGGACTATTACGGAAAAAAGATGATGGGTGAAAAAATACTAGACAAAATAAGCTCTATATCAATAGAAAAGTTCCCTAAAATTCCACCCAAACAAAAGCAGAATTTGCTAAAGCACAAAAACATTAACATTAGCTGCAGTTGATATTAAAATGTCATCAGCTGCCACAACTAGTATAATATTAAAATGTCTTCAGCTGCCACAACTAGTATAAACAATCAATCAGCATCATCCATTTCAAGTAGGAAAAGCAACAGAAACAAGAAACCTGTGGTACAACAGGATTTTTGGTACATGGCCTTAATGAAAACTCCAAGTTAACAGTGTTAAACGAAAGGAGAAATACCATCGGTGCTCACTCTCCTGTTCTAAAGATTATGACTCTAAATGTGCAGTGCCTCAAGAACAAATATTGTGAACTTGGAATAGCAGTAAGTAACACCCATCCTGATGTCTTGTGTATTACTGAACACTGGTGTAAGGACCACGAAATTAGTAGTATTCATATTAATCCATTTAAACTGGCAAATCATTACAGTAGGAAAATTGCAAAAGATGGTGAAGTTGGTATTTACCTTAAACAAGAGTTAGAAATTAAACAGAGATGTGAATCAGAGAACTTAAGTATTGAAAAGTTTTTTGAAGCAGGTGCTGTCCAGCTATATGGTCTGATGGAAAAAGTAATAGTCATAACAGTGTATAGATCACCGTGTGGAAACATAGAAGTTTTTATGATAAATTAGAATTATCGCTTAATACTTATTACAACAAAGAAACTGTGATTATTCTTTGTGGTGATTTCAATATTAATCTTCTAGTTTAAAGTCAACAAAACGACAATTTTTGGACATATTAAAGAGTTTCAACATGTCACCACACATAAACAATTAAACTAGTATAACAAACACCTCCAATAGCCTCATAGATAACATATTTTCAAATATGTCAACAACAGAAATAGAGGTAACAAATATAAATTTAGGATTGTCTGACCACAATGCTCTCACCATTGAAAAGGTCAAAGGAAGATAAAGGTGTAAACAATATGTACAAAAGAAACTTCTCTGTGTACAGCTGTCATCAGTTCATAAGTATCATAGACAATGAAAATTGGTTAGATGTTATGAAACAAACAAGCACAGATGAGGCATATAGTGTATTTGCATCGATTTATATGATGAACATTGAGATGTATTTTCCAAAGAAACGGACCAGAATTAAGTCTACTGGACACATAAAGTCAAGTTTTGGATGACTCTCCTCATGAAGAAATCATGTGAAAAAATGAAAAAACTGAATTCAGAGTTGAGGGGGTGTGCAGATACGGATTTTATAGAATATGTAAAAGGGTATAGTAAAATATACCCCAGAGTAGTTGCAAATGCAAAGTTACTAATTAGGGATATGGAATTAAAAAAGTCAATAAATAAACTAAAATAGCATGGAAAATTGTGAGAAAAGAAACCAGAGTACCTATCAAAGATAAGGAAATTGTTCTAAAAGATGAGGAGAATAAAATGGCAGATAAATATGCAATGCCTAATTATATAACTAATTACTTTTTAAATGTACCCCAGATATTAAGCAGGAATTCTGGGGAGCAGATTAAGATGGCAGCACCCAAGGCAGCCAGCAGTATGATGGCAGTCCCAACAAACGAAAAGGAAGTTTTAAAAGTGATTAAAAGTGTGAAGATGTCAGCTGGAGTAGATGAGGTGCCAATAATACTATTAAAGAAAACAGCTAATCAAGTAGTGAAACCATTGACACACACAGCAAACTTGTCAATGGCTGAGGGCATATTTCCAAAGAAACTGAAAATTTCTAAAGTCGTTCGCCTGTTGAAAAAGAGTTGATAAGTCTAAAATAGAAAACTACAGACCTGTCTTACTTCTCCCAACTTTCTCTAAGGTTTTAGAGATACTAATGAAATATAGAGTCACACACTATCTTAATATCAACAATCTGATAAACAGTAATAAGCATGGATATCAGGCTGGGAGAAGTACCAAAACAGCTGTACCGGAATACAGGAAAGAAATAATCAGTAAATTGAAAGAAGTGTAGTCGAGATAAATATAGATTTGTCAAAAGCCTTTAACACTGTTGACCACAGCATACTTCTGGAAAAGCTTGAAGCTATAGTAATCAGAGGAACAGTAAAAAGTGGTTTGCATTGTATCTGGAAAAGAGGATGGTTGAGAGAGGTAGTTGAAATTACAGCACCAAATATTAACCAAAAAATTAAACTAAGATCAGATCCAAGGGAGGTCACAGTAGGAATACCCCAAGGGAGTGTATTAGGCCCCTTGCTGTTCCTCATTTACATTAATGATATTCAGGTGTCAGTGAGAAAAGCTAGAGTCATGTTATTCGTTGATGATACTAGTTTAATAGTTAATGATATGAAGCAGTCATTGTGCAGTACTGTGTACCATGTCCTACAAGATATACAAAAATGGTTTAGTGCAAACAAGCTAACACTGAATGCAAAAAAACTAATTATGTGCAATATGGAAAAATAAGTGTTCATGACTACCTGAGTCCCACCTTGGAGGGCAAACAATTTGAAAGAGTACAGTGTTCAAAATTCCTGGGTATGCACATTGATGAGTAGATAAACTGTAAGGACCATGTGGTGTGCTCAGCACTAAAACTAAATTCAGCATGTTTTGTAGTAATGACTGTACCAGATTAGTATATTTTGGATATTTTCAGTCCATTGCATCCAATGGGATAGTATTCTGGGGAAAAACGAATTGTCTACCAAATGAGATTTTCAAATTACAAAAACGCGCTATTCGGATAATGACCCAGAGCCCACCTCAAAGACATTTTAGGCCCCTTTTTAAAGTATTGAAAATTTTAGCAATTTCATCATTATATATTCTAAAATGTCTGTTGGTGATCAAAAGAAATCAGAACAAAATGAAAACCAATACAGACTACCATAATTACGATACACAGCAATGTAAAGATCTCCACTTACAAGCTATAACAAGGACCCAAAGTCAGAAACATGTATGTAATCAAGGTATCAAACTTTTTAATGCACTACCAAAACATAGTAAAGAGCTGGAAAATGAGGATAAATTTAAAACTGTTATAAAGAATGACATGTGTGACAAATGTTATTACAGTGTAAAAAAGGGAGGAAGATTTTTCTGTTTTGCAAATGTGACAAAAAGCAGATTTCAGAGTACTTGATGGCTCAACACAAAAGTTTTGTCTCAAGTACAGATACTGTTGAGGATCAGTGGACAAAGTTCAAAATCTTTGTACAATATGCGTTAGATGAGTATGTGCCAAGCAAGATCGTAAGAGATGGAAAAGAGCCACCATGGTGCAACAACCGAGTTACAAAACTGCTGCGGAAGCAAAGGGAACTTCACAGCAAACATAAACATAGCTAAAGCCTTGCAGACAAACTAAAATTACTAGAAGCGAAATATAGTGTGAGGAGGGCTATGCGAGAGGCGTTCAATGAATTCGAAAGCAAAGTTCTATGTACTGACTTAGCAAAAAATCCTAAGAAATTTTGGTCTTATGTCAAAGCGGTAGGTGGATCAAAACAAAATGTCCAGACACTCTGTGACCAAAATGGTACTGAAACAGAGGATGACAGACTAAAGGCCGAAATACTAAATGTCTTTTTCCAAAGCTGTTTCACAGAGGAAGACTGCACTGTAGATTGTTGCACAGATGACAAAATGGTAGATATCGAAATAGACGACAGAGGGATAGAGAAACAATTAAAATCCCTCAAAATAGGAAAGGCCACTGGACCTGATGGGATACCAGTTCGATTTTACACAGAGTACGCAAAGGAACTTACTCCCCTTCTTGCAGCGGTGTACTGTAGGTCTCTAGAAGAGCGTAGCGTTCCAGAAGATTGGAAAAGGGCAAAGGTCATTCCCATTTTCAAGAAGGGACATCGAACAGATGTGCAGAATTACAGACCTATATCTCTGACGTCGATCAGTTGTAGAATTTTGGAACATGTATTATGTTCGAGTATAATGACTTTTCTGGAGACTAGAAATCTACTCTGTAGGAATCAGCATGGGGTTCGAAAAAGACGGTCAAGTGAAACCCAGCTCGTGCTATTCGTCCACGAGACTCAGAGGGCCATAGACACAGGTTCACAGGTAGATGCCGTGTTTCTTGACTTCCGCAAGGCGTTTGACACAGTTCCCCACAGACATTTAATGAACAAAGTAAGAGCATACGGACTATCAAACCAATTGTGTGATTGGATTGAGGAGTTCCTAGATAACAGAACGCAGCATGTCATTCTCAATGGAGAGAAGTCTTCCGAAGTAAGAGTGATTTCAGGTGTGCGGCAGGGTAGTGTCAAAGGACCGTTGCTATTCACAATATACATAAATGACCTGGTGGATGACATCGGAAGTTCAGTGAGGCTTTTTGCAGATGATGCTGTGGTGTATCGAGAGGTTGCAACAATGAAAAATTGTAGTGAAATGCAGGAGGATCTGCAGCGAGTTGGTGCACGGTGCAGGGAATGGCAATTGAATCTCAATTTAGACAAGTGTAATGTGCTGCGAACACATAGAAAGATAGATCCCTTAACATTTAGCTACAAAAAGCAGGTCAGCAACTGGAAGCAGTTAATTCCATAAATTATCTGGGAGTACGCATTAGGAGTGATTTAAAATGGAATTATCAAATAAAGTCGATCGTCGGTAAAGCAGATGCCAGACTGAGATTCATTGGAAGAATCCTAAGGAAATGCAATCCGACAACAAAGGAAGTACGTTACAGTACGCTTGTTCGTCCACTGCTTGAATACTGCTCAACAGTGCGGGATCTGTACCAGATAGGGTTGATAGAGAAGATCCAACAGAGAGGAGCGCGCTTCGTTACAGGATCATTTAGTAATCGCGAAAGCGTTACGGAGATGACAGATAAACTCCAGTGAAAGACTCTGCAGGAGAGACGCTTAGTAACTCGGTACGGGCTTTTGTTAAAGTTTCGAGAACATACCTTCACTGAAGAGTCAAGCAGTATATTGCTCCCTCCTACGTATATCTGGCGAAGAGACCATGAGGATAAAATCAGAGAGATTAGAGCCCACACAGAAGCATACCGACAATCCTTCTTTCCACAAACAATACGAGACTGGAATAGAAGGAAGAACCGATAGAGGCACTCAGGGTACCCTCCGCCACACACCGTCAGGTGGCTTGCGGAGTGTGGGTGTAGATGTAAATGTAAGTGAATTTCTATGCTCAACTGTACTAGAATATAAAGAACCACATGCTTGACAAATATATTACAGCAGAAGTGAATATCTGTGCAACTGTATAAGAATATATGTTTAAGTTAATGTTAGAAATGAAATTACATCAATGAATAGGCCTATCAAACACATAAGAAGATTAAAAACCAAATGCTTAACAAATGTCACTACAGTATAAGTGAATAGCTCTGCTCAACTGTATAAAAATATATGATGTCATAAATGTGAGAAATGAAATCACAACATCAAGTAATTATGTTATATGACCATTTATTAGTTGTTTATTGTATTAAACATAAGATAGATTCATATGAATTCAGCATAGGAAAAAATGTTGTAAGGATATTATATAGTTGTTAAAACGTATCTTGACAAATCCTATATCACAAATGTGAGCATTGGGAAGAAACGAACATGAGGCTATTTGCAAGCTGTGTGGGTAAGTACAATGCATTGTAGGTATGTAACAGTAAACAATACCTATCATTTGTAGAAAGCATGCAAATGAGTATTGTATTAGGTCAGATTATTCAACTGTGCGTGTTTAAAAACCAATCTCCTGCAGTTTTATTTTCTGGCGATAGTTTTCATTTATTAAAAAGAATATTTTCACCATGCCATCAAATTTAGTTTTCAGTGTGACCATAGAATGAAAAATCTGCCAAAAACGTGTGTTTTGAGGCGTAAAAATTTAGTAGTTGTGCCACTTCTAAACATAACGCAATAGATTGTGCATGTCTACACAATACTGTACATAATCTAAAATGTTAAATCGTGTGCGATTGGTTAAATGGCAACTAATACTGAATTATTACATTACAGTTGCTACATTTCAATCGCCAATGGAGGGAAACGAGCTATCAATGACAATATAACAAGCAAGAAAGACACAAGAGCTGTGAATTCCGCTCCAACTTCCAAAGAATTGTCCAGTTTTTTAGTGATAATCAGACAATCTAAAAAGGTTTCTGCAGCAGAAGGAACATTTGCATTTCATGCTGTGGAACACCACTTGAACATCAAAAATCATTAGTGAAATTTTTAGTGATTCAAAGGTAGCAGTTCAGTTTTCTAGTGCAAAACTAAAACTGAAGCAATTGTTAACAATGTTATAGTATCTTTCATAAAAGACAATGTTAAAAATAGTATATCAAAAGTTCACTATGTTGGGGTAAGTACAGATGCTAGTAATCACAAGCATGTATTACACTTGAATGAGTGTGACAATGAAACCTCCAGTACAGTGAGTGTGAGTATAAAATAATTTTGGAGTTCAACCTTAGTGACAAAGTTTGTGCTTTTGGTGGGGATAATACAAACACTAACTTTGGAGGTGTTGAAAGGACAGGGGAATAAAATGTATTCAAGAAACTTGAAAAAAACTAAACGGGTCCATAGTTGTGGTAGGTTGCCCAGTTCATGTACTTCATAATACTATTCAAGTGGAACTGACATACTTTCATAATAAGTGCAAAGTATAGTTATTAAGGTCTATAACCACTTTTCAATTTATACTGTTAGTGTAGGAGCATTTACTTAGGCATGTCAAAACTATGTGGATGAGCTTATTTCCTGCAATTGAAAGATTCATATACATGTTTCAAGCTCTCAAATAATACTTCCTGTCTCTCGAGTCTTTTTTCTGATGCTTGTGGAGAGATGTATTTACAGTTTCTGCTTTCATAAATAAATCCATTTCAAAAGGCTATCGCCAACATTGAAAAAGAGGACATCTGTGTGAAGGTTAGGGTGGAATGCAAAAACTTTGTGCATGTTGTAGAGGAAAGAAAGAAATGTAAAGTCATGGCTATGAGAGTAAAAGGGGTAATGTCAGATCTCTCCCAGTATCGGCAGCCAAAATTTCAAGATGATGTCATGGCATTTTATCAGACATTACAGATTACCTGATAAAATGGAGCAATCCTTTATCTGAACTCGAACATTTTGACTGGATACTGTGGAAGGCTTTACCTGATTGGGAAAAATATGAATGTACACTAAAGTGGATTCAAGAGAACACTACTTACAAAGTGGATGAGAGTTTGCTATTTGACCAGATACTGTAACTGAAATGTTTTCTTACAAAGGAATTTGGAGATGATACCTCATAAAAAGTGAGATAAATTTTTGAAGATTGTTCCTAAAGAGCAGTATTCAGAACTGCTTGCTGTTGTGTTGTACTATTTCTCAATTCCAGGGCATAATGTCGATGTGGAGAGAGTATTTTCCCTAGTGAATGCACAATGAACACAAGAAGGAAACAGGCTAGCTTTAACATCAGTCAGTGCAAAGCTCCAAATCCAATATAACATGAAAAACACAAATTGCACAGATTTTCATAGACCAATTCAGAATCAGAGATAGTTTCTTCCTTCTGTCCAGGGCCCAGAGGAATATGACCGGTTTAAAGCATAAAGTGCAAAACATATATCGATTGTAGCAGCATGATTGTGTACATGTTAATAATTTGTGTTCTGAGCTTTAATTAAAAAGTTATTTAACGTCAATTGCAATTAATTTCCTTCATCATTGACCACTTCTTTATAGACACCATTAATGCTTGTATTAATTTTCCTTCTTAATTACAACTTCTTTGCTGGCAGAATTACTGTTTGAATTATGGTAATTATAAAGATTTGGCTGATGTGCAGAAAGGTGAAAGAACATTGTGTGATTCCAGGTTTCAACCACATCTTCATAATCATCACTGTAAAGTAATGATGAAGATGCAGCTGAAATGCAAACCAATGGTCACTTGCACAATGTATCGGTCCGTGTTTCAACCACATCTTTATAATCACCGAATTTTGTCCTTGATTTTCGTCTTTGGATTATGGCAACCCTAGCCAAAAGGCATGTTGGGACAGACCGTCCTGCAGGCAGCAACAACAAAGGTGTGTCTTGTTTACATGTGTTTGAAATTTTTGGACTTCACACTATAAGAAATTTCTCAACTTTGGTAATCTGTTTCTGCTCATCCATAAACTATTCTCAAAATACAACTCATAACTTAAAGAACAGGTGTTGACGATAAACTAGGGTAAAAATTAACATTTGAAACTGAAAATGGTGGAGTAAGACGACGAATGGCAGGTTGTGTAAGGTGACAAGAAGCTTGCTAGTTCGTCATCTTATCAGCATTATTTTGTAGTAGCCATTTTTTCTTGATAGCTTTTGCTGTTATTTAAGAATTGGTTTTCAAACTGCAGTTATTATCATTTTTATTTTAAATCCTGATGTATGGTTGTTCCTCTATTAATGTTTTAGGTTTCTTCTTCTTCTTCTGATTCGTTAGGACCCTTCAGGATCACATGTGGCTTGTTTTGCATGTTTTCTTTCTTCCTAATACCTCTTCATTCTTTCGCTTCTCCTGTTTCTTTCTTCTTCTGTTAAGACAACTTTGATTTTGGTGTCTGGCCACCTGTGACCATCCACCAACCCTCTTTGTTTTTCCCAGTCCTATACTATTGCCTGCAGATTCCCTTTCTTTTATTCCTACAGCCTTCCAGTCATCTCTGACTTCCTTCACCCAGTTGTTTTCCATATGATATGTTGCATTCCATATCATCTTAGTCAATCTCTCCTCGTCCATCCTCATGATGTGCCGAACAAATCGTAACCTCCTCTTCCGTATCTCGCTCGATATGGGTTTAATATTTTCAAACAGTTCCTGTCGTGTAATTCTTCATGCTTTCCCGGCGATCTGTTGACATCTTGGATATTCGGGAATCCAGCCGGATGTTCGCGTCGTTCTCGCACGATATTTCAACAGCGTGCCTCGCTGTCTCTTTCAGGTGCTACCTGAGACTGGTCCTTGGGTCGATCGAGTCCAGTATTTATGCCTGGGAGGAGCTGGGCGTTCCCTAATCGGTCCGCGCCGAGTCGAGTGTTCCATCTGTGGTCCGCGCCCGCCAGACTCGGCTTCAACGGACCCCTCCAGTCGCGGATGTTCCGGCTGCCGTCGGCGCCGGTTTTGGCCGTCCTCAACGGTTGTAGTAGTCATTTGAGGTGTGTCAGACCCGATCTGAGATGTTAGGTACTCTATCTCATGACTGTTACTACGGTTTCCACTTCTGTTGCGTGCTGGGCGCTCCCTAATCGGTCCGCGCCGCGTCGTGTGTTCCATCTGAGGTCCGCGCCCGCCAGCCGCGGCTACATTGTCCCTCTCTGGTGGCCGGTGTTCCCTCCGCCGTCCGCGCCCGGCCTGGACGTCTTCTGAAGTCGAGTTCATGACCTGGGGTGTGTCAGATCTGGTCTCTAATGTCCAACACCTTGTCTCACGGCTGTTCCCTCGGTCTCCACTTATATTTCTTGCTGAATCCTGGAGTGTCCTGCGTTGAGTTTTCACAAGCTCAAGCGCAGGATTCCAGGCAGTGCTGATTTGGTGTCCCGAGTCACGGTTGATTAGATTGTCTGTGACCTTAATCTCAATTGCTTCTTTAATGACACTGTCCCAATATCTTGAGGTCTGTGTCACCAAGATTTTTCTCGCATTCTGGAATTTCGACAGTCTTCTTGCTTTTTACAGGATTGCCATTACATCCATGCTTTTCTCCTGGTCTCAACTGGATTCTCATATTCTTCCATCCACCACTTATAACAGAAAAAGTGACAAGGGAGCAAGGGATAAAAGACAATAAATGCAACTGTTGTTCAACTAAGAGATACACTGATAAGCCAAGACATTATGACCACTGCCCACTGTGACGTAGGATGCCACCTGGTGGCTTTGCGGGCATGTGACATGGTAAAAAAAGTATGTAAGCGGAACTGGCACACATAGGGGATCACCGTATTGAAGGTATGGGCTGCAAATGGGGAAATCCATTGAGATAAGCGAGTTACACAAACGGTAGATTGTTATTAAATAGAGACCGTGAATGAGTCTCTCGAACACGGCGATGTTGGTATGTGCAACTGCCGTTAGTATATATGGAAAGAGGTAGAAAGTGAAACTACTATTAGGCGCTAACTAGTTGGACTTCCACGACTCTTCACAGAACTTGGGAGTCAGAAGCTTGTCTGCTCTGTAACGTAGGACAGATGGCGATCTGTGTGGCATCTCTTAAAAAAAAAAAAAGCACAGTGGTGGTGTATACTCAAGTCTTTCAGAGCACACTGTTAATCATACATTGTTAAACATGGAGCTCCGCAGCAGATCACTCCTATGTGTTCACACATTGATTCAACGACATCGTGCTGTTGGCACGGGATCAGCAGGATTCGACCGTCGATCAGGGGTAACGTGTCGTTTCTTTGGGTGAAAAACATTTTTCAGGGTGTATACGACCCGTTAAAAACGGGAGATCCAGGAAAAACCCAGGATTTTTTTAGAATTCCGGGAATATTTCATTGTATTAGTTTTCAGTTACATTTGTGTAATTTTGACTGGTAAGAAGCGGTATTCTACCAAAGGATATTACTGTATCCCCATACTGCAGAATAATACTTCAACAACAAAATATAACTGAGAGAAAAAAAATTACTTAAATTACAAAGGAAATCCGGTATATACAACAACGACACACAGTGCTCTTGCAAGCGTCTGCCAACAGTAAATTATGTCAAGGCTTTAGGAAGATGATGCAATGCTTCATAACAACAAACGGCCTCCAATGAGTGTGAAGTCACAACTGTTTACATTAGATCGTTTTAGCAGTTACGAGCGGGCACATGCGCATACGCAGTTGAGTCGCGTTTGAGTAGTGGATTCTTCCGCTTCTGGCTACAGGAATGTGGCTGTTGGCAGTGCAAGCAGTCCCAGCAAGCAGCTAGATGTTGCCGGGAAAAGAGGGCGCCAAATTCGTATTCTTGTGGGGGGGGGGGGGGGGGAACTAGTTTCACAATGTGCCTAGTATCCAGCGTACGTTGGTCTGTCGATTATTCGTATGATTTTGAAATGCATCCCTGTAGGTTTTTGAACACATTTTAAGTTGATTTCTGAAAGACTCATAAGTTGATTTTTGAATGTGTCCATAGTGTACATGGTGTCTCTGTCAGGAAAATCCTTGTCGCATCTAGAAATAAATTTCCCATATGCAAAATGGGTCGGTGCCATACGAGCTGAGCAGAGGAAAGCGGAACGGATGAACGCCAATCGCTGTCTAATTATGTGGTTGATTGGGCTTGCAAATTTTCAGCGTTGGTATAATTACTAGCGAAATCCATACATTCAGACTACCAGAGTGGAAATAAACGACTAACAGGAGTAACAGGTGAGACAGATTATGTTTTATCTTCTCGGTGTGTCCAAGAAAATGAAATTTTGACAAGTTTTTGGCCAGATCGCTACACTAGGGAGGACCAATTGTACAGTTCCCAGCTAGTAGCCACTTAAGTTCTATTCTGAAAGTAACATGGAAAACGTTTGGTACGAATATGTAACAATGCCTAGCCAGAGATTAATCGCTGGATATCTAAACCTATGGTTCAGGCAGGGTTTGTGAAGTTAATTGTGAACAAATTTTGACAATGGCAGGAATAGCTACAGAATTCTTGATGACAAGATTGTTAGAAGCAGGAAGGAGAAGAAACGGGGATGTAACACAAATTATGGAAGAATATAACGATTACAAATTTATATAAAAATTTCATAATACTACTTTTCGATCTCGTGCTTGAGAAACTGGAACGTATGAATGAATTGTGAAACTGTTTCCTAACATAAGGCTTTTTGCTTGTAGAAGGCCGTATAGGTATTTGATATTGGTACTTCGTGAATTATGTTCTGTCTTGTTATAAAAATGACTATTTGTGCCACAACAGTCTCGTTTATTTGGTGTGTGTTACAAAATTGCTGCAAGCATTAGAAAGGCCTATTTTGTTTTCTCTAGCAGACAGTGACAAAATAAACGTAATCAGATCGAGAAAAAACACCAGTCTTGGGTATTATCTGTGTTAATAGCTTTTTCAGTATTAGATAGCGACATTTCGATTTTTCATGTAGCAAAATGTTTGACGAACTTTGATGAGGTAATAGATTCTTTCACAGAAAGGAAAGCACACCATATAAAGCTGTAGCAATATTAGGGAGAAAAAATTGTAGGAGCTAAGGATTCAATAAATGTGTACTTTTTTGTTTGTCTCTTGTCTTTATTGATTTTATGTATCCTATATTTAATTTTATGTCACACAAAATAGCAAGTTATTAGCTAGTAGACAATAAAGAGTGCAACTTTTCTCAAGAGTTCTTGTGCTCCAGATTACAAATAATCCCATTTGCTATTTAAAAAAAAAAAGAGGGACAGGCTGTCAAACGGGTCAAGTGGGAGCAGGAGAGGCAACACAGGACATCTCAATTTCCACTGTCCTGTGTAGGTTTGATGGACTCCATGACAAAATATACACGTTTCAATTCCACAGAGGGAAATACAATGATGTGCTGTAGAAGAATGCTGTAAGAAGAAGCGTCGCACTGCACTTTGGCACACTTAAGACCAAATAACATGTCTTCCATTTCCTGGAACACATATCTTTTATGTTTCAGAATTTTCGAAAAGATGTGTGCTACAAGATGAACATATTTTTGAAAATTCGTTTTTTTTAGTATTGAACCAGTTCACAAATATTGCAGATCCGGGGCTGATGTGGAAAGCAGTCTGAGTTCCTAGTGGGTAGTCTCCACAAGACCCATGTTTACATTTCGTGTTTTTGCTGTTTCCCCTTCCTTTACTCTCATGTCAAATGAAAACCTCTTCTATCCTTTGTAAATGAGTAGTTGTCTCACCTACTTTTAATTCCCCTTTAAATTTTATTCTTCGTCTATTTCCACCAGCATCAAATTCTACCACTCTGTCTTTTACAAAAATGCTACAGTCATACTTGTACAAGAAGTCCATACCCAAAATTACATTCAAAGCCAAACCCTTCACCACAAAGCAACTAATATCAAAACAATACCCATTACTATTAAATTCCAATAATACTTCCCTGCTGATGAGCTTGCTGCATGTCCCAGTTGCTGTCTTAATTTTGACTCCTGTAACTGGTAATTCTGTTAATCCTAAACCTTTAATTTGCTGCCAGAAAGATTCAGAGATTGCAGATAAACTTGAGCCAGAGTCTAATAATGCTATATCTGTAGCTCCTCCCACATTTATATCAATTATTGGTTGTATCACCTCTATTTCTACTCTATTCAGCTCTGATTCCTGTAATAAATCTCTTTCTACTTCACTCCTGCTTTCCTCTTGCATAATGCAAATATCTCTAGGTCTTTCTCCAAAACATGCATCAGTATCCCCTTCAAACAGATCCTTAATAGCAAACTCAACATTCTCTTCTTCACTTAATTCTTCCTATTTTCTGGCAATTTTAAATTTTATTTTACCCCATTCTTCAAGCATCAAAAATTTATGTAATTTTGCATAGGACACCCAATCACTCAAATCATAATCAGCCTCCTCCTTTCCTAACCATCCACAATTAACATCTTTGAGGCTTGCATCGTAAGTTAAGAAAACATAGGTTTCAATTTTATCTTCTGGGCAACCTACAGCAACATTCTCCATATCATTACACATTTCCATATCCACACTGAAGTCATTCTCGCCCCCACAGTTAACACCTGCACCCACAAGCACAGTAACCTTATCAGTAGGTAATTTACCAGCATTTTCCACATTGTCAAATACACCACTCATATTAGCCTTTACATTACACTGAATAACCCTCTCCTCACCTTTTCCACAATTCTCCATACTATTTCCAATAGACATCTCTACGCATTCATCACACCCATTATTACTGTGAACATTTCCCCTTAATTCTATATCCACTTCTGTTCCCCCTTTTGAAAAACTACCTCTGTCTCTGATCTTTCAATGAATTTTGCTGCATACAAACCAATATTTTCCTCCTCTGGTTGTAATTTCTCTTCGCTTTTAAACATGTCAGCAATGTAAAACTCACACTGTTCATTGCTGATATTGGCCTTGTTCCCTTTTTTCCTCTTATACCTTTTATCTGTATTTCTATAATTATTAAAAACCCCAATAGAATTTCATTTCCTAAGACAGCATCCATATGACATATCCCAATTTCCATATTTTTCTTCCTGACTTTATTACACATCCCATCATGTCCTTGTCTGGCCCTGTTCACATAATTACCAGCCCCCCTGCGGACCTTAAGTGAGGCATCAATTAGTTTTTTGATTGCCTACCCTGTCCATTTGCATCTGGCATTCCTGCTCTCATACCTTCTCTATCACTCCTCATCTGATCAAAATTGTCTCTTATCCCCCCAAAATTTCTGTTATACCTTTGTGGCTTGCTTCTCCAATCTCTATCCTGATTACTCTGATCACTTCTATCTTCCCTCCACCTGTTATGGTTTTTACTGTATTCATAATTAATAATGTTTCCCCTTCCATGATACCTTCCACTCTCCATATGTTCCATGTATTTAGGTCTGTAACACAATGTCCTGTCCATATTATCCATAAAATTAAGAAATTCTTCGACTGAATCTGTTGGACTGTGAATCAAATCCCATTGCAAATGCTCTGGTAATCTTCTCTTTAGTGTAGATATTTCTGTTAATACGCCCAGTGGCCTATCCAGATGATTCAATTTATTCAGTTCTCTAACACAGAACTCTCTCATACTTTCCTTTCCACTCTTGTAACTGGATCCATTCAAAATATCGTTTTGCAATCTCAATTGTTTTGCTTGGCCCCAGTATTTGTTCAAGAACAGGTTTTCGAAGGTTTTAAAATCACAAAATTTATCATCATTTTGGTTCGCCCATGTTT
Organism: Schistocerca gregaria; assembly: GCF_023897955.1. Classification (NCBI taxonomy): domain Eukaryota; kingdom Metazoa; phylum Arthropoda; class Insecta; order Orthoptera; family Acrididae; genus Schistocerca; species Schistocerca gregaria. Next base: position 1,057,875,975 of record NC_064920.1, read on the forward strand.
GAGGTGCCTCTTCCAACTGCCTCTTAACATATTTAATTTTTGCCTGCTCACTCATCCCTGTCACAAAGTTATCCTTACACGCAGCTAGAAAGTCAACTGCATGGTATTTATTCTCCCCATTAAAAGGTTTTGACCGTAATCCATGCCCCAGAGGATATCCCAACAATAAATTTCCTTTCCCTGCTGCCACAGTATTAACTGTTTCCCTCGAGACATTTATTTCCTCTTCTAATTCCTTCTTATTGTCAGTAGTTCCCTTATGGCAATCCAGCACTCCTATCTCAATGGGTTCAATGTCTGCCTCTGTTTGTCTTTGAAATAATGTGCATTTGTGTTCCTGTACCTGAATCTGCCCTACAAGATTACTTTGCACAGTGTCCATCTTTTAAGATATCAAGCAGAGTATTTCTGTCAATTGAATCGTAGGCTTTTTTTTTTTAAATCCACGAAAGTAATTACATATTTTAAGTTTAATATTTGATCTACACATGACTTTCCCTTCCTAAATCCAGCCTGATACTCTTCCACTTGTTTGTCAAGTATTTCTTCTGCTCTTTTTAAACGTGACTTAGACAAGATCTTATAGGTCACTGGTACAAGGGAGATTCTCCTATAATTGCTAGGGTCTGTTTTCTTTCCTTTTTTATGTAGTGGGTGTTCATTATCGTGGTAAGCTGTGTGTTGTCCATATTTCTTTTAGTATTCTGATAGACAATGTATCATGTTGTCACTAGAGTACTTCCGTAGTTCAGCAACTATATTATCCTCTTCAGGTGCTTTATTATTTTTAAACTCATTTATGATTTCTTTTATTTCCTCTGTGTCTGGCTGCTTTGAGTGTGGTGGTGTTGGATTTACAACCTTCTTTTTTCATACAAGAGAGATACGGTGGCAGTAGAGGCTTGCTTCCTTGTGTGGGAACCCTGATACTGTGTCAGGATTGGCTACTAAGCTAAGAGGAGATTCAATGGGCGGAGCATAGTTCAGTTGGTTTGTGCAATGTGATAACGGCTTTGTTCTGCTAATCTGGTTCCTGTACCGAGGCTTGGAGGTAACTGGCTGTGAGGATTCGGAGTAGCTCGTCTTCTGGTCCGCCTCTGGTGGAGAACTTCAGGTCTCCCTTAGTGGATGAGTCTTGTGGTCTGTATCCTGTGGTGGACTAAGAGCCTGTGGCAGTTTCCAGCTGTACAAACAGTGGAACTGGATATCATCTTGGACATATCGTGTGTCATGAGGGTGAACTTATTCATCTTGAGTATGCCCTCTGACGTCATGACAATTCTTGCACTTACCGTAGTGCTTGTGAATCAAATTGGTTTGACCAGACCAGCAAATGGGTGCACCACACACTGAAATCTGCCGGGAGTTCAGGTCTTTGATCGTGAAGTTTCCCGCTTTCTGCTAATCAGAACGCCAGGCCAATTAGTTTGCATGTTATTGTGGAAATGTCAGGACATTACAGCTGCCGCAGCACTTCGCTCCTCACCCACAGTGCACTGTTTTATGCTGCTGCCTGAATCAAGGTGAAAGAGTAAAGTACTGCTACATTGGTGTAGGGTTGTTAAATGTTATTCACAGCTTCCTGATCGCAGGTGAACCATAGTTGGTGGTAATTGATTCCATTTGAATAGAATTGGCCCCTATGATGGATTCACGTAAACAGTCTGATTGCACCGCAAAGGGATTAATTCAGGGGAGAGTTTGTATAGCTTCCAGCCCAATGTACACTTTGACTATCAAACACCATTGCTTAACTGATTTCTGTTTGTCATTTTTGTGTAAGATTTATCAGCTGTTTTGGCACAAAGTTGTAGTTACTAAATGCTTAATAAACCTTTTCACTATTTCGTAAATTTAAATATGCCACTGTTCTCATTCAAACTCCCTCTAGTATTCACCGTTTTTTTGTGGCGGTACATCGATACACCAGCAGTTGAAGGTTCAATATTATTAAATTAGTTAATTTGATTATTAATTTCAATTCTGAGAACAATTACACGCAGAGGGCAACAAAATTGCCATGAGTAAATTGACTAATTCACTTAGAAGCTTCACGTGAGTACGACACGATTTGAAGGTTACTGCTAAGGTAATATATTGCGTTATGTAAATATAATAACATTTAGCTTGACTTAGACATATATTTATGATTAAAGCAAGCAATGACTTGCAAATTTTCTTGTAACTTTTTGTTGTGACTAATATTTCATAATTTAGTTTCATTATGACCAATCTTTTTCTGTATGTTTGTGTTTTATCTTTGACTTTTCTACCTCAAGCCACAGGCTAGTAAGTGAAATTATGGCTCTACATTTTTAAAATAAAAATTTTATCCCTTAATGCAGTCGTTTTACAGGGCGATTCCTTGGTAAACTTACAAACTTTCAGGGATGCTGGAGAAGGGTAAATACATCACTTTGAGATAAGGGACCCTGGTCCAGAAATGACAGAGTCGAAAGTAATATGTGAAAACCATTCCATTACATCTGACAGTGGAATACACGTACCGGTACTGTTGTTGCTAAGATTTTAGGCTAGGAAACTATTAAGGCTTGATAGCGCGGACCAAAACAAGAAAAAGATGGCTAGTAAACATACGTTCTAAAATACATACCTTAAAAGCTATTAGCACTATTTCATTCGAAGGGATACCCATATCATCATGGACTGTCCCTCTATATTTGTCATCTTTTCTATTTCCCTTTGTCGTCTTACTCAGGTGTAGGAGGATTTTTTTTTATAAAGTGTGTTTCACAATTCAAGAGGGCATAACAATGTTTACATTTTTTTATTGAACATAAAAGGTTAAAATAAGTGTCCCTTTGATTTTCATTTTTTAAAATCGTGGGAATGAATCTACAGCTGTAAGTTCGTCATCTTACCCCCTTCCCCTAACTGTCATTAGATATGAAACAGAAGAAACATTTGATTGGTATGATACACAGTAATGAACGCAGAAAAGCCATGTTGGTTTGGGAACGTTTACATACATCTAGATGACCATGAACTACATGCTGCAGTTCAGTGTGAACTGATATGCTTTCTCCCAACGTTCGAGAGTCGAAGGTAAGGTAAAATGGGTAAAAGCTATGTTCCCACAGGGATGAAATCTTACACGTGCATATCCCTACCACTACTCGGATAAGTCAGCTTGCATGTGGAAACACCCTACTTGCACACCGTCATGCCAACTTACGCATAAGTCACGAAAGTTGAATGGTGTTCTACTTTTTTTGGCGTCGCGTCCCGCCCCATTGCCTACAATCTCCAACAACTGTCGCTGGAGATCCCTACTCTCGTTCTGCTCTGGTTTGTTCAACAGCACAGATCTATAATAGATCTATAAAAGATAGTATCATACCAAAATAATGGTCTTAGTCTTCAGCTAAGTGAATGAATATTCTCTAAAGTGGCAAAATGTTCTTACACTGTGTGGTAGGAATGTCATTCTAGCATTCAGCAATTCTTTACAAGCACTTATTTGTAGCCCCCAGCTTGTGGTCGTGCAGTAGCATTCTCGCTTCCCACACCCGGGTTCCCGGGTTCGATTCTCGGCAGGGTCAGGGATTTTTCTGCCTCTTGATGGCTGGGCGTTGTGTGATGACTTTAGGTTAGTTAGGTTCAAGTAGTTAAGTTCTAGGGGACTGATGACCATAGATGTTAAGTCCCATAGTGCTCAGAGCCATTTGAACTTATTTGTAACAGTGCAACACACTTGATGTGGAGTTAGGAAATGGATTAAAAAGTATTGAAACTGAGTGTGCGAACTTTCTAAGGTTCATATTATTGCAGAACAGCCAATACTCTAATGGTATTTTTTATTTCCATGCAATAATCATAACTTTTACTTCAGTTTTTCATTGTAAATATTACTGTAAGATGGAAATGTAATTGTGGCTTAAGGGATTTAAAGGTACTCTATCCCTAGTAAATATAACAGTTTTCATATTGGCACTACCATTGAGTAATGACTGATCTGCACAGTAGTTTGGTTACAAAATTAATACCAGAACGGCGAAACAAACGCGTATTTCCAGCATCTGTGACATATCAGAACTTTGACTAGCTCTGAAAATAAAAAAAAACAAAGCTGAACATCTGAGACAAAAACCTTACTTTCCGATGAACCTTCAGTGTATTGTAGATAACATAAAAATTTAGAAATAGTGCTCTTTGGAATGAAATACATATATTACAGTGACTCCAGTTACCAGATATTTCAATGTTACTAGCAATTTAATACGAGCTGCAATGGCATCTCAAAATTTTGACATTTAAAGTGTCTTTATTTTTGAAGATGTTCTGATTTCACTATCTGAGTATCTACTGGTGAATGTTCATCAGGGTGCCTCAAACTACCACATAGCCTAAAAAAACCATCTGCATCCCCAGTAACTGCTTCCTTTGTGTAGTGCACCCCTGACCTAACAGCTGGAGTCGTACAATTCCCCACCCAATAATTCATTTCCAGAGTCTTCAGCCAAGACCGTCACAGAGTCTCCAAAGCCTTTGGTTGAGACTTTCCACTCTGCTCCAAACCAAAGGACCCCAATCAACTCTGGAAACATTGCTACAAATATTGAATTCTGCTTGCACATCATGCACAAGGCCAGCAGTCTTTACCTCCCCCACCAGCCACCTATATGAACTGAGTATGGAATTAGAGCCCACGCGACCAGCCTTGTTGATGACTAAGTCAGCCACAACGTGCAGACAACTGCATCCTCCACACTCGACAGCCACAGGCAAGGGCCCCTCCACATCCCAGATGAGGCCCGCACCAGGCATACTGAGTGTACATTGGCTTCCTTTCTGGCCCTGGTCACTATGTTCCTAAGTGGCCCCATAATGCGTCTAACTTTGGAGCTCCCTATAACTGGCAACCTGCTGCTCACATGTGATCGCTTGGATGGAATGACCACCTTTTCACTCACAGTGCAAATAGGTATGGCCAGACTGCTAGCCTTCACACTGACTCTCCATATCAAGCGAGACAATCATGTTACCACCCAATACTCACTCTGCTGTGAGGGTGTACCCATCACATCTGGTACACTGGGAGGTGTCTTGGCAACAGAGGCCTACGAACGAAACAAGCAACAAGGCAGCTGACTATAGCCAAAAGCACATTCAGCTGTTCGTGAACTGCATCCGGCCCCTCCAGCATCTGGGCACCTTGTGGACATATCCTAGCCATCCTAGCAAGACTAACCAAAGAAGTAAACTATAAAAGCAGACAGAAACCTTGATATTAACTTGCTACCCTTCTGAAGAGTCATCAATGGACGCTGATGTCTTAATGAGTTGTGTAGCTGGCTGTTCACAAGAAATGAAAACTGCACCACAGACTGCCTGAATTTACACTGAAAAATAAAAACGCGAGATTAAACCTCTTAACTTGCATAAAATTTAAGAAATATACTGCTAGGAAAACCCAAGAAAAGCTAAATGTGTAACTTGCCACTGTGGAGAAGTGAATAGATGACAGCTGAGAGCCTGACTGAATGGATTCCTAAACAAACCGACATTTACCTTCAAGAAGAAGACCTACTGTGCTATTAACTGAATGAGTTGACATTTACAAACACGAGATTAAACCATTTAAACAGAAAAATATGCACGAAATTTGAGAAATATACCACTAGGATAACACAAGAAAGGCTAAATAAAGGCATTCATCAGAAAATTATTTAGAAATCTTGGGAAAGCTCTTAAACTTCTTAATAGAAGTCCTACTACCCCGCCAATCAATTATCGATATGTTTCACAATTTTCTCACATCTTCAGAGTCTTTATCTGTCACCATTTAGAAACCCACTGGAAATGTTAGATGTCTGATGCATAATGTAAATCACTTCTAGTTTATGTGGAGAATCGCTTAAGAAATCAGTTAAAAATGTAATGCTAACTTAGGCTTTAGATCGCTTTCTGTTTATAGGAAGGATGGTCGGAGCATAACGTTTTGTCTACATCGATGCCAGATTTCCACCATACCTACAAAGAGAATCAGTGATACTTGAAGAATAATATTGCCACACATCAAAGGGCGTGTGGTGGTCGTCATACAGCTAGTTGAGAATCTATGGTTATGAATCAGTCACTACTATAGCTGGGAACAAATTCGAATCTTTACTTTGAATCTGTTACCACTACCAACAAAATTTGTCATGGTACATACTGTTAACCGATGAAACAAATGTACCACAACAACAACAAGCACTAAACGATATCAAAGTCGCCACACTGACCACACTTCTCTAAAGAACTGTTATAACACAATTTAACGCACAAACATCCTTATAATTGATCGTGGTATAAGGCTTAACTCATGCTACACTGATATGAGAGGCAGTCACATTGATGCCTTAGCCATCAAATGTGTCTGATTTGTATGCATGACAGATACTGCTGGATGTCAGCTCTTCATCCGCAGGTTGCCTGTATATCTGTGGTACCAGTTAACTCTGGTGACCCAGAAGAATCTATTGTAGCACATTTGATTTGCTGATAGTCCTAAACTGTCATATGGAGTGCGGTGTAAAGGTAACAGCAGATCTTCACTAAAGAGAGCATTCGCAGCCTTGATCAGCAAAACAACTCTTACACAAGCGATTTGTTTAAGCAGACATTCTAGCATTCATCGGAAATCATTTAGAAATCCTTTGGATAATGGGATGCTTATACCGTACTTAAACATGTGTATCCAGCAGATCAAAGCAGCCAACTATAGTGTTCCTTAGAAATACACGCCGCACTTCCAACTTTCTAGTGGGGGCGGATTTGAGTCTGTGGCAGAAATGGTGACACACTTAACGTGATAATTCAGTATCGTAGTTTGTATTGCCTGCTGTCAGAACTACACCTATTAATTTCTTCCTGTTCTGCTATCTGTTGCTTACCACGAAATACATTTTACTAATATCGATCGTCCGACTTTTCAGTGTTACTACGCAGTGTCTCTGAATGATTGAAAGTCATAACTGGCAGACCAGAATCTCACAAGGATTTCGTGAACGTTTGATACTTCCGAAAACTACGAAGGCTTTTGTGATGCTGAATCATCGCTTTGTGGAATGTGAAAGGTATATCAACACGTTATTAATCTCTACTGATACACTAGAAGTGTGCACTTAAATCTTGACTGCGTGTAGATATTGTACCAAACCGTTACGTATCTATCACTTCATTTCATTCACAGTAGAAGTCTACCTACAGCTTTCACAATAATGTCTCACGAAAAAACGTCTGCGAAAACTTCTCTCTTGGAATATTTTATGTTAGGCCTAAGTGATTTTGATATGAAATTAGCTGACTTCGACGAAACATTTACTCTATGTATACACATTACGGTCTATGTTGATTTCCTATTTTGTTGTTTTGGATAATTGTCTTTCTTTGTTTCGGTTGATCTCCATCCTGATGTTTGTTTACCTTCAACCCTAATCTTTCGACCTTGCTTTTTGTTGTACTAATCATGCATTTTCTGAACACTGTATGGCCTTGTGAGCATCAAAGTGGTCTCAGGTGCGTTCGCCATAGTGTCACTGCAAGTTCATGTTTCAAGCCTTTATAAGAGCGCACTGCGGAGCATAACTTGTATCATTTATAGTCATTCCCTTTCTTATGTCACTCACGAATGAACTCATGTGAGAACGACTACACTGTTACAGCTAAATGTTTTTGTATTTAATAAAGTGGCAGACAAAAGTTGGCAGCACTTCTGCTCTACAACTTTGGAGAGACAAGTACTAGAAATCACGGGGGTGAAAGATATATTGGCGAAGAGGCAACGAGCCATGTAGTTCCATTCCAGACCACTAGAGGCGCTAGGGGTCAAACGAAGCAGGAATCAACCAATGAGAGCTGTCTAAACTCCAATGGTGGTTGTTTTGAAATATTCTATCGTCTTACTCTGCACTGAAGTCTTTGGTCCTCGGTTACAGTCGTCTTTGTATTTGTTTCATATTTACGTACTACTCGTCTTCATTATAAACAGGTTTTTCACTTTAAATTAATAAAGCTGACCGTGGAATTGAAGAAATTTCCTGCTGAAAAATGTCCATAATTAATTGTAAGGTAAGACATTTAATTTTTCATTAAATAATCTCATAGCTTATAAATGAAATGTATTCTCTTCTATCGTGAATTAAGCAGTGTGGTTTCCATTTGTTTATTTAAATAACTTTGATATGTCTGTAGTAGCTTTATTTAATGAAGACGTTTATGTTTTTTTCAGAATATTCAACACAACAGATTGATGTTGAAATATTCGTGCAAGTTCCCCAGTTGTTCATGTGGCTATTACGTGGGTTCAACGGAGGGAATTTGCAACAAGCATTTCTACAGGTTTCAGAAACAACCTCAAGAGTTGCTTGTAAAGTGCAAGAGTGTTTGTAAACCGCCACCAGAAGTGAACTGTGCTTCTTATTTTCTTTGTGAAGATCATTTTTTCGAAGAAGATTTTATGAATAAAAGTAGGGTGTCGTCAGAAGCATCCGCTCCCACGCGACGTTAGGGTGTTGTCGTATGTGACACCATGACGGCGCGGGGTTTTGTTTGTGAGTGTAGCGTGTTTGTAGATGTCGTCGTGTTGTAGTTTGTTGTGCTGTTTGGTGGTATGTTCAGGGTTTTCGGTTGTGCTGTGTAATGGGCTCAGTTCGCTTTTGCCCATTATCCAGAATTGTTAGTGTCGTCTGTGTTTGTAGTGGAATTCGCTCCAGTGAGTTAACGATTTTCTGTGAAGGTTAATTTAGTGTTGTTCGCTGTACATCGTGTGGTAATGTTTGTTTGATAAAATTAACAGTGCGCAGGTGAAGGGAAGTGTTCGATCCCAATGTGTGGCTATGTATGTTGATATTGGTATCGGGAGATGTTTTTGAGCTATATAGGCCAAGGGAAGTGTTTGATCCTAGTTTATGGGATCGGGAGCCGCTGTTGAGCTATATAGGTCAAGGGAAGTGTCCGATTTCAGATGATATTGTGGGGAGTTTTGTGATGTTGGTTTTTTTCGTCGTTTTGTGTAATTTTGTATGTGGGTGTGTGTGTGTCTACTGTTACTGGCATTAGGCTTTTTGTGGAAATTGTGTGTGTTTGTTTTTCGATGTATTTTCGTCATAATGTGTACGTACCTACTTTATATGCGCCATATTAGAATCGTGGTATATGGTCATGGAGGTATACCTCCATGTTTATGGTAGTTTCCCCCATATTTGTGACGTCATGAGTCAAATCAGGCGGGCGGGATTGGACGCTTCCGTATTTCCAGAGTAGGCATAGGCTAAACTGGGGTGTGTTTCCAAAACATGAGAGAGGTGTTCCATGTGAAATTGTCAAAATATGTAGTGAATCAAGTGACACTGTTGTTAAAAGTGAATTGGGCCTACCAAGCACTAGTGGTGCTGTGGCAACTTTTCATTTTACAGCTGCTAATGCCAGAAGTGAAACTGGTGTTAATGAACTACAAAGCCTTAGTTGTGCTGTGGCAAGTAGTTCTCATGTAGGTGTTTGTACCAGAAGTGTATCAGGTGAAACTGGTGTTAATAGTGAGTTAGACTTACCAAGCACTAGTGGCACCATGGGAAATCTTTATTGTATAGGTGCCAATACCAGAGGTGAAACTGATGTTAGAGAATTACCTAGCACTAGTTGTGCTGAGCAGAGTAATTCATTGAGTGATGCACCTCTTAAATTTTTTATCTCCCCTCCCTTATCTAAAACATTTTGTAATGAGGAAAGAAGATTTGTATGACAGCAATACTTTCTCTGTCATAGAATCTAGTTTAAACTCTGTTGCCAAAGATTTCATAAACAGCCAATTACGAAGTGCTCATCGATCAGCAAATGCAAGGCGATGGACACCTGAGGACAAAGTATTTCCTTTATCCTTATGCAAACGAAGTCCCCACCTAGACAAATATTTGTCAGTTCATTTTTATCTTCCTTCTGTGGGGTATCTGAAATGTCTGTTGTCTTTTATACCTTTTGAACCAGGATTGAATACTTCGGTCATGGATGTAATGAAAGCAGAAGTTGAAGTAATGAATAAGAGTGATAAATATTGTGCTTTGTTGTTTGTTGAAATGTCTTTAGAAAGAGGGCTGTATTATAATGCAAGCAAGCAAGAAATTTCAGGGTGTCAAGATTTAGGGCATTTAGGGAGGTCAAATGTTCATGCAAATCATTCTTTAGTTTTCATGGTTAGAGGCATACATAAAAGGTGGAAGCAGGTTGTTGCTTATTATTTCACTCACAACTCAGTTTCCAGTATCACTTTAAAAAATCTTATTACCTATGTCATAAGGCAGTCGCAAGAAATAGGGCTAAAGGTAGTTTGTACAGTTTGTGACCAAGGTGCAACCAACCAGAGAGCACTGAAGGAACTCTGCTGTGAGAATTCTGCTGAGTCCAGTCCATTTCATTTGTAGTCAGAGATGAACCTATTGCAGTCATTTATGATGTCCCACATTTATTAAAAATACTAGAAATGCTCTGGCAGAAAATAAAATATAGTTTGCCTTCCTCTTTTTTTTTTTTTTTTTTTTTTTTAAAAAAAAGAGGCCAGTTTTGAATATATTCACAGGGCTTTTCTTCTGAATCAGCAGAAGATGTTTAAGACATTGCCAAAACTACATAGGAATCATTTTTAAATTAAAGAATTCTTTTACTAAAATGAAGATCAAGGTAGCTGCAGCCCAGCTTAGTCATACAGTTGCTGCAGTTATTGAAACTTGTGTAGCATTTAGTATCTTACCTGCTGAGGCAATATACACTGCAGAATTTGTTGAAAAGATGGATTGTTTATTTGATTCATCGAACAGTTCCTATTGTTATCCACAGTATGGCAAGTCTTACAAGTGTGCCCTCTCTGCAGAGTCCCCACATACTGAAATGTGGTACAGTCTGTTAAAGGAAATGGAAAATTGGAAAGTGTTGGAGCTAGACACAGGCAGAGATAAGTCAAATATGTTCAGTTTCATAAGTGGGTGGCAAACTACAATGAGATCACTGTTGTTCATTTGTAACAGATTTTAAAAAAAATGGCTTTAATTTTTAAAGCAAGAGGGCTTTCAATCAAGACCCAATGGAGAATGTATTTTGTTGTGTGAGGCAGCATGGTGTTGCCAACACCAACCCAACTTGCTTTCAGTTCAAAGCAGCATTGAAAACAGTTATAGTCAATGACATGTCCTTACCTACAAAGTCACTAGGTAATTGTGAGGATGATAGATGCATGCAATTAAGCAATTTAAGGCAATTTTTGGGAGCTATTATAGATAAGTGCTTTATATTGTGCCCTTGTTGATAATGAAGCTGTTGCTGGTAGTGGTGGGGCTGATGTAAGAAATGACAGACAAGTGCTAGCATATGTATCCAGAATGAGATTTTCACTCTATAGCGGAGTGTGCGCTGATATGAAACTTCCTGGCAGATTAAAACTGTGTGCCCGACCGATACTCGAACTCGGGACCTTTGCCTTTCGCTGGCATAAACTAGCATATGTAGCTGATTACATTCTACGAAAGATGAGTGTAACACCTGAAACCAACTGTAGTGACTGTAAAACAACTCTGTTCTTACCTACACCCACAGAGCATCTTTTATTTAGAAGTTTCAAAGAATATGATGCTTTAAACCCAAAATTATTGTATGCTAGTGACAGATTAAAGTCGTTTGCAGCAAATGTCCATAGTCAGTTGTATGCCTTCTTAGATAAATGTGGACACCAGGAACAATTGGAGACTACATTCTATTCACTGTTTAAGTTTCCAGAGGAAATAACATTTTGCAAACCCATTTTTCTGAGCAGTATATTTTAAGACAATGTGTACCTATATTGATTTACAAGTATGTGAAAGATTGGAAACACACCATCAGTAATAAAATACTTGATATTGTTAAAGACAAATCCAGTAAACGGTTTAAAGCTTTATAACAGTTAAAAGATAATTTTTCTTGTGTGCTTGAGAAATAAAAAGTAAGTTTTGTTTTCGTTTCACTGTCTTCATTTCATTGTTTTTTATCCAATTTTCTTCTGGGTCGTCTGGAGATCACTAAACAGGCTACACACCAACACTGCACGCTCAAGAGATAACCTTCTGAAGTGGGGATATTATACTACATATAATATCTGCGACTGTGGAGAGGTGCAGATGACCCAGCACATGTATAACTGCCCTGAATGTCTTTCACACTGCACTTTAGAGGATCTGATGTTGGCAACCCCAAATGCTGTTGATGTAGCCCGCTTATGGGCCAAATGCCTATAACATTTTGTTTCTGTGCACACATATTTGTATATATATTTTCATATGCCTGTAATTAATTTTTTTCTGTGTGCTATTCATTTTTTTTATATTCCTGTATCCATGGTGCTTCTGACGGGAATAAAAAATCACATTTCCTGGTTTTGGTACTTGGTATTGATGTTTTCTTTTTTGTGTTGAAGCATTTACAGTAGTAAGATGTAGGAACCTCTTTAAGAAATTAATGGTCAGTAGTGCAAGTTTTGTGGGCAGTTACTCAGAACTTATAGTCCTGAAACATATTTGTGACAAATTTTAGAATTCTTCATTAATTAATACTGTGATAAATATTTCTTAATTGAACCTCTTTAACTGCTGCTTATTCTCTTAATAACACCTTTTCTTTCTCCATTGATCCAGCAGCTTGTATGATGTAAAAATTGTGACATTATTCAGGAATATTTGTAGTCCAGTTTAGCTGCTACAATGTTATTTTTCTTTTGCTTCAATTATTTACACTACAAGCTTGATTCGACTTACTCTGTTTCAAGTGTTGCATCTAGTTCTTATGAGCCATAAAACATGCTGGAGCTTTTACATGTTGATAGATAACAATATAAGCATTTCAATTTAAAAGTCTATTTCTGACGTTTGCGCCTGACAGTCGCTGCTCCTATCATGTTTTCTTGTCTGTCAGACGCAAATGTCAAAAATAGATTGAAAATATTACTGAATAAGTTTCTCTCTGCTGTAGTACAATGTGCTATAGCTGTGTTTCAATTATTTTATTATGATGCCAGCCAAAATAATTACATAACATGCCCAGAAATATAAGGTAATATAAGTAAAATTAAAATAAAAACCTACAACATAAGTAAACTAGGGAGGGATGCAACCCGCAATGTTTTCATATTTTAGTTCATCTCCATATCACTTGAAGCTCTGCTGTCAGTCTGTTTTTCCCACTTTTAACACTTTGACGACTGAGCGCAATGGTTAAACACTGGACTCGCATTCGGGAGGCTGACGGTTCAATCCCGCGTCCGGCCATCCTGATTTAGGTTTTCCGTGGCTTCCCTAAAACGCCCTAGGCCGACTTCTTTCCCCATCATTCCCTAATCTGATGAGACCGATGATCTTGCTGTCTGGTCTCCTTCCCCAAAACAACCAACCAACTGAGCGCGAGTGTGGACGCTCAACTAGCTGGTACTGAGCGATTTCACAGTTTTTCTGAATTTCCTACAGCAGATTCTATACCACAGAAAATAGATTGCTCTTTTGCATTTAAAACTACATCCCTCCCCTTCAGAGTACTGCAAAGAAATAAAGATTTACGTTAGTGACAAGGGTTGTATATTAATTTGAAAGTATGTTTTCACAGTGAAAAATTTTTTTTTTTTTTTTTTTAGTTTTATGGACCTCTAAGGGACATAGGATTGAAGTTGTCTAAATGAATAACTGTTGACATATGAACTTTTATTAATAATCGCACAGTTACATTGGCTTTTGTATGAAATATTTCGAAACATTTTGGAAAACAAAGCCCTACGTCACAGGTTTCACAATAATATCACGTGTTTTTCCTTGAAAGTTTACCTTATCTGGCCTTGCTTGTCTCTGCGCATACTTTACACTTTTTCTGAGGCAACTTAGACAATTTTGTGGGTGGAATTAATTTTGGAAAATGTCTTCCACTTAGTCTGTTGATGGGTGAATTATTCTGAGAAGTGCATGAGTCTAAGATGGCAGCTTTGTGAACCAAGTTCTCTGTTAACTCTGTAATGTATTCAACCAGGTGTTAGCTTGTATTTCACGACGTTTTTGTACAAAATGTATGAATTTACAGTCATGAGCATGAAAATGTGAAAGATAACTTTTTTCCACCACTTTTATTTTTTTGTTTTCGTTCAAAAGGATGGTACGCCATTAGCTGGTCGCTATGATCCACACCAGCTATTTTACTATTGTAGTCCAAAACATCTCCCCCCCTGAAACATGGACCTTGCTGTTGGTGGGGAGGCTTGCATGCCTCAACGATACAGATAGCCGTACCGTAGGTGCAACCCAAACGGAGGGGTATCTGAGAGGCCAGAATAACGTGTGGTTCCTGGAGAGGGGCAGCAGCCTTTCCAGTAGTTGCAGGGGCAACAGTCTGGATGATTGACTGATCTGGCCTTGTAACAATAACCAAATCGGCCTTGCTGTGCTGGTACTGCGAATGGCTGAAAGCAAGGGGAAACTATGGTCGTAATTTTCCCAAGGCCATGCAGCTTTACTGTATGGTTAAATGATGATGGCGTCCTCTTGGGTAAAATATTCAGGAGGTAGAATAGTCCCCAATTCGGATCTCTGGGCGGGGACTACTCAAGAGGACGTCGTTATCAGGAGAAAGAAAACTGGCATTCTGGACCGGAACGTGGAATGTCAGATCCCTTAATCGGGCAGGTAGGTTAGAAAATTCAAAAAGGGAAACGGATAGGTTAAAGTTAGATATAGTGGGAATTAGTGAAGTTCAGTGGCAGGAGGAACAAGACTTTTGGTCAGGTGAATACAGGGTTATAAATACAAAATCAAATGGGGGTAATGCAGGAGTAGGTTTAATAGTGAATAATAAAAATAGGTCGGGTAAGCTGCTACAAACTGCATAGTGGTTGCATTATTGTGGCCAAGATAGACATATGAAGCCCAAGCCAACTACAGTAGTACAAGTTTATGGCAACTATCTCTGCAGAGGAGGAAGAAATTGAGGAATTGTATGATGAGATAAAAGAAATTATCCAGGTAGTGAAGGGAGATGAAAATTTAATAGTCATGGGTGACTGGAATTCGAGAGTAGGAAAAGGGAGAGAAGGAAACATAGTAGGTGAATATGGATTGGGGCTAAGAAATGAAAGAGGAAGCCATCTGGTAGAATTTTGCACAGAGCAAAATCATAGCTAACACTTGGTTCAAGAATCATAAAAGAAGGTTGTATACCTGGAAGAATCTTGGAGATACTAAAAGGTATTAGATAGATTATATAATGGTAAGACAGAGATTTACGAACCAGGTTTTAAATTGTAGGACATTTACTGGGGCAGATGTGGACTCTGACCACAATCTATTGGTTATGAACTGTAGATTAAAACTGAAGAAATTACTAAAAGGTGGGAATTTAAAGGGATGGGACTTGGATAAACTGACTAAACCAGAGGTTGTACAGAGTTTCAGAGAGAGCATAAGGGAACAGTTGACAGGAATGTGGGAAATAAATACAGTAGAAGACGAATGGGTAGCTCTGAGGGATGAAGTAGTGAAGGCAGCAGAGGATCAAGTAGGTAAAAAGACGAGGGCTGCTAGAAATCCTTGGGTAACAGAAGAAATATTGAATTTAATTGATGAAAAGAGAAAATATAAAAATGCTGTAAATGGAGCAGGCAAAAAGGAATACAAACGTCTCAAAAATGAGATCGACAGGAAGTGCAAAATGGCTAAGCAGGGATGGCTAGAGGACAAATGTAAGGATGTAGAGGCTTATCTCACTAGGGGCAAGATATACACACCCTACAAGAAAATTAAAGAGACTTTTGGAGAAAAGAGAACCACTTGTATGAATATCAAGAGCTCAGATGGTAACCCAGTTCTAAGCAAAGAGGGGCAAGCAGAAAGGTGGAAGGAGTATATAGAGGGTCTATACAAGGGTGATGTACTTGAGGACAATATTATGGAAATGGAAGAGGATGTAGATGAAGATGGAATGGGAGATACAATACTATGTGAAGAGTTTGACAGAGCACTGATAGTCCTGAGTTGAAACAAGGCGCCGGGAGTAGACAACATTCCATTAAAACTACTCATGGCCTTGGGGGAGCCAGTCCTGACAAAACTCTAGCATCTGGTGAGCAAGATGGATGAGACAGGCGAAATACCCTCAGGGGACTTCAAGAAGAATATAATAAATCCAATCCCAAAGAAAGCAAGTGTTGACAGATGTGAAAATTACCGAACTATCAGTTTAATAAGCCACAGCTGCAAAATACTAATGCAAATTATTTACAGACGAATGGAAAAAATTAGTAGAAAACGACTTCGGGGAAGATTTGAATTCCGTAGAAATGTTGGAGCACTTGAGGCAATACTAACCTTACGACTTATCTTAGAAGAAAGATTAAGGAAAGGGAAACCTACGTTATTAGCATTTGTAGACTTAGAGAAAGTTTTAGACAATGTTGACTGGAATTCTCTCTTATAATTCTAAAGGTGGCAGGGGTAAAATACAGGGAGCAAAAGGCTATTTACAATTTGTACAGAAACCAGATGGCAGTTATAAGAGTCAAGGGACATGAAAAGGAAGCAGTGATTGGGAAGGGAGTGAGACAGGGTTATAGCCTCTCCCCGATGTTATTCAATCTGTATATTAAGCAAGCAGTAAAGGAAACAAAGGAAAAATTTGGAGTAGGTATTAAAATCCATGGAGAAGAAATAAAAACTTTGAGGTTCGCTGACGACATTGTAATTCTGTCAGAAACAGTAAAGGACTTGGAAGAGCAGTTGAACGGAATGGACAGTGTTTTGAAAGGAGGATATAAGATGAACATTAACAAAAGCAAAACGAGAATAATGGAATATAGTCGATTAAGTCGGGTGATGCTGAGGGTATTAGATTAGGAAATGAGAGACTTAAAGTAGTAAAGGAGTTTTGCTATTTGGGGAGCAAAATAACTGACGATGGTCGAAGTAGAGAGGATATCAAATGTATACAGGCAATGGCAACCAAAGCGTTTCTGAAGAAGAGAAATTTGTTAACATTGAGTGTAGATTTAAGTGTCAGGAAGTAGTTTCTGAAAGTATTTTTATGGAGTGTAGCCATGTATGGAAGTGAAACATGGACAATAAATAGTTTGGACAAGAAGAGAATAGAAGCTTTAGAAATGTGGTGCTATAGAAGATAGGTGGGTAGATCACGTAAGTAATGAGGAGGTATTGGATAGGGTTGGGAAGAAGAGAAGTTTGTGGCACAACTTGACTAGTAGAAGAGGACATGTCCTGAGGCATCAAGGGATCACAAATTTAGCATTGGAGGGCAATGTGGAGGGTAAAAATCATAGGAGGAGACCAAGAGGTGAATACACTAAGCAGATTCAGAAGGATGTAGGTTGCTGTAGGTACTGGGAGATGGAGTTTGCACAGGATAGATTAGCATGGAGAGCTGCATCAAACCAGTGTCAGGACTGAAGACAACAACAACAACAGTCCAAAACACAGTCTCGCTTCATTTTTTCCACCATTCCAAATTTAGTTTTTATACTGACATTTGTTGCTGTCATTTTATGCTTTGTTGTGAAAAGCAAAACTTCTGTGTTGTCCTTGCGTTTTACAAACAGTAAGTTATCTCGTCTACGAACGAAAGTTCATTTTTTCTCAATTTCAGGCCAAAAGATCCCTTAGTAGTCCTGTTCTATTTTTCTGTGCAGTACCAACTTAGTTCTTTTCCCCCACAAACAATCCAATAAATCAGGGCTGGTGGAAAATCGGTCCATGTATAATGTGTGACTTTTATTATGAAACGAATGACACAATCTGTCTACAATGTGTAAAATGCTGTTATTGGCATTAGACTGTTTCCCAGAATAAATTTCACACTTCGGGGCATACCCACTTT
Source organism: Schistocerca gregaria (assembly GCF_023897955.1). Classification (NCBI taxonomy): domain Eukaryota; kingdom Metazoa; phylum Arthropoda; class Insecta; order Orthoptera; family Acrididae; genus Schistocerca; species Schistocerca gregaria. Next base: position 1,057,893,858 of record NC_064920.1, read on the forward strand.
CACATTGCATAAAAAATTGTACGCCATATGTATTAGCCTTATTTTTCATATACAGTCTAAAACTGAGTCTTCCACGAGAAGGGCACATTCCTTCATCGATAGTAATATTTTCGCCTGGCTTGTAAGCCTTTCCACTTTGGGTCACGCATCAGTCGAATGTAGGTCTTACCTTATGAATAGGATCGTGACCTACTTGTTTTTTAGGAATATATAATTCGTAGAATTGACAAAAATCTATCTCTTGGCAGACACTTTTGGTTTCTTGTCTAGGCACACATGCAAAATAATAACAAAAAATTTATACAGTTCACTGAGTTTCACTGTTGTCCACTTACGCAACACTGACTGAGGCTTCAGTTTTCCTGTAGCACTTAGTTTCTCTATCGTCATTCTAGCATAGTGGTTTGTCCCTCGTTTGATCAGTCTCATCAGTTCTTCATCGAAAAAGTACGTGAAACAATCAATCACTGAAGAATGTTGCTCAATCCCATCTAGAATTCCACAGGATTTAGAAAAAACGGGAAGCTGGGGAGTGATTGTATCGTCATCTGTCCACTGGCCAGAAGAATATGGCAAATTGCAATGACCAGTTGTGTTTGTTGTGACAACGATGTCAACAGCCTCATCTTCAGGACTCCCTGACGGTTCACCGTCCGAGGGATTGTTTTCATCTATAAGAAAATTCGTAAACATTATTTTTTTTCTGACCAGGAATCAATCCACAGAATTACGGAAAATTCGGACAAAAAATAGCTTACCATCACTAATGTCAAAATCTGCAATTTCTTCATCTAATACTGACAATAAAAACTCTATTTCTTCATCTCGCAAGCCCATTACGATAATAAAGCGCAATGCTATCAGCCGACAGCAATCTAAAGTATCGAACTGCTGCGCGCCTGTTGGAAGCCGAGCGTGAGCGTGGCAAAGCAAATGACTCAAAATATACTCCTGTACCACATCCAACAGTGACATATGCTGCCATCTATAATTTTTTCTTGATACTAGGATAACCAGAGAGTACTTTCAAACCTACTGAATATGAAAGCCATGCGCTGGGAGTCGTTAACATCACTTATAATCGGCCGACATAGGAGCTACGTCGATCGTCTTTTTGGGTTGCTGTCGGACCGACGTAGGAGCTACATCACTCATCTCGGAAGTGTGAACACGGGAGTTGTGTTTCTCTTTTTTCTTTTTCTGTGCTAGAAACTAGGTCTTTGACGATGTGTGTCTTTGTGTGGCTGTACAATGTGAAATAAACGTAATGTTCAGTGAAGAAGGCAGATTCTTTTTAAACCTAAAACAAGTAAAAGTAACAGGTTATGGACCAAGTATCGCTTAAGTGTCGTAAGTGAATTAAAGACTCGAAGCAGTGACGAAAAGTTAACAAAACACGATTACGTGTGCTTGAGAGTGAAAACCGTTGTAAAACCTTTTGATGGACTGTGTTAGTGCAAGTAAGTGCCAGAAATGAGAGTTTTTACGCCCAGTAGAAAATACAATAGTCAGAATTTGAGGTTAACTTGTCGTCAACTGAGTTTTGAGTGGAACACAGCCAGCTGAGATTTGAGGTCAGAAACATCGACATATGAATTTAAGGTTTTAAGATTTGTTTTCAGTAACTTTCGGCCATATATTGTATTTTGAAGCAAAGATTCAGCAGAAATGAATATGTCAAAAAATATAAAACCACTTAACAGACAAGTGGACTGGCCAGTTTGGAAACGAAAAAAAAAGATACTTGCTGGATTACCATGAAGGTGCATTGGATGTTATTAACAAGAGGTTAGTTAAGTCCAAGCCACTGGAAGACGGCACAGCGGAGGCACAAGCAAAGAAACACAAGAAACAGTTCGATTTGTATCGAAAGGCAAATAGCTATGCCATCAGTGATGACATATATCAAAAGGTAATGGACAAGGAAACAGCTAGTGATATGTGGGATGCCTTAAAGCAGCAGTTTGAAGCCTCATCCAAGGATCAGTTGTTCAAATTCTCCACAGACTTTTTCTCCTTCTGCTGGACACCAGGTGATGATGTTTCTACCCACATAGCAAAATTGAAGAGTTTGTGGAATGAGTTAAACAGTGGACTCAAAGCTAAAAATGAAAGTGTTTTACCAGACCTTATGTTAGTGTGCAAAACGTTGCATATTGTGCCAAGTGAATTTGAAACTTTTCTATCAAGTTAGATGTTGTTAACACAGGAAGAAAAAAGAACATGTGATGAGTTAACAGTGCCGTTATGTATGTTTGAAAAGAATTTCTTGAAGAATCCAAACATTGACAAAACACCAAAGGAAGCATTAATGGTGAATGTAAGTAAACAAAAACCAGATGGCAAATGCAAGTTCATGAATAATGACCCAAGAAAAAGTGACATTTGCAATTATTGTAAGCATAAGGGCCACTGGGTAAAAGACTGCAAAAAGTTGATTTATGATGGAAGACCAAATAAAAATCGAAACAGAAGTCAAGAAAGTTGTGCTGCTGCTAGTGCTGTGATATTGTCTGTCTGTGAAGAGGCCTATGCAGTTGAGGCAGATTCAGCATCGTGGTGGGTTGATAATGGAGCTACAAGGCATGTAACAAACTGTTCACAGTATTTTACCAACTTTTTAAATTTGTCACTCTATGTGGTATAAAGGCAGCTGGAAGAGAAACTCTAATGGCAGTGGGAAAATGCAATATTCAGTTATCATCTCTGACTGATGGGCAAGATGTGATGTTGTTGGGTGTGCGGTATGTTCCACAATTATCTAGAAATTTGTTTTCAGTGTTAGCTGCACAGGACCGGAATTCTAATAGTGAATTTAAGCCATAAACAAGAGAGTGTTGGTTTAAAATTGATGACAAGGTAGTGCTGCATGGAACCTGTGAGCCCTTTGGTACCGTGTACAAGGCAGACATTGAATCAAATTTCCCCAAAGAAATTGCTGAAGTAAATGCCATTGAAGAAACTTAATTATTGTGGCTGTATCATGAGAGGTGGGGGCATCAGGATAAACACCATGTCTAAGGAATGCTAGAAAGGGAATTAGGCATAAATGTTCCCTTGGAGAAGTCACTTTGTGGGCCATGCATTTATGGCAAAACACACCTCTTACCATTTGGTCACAGAGAGAAGTCGACCTGCCCAGGTGAACTAATGTCAGCTGATGTCTGTGGACCTTTCAATGAATCTTTTCAGAAGAAGAGATATGTGGTTGTGTTCAAAGACAGTTACTCAAAATTTCGGTATTGCTTCCTTGTAAGGCAAAATTCTGAAGTTAAAGGTGCATTGAAATGTGTTCTTCAACATTCAAAGATGCTGGGTCATACAGTCAAAGAGCTGCTGAGTGACAACGGTGGAGAATTCGACAGTAACGAAGTTAAGGACATACTGCAAGCAGAAGGTGTTACTCAGAGGCTGACAGCACAGTACACACCGCAACAAAATGGTGGAAGTGAGCAGGACATGCGAACTATAGTTGAAATGACAAGAACATTCATGTATTCAAATAAAGAAGCTAATTTCCCAGCAGCCATAGGGCAGAATTGTTTGGAGCAGCAGTGTACATTTTGAATCGAACTGCAAAATTATCTGTGGAATGAATTAGACCATTTGAACTGTGGTTTGGCTAGAAGCCAAGAATAAAACATTTACATATAATGAGCTCTACATGCTATTCCCACATTCCAGTTCAAAGAAGATTGAAAATGGATAAGAAAGCTGTCAAGGGTTATTTCGTGGGGTGTGATCGAGATGAGCATTGCAGAATGTGGGTGAAAGGAGAAAACAAAGTCATTCTCAGCAGAGATGTAATCTTCCATGAAAAGCCTGCAAGTTGTGAAGAACAAGTCAAATTACCGTTGCAGGATTTTGAGCAAATTAATCAGGGAAAGTAATGGAGCTGAAGAAAAAGATGAGGTAAACTCCAACAAGGAAGAGTCTGAAGAATCAGAGACTGAAGAGGGCAGTGCTGATACCAGAGAAGAGGAAATCTTTATCAAGCCTCATCGGCAACTGCAAAAGTGTTCAACATTAATGAAACCTTCGTGGCTAAATGACCTTGTAATGTTAACTGAAGAGATGATTAATGAAACAGATGAAGAACCACAATCATACGAAGAAGCTGTAAATAGTACACAAACTGTTTACTGGCCAAGCAAGCTATGAAAAATGAAATGAAGTCACTACAAGAGAATAAGACATGAGAACTGACTACTCTACCAAAAGAAGCAAGATCTATATCATATTAGTGGGTGTTCCTGATGGAAGTGTTGAGAAATATAAAGCAAGACTTGTCATCAAGGGATTTAATCAATGCTACGGTTTAGACTACAGTGAGACCTTCAGTCCAGTAACTAAGTTGAGCACAATTCGTTCAATGTTAAGTGTTGCTGCTGCTGAAAAGATGCAGCTAATACAGTTTGATGTGTCTTCAGCATTCTTGTGTAGATTAGATTAGTACTTGTTCCATAGATCATGAATACGAAACTTCGTAATGATGTGGAACGTGTCAGGTTAATAAAAGGTGTCTATACAAGATATTACATTACTCAAAATATTACATGACACTTAAATATTTTTAATTTTTTTGTGAGGGATGGAGAAATTACCTGTAGCGATGCTGCCGCGCACTAATTCAAGCTCGCCTATGTTATTGTTGCTGAACTGAAGGTCTTTATTCTTCTGAATCACGTTAAACAAAGGTCGGACAGCCACCAGTTTAGCTGAACCCGACAAGTGGTGACCCCGACGTGATTCAAGCAGAACCCGATGTGATTAAGAAGAAGCAGGTGTGAGCTACGTAAGTAATGAGCAAATAATGACCGAACAGCAGACCGTCTCCAGGATTGCAGTCCATTTGCCGCCGTTCTGGCACAACAACCCGATAATATGGTTCACACAGGGAGAGGCAAGTTTTAGCTGCGCTGGAATAACGGTTGAAGCAACTAAATTTGCGCTGATTGTGAGCCAACTCGAAACAACATTATGCAGCCGAGGTGCAGGGCATAATCACAGCACCGCCTGAGGCTGGAGCTTATGCTAGGCTAAAATCAGAGTTGATTCAATGGGTGGCCGCGTTACAAGAGGACCAGATATGTCAGGTTCTGACACAGGAAGAAATTGGTGACAGGAAGCCTTCTCAGTACCTGAGACATCTACACTGTTATTGTGCCAGACAGCCTGCTCAGAATGCTGTGGAGCAGTAGGTTGTCACCGCAAATAAAAGCCATAATCGCCTCACAAACGAACATGCTCTGGATGACGTGGTGCAGCTAGCAGACTGGATTCAGGACGCGATCACATCGGCTCCGGTCAGCCCAGTCGCGGTGTTGGACAACGGCACAAACAGTACCGCGTCTGTATCATGGGCCGACCATAATTCACTCGCGGCCAAGGTTGAGCTTTGTGCGCCCAGGTCAGTGCGCTGAAGGCACGTGACCATGACAATAGAAGAAGCCGATACAGATGGCGGCGTTCGAGAAGCACATCTTCTGGTGGTACTACCACTCCGCAAGGTGAGGTACCGTTGTGCTGGTACCACCGATGATTCGACAATAGGCGCAACCGACTGCCAGTTATCCTCCAAGCGCCTGTTCGCTAGCGACAGGAGTTCCGGCGTAAAGTTTTTAATTGACACTGGGTCGGACCTGAGTATCATACCACAAACAGCCATACATCGTTGCCGCCCGCCAACTGCCTTCCGTCTGACAGCTGCCAACAATTCTTCCATCGCAACGTATGCACAAAGAGGATGGAGCTTAATCTCGGCCTATATCGCGCGTACAAGTGGAATTTTCCAGTGGCTGATGTCACAGAGGCGATCGTCGGGGCTGACCTCCTGGCACACTACCACCTGCTACCAGATGTTGGGAACGCACACTTGGTAGACAGCGTCACTGGCTTAGCGTCACGGGTTTCCGTTGCGACACCGCAACGCACAGTTGGTCCATACTATGGAGGGTGAGTACACTGAATTACTGTTTAACTATCCAAACTTGACCAGGCCGCCCGGCGCTCCCAGGTTCATACCACATGACATGGAGCATCACATTCAAATGACTGATGGTCTCCCAGCATGCTGACCTAGGCGTCTCGCTCCGGACCGATTGAAGATAGTGAAGGCAGAATTTGACGCCATGATTCGCGAGTTCATAATGCGGCCATCTAAGAGCCCGTGGTTCTCTGCATTACATCTTGTTCCGAAGAAGGGTGGAGCTTGGCGCCCATGCGGTGACTACCGTGCGCTTAACGTGCGAACAGTGCCGGACAGATATCCCGTTCCGTTACTGAGGGATTATAATCACACTTTACATGGTGCCACGGTGTTACAGTTCTGCCAATGACAACATTTCAAAGACTGCAATAATAACGCCTTTTGGATTATTTGAAAGCAAATTTATGACATTCGGTTTACGCAATGCCGCTCAGACCTGGCAAAGGTTTATAGGCTCAGTTCTCCAGGGGCTGCCATTTTGTTTCGCCTATCTGGACGATGTGTTAGTGTTCTCTGCTGACCATGAACAACACCGACAACATCTGCGAGAGATTTTCGAGTGATTGGAGCCTTACGGTGTCGTCTTGAACATGGACAATTGTGTTTTTGGGCAGTCAGAGGTGACATTTCTTGGCCATAAGATTTCTGCTGAAGGCTCTCTTCCTCTGTCCGAGAAGGTGGACGCTATCTTGCAGCTACCCCGACCAACTACTATTGAAGAATTTTGTCATTTTTTGGACAGAGGACATGTGTTCTGCGTTCGAGGGAGCAAAGTGGAGCATGGCCGACGCGGCGCTTCTCGCACACTCACGGCTCGACACGCCGTTAACAATTGTCGTAGACTCGAGCCAGACGGCGATTGGAGCCACGTTACAACAATGGTTGGACAAAGCATGGCAGCCACTGGCGTATTATTCCCACAAGCTTTCGCCTGCACAGAGAAAATGGAGCACATATGACCGTGAGCTCCTGGCGGTATACCAAGCAGTGAAATATTTCCGCCCCTTTCATGATGTATACAGACCACAAGCCACTCACGTTCGCCTTTCGTCGGAATAGTGTCAACTGCTCCCCCTGTCAATTTCATCACCTTGAGTTCGTGGCCCAGTTTACTACCAACATTAGACATATTTCTGGGATTTACAACATTGTTGCGGATTGCCTGTCACGGATCAGGAGTGTTTCCAGTACCTTTTGCCGGGCATGCAAAAAGATTGCTGCGAGTGGGTGCGATCTTGTCTTCAGTGCCAACGCTGCAAGAGTAACTGCCATGTACATGCACCGATCGGCAATTTTCCTGATACCACCGCCCGCTTTGCTCACGTTCATTCGGATGTAGTCAGACCACTTCCACCTTCGAATGGACAAAGATATCTGTTTACAATGATCGACCGGTTTACACTTTGGCCGGAGGCAGTGCCGGTGGATAATATCACAGCAGACACATTAGCTTCCGCTTTTGCAATGACTTGGTTGGCAAGATTTGGGTGCCCACTACATATTATCACTGACCGTGGACGACAATTTGAATCAGATCTGTTCTCACAGCTGGCCAAGTTTTGTGGTTACACCCACCATAAGACCGCAAGTTATCACCCAGCAAGCAACGGAATGATCGAACGTTGGCACCGTTGTTTGAAGGCCATGCTGATGTGCCACGAAGAAACCTGGACAACATCACTACCAGTGGTCTTGTTGGGCTTATGGACGACTTTCAAACCAGATATGGGGTCGTCAGTGGCAGGACTGGTTTATGGAGAAACACTACGCCTTCCTGGCGACTTTGTAGGCGCTGATGCCATAGAGACAGTTGCTACTGGCCAGCCGGATTTCTTGCGACGCTTGACAAACCATGTATCAAAGATTCGCCCTCCAAAAGCCACACGTCATGGCAAGCCGCCCACTTTTGTGCACCAGGACCTTGATCTATGTCGTCAACAGGACCTTGATCAATGTCATCACGTTTTGCTCCACACTGAGGATGTTAAACCGCCTGTACAAACTCCTTATTCTGGTCCGTATGAAGTGCTACGGCGCAGTGCCCACACGATGGATATCCTATTGAATGGCAAAACCACGACTGTTGCGTTGAATCGGGTTAAACCTGTGTATGGTTTTCTTGACACCCCACTAGCGGCACCTCATTGTAGGTATCCACTTACCGCTGTTCCAGACACTGGCGCCACATCTTCGGTGCCGGCTCTTCAACATCCGCCTCCTGACGCTGTTCCTCCTCCTCCGACGAGGACGACCCGCACTTTCCGGCGCGGTATCTTGACGCCGACACTCCGCTTCCGCCCGGGGGACTGTTGTAGCGATGCTGCCGTGCGCTAATTCAAGTGTGTGTGGCTTGTGTGGACGAGTACTGTTTCCTCTCCAATAGCTATGGAAGTTTTCCCAGGATTAAGGATCCTTCTGTATAGGCTGTAAGCAAATTTCGTAACTCCGATCAGTCCATGCAGGCCAGGCATCATCAGATACACGCTCGTAATAAAGTTATTGTTGCTGAACTGAAGGTCTTTATTCTTCTGAATCATGTTAAGCAAAGGTCAGACAGCCACCAGTTTAGCTGAACCCGACATAACCACTTACCATATCCAAAAATCATCTAATGAGTAGAAGAATTGCCACTAAGAAATTCTTTTAATTTCCCTTTGTATGGAGAACTAGACGAAATAATATTCATGCAACAGCCAGAAGGGTATAATGATGGCACAAAGGGAGTTTGCAAATTAAGGTGAAGTTTGTATGGTCTTAGCAAGTCCCAAGATGTTGGAGTAAACGGTTTGGAGCATTTCTCATGTCAGCAGGGTTCAATGCAAGTGATGCAGATTGTTGTTTACATATCAGAGAAGAAGGTAGCAAGAAACTGTTAGTTGCTCTTTATGTAGACGGTGGGTTAGTTATGGCAAGTGATCAGCTGGATGCCAGAAAATTTGTTGACGAGTTGAAGGCTGAATTTAAGATCACTGTGAAACCGGCAACATATTTCCTTGAGATAAAACGCTTTGATGATGGTGCAATCAAGATAAGTCAACAAGCATATGCAAAGAAGATTCTGGAGCGTTTCAGTTTTCAAAAGTGAAAACCTGTCTCAATACCAATTGTAAAGGAACCAGATACATTACAGGTAGAAGGAAAGAACGCAGAGAAGTGTAACTTTTGCTATTGGCAAGCAGTTGGGGCACTGATGTACCTGATACTTGGAACGAGACCTGACCTGGCTTATAGTGTGAGCTTCCTGTCTCAAACTCTTGACACAGCATCAACAGAAGATGTAGTGTGACTAAAGCGAGTACTCCGGTATGTAGCAGGTACATGTGACCTAGGCATAATCTATCGTCCAAATTTGTGCAGTGGCATATTAGATTGCTACAGCAATGCAGACTTTGTAGGGTGCAACAAAACTGGACGATCAACATCTGTTGTACTTATTACACATGCAGGTGGAGCTATGTCCTGGCTCAGCCAAAGACAGGCAGTGAGTGCAACATCTACAACAGAAGCAGAGCTGGTAGCTGCAACAGAAGCTGTGAAGGAGATAATCTATCAGTGTATAATTTTTAGAGGAATGAGAAAGCTGAGTGAAGTTCCAGTCCTTACGATTGACAATCAGGCAACAGTGAAACTCACACAAAACCCCGAGTTCCATAATCGCACTAAGCATATAAAAATAAAGTATTTCTTCATCTGAGAAAAGGTATTGGAAGGAGAGTTAGGCATTCAACATATTTCAACTGAGGACCAGTTAGAAGATACACTGATGAAGCCGCTGACAAAACCAAGGCTGTTAAATTAATGTCATAAGATGGGCCTTTCATGTTGTGTTCCCTTTTTTTTCTTAATTAAATAAGGGAAAGTGTTACGGTTATATATGTTTGTATTTAATTAAGTGGCAGACAAAAGTTGGCAGCAGTTCTGCTCTATAGTCTTTGGAGAGACAAGTACTAGAAACTAAGCCTTTGACGATGTGTGTCTTTGTGTGGCTGTACATTGTGAAATAAATGTAATGTTCAGTGAAGTAGATAGATTCTTTTTAAACCTAAAAGAAATAAAAGTAACATACGCTTATATGCTTCCACATAATATTGACATATCAGTGCAAATGAAGTACTTGATTGTCAGGGATGCTAGGAAGCTGATGTGTGTTAAGGATTGCTCTGTACACTATTACATGACCATTAATATAACTGAATATTCTTTTCATTTGTCAAAGTGTATCAAAATTTGAAACTAAACCATCTGGCAAAAATAGCATCATGGCCACAATTATTTATTTACAAGCAAACATCAAATATAAACCAGCCACCAGAACCTAATTTTACAAGCTTGCACAAGAAGAAGAAGCAACTTGGGAGATTATCATTAAAACTTCAACATCATAAAGCCAAGTACAATTGTTTCAGCTATTTCTTCTTCATGTTGTCAAAATTTAGATACTCTAGGGTAGAAGACTATTACTAAAATGTGGTCATGCCTGAAGGGTATTAACACAGGTGAATGAAGTGATGTTAGATGCTACATGGTTCTAGCTGGACTCAATCTGGAGCCAAGCCAGCACATTGTAGGAGCATTGGAGCATGCACTCACATGTATATATGTGTGTGTGAATGTTTTACTCTAGCTCGTAAAAGGATTACTCAAAAAGTTAACAAGTTTTCTTGATTTTTGTGGGTTTCTAACACCAACTCAACACTGGTTTTCTTGGTTGGTCATCTCCTTTAATCCAGAAGTATTTAAATATTATTACTGTTCTTTATGATACATTTTTCTGGGTATTTAATATATCTATGCTTTGACGTATTGGCATAAAACACCTTCAAATGGAGTAACACACTAGAATAGTTAAATACAAAGAAACAACAGTAAACAAAAACAGCATCACAAGAACCAGTGAAAGCCTGTACCTAGGGGAAAAAAAACAAAACATGAATTATAAATCAAAACTTAAGTAGGAGACCAGGGACTTGGGCTGTAAATCACAATGTCTAAAGTAATTATGGATCATCTTGAATGAATTCCTCCAGGAAAAATGTAAAGCATATTTTCTATAGAAAAGTTCTTACTCAGTTAAGAAGAACTGAAATTAAATAAGGGGCAACTCTGCAGCCTCCTCTCCATGAACTAAGCATCTTGCCGAGGTGGTGTGGTTTGTGTGCCTCAATAATACAGATAGATGTACTGCAGGTACAACCACAATAGAGGGGAATCTGTGGAAAGGAAAGGAGAGACAAACATATGCTCCCTGAAGATTGGCAGCAGCCTGTTCAGTAATTGCATGCCAAAGTTCTGGATGATTGATTGATCTGACCTTGCTGTGCTGGTGCTACAAACAGCTGAAAGCTATGGGTGACTACAGTCATTACGTTTCCTGAGAGCATGAAGCTTTACTGTGTGGTTAAATCATGATGGTGTGTCTCCATTAACATATTCTGAAGATAGCTAGTCAAATATCTGCGTGGGGACTACACAGGAGTATGTCATCATCAGGTAGGGGGGTGCAACTGACATTCTATGAGTCAGAGTGTGGAATGTTATATCTCTTAACTGCATAGGCAGATAAGAAAATTTAGAAAAGGAAATTGATAGGCCGAACTGAGATATAGTGGAAATTAGTGAAACTTCTGGTCAGGTAAGTACAAAGTTACAAATGAAAATCAAGTAGGAGTACTGCTGGAGTAGGTCTAATAACGAATGAAAATTGGAATGTGGGTACACCACACTGTGGAGTATAGTGAATTCATTATCATAGCTAAGATAAATGTGAAGTCAATGAAGAATGAAGAATGTATGATGAGATAAGAGAAATAATTAAGATAACTTTGAGAAGAAAATTTAATTGTGATGGGAGACTAGAATTTAATAGTAGCAAATGGAAGAGAAAGAAAAATAGTAGGAGAATATGGGCAGGTGGAAAGGAAAGAAAAAGAAGAAAAAAAAAGCAGCCACCTTGTAGAATTTTCCACAGAGCATAATTTAATCAATCCTAACCTTTGTTTGAGAATAATGAAAGAAGGTTGTATATGTTGAAGAGACCTAGACACACTCAAAGGTTTCAGATTGATTATATAATGGTAAGATAAGGATTTTGGAAGCAGCTTTTAAATTGTTACACATTTCCAGATGGAGACATCGAATCTGACCATAATTTATAAACTGTAGCTTAAAACCGAAGATATTTTTTAAAAACATAGGAAATTAAGGAGACTGGACCTGGATGAGTTGAAAGAGCTGGATGTTGCTGAGAGGTTCACAGAGAGAATTTGGCAACAATAAGTTTCTGAAACAGGAGAAAGGAAATCAGCAGAAACAAATGGGTAGCTTTGAGAGATGAAATAATGAAGGTAGAAGAGGACCAAATAGGTAAAAAGTCAAGGCCTAGTAGAAATCATTGGATATCACAGCAGAAACTGAATTTAATTTGTGAACACAGCAGAAACTGAATTTAATTTGTGAAAGGAGGAAATTTAAAAATGCAGCAAATGAAGCTGGCAAAAGGGAATACAAACACCTAAAAATGAGTTTGACAGGAAGTACAAAATGGCCAACAGGAATGGCTAGAGGACAAATGCATGTCAATAGAATACTGTATAATTAGGGGAAGGGTAGATATCACTTGTAGCAAAATTAAAGAGGCCTGTAGAAAAAAGAGAATCAACTGCTTGAATATCTAGAGTCCAGAGTGTAAGCAGTACATTGCAAAGAAAAGAAAGCTGAAAGGTGGAGAAATATATAGAAGGACCATACAAGGGAAACAAACTTGAACTTGTAGGCAATATTATAGAGGAAGAAGATGAAGATGTGGCAGGAGATATCACATCGGAAGGAGAATTGCCAGAGCATCAATACCTAAGTCAAAACACGGCTCCTGGGGTAGACAACATTCCATCATGACTACTGATATGCTGGGGAGAGCCAGCCATGACAAAACTATGTCACCTGATGTACAAGATATTTGAGACAGCCCAAATAATCTCAGACTTCAAGAAAAATGAAATAATTCCAGCTCAAAAGGGAGCAGAAGCTGACAGTGTGTATAATAATAATAATAATAATAATAATAATAATAATAATTCATAATCTGCAAAATACTAACATGAATTATTTACAAAAGAATGGAAAACTGATAGAAGCTTACCTCAGAGAAGATCAATTTGCTTTCTGGAGAAATGAGGGCAAATAAGGGTGATACTGACCCTATAACTTCTCTTAGAAGATAGGTTAAAGGAAGACAAACCTACACTTGTAGTATTGAGAAAAGTTTTGACAGTCTTGACTGGAATACACTCTTATAATCTGAAGGTAGCAGGGTTAAAATACAGGAAGCAAGAGATTATATACAACTTGTATAGTAACTAGACAACATTTAAAAGAGAGGGCATGAAAGGGGAGCTCGAGCCAAGAAGGGAGTGAGACAATATTGTAGGCTATCAATGATGTAATGCAATCTGTATGTAGAACAAGTAGTAAAGCGAACCAAAGAAAATTTTGGAGAAGGAATTAAAGTTCTGTTCAGTTCTATCTTCATTTAAATCAAAAACATTGGACAATGCTATGCTTACAGATGTCATCACTTTATTTGACTCTAAGAGTATAATGAAACAGTCTTCCCCAAAAGTCATAGGAAATGTCTGATACCACCCTTTTTGTATGCATCCGGGTGGTTGTCAGACGATTTGGTGCTTCCTAGGATGTTATAGAGATACACATACAAGTATCATTTGACTCAAAATACTAGAAAGCTGAATATTTTGTGAAGACTTGTAAAATGTTTTTAGAGGAACATATATTGTCGTCATTATCAAGAGATTGTCGTCATTGACAAAATTACATACAAATGCTGGACTGAATGTATAGTAAAGAAATTGAAGCGATAAATATTTGGCAGAAAATATTAAAGTGCTGTGGAAGTGTTGGCTACGATGGCCGGTGCCTATAATTACCATAATTACTATTGAGCAACGAGTTAACACAAAGAACATCTTTACCTTAAAAAACAGCTTAAAGGTTATTACTAAGTGATGTATTTTGATTTGTTATCTCTTTTTATGTCCTACTCTGTAATTAACATCCTTTGTAATTACATTTCTAATTAACTCTCCAACTTTTTACATCTCACAGTTTTCCAGTTGCAGAATTTGATGCCTTATTTGTAACTTTCTCGTAAGCAGTCAGATAAAACACAAGATATATAATATTATCGAATGTTAGGAACCTAATCCAAACTGTAATTAGTTACATAACTAAAATAACATGAGAGACATTATTGTAATTAAAGTTCAGAATGATTTTCTTGTGGAAAACTAAAGATATTAATAGAAAAGATTGTTATTCAAATATTGTATTTTATACCTTATTCGGCTGTAACATCAGTTTCTTTACATTTTGTAGATTCTGATTGTAACATTAAAATTGTACAAATTTAATAATGGAATATTTTGGAAGCTAATGTTAAAATTCTATATAAGTCGATGCATCTTTGAGTTGTTAGTCAGTTTTGAAATTACTTTTGGAAGTCAAAGAGATCAGTGAAGTCCGTCCTTGTTTTGTCTACATGACAAGTGTGCAGTGCCGATGTCAATTGATGTGAATAAATTTTGTTAAGCATGAAAATTTCGCATTCATTCATCAATGGACCAGGCAGAAGAAATTTAAGTTAACTAACATTCAACACGAATCATTACAGAAGCCATAGGATTCTGCTAAAAATTATGTTTCTATGGTTTTAGAGTCTTAGAATTCTTCTTTATTAGATGTCATCTTGATAGTATACGTGAACAACATTTGATCTGATTTGATTTGGTTTTTTATTTGGCCCTGTTGATTACATGGTATACAAAGGGTGTACTAATAATATAGGACAAGTAAGTCAAGTAAAACAATACAAAATTATGTGAGCATTATGCTTAAAATAGCAGAATAAATAGAACAACATAGTTTTATCCCAGTGCCACAAATAAATAACTTTACTTTCTATCATTATGATTTAAATTAAAATACAAAATTTTTATCATCATCGCATAAGCATAAGTAAGTTCAGGTAAATACTTAATAGAGTGGAACAAATGCTAGTACACATTTTAACCTATCATGCAAATAAATTTACATTTTATCATTATAATTTACATTAAGGATACACAGTTTTGTCTTCATGACATAAGTATAAAATTTTATTTTAAGAAAGGTTCTTTTCTTTTTTTAAAACTGAAGTGGTTTCCTCCATTTTTATTCAATTGTATTAATTTGTAACAGTGAATATTATGAGTCTTAAAGAGAGCTCTGCGGGATGTTCTGTTAGAGATCCCACATATTAACTTCACTGCTCAGTTTTGTAGTTTGAAAACTTTTTCAATTCCTGTAACATTTCCCCAGGGGATAATATCATAATAAATACACAAAATACGACAAAATCAATTTTCTCTTCAACAAGAGAAGTCTCTTAGGGTAATACAAACTGTGCCAATTTCTTAATCAGTTGATCAATTTACTCTTTCCATCTCAGCTGGCTGTCTATCTGGGGGCCCAGGAATTTTGTATGTGTGATTTCATAAATTTTTTGGTTGTTGATCTCCACTTCAGGAACTTGAAGTCTTTTCATTTACTGACTGAAACTGTATAATGTTAGTTTTTGCTAAATTTAGGGTTAGGCAATTTGCTGTGAACCATTTGGATACTTGGTTTTTGACTGTCAGGGCTGTATCCTGCATTATGGAGTTGGAAGCCTTTATCAGAATACTTGTATCATCCACAAACCTGACTATTTTTGCTCTGCCATTGATTGTAACTGGTAGATCATTAATGTAGATCAGAAAAAGAAAATCAATGGTCCAAGGATCAAGCCTGGGAGACTGTATTTTACATTTCTGCAGCCTGAGTTTACTGTTACACCTGCCTCCACTATGCTAAATCTTTGCTTCCTGTTGTGCAGATAAGATTCTAGCCACATCAGAGGTTTGTCTTTGATGCCATAGTGTGGAAGCTTTTTTAGCAGTGTGTTATGATCTACACAGTTGAAAGCTTTAAGCAAGATCACAAAAGATCCCCACTGGATACCTTCTGAGATTTAATTCACCTAGAGTTTCATCTGTTAGGCTAAAAATAGCTCTCTCTGTGGAGTATCTCTTACAAAAGCCAAACTGTTAGCAAAATGAGATCAAATGTTGTGGATGTGATGAAAAATGCTTCACAGGTCTACAGGTTTGAGCTTTTACACTTCACAACCTGCACAGAGATATATTAGATGGGTTTAGCTGAATTAATAGCTGTAAACATAAGGCAGGCAGGTGGAGAGGAGGAATATGTGTGGAGGGCACTGTCTCCAATAGTAAAATTCCCATTCTTACAGGTTTGAGAGGTAATACTCCTTTAGCTTAAACACCTCATTCAGACAGACTGCTTCAAAGGAGATGCAGATAAATGAAGTGTCACACACAAAAGAAACTTATCTATGTATCAGAATGTTAGCGGACTTAAATACAAAGTTCAGGAACATTTTATCTCTTTCTACCATCTAGATTGCTAACTGTAAGTTGATGTATAATGTCCAACAACCTTGTAAATACAGGAATCCATGTATTAAACACAGAGGTCTGTACATTGGCAGCCTAGTTCTGTAGAGAAAATACGGATGGAGGAGGAGTTGACATACTACTAAGGAAACTGGAGTTTTATACAGTGCATGGGAGCACATTAGCTGTGATGTCTTCATATTTAAGCACCGTAAAACAATTTGTCTCAGTCAGAAATGTAAATTCCTCTTTAATGAAAATGAGTACAAGTGTTACACAAGGATGTCTCCTCAGTCCCTGATTCTTCATTACAGCACTCAATGAGTTACCTAATAACACAGCTCACTCTGTCATATGTTATACTGACAATAAAACACCACTTACCATACATCAGAGAATTTAAGATCTGAACAGAAAAAAAAGAAAGAAAAAAAGAAAAGAAAAGAAAATCTCTTGATATTGCCTTGGACTGGTTTGCAACTAATGAACTCCTGTGTAACCCTAATAAAGCCCAGCTACTCCTAATGGAAATGTCAGATAAAGTAGAAAATAATTCATGAAAACTTTTCAGCATCTACATTGCCTCCAAACTCCAGTGGGAGGAAAATATCAACCAAGTTTGTGAAAATCCCTATCAAAATTTTCGACAAATTACCAGTCTGTTTCGTCTAAAGATCTAAAAATTTTTAAAATTAAGTCGTACAACTGGCTATCAGATCACCCATTTTATAGTATTCAAGAATTCCTTGAGATGCCTGAAGAGGATATTAGTATTTAGCAAATTTTCCTATCGTTTACTGTATTGCTATGTGCTGTGTTTACATTTTGTATAACTATGTCTTCATGTTTTGTATAATTATGTCTCGTATTCTCTATCCAATTATTATTGCACAGGTTTTGTACCATACTACAGTATACTATAACTTATTGACACTAGCTTTTAGAAGTTTTCCTACTGTGAATTTTATTACTGCTCTGCTTAATATGGATACCATAGTTAATTGGTACTAGTTTATTTTATTATTATATCCCCACATGTATTACTACATCCTGTATTATATTATGACAAAGCCTATTTCATTGTAAAATGATTGATGGTGAATAAAAGTTCTTGATTCTTGGTTGTCACATAAGTAAAAAAAATTGAATCAAGTTCTGATCTATTGATGTCAGTAGTTTCTACTTATATCAAGAGTTGTAAGTCTGTGCTCGTGAACTGCAGCTACCAGAAATGTTATTTATAACTGTTATAAGATGTAGATCACCACTGGGACCACTTCAAATATTCTTGTCAAAATTTGAGTCACTTTTATGCCACCTACGAGATAATAGGAAGCAAATGATAGACTGTGGATATTTTAATACTTTTTAAAAATATTCATGTAAGAAGAATGGTTTGGAAATAAAAGAC
The DNA here is from genome assembly GCF_023897955.1 of Schistocerca gregaria. Taxonomy (NCBI): domain Eukaryota; kingdom Metazoa; phylum Arthropoda; class Insecta; order Orthoptera; family Acrididae; genus Schistocerca; species Schistocerca gregaria. Next base: position 1,057,911,766 of record NC_064920.1, read on the forward strand.
AACCAAAAACCTGTTCCCATATTATAAAAGTTGTAATTCATTGGGATAAAGATCACATTGAGATTTCGTCTGATTTTGAAAGAGTACTACTCTAGAACTCCATTCAAAATGCACTCAATTGGTGCTGAAGTATCTTGTGTTCTGTCAATAGCACTGACTCAGAAAAGTATGTCATCACCATTTTACACCCTTTTCTTTCCTTCTGCAATGTCGCTCAAGGCAATTTATCAATGAGCTTGTCTCACTGGATATGACTGACATTATCAATGATCACAGCTGTTATTCATTATTCATTATGATAAATAGACTACTCAGACTTCCATGAATTTGGAACAAGTGCCTCCATAAGATGCGTTTATTTATAAAACTTTACTGCTTAGTGAAATATTTTAATCACACACAGAGGAAGAAAGTATAGACTTGATGATATTTTAACTGTCTGGGACAAAAGCTTGGTGAAATTACCAAGTTTATGATTTTGGGTGAATTTAATCCATTGTATTAGTTTTAATAGAAGAGAAAAAACTTGGCTTCATTTGGATTACTGGTAGTGTCCAATGAACAAAGGTGCATCTGGAGAACAATGGTTTGTTTTGGCTCAAATACAATTAATTTATATCACTTATAGACTGCATTTTTTATATCCTGTAAACTTGAAATGTGCACTTTGTACCATGTAACAACTCTCTAAGTACCCTGTCAATATGAAGCTCTTAGCCACTTGTTAAGAAGTCACATAAACATTACATAGATGCAATTATGCACCACCAGCTTTACACTGTTCAGTGAAATTAACAAAGGTATTGTGCCATTTCTAAAAGATCTGCGTATTTTTGATTCCTGCTCTGAAGTGCCAGATCATAAGCAGTTATATTTTCATTGTCTTGTGCACTAGCATCAGCACCTGCATGAAGCAAAATGTCTGGAACTGCTGATTCCATTAGGAGCCAATTGTCACTTGCAGCCACTAGAATGAGGGATGTCCTCCCTTTTGTATCTCTTTGATCCACAGGAGTTTGTATCTCTTCTAAAAAATATTTGATGACTGCACAATTTCCAGACAGAACTGCACGATGAAAGGCAGAGTACCCTTCACTATCAAAAGTGTCTACACTTTTTCCCACTTTCAATACCTGCTTCAACATTTCCACACTGGTTTCAGCTGCAACATGTAGCAGGGTTGTCTTGTGTTCAGGGTGCCACCAGCAGTCTAAAAGGTCCATTCCCATTGAAATCAGGTGCTCCAGTATCTGTTTACAGTGTAACATAAAGTATGAAAAAAAAATTATTGCAGAAACAATAGGTACAGCTAGTTACAAATTTGTACATGTAGTATTGCTAAGATTATTGAAATATCACAGTACACCACCAAATATAACAGTACTCCACCAAAATATTCAGTGTGTAAAATACAAAGTGCAACAGCCGTGGAGAGAAGATATTGTTTGCAGATGACAGCAACATAGTAATCACCAGTAAGACACCAGCACAAATGTTGGAAAATTCTACTGAAATGCTGAGGGATGTTCACAAATGGTCTCAGGAAAACAAAGTAACTCTCAACGTAAAGATAACACATACAATATGCATTAGAATGAACACTAAACAGAGTCCCTTAAATTTAAAATGAGATAACATACCCATAGACGATGTACCTACAACAAAATTCTTAGGGTTGCACATTGACAGCCAAATGAAGTGGAATGAACATGCTATGAAACTCTTGAAAAAGATATCCACAACTTGTTATGCACTACATGCGGTAGTGAATGTTTGAGAATTGTATACTTTAGTTATGTTCATTCAGTAATCAGTTATGGTATTATTTTCTGGGGAAACAGTGCTCAGAATTTACAAACAGTATTTAAAATGCAAAAGAGAGCAGTAAGAATTATAATAAAAAGCAGTAAGCCGGCCCACTGCAGAGAACTTTTCAAAATGTTAGAAATTCTAACTGTTCCTTGTGCATTTATATTCCAAACCATAATGTACATCAAGAAAAATACAGAAAATTATAGCACAAATAGCAGTTTTCATAACAATTGTACAAGAACAAGTCTTCACCTAGACAGGAAGAATAAACATAAGACTCAAAATAGCTTCTTGTATGAAGGTGTAAAACTGTATAATAAACTGCCACAGAAAATAAAAGAAGCACATAACGTGGACCACTTTAGGAAAAATATTAAATTGTCTTTGCAGGAACACTGCTTTTACACTATAAGTGAATTCCTTAGTACAAAATGTTTGTAAATAGCTTTTGTTTCACAGTATTTTGATAAGGAACAAACATTATTGTAAATAACTTATATGTCACAATCTTTAACTACGTGTAACAACAAACTTAATAAATATATGAATGTACGCAACTGACAACATCCATGTATTTTAAAATGTCCACGTATGGCTAAATAACAAATAAATAAACTTCATGTTTGACTCCTAATAAATGTTTATCAGTATATTTTGATTCTAGTTGTTGATTCCTTGCCTGTAGATCCATTTCAAAAAAATTTCTTGTAATTAATACAATAAGAGCAAGAGCACCACACCTAAAATCATTTCTTGTACACAGATGTCTATCTTCATGGAAAGAATTCTAAGCTATATTTGTAAACAACACGAAATTAGCAAAAGTTGTCTTTTGATGACTACATGCAAAAAAAATTTAAATAAATAAAAAAGAAATGACAAGTGATATTTTTTATAATATTCAGTACAAGTTGAAAAATCTCTTTGATCAGCTTCATTTGAAAACCAAATCTGAATCACATACTACATTGACACCTTATAATATTGCCAATTAGTACAGAAATTCCATATGGTATTATTGGCCATACACAAATTTACTAAGCTAATCAAAGGAGATATTAACAATGTGATGGAATGCTGTAGGCGTGTGTGATACTACCCTCCAAAATGGGCATAGTACAGTGGTATTGGTGGAGATATTTACTACTTAGTCTCAGCCAAAAGAACAACAGAAAAATGATAGTGAGACTGAAGATATTGTATTTAATCTGACAGTCATGACAACGAAATTGCCAAACTATTAGCATTTGGTAATTTCTTCCCCTTGCAGTAGATGAGGAAATAGTAGCACCAACACACATTAACTTGTTGAAGACAATTTTATTTACAAATACTGAGCACACAAAAACACAGTACGCAAACCAACCAGTGCACGAAAACAAAAATTAAGTTAAACCAAAGTGTCTGTTCAGTCAAAGCACATAGGTCATGACAACGAAATAGCCAAACTATTAGCATTTGGTAATTCCTTCCCCCTTCAGTAGATGAGGAAATAATAGCACCAACACACATTAACTTGTTGAAGACAATTTTATTTACAAATATTGAACACACAAAAACACAGTACGCAAACCAACCAGTGCATGAAACAAAAATTAAGTTAAACCAAAGTGTCTGTTCAGTCAAAGCACAAAGGTGCTGTATGAGTGGTTAATAGTCACCACAAGCATTTCACTTAGACATGATGATACCCACAGAGGTAAATTATACGGCATACAGGCACATGCCATCTGTCTGATGTATAAGCTGCTTAGCAGTGTCAATACAGTACATCTATTACATCCATCTTTTACATTCTTACACTCCCATCTGAGTTGTGGACTGCTACTATGGCATAATTATGTTGCCTTAAAATTAGTGTTTAAATTGCAAAATGAAGCTATAAGGTGCATTTCAGGACTTAACCTGTGGGAATCACATAGGGATTATTTCAAAAAACTAAATATAATAAAAGTACCTAGTCTGCAGCCTATATCCATAACTGCCTTGTTTTTCTTAAAGAAGACTTAAGTAAGTATAACCTGAGGAAAATCCAACACTATAACACAAGAAGTGGGCATACAATCAACGTGTCATGCGTTGGCAAAGACCCATAACAGCTACAAATATCTCGGTCTTTCCTACATCAAAAAATTGCCTGAAAATGTCTACACAGTATTAGTAAATAAATTTAAAGCTAGTATTGTGAAATGGATGAAAAGTAAATTGTTTCACTCTTCTCAAGCATTTTTTGAGTGTGTGGTAAATTATTTTTTATTTCATTAAACTACAAATAAACAGAAAACCTTATTCTATAACTATTTTTATTTCATGTAACTATTTTATTGCTGTTCTATTTACTGTCAATTACCTTGTTAATTACTAATTGTTTTTTTCATATATTTACCTATCTAGATAATTTTTCTTGCAATTGCTCTAATCTGTAATTATGTGTTATTATTGTCATTTACTTAATTATACAGTGCACCTATCTTGTACTTAGCGAAATATTCTGACATATGACACTGTACTTAAAAGACAATGGAAACTCCAGGTAGGAATATTAACAATGTAGGTAAAGATAGACTGCTACATATTGTAAAGATCACATATTAGATTACAAGACACCTAAACCTAGTTTTAAGCCACTGCAGTTTTCCGGGAAAAGAGAAACACACACCATTCATCCACACATGCAAGCATACCTCACACATACGTGAATTCTAAATCTGGCAGGTCAGGCCAGGCTGCAACGCTGACATGGAATGGAAGCAGCAACCTGCAGAGGGCACAGAAGAGGAAGGGATAGCAGTGTAAGGGTGGGGCACCAACTGAACCAGATCCTTCAGCAGGGCTTTGATTACATATCACTAAGCCCTGAAATGAGGGATGTCTACAGAATTCCTTCCCACCTCTCCTAAAGTGGTGTTCCATAGCCAACCCAACCTCCACAACCATCCTAGTCCATTGCTATGCCATGTTCAATCCCAGACCTCTGCCACAATTATCATATCCCTGTGGAAGACCCTGGTGCAACAAGACCTGACCAATCCATGCACCCAGCACTCCCTGTTCCAGTCCTTCAGTCCTGTCTCAGGTTTCTCCTATCCCACCAGAGGCTGGGCCACCTATGAAACCAGCCATGTTATTTGTCAAGTCTGTTAAAAGCCTTGCACAGCTTTTTACATTGGTATGACTACAAGTCAGCTGTCCACCAGCATGAAAGGCCACAATCAAACTGTGTCCAAGAGGAAAGTAGACTACCATGTGGCATAACATGCAGCTGAACATAAAATTCTTGATTTCAATGGCTGCTTCACTATCCAAGTCATCTGGATCTTCCCCTCCAACACCAGCTTCTCTGAACTGTGCAGATGTCAGCTATCATTTCAACACAGTCTCTGTTCCCATAATCATCCCTGCCTCAGCCTATGGCAGCAGCGGGCAAATTTTGCACGCAGCTCATGAGCGCACAGCACTGCACGTGTGCTGCTCGCATGCAATTGTCAACCGGGGCAGTGGCGACAGCCGGCAGGTTGCACGGCAGTGTAGTGCCAGGCTTAGCTGCGGACGTTGATGTGAAGCGACCACTATGTAGCAAATGTTGTATTTCAAGAACCAGAAAATGCAGAGTGAAACAAGGAGACAGAGAAGCGGAGATTCACCATCTTTTGAAAAGTAATGGGAGAATCATTTTTTCTTGGTGCAAAACTGTGAAAATTCGAAATTTTTAATATTTGGCAGTATTCTCGCTGGTCAGCAGAAGTTTATTATTGAAGGCCATTATAATGAATTTCACAAGGACGAGTACAATTTATTGTCGGATTCTGAGCAGATGGGGAAATTGACTGAGCTTAAGAAGAGCGATCTGACGATACTAGATGAATCTGTCAGAGTTGCTGTTGTTACAAGAGATCTGCGACTTTCTTTCATCATGTCTCTCATTTAACTGATTTAACATTTTATGGAGCACTGTTTTCAATTTTTCAGGATGACAACAATAATAGTCCAGCGGTATGGGCCAGTTATAAGATTGCGCTTAATATAGCGAGAGCTGAATTAATAAGTCTCGGTTAAGAGCAAACATCATTGATGAAAATTTACGTAACTGTTTGCATTTGTCTGTATGTAGAAATTTTGTTCCAGATATTAAACGTATTGTAAATTCCACCTGTGATAATTAAATAAAATGTATGGTAGGTAATAGGTACTCTTTCAAACCATGATTTCTTTCAAGCAATCCTACGAACCTTATTCCTTCATTCAATAAAGCAAGCTAGGAAACAAAACGCATTACAGAGGAAGGAGCGGACAGAAGGTATGGTGCAGAGTGGTGTGGAGGGGAGATAAGCAGATGGTCAGCTTGCCCCTGTGTGCACGCAGACCACTTGTTAACTGCACGCATGCAAGTGCACCGCACACGTGCAAGATTCCTGCCCGCCCCTAGCCTATGGTAAAACATTGTTCCCACACCCTCCACTCAACAGTTTTTACCTGCTCTGTCCTATCATCTCCTCCCTATTCTCATCGCTCACGCTCTTCACTTGCCAACCTCTGCCAATGCACTTTCACATCTTTCCCCACTTATCGCCTTTTTCACCCCACTTTCCCCTTCTCTCTGCCACACAACCTCCTGATGCTGTGTATGTTGGCATTCTAGTCCCTGAACACTCTGCCAGAGAACACTCCTATCTCCCCCCAGCCGTACATTGCTATTCCTTCCCCTTCTGTGCCCCTTCTAGATTGCTGCTTCCATCCTACAAGATAGTTTCATGCTGGCAAGAACTGAAGGATTTGGCAGTCATGTGAGCATGAACGTGTTTGCTTGTGTGAATGAATGGTGTGTGTTTCTCTTTTCCTGACAAAGGCTGTGGCTGAAAGCTTATATATAAGTATCTTTTAATTGTGCCTATCTGCGAGTTAATGTGTCACCTTTCAAGCACTGTATTTTGTATTTACCTGTAAAAACATTTCATTCAGACACAAAAAGTGGGGTGAGAGATTAATTTGTATCAGACAAATAACAAACTTTTCAGCTGGTTGTGCTACAGGCCTTATCCACACAAATCAGTACAAATCTTAAAACACTTCAATTTTATGGAATAGTATGGTGACGGTAGTGTGCAATATAACTTGTTCAAAATCTTTAATGACCGTAACACTGACAGAATATAAAACCTCTTCCAATTTCTTTAACATGGTAAATTTTTATGTGCTGTTTTGGAATTGTAAGATATCCCAAAATAATAAGAAAAATGCAGTTTTAGTAAAATAATCCAAGACATCATTTACATCGTTTTTGTGTGACCTTTCCATTAGTCAAAGCTGTGGACTATCTTCTCACACATTATTACTCACCACTTAACACCAACATGACCGTTACCAGATAAAAACTGCCTGAATGCTTAAATGCAGATTGTGGAGAAATGCAGGAACCAATTTACACTGAAAGATAGGTTGAAGAAAGGCAAACTCACACTCATAGCATTTGTAATTTTAGAAAAAAGCTTTTGACAATATTGAATGAAATACAGTCTTTGAAAATTTTAAGTCATGAGAGATAAAAATAGAGCAGAAAATGGCTGTCTGAATCTTGTACAGAAAGCAGATTGCAATTCCAAGGGTCACAGGACGCGGAAGGCAGGCAGTAACTGAGAAACGACTGAGACAGTGTTGTTATTCAGTTAGTTGCATTCACAATTCAGTAAAGAAGACCCAAGAGAAATTTTAAAAATGAATACATATTATGGGAGAAGAAATAAAAACTTCACTGTTTGCTGATGTAACAAGCATTTTGTCAGAAATGGCAAGTGGAAAGCGAATTGAATTGAATGAGTAGTTGTCTTGAAAGGAGGTTATAAAAAGAGACACAAATAAAACAAGAATAAAGGTGTGTGATTGAATTAGGGAATGGGTGGGGGTGGGCGGGGAGTAGTTTAGAAAATTATAAACTGAAAGTTGTAAATGATTACAGAGATTCAAGTCCATACAGAGGCTTATCAGCAACAGCAATCATTATTCCCACACACCATCTGTGATTGGAACAAAGAAATAGCGAAAGTGACAGTGAGACATAAGCGGGCAGTGCACGCCAGCGGAATCATTCTGCTTTGAGCTCTATCTGCAACTGCATCGAAGCACTATGCCTCGTCGACGTGTGTATCATCAACGCCGCCACCGCATGCCTGTCTACAAACACATATTAAGCCTCGAAAATAAAGTTTGCACAAATGGAACCGCATAAAGTGTTGTATTGAATGGACCCATATTTTTCTGTGGATGTCGAGCTAATTTTAGTCTCGATGCTGGCACAGGGAATACTGGAAGTGGATGGTTTACCCTTGCTATTGTTCGATAGACCTGGCATTGTGGAATAGATGCCCCCCCCCCCCCCCTCCCCGCCCCTGCAACAACCATATATCATAAGGTGGCTTGTGTAATATAGATGCAAATATAGAGCATAAAAATAAATATAAGAATGATCATGTGGCTCTATAAACTTTTCGAGCGTAATAACTCATTGAATTCGTTTTGGGTCTCCAGCTGGAACATCTCATCATCTGGACACAATATTTCAGCGGACCACTTAGCCGTCATCTTCAGGTGAGTAGGCCGTCACACTATCTCGCCAGAAAAGTAATCAAACACTCCATTATACACTGACTGTGGGTCCACCACGTGTGCACAAAAATAACTGTGCTCTAGTGACACGCACAAGAGCACACAGGTGTTGAAAGCCCCAGGAACAAAAAATCGATATCAAACACAACTGATAGTTTTCGAAGACCGAGAGAAGGACTGGTGTTTCTTAATGTCAAACAGAACAAGGTTCCATCTCTTACTTAATGGATACCCCTTATCTTTATTTATAACATTGTCAGATAGCCAGATTTCAATGGCTTCTTTCACTACACAGTCACAATACTGTGATGCAGGGGCAACCACTTGTGTCTCATCATAAAATATTTTATGTCATTCTGTAAGACAATGTTACACCATTGCAAATTTTTCTGGCTGAAATAAACACGTGTGGTGATGATGCTCTGTGCAATCATCCTGGACTGTATGAATTGCAATCATCCTGGACTGTACGAATTGTTTGTCCAATATAGACTTTCCCGCAATGGCAGGGAATCTTGTAGACTCTGGGCTTTGTCAAACCTAAACCAGGCTTGACTGAGCATAACAGTGCTCTGGTCTTCGCTGGCAGATGGAATACACTTTTAATATTAAATTTCTTTAAAATTCTACCTATTTTTCAACATACGCTCTCCACAAAAGGTAGGAAAGCCACCGATTTGCTTGTATCCTCTGTTGGTTCCTGCAAAGGTAAAATCTTAGAGCATGATGCATCTGATTGTCAGTGTAACCATTCTGCCTGAACACAGCTTTTAGATGGTCCAGTTCTTGTGTCAAACTATCTGCATCTGAGATGGCGTAAGCTCTTTTCACCAATGTATGTAGGACCCCGCTGCATTGGTATGATGGATGACCACTTGATGCATGAAGATATTGGTCCTTATACATGGATATATATGATAAACACTATGTCCTAATGTCCCATCATTCCCCCCATAGACCAAGACATCTAAAAACGGAAGTTTTCCATCCTTTTCAACTTCCATCATGGACTTAATATTGGGATGCAGGTAATTAAAATGATGTAGGAAATAATGTAGAGCATCCCTCTCACATGGCCATACTACAAATGTATCGTCAACATATCCCCAGAAGCTAGTTGGTTTTAAGAATGCAAACTTCAGCACCATGTCATCAAAATCTTCCAAAACAAATTGGCAACTATGGGCGATAATGAACTCCCTACCTTTTGTAGGGAGTATATCTTCAAAAATAGATAGAGTTTTAAAGAAATTTAATATTTAAAGTGTATTCTGTCTACCAGCTAAGACCATAGCCCTGTTAGGCTCAGTCAAAGATAATTTAGGTTTGAGAAAGCCTGGAGTCTACAAGATTCCCTGCCATTGCGTGAAAGTCTATATCAGGCAAACAACTCGTATGGTCCAGGATCATTACATGGGGCATCATCACCACACGCATTTATTTCAGGCAAAAAATCTGTGGTTCTGGAACACTGTCTTATGTAGGGACATAAAATGTTGTACGATGAGACACAAGTGGTTGCCTCTGCGTCACAGTGCTGGGACAGTATACTGAATGAAGCCACTGAAATCTGGTTAACTGACAATATTATAAAGAGAGATAAGGCATATCCTTTAAGTAAGAGTTATAACCCTGTTCTGTTTGACATTAAGAAACAATGGTCATTGTCTCAGTCTTCAAAACCTGTTATTAGTGTTTGATATCGATTTACTGTTTTCATGAGCTTTAACCACTGGTACATTGTTGTGCCTGTTGCTAGAGGGCAGTTATTTTTGCACATGCACAGTGGACCCACGGTTGGTGTATACAGGAGTCGCTTTGACGTGCTTGATTTCACTTCCGTCGAGGTAGTGTGATGGCCTACTCCCCTGAAGATGGTGGCCAGGTGGACCACCAACATATTGTGTCCAGATGACCTGGAGACCTCATATGAACACAACATAAGAATAAGCAATCAGTCATCTATATTTAATTAATGCAGGGCACACATAAACTCATAATAGTGCAGCATATTTCACTAGCATTCAACCTATGGTTCTTTTACCAGTTTAAGCACATGCTCACAAACACAGGTCTACATAAATGAAGCCACATTGTTACTAAATGTTTATGAATGGTTGGCCAGGGAGGTTCAGTGTAGTGGAGAGAGAAGATAGCATGACCACTTGCACTTGCAGGGCATCGAAAGTAATGGGAGACAGGAAAGGGCAGAAGGGCACTCTTAATAACAGTCCAGAATGATGACTGAACAAGACAACAATCATTAAAAGAGAGGGACAGGAAGAGGGAGAAATTGGGTGATGTGTGCACATCGGTAAGTGTGTGTGTGTGTGTGTGTGTGTGTGTGTGTGTGTGTGTGTAGGAGGGGAATGGGGGTGGGGGAGAGGAGCAGGAGAAAAGACATAACAGTCTAGACATAGAAGGGATAGGGGTAGAAAATAGTGAGATGAAAGGGTAACAGTACAGGGGGAAATGGGGACAATGAGAGATATAGGTAAGAGGGTTTGCCACAATATTAGTCACCTGCATAGTCCAGGAGGTTCTGGTATTGGGTGGAGGGGACCCAAATGGTTTGAGTACAAAAACAGTTGAGAAAGTCAATGGCATTGTGGTGTGCAGCATATTAAGCAACCAAGTGGTCAAGTTTGCAATAGCCGCTATGTACAAGAGACCAGACCTATGGGTATGCAGAAGATTAGTTGTAACATGCACATAACCAACTGGGTAGTTATTGTAGCACAGCTGGTTGCTTTCACATGTAGCCTTTTCTCTCATATAATAGAATATGCCAGTGACTGAATCACAGTAGTTGGTGAGAGGGCATATAGGTCAACCTTCGTTGTCCACCTGTGGGATGGATGATTGAGGGAAGGAGTGTTGCATTGAAGGCTGACGATGTTCAGTAGGTTGGGTGGGTGACATAAAATCACTTTAAGTATGAGGATAAGATTTAACAGAGGATATTTCTCATCTCAAGACACAGAAAAAGGTAATCAAAGGATGTGACCAAGGTTTCTCAGGCTTGGTTATAAGTGCAGCATTGGTCTGGGACTGATTCACAAGGTCACAGGTTTTTTTTTTGTAACCCAGAAAACAATGGAATTACAAATAATTTACCTCTGATTCTATTCCAGCTTCCTGCAAGTCAGTCCCCCATGGATGTTTCAGTTGCAAGACCTGCCTTCTACATTCCCCCTTCACATTCTTCTGCAGACCCACCACTACCATAGCTTCTGTTATTCTATCACAGCTTGGGCCATTACAGGAGCCATTCAAGAAGTAATTTCTGATGCAGTCACAGACCTGACATTGGTAAACACAGGCATGATTCAGGGCTCCAGATGTTGGCAGCTGGGTATATGGATGCTGCTGAGAGTCAGCTGCCCCCTGATTCCCATTATCTATCCATCTCATTCTTACCTTGCATATTTTACCTCTGTCCACTTTTCACACTCTCCTTTTCCCTCAAACCATATCAGTCAGGTTGTGAACAACTAAAATTTAGTGTCTTTTCAGCTGAGAATGGGTGCATTTGTGTGTGTGTGTGTGTGTGTGTGTGTGTGTGTGTGTGTGTGTGTGTGTGTGAGAGAGAGAGAGAGAGAGAGAGAGAGAGAGAGAGAGAGAGAGAGAGAGAGAGAGAGAGAGAGAGAGGGGGGGGGGGGGGGGAGAGAGAGAGAGAGAGTGGGCGCACGTTCGTGTGTGTAATTAACCTGGAAAACTAGCTGTAAGTCAAACACCATTACATTAGTCAGGCAAAAGATAACAGTTGCCAAACCTCATTTTTTATCACAATTACTATCAAGAACTTTACAATTTTATAAAATATGTATTTAACACCTGACATACTATGAAAGCTTCACAAAACAGAAATCATATGAAAACAATGAAAAGGAAACATAGGCTTCTTGAGTCACTGTTGCAGGACAGGACTTTTTTGTTTCAAAAAGAAGCTCTTTGGTAACATAAGATACATGTATATAATACGTATTAGCATACCTTAGTATCCCCTGCTGCAACAGCCAAATGGATTGCTCTAACATGATACTCCCTCTGAGCAGGTAAGAAATCTGCTCCTGCAACCAGCAGTAGCTTCATTGCCTGCATCAGAGAGCCAAGTTACATTTTTATTCCTTTACATCATAAGAAATGTATGAGCTGATTATATATTAATTTTTAAAGAATAATAAATTGTTGTTTCTGATATAAAACCACTGTTTACATTATACAGCTGACTTTTGCTAGGGTTTCTCTATGATTAATTAGAATGTAGATTTCTGTGGCTGCAACCCATCACGAAGGAATGTGTAACAAATCCAGGTTTCATTTATTCATATACACATTGTATTTCATAGATCCCACCATTAAAGTTTCCCTTCATGGATGTGGAGCAATAACAGTTATACAGTAACATGTAGAAGTAACTACTCAGGTTACATCTGTAAAGTGTATTAACAACAAATTATGATTAGTGATATCTACTCACACTGAAAATTGGGGAATCACTTGTAGCTTATCTTATATATGTTAGTGTATGTATATTCAGACATAAACAGCTACTGCTCCTCCTCTTAAACTGCACAGTTGCTGTTTTTCTCTCGGACTTTAAACAAAGTATTTATGTAACTTCATACAGAACACTTTCAGCTGCCTATATGCTGGCAAAGCTAAGATCATTTTAATAAAAGCATTAGAGCAAAGCAGGTCTTACAATCTTGTGTTTCAATATTCTGATAAATTGCAGGAGGAGTGGCTAATAAAGCATTCTTTTACTTTGTTTTTGAACAGTTTTAATTTTCAATTTTTTCCCTGTCTACTGGCAACCTGTCACAGACTATTGCACTTGATTATGGTCGAATTATTTTACTTACACTACTGTGCTTGTGAATTCCACAATTCATCTTAAATTTACTCTTATTATTAACCACAAATACTAACAGGAAGAAAATGAATTGGCGTATAAATGTAAGATTTCCAAGGACCCGGAAATTTTTTCCAAAGGGTGTTTGTGTGTCAAATGTACATAATTTTGATGAACAAACACTTTTTTCACCTTAGCAACATCCCATATAACTATGCTACATCACACTGTTGAGCACAAGTTTGTAAAATATACTATCAATCCAGTCAGCTGGTCTGAAAGAGATTTTTAAGCAGAAAAGTGGCAGTCCTCAGCCTTTGAAAAACTTACTCATATGATGGGGACATCTCAGTTTTTTTTCATTCCTGATAGGTTAGGGAGTTCATAAATGGAGCTCATTTGAATGTTTTTGCACTTGCCAAATATGAGTCTTTATAAGATTTGGAATACATGTAAGCTGTGTACCAGCTGTCAGCCTGTTCCACTAGTCTCCTATCAGTTTGTAAGCATCCAGTCTGTGCTACTTCTCAACATGGAGACACAAAGACAAAAAGCATTGGCTGAATTAAGTTTGAAGCCTCCTGTGGTCAAATGTACATAGATAACAATGTGATTTCTACAGCAGTGCATGTGAAGCATCTGGTCTGAATACAGCTGGTGACAACCACAAACAGAAATTTCAAACTGAAATTTTTGTGATTGTGCCAGACAATAAACGATTTTCAAAATACCTTTTATTATGGTTATTTGAAGTTATAGATGAAATCTGGGAATGCTGTGGATTGCATTTATGAAAATATTTACTTAAACAAAACTCTTAAATCATTGACTAGGGTACTGAGAACACAGTATAAGCACCTTTTGATGAATTATTTAGAGTAGAAGCATCATAGAAAGTAGTATATAAAAAAGTAAAAGGTGCCAGATCTTTAGCTTTCAGTTTCTTCACCACACCATAGTGGTTGTGTGGCGGTAGTTGTTATAGTTGTGGAGATATGAGAGTTTGACATGGTCTGCATCGCACTGGGGTGACCACCAGGATATCTTCTGTCTCTTTTATATTAATCTATTTTTCAAGAGAAAAATTCAAGATCACTGCACAATGTCCTTGAGCTTTTACGAATATTCTTGAACATTTACAAATAATTTTTGGGTATGCTAGAATACTCTTGAATGTTCTAACATACAAACTGGAAATTACACATATTACATTGATCCACAATCCGGTGAAATCGTCTTAACTGATGGGTTGAGGAACGTAGTAAAGACAGAGGAACAACTCACTGAAAAAATGTATCTGCTTATAGAGAAAAACTACCTAAATGAAGAACAGTTGTGTGAGCAAATAATTTTAGTGAGAAACATACTCATACATACAGAAATTCTGTAATTAAAGAGGCTGCAGAAATAAGAATGTGTGAGAAGAACTTCATCCATGATAGTTGATATAATCTTAGCAGTACACAGAAGTGAGCTCTTTGAGTGGAGAAGACACAGAGATGTTCATCACAATGTGCACGCTACTACCAGAGTGGGGCATCACCAGCACAGTTGTTGACACCATCTTCAACAGCATTATGAAATTACCAACCAATTGGAAGCCATCTACAGGTTATATAAGGCCACCACAGCAGCAGTTTTTGTAGTCTGTTGCTTTTGATGAAGACAATGGAGGTAATCATCAAAAGCTTAAGGCTTTAACTTGAACTGACACAGGAAGAATTCTAAGAAAGTTTTGTACAACAGTGCCATCATGATAGACTTTGTTCTCAAAAATTATGTCTTTCAACAACTAGTGAACAGAATGACAGTGTTGTGGAGTGAATTTAAAAAAAAACTTGTGTTTTTTAACATACATTGTTCACATGTGGGACAGTCACCAAACTGTTCATCTTTGCATCTATAGGCAATGTAGTTCATAAGCAGTGTAGTTCATAAGAACAGACCCTGTCTGTTAGGTTCATAATGGAGCTTTACAGCCTGTGCTATTATCTTTAACATGTTGATGGCATACATCAGGCAGAAAATTAGAAAATAACTAACATTCAAAAACAAAGGAATACCTTTAATGTGACAAAATATTTAAAGCTAGGGATCTAGATTCCTTAACACCTGCAGTTACACTTTACAGGTTTTTAATTTTTTGAGTATCTTAATATGTGATAGTGTTTAGAGAAGTCAGTGAAGTCAGTGAAGTTACATATTTGCACAAACAAATTTCTAATATTTTAAACAGTCCAGTGTGGTGGAAAGTTTACTCCTCAATTTAATAAACAGATGATTCAAAATTGGTGCATGACTTATCTCACAAATTATTCACAATGAAGCAGCACTGGAAGTTGTATACAAGAGGCAGAGTAACACAACAAACTAAAAAATAGACAACTTTAAAACTGCTAACTAATACCAATAAATCTACAAAACTAATTAAAAGATGAAATTCACAAATGTTAGTTTAAGCACACGAGCTGTTAAAGCTACTGAGGACTATTCCAACCACTGATCTTCACATACAAATGCTTGAATTTTATTAGTGCAAGTCTTGAAATATGCTATGCTGGTGAACAGGGAATAATGGATACTCTAAACATCTTCCTGATTCAAGGTTAGGATAGACATTTTCTTTCAATAATCAACCAATCAGGAGACAGGTGACAAAAAAACCAATGTTATTCTTTTGTCTTGTTAGCTATGTCTTGCTTTGGTTATTGCTGTTAAGACCATGAGTGAGTAGGTCCTCTTTCTCTCATTCTCTCTCTCCCTAACTGTAATATTCTGGAACTCCTGTGTTTTGAATGGCCGGTAAATATTTCTCCAAGTGTGATTACATCCAGGTAATTACAATGACACAGGTTCTCATTTAATACTGAAAATAGTAAAATTAAGTTCAGACAAATAAATTCAGTGTGTAACTTCCAGATTCTATGTAAGTCACTGAGATTTAGATGAACAGTTCTTGTAAAATATTATGCCCTCAGCAAAATATATCCCACTTTCATAAATCCTTATTTGTATTATTCACAATGAAATATTCTGTCTACAAATATGCTCGCTAATATTTACTCAAATACTGAACAAATTGACATCCATGTAACAATGAGCATCACAAAAAATTTGTATAAACTAGGATGCAAGTTTAAATGACTCCATGTATCCATAATGAGAAAACAATGTGTTGTGTTGTACAGTGGTTTAAAGCGAGTAAGCATATATAGAAAAAAATGTGACATAATTACTAACATCAAAATTTTTAGAATGAGATTTTCACTCTGCAGCGGAGTGTGCACTAATATGAAACTTCCTGGCACATTAAAACTGTGTGCCCGACCGAGACTCGAACTCGGGACCTTTGCCTTTCACGGGCAAGTGCTCTACCATCTGAGCTACCGAAGCACGACTCACGCCCGGTACTCACAGCTTTACTTCTGCCAGTATCCGTCTCCTACCTTCCAAACTTTACAGAAGCTCTCCTGCGAACCTTGCAGAACTAGCACTCCTGAAAGAAAGGATATTGCGGAGACATGGCATAGCCACAGCCTGGGGGATGTTTCCAGAATGAGATTTTCACTCTGCAGCGGAATGTGCGCTGATATGAAACTTCCTGGCAGATTAAAACTGTGCGCTGGTCCCGAGTTCGAGTCTCGGTCGGGCACATGTCTCCGCAATATCCTTTCTTTCAGGAGTGCTAGTTCTGTAAGGTTTGCAGGAGAGCTTCTGTAAAGTTTGGAAGGTAGGAGACGGATAATGGCAGAAGTAAAGCAGTGAGTACTGGGCGTGAGTCGTGCTTCGGTAGCTCGGATGGTAGAGCACTTGCCCGCGAAAGGCAAAGGTCCCGAGTTCGAGTCTCGGTCGGGCACACAGTTTTAATCTGCCAGGAAGTTACATATCAGCGCACACTCCGCTGCAGAGTGAAAATCTCATTCTGGAAACATCCCCCAGGCTGTGGCTATGCCATGTCTCCGCAATATCCTTTCTTTCAGGAGTGCTAGTTCTGCAAGGTTCGCAGGAGAGCTTCTGTAAAGTTTGGAAGGTAGGTGGCGGATACTAGCAGAAGTAAAGCTGTGAGTACCGGGCATGAGTCGTGCTTCGGTAGCTTAGATGGTAGAACACTTGCCCGCGAAAGGCAAAGGTCCCGAGTTCGAGTCTCGGTCGGGCACACAGTTTTAATCTGCCAGGAAGTTTCATATCAGCGCTCACTCCACTGCAGAGTGAAAATCTCATTCTGGAAACATCCCCCAGGCTGTGGCAATGCCATGTCTCCGCAATATCCTTTCTTTCAGGAGTGCTAGTTCTGCAAGGTTCGCAGGAGAGCTTCTGTAAAGTTTGGAAGGTAGGAGACGGATACTGGCAGAAGTAAAGCTGTGAGTACCGGGCGTGAGTCGTGCTTCGGTAGCTCAGATGGTAGAGCACTTGCCCGTGAAAGGCAAAGGTCCCGAGTTCGAGTCTCGGTCGGGCACACAGTTTTAATCTGCCAGGAAGTTTCATATCAGCGCACACTCTGCTGCAGAGTGAAAATCTCATTCTGGACACATCCCCCAGGTTGTGGCTGTGCCATGTCTCCGCAGTATCCTTTCTTTCAGGAGTGCTAGTTCTGCAAGGTTCGCAGGAGAGCTTCTGTAAAGTTTGGAAGGTAGGTGGCGGATACTGGCAGAAGTAAAGCTGTGAGTACCGGGCATGAGTCGTGCTTCGGTAGCTTAGACGGTAGAGCACTTGCCCGCGAAAGGCAAAGGTCCCGAGTTCGAGTCTCGGTCGGGCACACAGTTTCAATCTGCCAGGAAGTTTCATATCAGCGCTCACTCCACTGCAGAGTGAAAATCTCATTCTGGAAACATCCCCCTGGCTGTGGCAATGCCATGTCTCCGCAATATCCTTTCTTTCAGGAGTGCTAGTTCTGCAAGGTTCGCAGGAGAGCTTCTGTAAAGTTTGGAAGGTAGGAGACGGATACTGGCAGAAGTAAAGCTGTGAGTACCGGGCGTGAGTCGTGTTTCGGTAGCTCAGATGGTAGAGCACTTGCCCGTGAAAGGCAAAGGTCCCGAGTTCGAGTCTCCGTCGGGCACACAGTTTTAATCTGCCAGGAAGTTTCATATCAGTGCACACTCTGCTGCAGAGTGAAAATCTCATTCTGGACACATCCCCCAGGTTGTGGCTGTGCCATGTCTCCGCAGTATCCTTTCTTTCAGGAGTGCTAGTTCTGCAAGGTTCGCAGGAGAGCTTCTGTAAAGTTTGGAAGGTAGGAGACGGATACTGGCAGAAGTAAAGCTGTGAGTACCGGGCGTGAGTCGTGCTTCGGTAGCTCAGATGGTAGAGCACTTGCCCGCGAAAGGCAAAGGTCCCGAGTTCGAGTCTCGGTTGGGTACACAGTTTTAATCTGCCAGGAAGTTTCATCAAAATTTTTCACTCAGTTGCTGCTTGGAGTGTGTCCATAAAGAGAAAACAATGTGTTGTGTTGCACAGTGGTTTAAAGCAAGTAAGCACATATAGAAAAAATGTGACATAATTACTTACTTCAAAATTTTTGCACTCAATTGCTGCTTGGAGTGCTGTTCTTCCAGCACAATCCTGCATATTAACATTGGCACCTTCTTTTAGCAATAACTTTACGGACTGTTTTTCTTTGACAGCAAGCATCAGTGGGGTCTGCCCAGCATTGTCCTGTTGATTGATCCCCATTTCATGCAGCTCATTTCTCTCATTTAGCAGTAATTCCACTGCCTCAGCACTGTAGGACTGAGCTGCCCAGTGCAGAGGCATCCGACCATTTAAATCCCTCTCTGTTACATCTGCTCCAGCAGCTATCAGAGCTTCCACAGTCTGAAACAAAATTCCTCTGAAATGTTTATAATGTGGTGATTGTTATGAAAAAATTAGCCTTGTCACTGTTAGAATTAATGTGAAGAGATCATGTTGTTCTGTTCAAGTGAATAGCAAATCTCAATTAATAATTCTTCTTTTGTTACAAATATCTTACAAGCGAGTCCCAAATGCATTGTAATTCTACTTCATATTTATGTAGGAAAAAAACGAATGACATTAAAAAAATAAAGTGTAAATATTATAAAGTGTAAGTATTATGCAAATCATGCTATATTACTTAATAAAAGGTATCATAGATCTAGCATATGACCATTTTCAATCGACTTGTAAGGAAAAAAGGTTACATCAATGGAAAACCCAGGAACTAATATAACATTTCTATGAGCAGAAATAGGAAAGGTGCTTAGCAACACATGGATATCAAAGTCCTTTTTCACAGTTATGACACACAAACACACACACACACACACACACACACACACACAAAAACACAGACACCCAAATTGTCTCAAAATCCTGCAGCCTGGACTGTGCAGGTAGTAATTTTGCATGTGCTGAATGGCTGATGGGGAAATAGAGGTGGCATGAAGTGGGAAGAGGGAGGAACAAAAAGAGAACAGAAACATCATGTCAGTATAAAACATGTAGTTGCATGCAGAAGTATGGCAAATAACAAGGCAGGGGGCAAGGTATGGTGCTGCTGAAAACAATGCCAAGACAAAAGTGCAGAGGGACAGTGAAGGTTACAGAGATGGAGAGTGATAATGTCAGGGTCTGGTGACTCCTCCAAACACAGTTCCTCTCATTTCCAACTGCTGTTTATCTTTTCTACACTTTGTGAATTTCATAGGGCAGCAACCTCTATCCAGGAAGTTTTCTAAGTTCCAAGCATACACAAACTACATCTTAAAAAATTAATTTTTTTTAGGAAGATTTATCAAGTGAGAGGTCTTAACTTGTTTTTAGGACACACCTGCACATCAGTAACATTTAGTACACAGGTAATTTCCGTATAAAAAAGCAATATTATTTTTATATTCCATTATACACATCATATTCCACCAATCACCTGAATGGGGAAAGAAGGAAAAAAGTGATCCCAATTAAAGAGCAATATAACAAAATGTCACAAAGATACTAATTATGATCATACCAGCAGCCTGCCATGGCCTCACTTTGGTAGCACCAAATATCTACATCCAGGCAAAGTGTCCAAAATATGTAGTAGTATACAGAAACCTTCCAGAAGAAATGCTCCGCCTATTACTAAAAGTCATATCGGGACTCGATTAGTACCTGAAATTAGTCTTTACAAACAGACAGAGAAACATCAAGGAGGACTTTGATCAATAATATGTTTGGCTAGCGCATACACAAACACTACGCAGAGTAGCCATGCGGTTGGAGGTGCCATCTCACTAATTGCGCGGCTCCTCCTGCCGGAGGTTCTAGTCCTCCCTCAGGCATGGGATTGCGTGCTGTATTTAGCGTAAGTTAGTTTAAGTAGTGTGTAAGTCTAAGGACCATGACCTTAGCAGTTTGGTCCCTTAGAAATTCACACATATTTGAACATTTATACACAAACCATCAGTCTGTCTATTAACGATAACCATTTCAAAATCCTTGCATTAGTTACTGGGGTTGGCAATTATATACAGACAGAAATACATGGTGGGGGATTTTAATCTGTACTTCTATACTAATATATTAAGCCATTCCCGAAAATCTCAAAAAGTTCGTGACCAATATACTTCAAATTTTATACAGTTACCTAATAAATGTTCAGACAATCATAGGCTACATTTCTTAAGTATGTGATGTATAAATACATATATAATATATAAATGGCAAATATCGTTAGTAGAAACCTTGAAAAGTTCTTGACCAATTTACTTCAAACTAAGGTATTTAAGGGTTTCCCTGCCAATGAGACTGATAACATGCTGGAGGAGCTGAATATTGGACATTAGTTTTGTGTATTCATAGAGAAATAATGTTCACTGAAAAAACATGCATTTGTTAAAACATGCGTTTGTTTGTTAAGTTCTGTTGCTTGTTTTTGACAGTTTGGTATTAAAGTTTGTAAGTAGGAGATAAATAAGTGGTTCTCCATGAAAATCAGATTACTTTTTCCCACAAATTCTGGGGCTTTAAGGGGTCAACTGAGCAAGTGATGATGCAGTTTTGCCACCTACCTATGACATTTTTGATGAACTTCTCTGAGTGCCATTTAGCCTGCAATAATGTAGTTACATGTAATTGTGTTGATTTTGGATCTAAGACAAGGATTCAAATTTAAAAATGATCAGCAGTAGTAGAGCAATAAAAGGAAAAATTTTAAATGTGATAAAATCAGAAAAAGCAGACAAAAAATACATAAATATAGAAATGGTAACATTAGGTGAAATTGCAAAAGTGAATGGAAATTTAACTTCTGCGCTGGTTAATACCATTAAATCCCTACATAAGTCAGTTTTCAGAACAGTTCTAGATGATATAAGAAATCACAAATGCTTGAGAGAATTTTCTGGCTTTATTTTTCAATCAATATCAGCATGTCATCAACCTGAAGCTAAGAAGAGATTCATTGAAGTATCTTTTTCAGAAGCAGAGTTAGAAGCAATCTGAAATACATCATGTGCTCAAAAGTATCCAGACACCTCCAGAAACATATGTTTCTCACATTAGGTGCATTGTGCTGCCACCTACTACCAGGTACTTCATATCAGAGACCTCAGTAGTCATTAGACATCATGAGAGAGCAGAATGGGGCGCTCCGCAGAACTCATGGACTTTGAACGTGGTCAGGTGATTGGGTGTCACTTGTGTCATAAGTCTGTATGCAAGATTTTCTAAAGATCCCTAGGTCCACAGTTTCTGGTGTGATAGTGATATAGAAATGTGAAGTGACACATACAGCACAAATGTGTACAGGCTGAACTCCTCTGTTGACTCACAGAGACCACTGACAGTTGGAGAGAGTTGTAAAGTGTAATAGGTAGACATCTATCCAGACTATCACACAGGAATTCCAAATTGCACCAGGATCCACTGCAAGTACTATGACAGTTAAGCAGGAGATGAGTAAACTTGGATTTCATGGTTGAGAGGCTGCT
Source organism: Schistocerca gregaria (assembly GCF_023897955.1). Lineage (NCBI taxonomy): Eukaryota > Metazoa > Arthropoda > Insecta > Orthoptera > Acrididae > Schistocerca > Schistocerca gregaria. The sequence goes on from NC_064920.1 coordinate 1,057,933,966, forward strand.
CATAAGCCACACATCATACCAGTAGATGCCAAACGACACCTCACTTGGTGTAAGGAGGGTAAACATTGGACGACTGAACACTGGAAAAACATTGTGTGGAGTGATGAATCAGAGTACACAACGTGGTGATCTGTGGGTATGGCGAATCCCTGGGTGAATGTCATCTGCCAGTGTGTGTAGTGCGAATGGCAAAATTTGGAGGTGGTGGTGTTATAGTGTGGTCATGTTTTTCATAGAGGGGGCTTGCACCCCTTGTTGTTTTGCATGGCACTATCACAGCACAGGCCTACATTGATGTTTTAAGCACCTTCTTGCTTCCCATTGTTGAAGAGCAACTCAGGATTGGCGATTGCATCTGTCAACACAATCGAGAACATGTTCACAATGCATGGCCTGTGGTGGAGTGGTTACACCACAATAAAATCCCTGTAATGGACTGCCCTGCACAGAGTCCTGATGTGAATCATTCATGCCAGGCCTCACCGACTAACATCGATACCTCTCCTCAGTGCAACACTCCATAAAGAATGGGCTGTCATTCCCCAAGAAACCTTCCAGCACCTGGTTGAATGTATAACCTGTGAGAGTGGAAGCTATCATCAAGGCTAAAGGTGGGCCAACACCATATTGAATTCCAGCATTACCGATGGAGAGCATTACAAACTTGAAAGTCATTTTCAGCCAGGTGTCTGGATATGTTTGATCACATATTGTATATTGTGTATAGGCAGTGGGACAAAAAATGAAATTGCTACTGGCATTTGTTATTATTTACCCAACATTCATGGACTTGCGGTGAAAATTAAATATGATATACAATGTAAAGATGATGGTAATGATACTGATGATAAAAAGAGGATGCAAATGGGTAGTGATAGAAGACTGAGTGTACTTGAAAAGATGATGACAAAAGTTTCTGATTTAGAAAAAGTGAAACCTGATTCTCACCACATTCACAAGATCAATGTAAATTTTCTCTGTCATTCATTACATTGCAAATTCTTGTTTTCACAAAAAAGGAAAAAAAATTGCTTTGAGGTTTGCCTAAGCTTTTTATTCTGGATAATAAGATTCTTACATCATGAACTGCACTGAAGAAAGCTTTGCAGGAAGAATTTAACATAAAAACAAGTGCTATGGAGATCCACTAACTGTTGTCTTGATGAAAGAAGAAATGGGAAGAGTCTCTTCGAGAATATTTTCTCATTGTGAAGGAAATTGCCAGCTGTACTGGTACTGATAATGATGCACTATTTCAATATGTGACTGATGAGCTAGGATATGACACAGGCATAAAACTACTACTTGATGGCACTGGAAATATGAAAGTGTTTAAGGGATAAAAAGGCATTATGAAAGAGCTGCGAAGTCAGTGCTGGAAAGAAATGCTGGTGACAAAAGTTAAGCCATGATAATGTAAACTCCATAAGAAAGATGCCAACCCCCATGAACCATGGAACTTCCCGTTGGTGGGGAGGCTTGCGTGCTCAGCGATACAGATAGCCATACCGTAGGTGCAACCACAACGGAGGGGTATCTGTTGAGAGGCCAGACAAACACGTGGTTCCTGAAGAGGTGCAGCAGCCTTTTCAGTAGCTGCAGGGGCAACAGTCTGGATGATTGACTGATCTAGCCTTGTAACACTAACCAAAACAGCCTCGCTGTGCTGGTACTCCAAACGGTTGAAAGCAAGGGGAAACCACAGCCGTAATTTTTCCCGAGGGCATGCAGCTTTACTGTATGGTTAATGATGATGTCGTCCTCTTGGGTAAAATATTTCAGAGGTAAAATAGCCATTTGGATCTCCGGGCGGGAACTACTCAGGAGGACATTGTTATCAGGAGAAAGAAAACTGGCGTTCTACGGATCAGAGCATGGAATGTCAGATCCCTTAATCAAGCAAGTAGGTTAGAACATTTAAGAAGGGAAATGGATAGGTTAAAGTTAGATATAGTAGGAATTAGTGAAGTTCGGTGGCAGGAGGAACAAGACTTTTGGTCTGGTGAATAAAGGGTTATAAATACAAAATTAAATAGGGATAGTGCAGGAGGAGGTTTAATAATGAATAAAAAAAATAGGACTGCAGGTAAGCTACTACAAACAGCATAGTGGACACTTTATTGTGGCCAAAATAGCCACAAAACCCATGCCTACTACAGTAGTACAAGTTTATATGCCAACTATCTCTGCAGATGACGAAGAAATTGATGAAATGTATGATGAAATAAAAGAATTTATTCAGATAGTGAAGGGAGATGAAAATTTAATTTTCATGGGTGACTGGAATTCGGTAGTAGGAAAAGGGAGAGAAGGAAATGTAGTAGGTGAATATGGATTGGGGCTAAGAAATGAAAGAAGAAGCCACCTCGTAGAATTTTGCACAGAGCACAACTTAATCATAGCTAACACTTGGTTCAAGAATCATAAAAGAAGTTTGTATACATGGAAGAAGCCTGGAGATACTGACAGATTGCAGATAGAATATATAATGGTAAGACAGAGATTTAGGAACCATGTTTCAAACTGTAAGACATTTCCAGGGGCAGATGTGGACTCTGACCACAATCTATTGGTTATGAACTGTAGATTAAAACTGAAGAAACTGCAAAACGGTGGGAATTTAAGGAGATGGGACCTGGATAAACTGACTAACCCAGAAGTTGTACATAGTTTCAGGGAGAGAATAAGGGAACAAATGGCATGAATGGGGGAAAGAAATACAGTAGAAGAAGAATGGGTAGCTTTGAGGGATGAAGTAGTGAAGGCAGCAGAGGATCAAGTAGGTAAAAAGACGAGGGCTGGTAGAAATCCTTGGGTAACTGAAGAAATATTGAATTTAATTGATGAAAGGAGAAAATATAAAAATGCAGTAAATGAAGCAGGCAAAAAGGAATACAAACGTCTCAAAAATGAGATCGACAGGAAGTGCAAAATGGCTAAGCAGGGATGGCTAGAAGATAAATGTAAGGATGTAGTGGCTTATCTCACTAGGGGTAAGATAGATACTGCCTACAGGAAAATTAAAGAGACCTTTGGAGAAAAGAGAACCACTTGTATGAATATCAAGATCTCAGATGGAAACCCAGTTCTAAGCAAAGAAGGGAAAGCAGAAAGATGGAAGGAGTATATGGAGGGTCTATACTAGGGCGATGTACTTGAGGACAATATTATGGAAATGGAAGAGGATGTAGATGAAGACGAAATGGGAGATACGATACCGTGTGAAGAGTTTGACACAGAGCACTGATACACCTGAGTCGAAACAAGGCCCCCTGGAGTAGACAACATTCCATTAGAACTACTGACGGCCTTGGGAGAGCCAGTCCTGACAAAACTCTACCATCTGGTAAGCAAGATGTATGAGACAGGCGAAATACCCTCAGACTTCAAGAAGAATATAATAATTCCAATACCAGAGAAAACAGCGTTGACAGGGGTGAAAATTACTGAACGATCAGTTTAATAAGTCACGCCTGCAAAATACTAACGCAAATTCTTTACAGATGAATGGAAAAACTAGTCGGAACGCATGAGGAAATACTGACCCTACGATTTATCTTAGAAGCTAGATTAAGAAAAGGCAAACCTACGTTTCCAACATTTGTAGACTTAGAGAAAGCTTTTGACAATGTTGACTGGAATACTCTCTTTCAAATTCTGAAGATGGCAGGGGTAAAATACAGGGAGTGAAAGGCCATTTACAATTTGTACAGAAATCAAATGGCAGTTATAAGAGTCGAGGGGCATGAAAGGGAAGCAGTGGTTGGGAAGGGAGTGAAACAGGGTTGTAGTCTCTCCCCAATGTTATTCAATCTGTATATTGAGCAAGCAGTGAAGGAAACAAAAGAAAAATTCGGAGTAGGTATTAAAATCCATGGAGAAGAAATAAAAACTTTGAGGTTCGCTGATGACATTGTAATTCTGTCAGAGACAGCATAGGACTTGGAAGAGCAGTTGAACGTATAGTGTCTTGAAAGGAGGATATAAGATTAACATCAACAAAAGCAAAATGAGGATAATGGAATGTAGTCGAATTAAGTCGGGTGATGCTGAGGGAATTAGATTAGGAAATGATACACTTAAAGTAGTAAAGGAGTTTTGCTACTTGGGGAGCAAAATAACTGATGATGGTTGAAGTAGAGAGGATATAAAATGTAGACTGGCAATGGGAAGGAAAGCATTTCTGAAGAAGAGAAATTTGTTAATATCGAGTATCGATTTACGTGTCAGGAAGTCGTTTCTGAAAGTATTTGTATAGAGTGTAGTCATGTATGGAAGTGAAACATGGATGATAAATAGTTTAGACAAGAAGAGAATAGAAGCTTTTGAAATGTGGTGCTACAGAAGAATGCTGAAGATTAGAAGGGTAGGTCACATAACTAATGAAGAAGTGTTGAATAGGATTGGGGAGAAGAGAAGTTTGTGGCACAACTTGACTAGAAGAAGGGATCGGTTGGTAGGACATGTTCTGAGGCATCAAGGGATCACCAATTTAGTATTGGAGGGCAGCGTAGAGGGTAAAAATCGTAGAGGGAGATCAAGAGATGAATACACCAAGCAGGTTCAGAAGGATGTATGTTGCAGTAATACTGGAAGATGAAGAAGCTTGCACAGGATAGAGTAGCATGGAGAGCTGCATCAAACCAGTCTCAGGACTGAAGACCACAACAACAACAACAAGAAAGATGGCAAGGATCCAAGCAACATAAATACTAAAAGTGCAGCTTGGGACCCAAACAAAAAGTGTTTCAATTGTGGTGCCAGTGGTCACAGGTTAAGTGATTGCAACCACAAGAGCAAGGGAACAAGATGCTTCAGTTGCAGTGACTTTGGCCATATTTCTTATGAACGCATGAAAGTAAAGAACAACCAAAAGGTGAAAATGCACATAAGCATTGTTAAGAAGAGTATTAAAAACTGTAAATTTAAAAATGTCCAAAGATATGAAGGTGTTGGATGATGGTGGCAGCCAACACAGTTAATCAAACAGGTTGTTTATGAGGTTATAAATGCTTCAAAATTGCTATAAACAGATGTAGTCTTGGCAGGAGTTGGGAAAAACTTCATCTCTCCACAAGCATATTTTACAGGCATTGTTGAGATAGATGATGTGAAAACTGAAACAGAAATTTATGTGGCTTCTAGAGATACTATAAATTTAGAAATGGTAGTTGGGGAACAATCTTCTCAGAAATCAACACTTAGATCCAACAGATACTGGATTTATGTCTGTAATGAACAATATTTTACAGGCATTGTTGAGATAGATGATGTGAAAACTGAAACAGAAATTTATGTGATTTATAGAGGTACTATAAATTTAGAAATGGTAGTTGGGGAACAATCTTCTCAGAAATCAACACTTAGATCCAACAGATACTGGATTTATGTCTGTAATGAACAATATTTTACAGGCATTGTTGAGATAGATGATGTGAAAACTGAAACAGAAATTTATGTGGTTTCTAGAGGTACTATAAATTTAGAAATGGTAGTTGGGGAACAATCTTCTCAGAAATCAACACTTAGATCCAACAGATACTGGATTTATGTCTGTAATGAACAATTGCAATCTGTTTATCATCACACAATGCATTACGTAGCTGCATCACCTTTTTAGTTGCTCCTTCATATCTGTACCATCAAAGTAAAAATATAAATTTACTATCACTTGTAAAATATGTGGGATTTTCTAACAGGCAACAGGTAGCTTTACTTATTTGTAGGATTTTAAACTAACTTATTCCTAACACTAACATATTTTCAAATGCCTCTCTGAGAATCAGCCATACCTTTGTATCACCTGCAGCAGCTGCAATATGGAGAGGAGTCTTCCCTTGCAAGTCTTTAGCATTGGGGCTAGCACCTGATGTCAATAGTATTTGAACAAGAGTCTGCTTTTCTGTGTGCCATGGAGGCAACTGTGCAGCGCACATTAAAGCTGTCTCTCCATTTTCATTCTTTTCTTCAAGTGTAGTAAGTTTTTTATTCAGTATATACTTCACTTTGTCAAGTGCATCTCTTTGAGCTCTGACTGCACAATGTAGGATATTATTACCATCATTATCGCAACCAATCTCTTGTTGATGCTTCTTCATGAGAAACTTTGTGATTTCAATATTATCATTCTCAAATGATGTATGTAAGGCTGTCTTGCCATGTTTATCTTTTACTGTTAAGTCAGCTCCAGCATTAATCAGTAGCTGTTTCACCTGTAAAGAAAAATACCAAAATAATTTCATACATAAGAGACTACAATAAAACAACAGTTATACACAATACATCTGATAGATGTGGGAGTTTCAACCAATGGTCAGTCCAGGATGGAACAACAACAATATTATGAAAAGCTAGACTGCTAATCACCGCATAGAGAAGTCACTGAATCACAGACAAGCACAAGGAAAGGGTCACAGTGGCCATCACAAAATTAGACCCCTCTAGGTCATCACACCTGCTGCCTGCAATCCATAGTGAATTGCCCACCCCATAGCTTTGTTGTCACATATTCACTGTTAACAGAACACCACCAGCTGAATTTTCAGTGTTTCTTTGTGATATTGTGTGTTTTCGTGTAGTTTCTGTCTTCTATGAAATAGTGCATTGACATGTGATTGGCAGTGAGCTAAATGCAGTGACAAGGGCCAACATGTGGTGATAATCCATTTTCTATGTGTAAAGGGAAAAAAGAACATTAACAGTGCAGTAACATCAGTAGAATCTGTAGATGTGAGCACATATTTCAGATCACCATATAAATGAAAATTGAAATCTATGGAATTTGATGATTTTGACAAGAAATTAGTGCAGACAACTGTACTTCAATACTATGACGGAAGAGAGTATCTGCTGGCTAGAAAAATACAGGGAGATCACCATGAAAAAATTAACTATTCTTGCTCAAAGATCTCTGTTGCTTATCTTCCCTACTCATTTGATTTTAGGTTTAGGTAGTGTAATGATGAATGAAAATTTTTAATGGACTGCAGAGACATTGTAACAGGGAGAATAAAGTTTTGTGTACGAAGCACTTATTGTAATAAACTTTGATAAAACCTGGATTACACAAAACCATATGGACAAATGTATTTTGGTGGACTTCAATGGAAATAATGGCCTGCAGGTACCTACAGTTTCTTTTATACAGCATATATTGACAATTTAGGTGACGGTGAAGTGACAAAATGTCAGTAAGCGGTGCAAATAAAATATTTTCAGGATGTAGGGAATATTATCAGTTGTATTGACATGAGCCTTCAAAACAGAAATACTGGCAGTGGCAGACAAGTACTTCCATGCTGTCGCACATGGAATCTCTCATAAATAAAATGCGTTCATGAGTCACACAATACAATAATGATGTTAGGAAAAATAGTTTTATAGTTTTCTTAACAATTTTCTCAGTAGAAGTTTCTAAAGGTCCAAGATGACATAAATTCATCAGCAACACCATTTTTTGTTACGTAGGCAGAAAAGTTTCACACCTATACAGTATTTTATTTTTTATCTTGGAATACTTTTATGGTTTCATGACGAAACATGTATTAAGCATCTCTATAAACTTTTAGCATGTTCATAAATTTTTTTATGTTAGTGGTTCTGTATTTTCAACATGTTGAAGTCAAGGATTACTTTCTTCAAAATTTCTTGTAAAATTAGCTTTTATTGTCCTTCATAGCAGCTGGTAAGAATTTTCTTTTGGAAAGTACTCTATCATATTCTAGACTAAAAATAAAGATGTATCTTTTTTTTTAGAATTTTTACTAACATCTGAAATTATCACTAACTGGCGATGCTCTAAAGTCATGAGATGACCTTGAGGTGCCTATTTTCAAGACGGCAGTTATACTAAACATTTATAAGCTTTCAACCAAAAGGCCTTTTTCAGAAATAGTAAGAACACACACATTCACACAAGCACAACTCTTACACAGACAGCCATAGTATCTGGCTGTTGTGGCCGACTGTGGACTAGAACTATATCTGATGTGAGCACCAATCTGGGATAGGTTGTGGAGGTAAGCAGGAGGCTTGGGGGGGGGGGGGGGGCAGAGAGGAGGGGAGGGTAGGATAGGATAGGGCTGTTAGGTGCAGAGTTGTGAGGTTGTGCTGGGGGTTGGGGAAGGGGAGAGGTGAGAGGAGAAAGGTAGAGAAGGGGAACAGACTAGTAGGTGCAGTTGCAGAATGAATGCAAGTATATTTCAGGGGCTGGAGCAGGGCAAGGGATAGATAGGTGGAGGACTGGGACTTGCAAAGGTTGTGGGGGAAGGGGGGGGGGAGGTTACAAGAATGAAGGATATGCTGAAGGGAGAGTTCCCACCAGCCAATTTGGAAAGGGTGGTATTGGCAGGAAGGGCCCAGGTGTTGCACACTGTGAATCAGTCACTGAAGTGAAGACACCCTCTTGCGCATCACGTTCAGAAACTGGGTGGTCCAGCTGTCTGTGGGCCACAGTCTGCCAATGGCCATTCTTGAGGAGAGACAGATTGTTAGGTGTCATGCCCACATAGAAAGCAGCGCAGCAGCTTTTGCTTAGTTTGTAGATCACGTGGTTGCATTCATGGGTAACCCAGCCTTTGATGGGATAGAATATGACAGTGACATGACTGGAGCAGATGGCAGTCAGGGGGTGTATGGGACAGGTCTTGGAGTAGGGATGGACAAGGATATTGTGCAGTTTCAGTGGTTGGCAGAATACCACTGTAGGAGGGATGGGAAGGATAGTGGTTTGCATATTTCTCATTTCAGGGCTTGACAATAGGTAGTCAAAATGCTGGCAGAGGATGTGATTCAGTTGCTTCAGTCCTGGGTGGAACTGAGTCATGTGAGAAGTGCTGTTTTGTGGCAGGACAGTAGGTATGTAGGAGGTGGTAGGGACTGGAGAGACAAAGCACAGGATATTTGTTTCTGAACAATGTTTTAAGGATAATTTTGATGCGTGAAAACCACAGTGGGACCATTGAACATATTTGGAGAGGGACCATTGATGTGACAACCACTGGTGCCTAGGCTGTATGAAAGGGACTTCTTCATACGAATTGGATGGCAGCTATTAAAGTGGAGCTATTGTTAGTGGTAGATACATTTGACGTGGATGGTGGTACTTATGTATCCATCATCAATATTGAGGTCAACATTGAGGAAGGTGGCTTATCGTGCAGAGGAGGACCAGGTGAAGTAAATGGGAAAGATGGTGTTCACCCTCAGTTCAGATCACGAAGACATCATCAATGAATCTGAATCAAGTGAGGGGTTTGGGATTCTGGGTGGTTAGGAAGGATTCCTCTAGATGGTCCATGAACAGATTGGCATATAATGTGTCACAAAGGTGCCAGTTGCTGTACCATGGGTTTGTTTGTAGGTGATGCTTTCAAAGAAGAATGAATTATGAGTGAGGATATAATTGGACATGATGACAAGGAAGGAAGTTGTCGGTTTGCACTCAGTTGAGCTTTGGAAATGTTACTGTTCAATAGCAACAAGCCCATTGGGGATGGTAGTGTGGTGAGTGGCATCAACAATGACATGAAGGATAGCAGGTGATAAGGAACAGTAACTGTGGATAGCTAGTGGAGGAAACTGTTGGTGTCTTTCATATAGGGTCTTAAATAGGTAACAGGCTGAAGGTGTTGATCCTTAGTCAGAACTCAGTCCCAAACACTGTTCCTGCTGCATTGGTGCCTACCTCATGGAATCCCCCGCAGATGGCCTGACCATCACATTATGTATCTCCATCTGCAAATACTGCTTCCACAATGACCTCTATCTGTTCAAAGTCAATCAAACCATAACTCTTGCCAATTCTGCCCTGCAAAACCATATAAATTTGGCCTAAACCCCTTCCCCATAGCTCCTCTCCATCTGCAAAATTCTTTTGCTCTGAAATCCAACATTTGAGCACCCCAGTTTCAACTTCCAGTTTGAAACTTAGCAGCATGCACAATGTCACATCAAAAATCTTTACAACCTGTTCATCTCCTACTGCCATCTTGGACAACTGCTATTTACCACCTATACAAGAGCCTCCAAGCCTCTCCCCACATCCTCTCACAGCTGTCAAACCATGTCTTACAGACTTAATACATTTACCTCAACCTCAGAAACTCTCTTTAACCTCCACCTCATGGAACCCCCGCAGATGGCCTGACCATCACATTATGTATCTCCATCTGCAAATGCTGCTTCCACAATGACCTCTATCTGTTCAAAGTCAATCAAACCATAACAGGAGCCAAACAGACCCAAAACATGAACCTGTCTTCCTAAAGCTTCAGTCCAACGGAAGTATCAGACCTTTCCAAAGACCTTACCTTTTGCCCATTCCTAAATTTAACCACGCTACACTTGCTAAACCCCTCCTCTCCTTCTCCCAGTACATACAGTGGAAACACTTTTTCACCACAAACCCTATGCATCAGACTCAATCCAAAACCAATACTGAACCCTGCCTGACTCAGTTCATTTCTCCATCTTACTGTGATTCACCCCAACTACCCACAGAATACCTGCTGTTAACTTTCTAGAAATTCCTAACCATGAGGTTTGCCTCATTGTCATTCCCGAAATCCTTCAACATGGAAAGCAACCTTACATTTGCAGAAAGAGGCACAATTGCTTACCTAAAAACTAATCCTGACCTTATGACTTGCCAACAAGGTTTCTATCACTGTTATTATGAACTGCAGGAATTATTTGGCAGAGGGACACGGTCAGCTGTCAGATACATCCATCTACATGCCCTGCCACTGTGACCATATTCCAGAAATCCAGAAGGATCTCCAGACCCACCTCAAATCCTTGGGCCCATTCCAATCCCTCCCCCCTCTGTCTCCTTCTCTGCTCAACCATACCACTACCACATTCCTACCTCCTATATACTTCATAAAGCCCATAAGCCCAACCACCCAGGACACCCCATTGGGATTGGTTACTGTACTCTCACTGAGAGAAATTCTGCTCTCATGAAATAACACCTTCAACTTATTACCCGTAGTCTACCTTCCTACCTACCTCTGCCGATTCTCCACAGTTCCTGTTCCTTTACCATACCATACCCTGCTCATCACTGTTGATGCCACCTTACCTGTACACTTTGCACATGGCATTGCTGCTATTAAACACTACCTTTCTCAGTGCCCAACTGACTACAAACCTACAAGCTCTTTCCTGGTCACCTAACCAACTATAACCTTGTCCTCAATTACCTCTCCTTTGAAGGCATTATCTACAAACAGATCCATGGTACAGCAATGGCTACATGCATGGCACCATCCTGTCTAAACCTGTTCATGGGTCATCTAGAGGAATCCTTTCTAACCATCCAGAATCATAAACCACTTGCCTGGTTCAGATTCATTGATAGCATCTTTGTGATCTGTACTGAGGGTGAGATAATCCTATTTACATTCTTTCAGAACTGCAATGTCTTCTTTTCCAGTTTCTTCACCTGGTCTCCCTCTAACCAACAAACCACCTTCCTCGATGCTGACCTCCATGGTAGTTACATTATAACATCATGCACATCAAAACTACCAACACCACCAACAATATCTCCACTTCAACATCTGACAACCATTAGAAACCAAGAAGTCTATATTTACATATATACTCTGCTAGCCACTGTAATGGATCTGGGAGATGTGTTATTTTCTACCGGATTTGTCCATAACAAATTGTAAATGTTTTCTTATATTTTTGTAAATATTTTTTTAATTGTAATTTGCCTTATTTTATACTAATTTACTTATATTTTTGAGAGTGACAGCATACTGAATACTATTAGTAGATGTGATGAAGAATATCAAAGAGACTGATTACAAGTGGAAGCTTGTGTGTTGTGTAAAATGTCTTTGACACTGGATTTGTCTTTGACTGTAGTTAGTCAGCAGTGAACTCCTGGTGTGTGTTGAAGGTGGAACAAGGTGCACATCACCGTTATAAATATTTGCTAGTGAACAGGAAAAATGAATTATGTTACTACTTTTTTTATATAAACTTTAAGAAGAAACCGCATTCGAAGAAATGGTATTTTGAAGCACCAAAAATTAGGCAAATGCATTGAACCAGGTCATTTCTGCAGCCAACGAAACTTAGATTAGATTAGATTAGATTAATACTTGTTCCATAGATCATGAATACGACACTTCGTAATGATGTGGAACGTGTCAGGTTAATAAAAGATGTCTGTACAAGAAATTACATTACACAAAATATTGCATGACACTAATGATTAAGGGTTTTTTTTTTTTTTTTTTTTTTTTTTTTTAAATATCTAAAAATTCAGCCAATGAGTAGAAGGAGTTGTCATCTAGAAATTCTTTTAATTTATTTTTAAATGTTAGTTGGCTATCTGTCAGGCTTTTGATGCTGTTTGGTAGGTGCCCAAAGACTTTTGTGGCAGCATAATTTACCCCTTTCTGTGCCAAAGTCAGATTTAACCCTGCATAGTGAAGATCATCCTTTCTCCTGGTGTTATAGGTATGCACACTGCTATTACTTTTGAATTGGGTTGGATTATTATCAACAACTTTCATAAGGGAATATATATACTGTGAGGTTACTGTGAGGATCCCTAGATCCTTAAATAGATGTCTGCAGGATGACCGTGGGTGGGCTCCAGCAATTATTCTGATTACACGTTTTTGTGCAATGAATACTTTTCTACTCAACGATGAATTACCCCAGAATATGATGCCATACGAAAGCAGTGAATGAAAGTAGGCATAGTAAGCTAATTTACTGAGATTCTTATCACCAAAATTTGCAATAACCCTAATAGCATACGTAGCTGAACTCAGACGTTTCAGCAGACCATCAATGTGTTGCTTCCAGTTTAACCTCTCATCAATGGACACACCTAAAAATTTTGAAAATTCTACCTTAGCTACAGACTTCTGTTCAAATTCTATATTTATTACTGGAGTTTTGCCATTTACTGTACGGAACTGTATATACTGTGTTTTATCAAAATTTAAAGAGAGTCCGTTTGCTGAGAACCACTTAATAATTTTGTGAAAAACATCATTTACAATTACATCACTTAGTTCTTGGTTTTTGGATGTTATTACTATACTTGTATCATCAGCAAAAAGAACTAACTTTGCATCTTCATCAATGTGGAATGGTAAGTCATTAATGTATATCAAGAACAGTAAAGGACCTAAGACCGAACCCTGTGGGACCCCGTGCTTGATAGCACCCCAGTTTGAGGAATCAGCTGTTTTAACATTACACGAACCACTTATTTCAACTTTCTGCATTCTTCCAGTTAAGTATGAATTAAACCATTTGTGCACTGCCCCACTCAAACCATAATGATTTAGCTTATCTAAAAGAATTCCATGATTTACACAATCAAAGGCCTTTGAGAGATCACAAAAAATACCAATGGGTGATGTCCGGTTATTCAGAGCATTTAATATTTGATCAGTGAAAGCATATATAGCATTTTCTGTTGAAAAGCCTTTCTGTGAAAGCATATATAGCATTTTATGTTGAAAAGCCTTTCTGAAAACCAAACTGACATTTTGATAGTACTTTATTTTTACAAATATGGGAGGCTACTCTTGAATACATTACTTTCTCAAAAATTTTTGATAGAGCTGTCAGAAGAGAGATTGGGCGGTAGTTGTTGACATCCGACATATTTGGAATCATACTTCCACTAGACGACTGATGCCAAGACAAATATCGTCTTGTAAACATTTCAGGGAAAAGGTACTGAGCTCTAATTTCCCTTATCTTTGAATGGTCTCTTCTAAAAAGCATAGGAACCAGTTGTCTGTGCATCTGTAGTGACAAGTTGTCCCTCTCCAAATATGCAAAGAATCCCACTGAGGTTTTCACAAACCAAAATTATTCCCAAGACATTTTTTTAGAAACAAATCTCCCACACTCTGTTGTTCCAAGCCCCTACTGCCTCCTGCATACAAACTGTTCAGCCACAAAGGAGCTCTTCTCCTGTGACTCAGAGCCACCCAGGATTGGAGCAACTGAATTATATTGTCCGTTTGGTTTCCAGCTACCTCTTGTCATTCCTTGAAATGAGAAATATCGTAACCACTATCCTCACTACCACTCCCACAGTGGAATTCCGCCACCCACCAAATCTATGCAATAACCTTTTCCACCTCTACTTCAAGAGCTGTCCCACACATCCTCCAATCATCACCTACTCCATCCCTGTCTCATTCATCTCCAATCTATCAAAGGCCAGGCTACCTGTGAAAGAAGCCATATGATACACAAACTAAGCTGCAACCACTGTGCTCCATTTTATGTGGTTATGACACCTAACAAGATGTTTGTCCACATGAATGGCAACTGCCAGACTGTGACCATGTGACAACTGGACCACCCAGTCACTGAACATGTTGCCCAATATGTGCTTGACTTCAGTAACAGCTCCACAGCCTGCAACACCTGGATTTTTCCTAGCATCACTACCTTTTCTGAACTGTGCAAGTGGGAACTCTTCTTTCAGCATATCTTTCATTGCCACAAACCTCTGTCCTCAACCTTTGCTAGTATCAGCCGTCCATCTACCTATCCTCTTCCTTGTTCCCACTCCAGCACCATATATACCTTCATTCTGCCAGTGTACCTCCTAGTCTTCTCACCTTCTTTACTTATTTCCTCTCTCCTGTCCCTTCCTTGCTCCTCTCCCATCCCCTCCCCCAAGCAGAGTGTCCTTACTCTGCACCTAGTAGCCCCATCGGCCCATCCTGTCCCCACGATCTCCCTACATGCTCTCACTCTCACAGGCAGCACAACCTTTTCCCCCACCTCTTCCCTGCCAGCCCTCCTTCTCCATGCTCCATACCTCTTTCTGTCCCCCACTGTTGTCCACCCTGGATTGCCAGATGCAGTTCCAGTCCACAGTCAAACCACAGCAGCCAGAGACAGTGGCCATGTGTGAGTGTGTGTGTGTGTGTGTGTGTGTGTGTGTGTGTGTGTGTGTGTGTGTGTGTGTGAACAAGGAAGACCTTTTGGCTCAATGTTTAAATGTTTAGTAGTCTTTTCATTGTGCCTGTCCCTGATTCAGTGTCTACTCTGCACCTTGTGGCAATTTGCAACAGCTAGAGACAAGTCTACAGAATTCATCACTTAAGACAGTGCTGCCTAGCAGTGAACAACATTTGGCAATTTTCAGGCTGGATAAAAATTAATACTCCTAGAAAGGACGTAACGAGTGAATGGCTAGATATTGTATATTCATGAAAACAGCACTGCAAATTAACACTGTATCACAAGAATCAAAATACATGCCCACTTGCAACTACTTTCCCGAATGTAATGCAAGTTCACTCTCAGTGAATGACAGCAGATAGAGCACATTTACAGGTAAAGGCTGTGTCTAAATGAACTGGATGAGAGGGATGGGGATGAATAAAATAAAACAAAAATTAACATGGTAAAAATATTGAAATAATTATGGACTATACATGTAGAAAAGAGATAAAGTATAATAGATAAGTCAGCCACTTACCAACCTACAGTCCTTAAGTGAATGCATGGCTGGCATGGCAATGGGAGTTTTACCATAGACATCTAAAGCATTTACATTGGCTCCCAAACTGATGAGGAGTTTCATAACCTGTGAAACAATGACACAGGTATTTGAACCACAAGGAAACATTTTGATTAAGTATATCAACTTTATGTAACTTGTATCAACTTCGTACACTGTTCTTAAAAAAATAATTTCTTATATCAAAATCTCTGTAACATATTCTATAATGGATAATCCATGACTTATGCTTTATAAAAAGTGATACATTTATCTCAATAATGGTATTTCATATACGCCAACTTCTGTTCCTAGGACTTAGTGACCATCAGCATGAAACTGCATGAGGAAGGGAGCACAAGGGAATTTGTATTGGCCTCAACTTATCTCCCTTGTTAGCATATGCTTCTTCTTCCTAGGAAGTGTCTGGTAGAATGCTTTTGCAGCTGATAAACAACTGCTGATTGGTTGTGATGCCAATGCTCACAGCCTGATGTGGGCAAACAGCAAAACCAACTGCAGAAGTGAACAGCTACTTGAATATCTATTGGAAAGATATTTAGAGATCTCGAATAAGGGCAGGAAAACTGCCTCCAGGAACAGAAGAAGGGAAGAAGTAACCCACATATCTTTTGGAGCCATCTTTATGGGTAGTTGTGTCAAACAGTGTCAGGTGCCGATGGGGTCATCCTCATCACATAACAAGTCTATTAAGTTTGGGGTTGAAATGGGTGTTAAGCATACCTTGGCCTTTAAGAACCCTTAAACAACTGAGTGGAACTCACATAGGAAACATGTAAACTCATGTTCATCTGAAATCAAAACTGCGATAGAAATCTCGTAGATTTAGAGGAAATGGAAGATGACATGACGTATGCCATCAAGATTTCATACTTAGAAAATTACCCATTACCACAAAGTGCACCATCAGGCATCTATCTAGGTGGAACAATAATCTGAAAAAGCAAAGGAAGCAGATAAAAAGAGTATTCAACTTTGCAAGAAGAAAGGACAATGGGTAAAATATTGGGAGACCCTTGCCAAACCCAAACTCTCAACAAATCCTACGGGCATACTAAGTAAGTAGGGTGGTGGGTATACAATGTCACTACATGAGATGCTGCATGCATTCCTCCAGATTTACTTCCCTCAATGCACACTGACATACGACACAGACCAAGATTCAGTACCTGTGAAATACTGGTTTACAAATAACCATCAGGAGAACTGTGAATCTGTCAGAGAATGTAACAACTTCAAGAAAATCCAGTGAGCAGTGTAAATATTTCAGCTATTCAAGTCACCAGGTTCAGATGGAATTTTTCTGGTTCTATTGCACCAATCAGGAGAGGTTTTAATCAGATTCCTACATAGACTGTTTAGAGACAGTATAGCAGCATAAGTTATTTCTAATGCTTGGAAAGAAAATGGAAATGATCATATGGTCAGTGGCTTGGAGGTCCCAAGCAGGAAGTTCAGCCACCAAGTGCAAATCTTATTAAGTGCGACACCACAATGGGCGACTTGCACAGCAACAAAGAGGATGAAATGATGATGAGGACAGCACAACACCCAATGCCTGAGGGGAGAAAATCTTCCACCCCAGCTGGGAATCAAACCTGGGTCCCTGTGCATGGCATTCCAACATACTGACCGTTCAGCTAATGGGGTGGACTAATACTTGGAAGACTAAGAAGGCTGCTTATATTCTGAAGCCAGGGAGAAGTGATCATACCAAAACTAAGGATATGAGATTAATCAGCCTGCCCTCCTTTCCTTTAAAAACGTTAGAAAAACTTGTTAATATGTACATCTGAGAAAGAGGGTTAACTGAGGTTCCCCTGCATGAAAACCAAAAAGCATATCAAACAGACAAATCATTTGAAATAGCACTTCACCAACCTCTTGTGAGATGAGAAAAGTTCTACACTTTCAGAAAATTCCTGTCTGCAGCTTCCTGAATGCTGAGGTGCCCTTTTGGCAATACAACTTTCAAATTCATGGTTAGAGCTGCAGAAGAGCATGACACTAAATTTAGGTGGATTAAGAGAATGCTGAGCTGATAAAATGCAGAATACACCATGATGAATGAGAAAATGGTCATCAACACCACCAGAGCTTGACTGTAGGAGGGGTTTTCTTCCCACTGCTGTGCAAACTGCTGGTGAATGAATTCATGAAAACATTATGAACTAGAGGTTGTTTTTACCAAAGATATGCACTTGATTTAGTCATAGAAATACTTTGCAAATTTGCAAGTGTTATGAGAACGGTGGCACAATGTGCTTTGAAGCTCTGTTAAGTGTCACTCCTAGGTATTTTGGAGTCTTATAGTGTTCCAGTTTGACCCTCAACCATACTATTTTCAAATTGCGAGTGGCTTCCTTGTTTGTCAAATGAAAAGCACACACTTGGGTCTTTGAAGGGTTTGGTTTAAGCTGGGCTGTGCTGTAGGATCTGGATAGATCTTCAAGGGCATTTGTGAGGTTGTTCTCCACTGATTAAAAATCTGTGCTCTGGGTGGCTAGACCAAGGTTGTCAGCATATAAGAAGCTCCTGGTGTTTGGCACTATAGGTTGGTTGTTCGTGTATATATTAAACAGAATTTGAGCCAAAACATTTCCTTGTAGGAGGCCATTCTTCTGTAGTCTCCATCGACTACGCTGTCCTTGAAAGTCGACAAAGAACCTGCGATTCTGCAGTCATAATAAGTGGAATTAGGAGCATACAGACTGAATGAAGACCATGCTAGACATACCCCCATTACATATTTGGGCTGTAGGGGAGGCAACATCAAGGGCATACAGTCTAAAAATGGGAAACCTTTACAATATCCAGCATCCTGCACTAATATAATGAATGTGGTACACTTAGGAATGGTTGGGAAAATGACAGCTGACTATTCAACAGCTTTCAGCTGCTTCAATAAACCTTTCAGTGTAACAATCTGAAGTAAGGAGCAGCAGAAGAATGAACAACACTACCATTCTGGAGACAAAGACTGTTAGACTGGGCTAGGGTGTTGGACTGCAGCCTAGAATAAAGAGCACTATCTCTCTAAGGAAACTGGCCATATTATTTCAGGCAGAGTTGTTGCAGAATGCCATGAATCCCTTGTGACGCTAGGGGAAAGCAACTGGGTAAATTGGCTGTGCGTTTCTTGTCACTCAGGAATTAGTGGTAATGAACAAATTGATAGGCTGGCCAGCCCCTGCAGGAGCAATGACTCCATTTGTTGGACTAAGAACTGTCTTAGCCTTCACTAAGTTTATGTTAAAAGTAAAATTTTGTAGCTGGACCAGGAGACAGCACATAGAATATTGGACTAAAATCCCAAAACAAAAACAAGGCAGGCTAGTATACCAGAACCACATTTTAATAAAATTTCTGCAATCATGAAGTTGAATAGGAAGCAGATTAAACTCAGGACTAATGACTGACTACAGGAACTCCAGGAAACACCTGCATACAGTGGGTATAGAGCAAGAAGCCCCCAAGTCCAGACTATGTGGTGTGGGAGATAAAACCACACCCTGTTTAATCATCCAATGTGAAGCACTAGAGTCCAAATGACACAGAATATTTGGGACCATTAATTTATCAGAAACTGTGTGTGATCAAGACCTAGTAAAGGATTTCCTACAACTATTTAAGGGCACTGGCTGACTTTACTAGAATGACACAGATAGAAACTGTACCGTAAACTCAATTTTTGGTGTGGGCAACAGTGAGCTAAGATTACTGTTGTTTCACGCCGCTAAGTAAATCAGATAAGCAGGGTGTGAGATCAAGAAAACAGTATCAGAAAACTGAACTGTAGTAAGTTCAGTCTAACCTAACATGTTTCATTCAGTGTCTTCATGACATATCATCAGACAGTTTCATATTATAACATAGCACTACTTGCAGGGATGTTGGTTGATGTTACTTAATGATAATGTATAGTTTCCTGTTGCTTCCCCATCATCATAAAGAACTGTATTATTTGTTATCTTCTGGTTTTTAATTAACTTTGTCATCAAATTTCTGAGCATTACAAATGAATATTTGGAAGTTGTAGTGGTTTATGTTTTGTGATAGTTTCATTCAGTATTGGTTATTTATTAATATAGACAGAACTCAGCAAATATGACCAGTCTTTTCATGATGCTGATTTCCCTTACACTTGATGCCAATTAAAATTGTAAATACACAATCCTAAATTAAATATCACTGATGTGACACAGTAAACTCTTTATGTAGCAGTGGTTATCACCTTTTATAGTCCTCCAAATGATGAGGTTATTGTATTCTGTAGATGGCAATTTCTATAAACATATATTCTTTCTACTTTTATTTAATTGTGTTTCATAGAAAGTGTGCAAGCACAAAATTGTGATATACATTAACAATCATTGTGTTTCAGCACACTAAATCCATCCTCCCCTTTCCCTTCATATTATACATTCTTGGGCAAATGACCTGTGTTCTGCACATCTAAAATGCTGTTCGAGAGGTAACACATTGCCCAATCCACTTATTGCAGCAAGATGAACACATCACTTACATTTTATGCAGCCACATCTATTACACAAGATTCCCAGCAAACAGAAGGGTGTTCTGTTATGCTAAATCTTTTATCATGCAGAAAATAGCCAATAAAAATTCAAAATCTCAGTAACAAATATTTGTGTTCTCCAGTTTCCCTTCATCATTTCAAATTATGTTCAGTAACTGCATTATATATTTAATGTATCTAAATATTAAAATGCTTGCATAATTAAACATTAAGTTCTTTAAACCATGTTACACTCTATGATCAAACCAATAAATAAATACATAAGTGAAAAATTAAAATATTGTACTCTGTGATTTCCAGTCGGTGCAGCATAATGAAGAGGTGTCCTGCCCTGATGATCCATGATGTCTAGTCTCATACCCTGTTCAATCTGTTCTTTAGCAAATGCTATGACTTGAGGTGGTACCTGCAATGAAACAATAAATATATACAATTTTCTTGGGTCTTGAGTGATAATGAATTTCTCTCTCTCTCTCTCTCTCTCTCTCTCTCTCTCCCTCTCTCTCTCTCTCCCTCCCTCTCTCTCTTGCTTGAAATTTTTATCAAATAATACAGAAAGTGTAGAAACTGTACAGGGTCTGACACACCTAGGCCACAACCTAATTGTTTTATTTTATTTATGGCATACTTGTCCACAACCTAATTGTTTTATTTTATTTATGGCATACTTGTTCTGCATACCTACATGTCTGGGCAAGTTACTTGGCTGTGGAATGAGTCAATGCATGGAATATAAATATCAATCCATAAACAGTAATGCTTATAACAGTAACCATCCATAAGTGGTAATAAACTTTACAAATAGTAATATGTTCAACATTACCTTTTTTTTACCACCTTAGATTCAAATACCGATTATCACAGATTATTATATTTATTTATTTATTGCTTATTTAGCCTGGCCAGATTAGGGCCTTAAGGCACTCTCTTCCATTTGACCAGGAGCAACACGTACCAAAAGTAATAAAAAACATTTACAATAACAACAATAACCATACTAATAATAATAATAATAATAATAATAATACCCGTGGAGGCTCGGGAAAAGAATAGGCTTCCGGTATGTTCTGCCAGTCGTAAAAGGTGGCGAAAAGAACAAACCACTAATAAGGCTAACCCCCCTTTTAGTGTGATCAGTTGGTTCAGGACAGAACTAATGAAGCCTTGGACAAGCGCTCTCATGGTCAGGGACGACGCTTGAACCCTATGCCCATCCACAATGGTAACGACACTGCTAGCCACACAGAAAATGATTTAAATCCAAAAAGAGGTGTTTTGCAGAATATGCTTCCTGCAACCACTCTAGAAGGAAAACAAAGACAGAGGATGGGATGGTCACATGAAGTTAACAGACACCTCATGTTCTGTTATTACCAAGCAACAAACTTAGGAAACAACACAATTGGATACCGATCACAAGTATACACAACATTTATTACCAGATACGCAGAATTAAAATTTTTATCAGAACAATGACTAGCTGATCAGATCTGTGTAATAATCAAAAATAACAGGATACCCCAGTCAGAATTAGCAAACATCAAGCAACAAGTACAACAAATACTGGACAAAATAATGTGCGATCAGAAGGAGAAGAAAATACAGTAATGAACTCAAACATCCCAGAGCAAACAAACAAAGAACAACACGCATCAATTAAACAATTAGAGCAAAACCAAATCTTAAGACAGCCACCAGAACAAGCACAAATAGAACACAAAGTGACACACATGTTAGATATAGAAGAAAAATTTCAGCTGACATATATAGAACACAAAGACACAAATACAGACATTAGACCATTCTTGCATAGACCACCAAATAACCCACACGTTGAAACAACAATAACAACTATCAACACAATCATACACAACAAAATAAATGAAAATACAACTATGGAAGAGTTACAACTACTGGTTTATATAGGAGCACTCACTACACTAAATATACATACTAGGCAGAGATCAGAACCAACCAGCACACAGAAGAAACCCACAAAATCAGCATGGCAACACAGGCTACAGACCAGAATAGAAAAACTGAGAAAAGACATCGGACAGCTAACACAATTTATAAGAAATTAAATGTCGGACAAAAAACGAAAAAGGTTAGGTAAAATCTCACAACAAGAAGCGACAGAGCAATTAGATGAAAAGAAGCAGAAATTGCAAGCATTGGCCAAACGACTTAGAAGATACAAAAAAAGTGAAAATAGAAGGAAACAATACCAAAAATTCAACATAAACCAAAAGAAATTTTACCAGACAATAGGTAACACACACATTAAGATAGACAATCCACCAAACGTAACAGACATGGAACACTTCTGGAGCAACATATGGTCAAACCCGGTACAACATAACAGGCATGCACGGTGGATAGAAGCAGAAACAGACACATACAAGATGATACCACAAATGCCTGAAGCGATAATTTTGCAACATGAAGTCACCAAAGCAATTAATTCTACTCATAATTGGAAAGTCCCTGGAAAAGATAAAATAGCAAATTTCTGGCTAAAGAAGTTAACCTCAGCACATTCACATCTAACTAAATTATTTAACAGTTACATTGCAGACCCATACACATTCCCTGATACACTTACACATGGAATAACTTATCTGAAACCTAAAGATCAAGCAGATACAGCAAACCCAGCTAAATATCGCCCCATAACAAGCCTACCAACAATACACAAAATATTAACTTCAGTCATCACACAGAAATTAATGACAGATACAACACAGAACAAAATTATAAATGAAGAACAAAAAGGCTGTTGAAAAGGAGCACGAGGATGTCTTTATTTATTTATTTATCTACAAATTCCATAGATCCTGTTATGCGCATGACGCTAGGATGTGGAACGACTTGAGTAATATATGTTCACAGACCATGGTATCAATTAGTTTAAAAGAGCAGAACTAAACATAAATTACATAATAATGAACTAAAATAAAGTTGTAGGAATAATACATTATGCAAAGTTTATCACATTGCAAAAGCCTATTTGTCACAGTAAGTATATGGTTACAAATAGGAACAGAAAGAACATAAACAAACAACAGTAAATATAAATACATACGAAGACTACTTTTCTCTGTTGAAGTATTCATCAAGTGAGTAAAACGTTTTCTCGATTAAATATGTCTTTAGATTGTTTTTGAATGATGCACTGTTACTATGTAGACTTTTTATATACCTCGGTAATAAGTTAAATATTTTGACACTGGAATAATGCACTCCTCTCTGTACCTGAGTTAAACTCTTTAGTTCAAAGTGGAGGTCACCTTTCTTTCTTGTATTGTGATAATGGAAGCTTTCATTGGTTTCATAGTGGGCAGGATTGTCAACCAAGAAACTCATTAGGGAAGAAATATACTGGCAGGTTGTGGAAAGTATTCCAAGATTTTTAAAGAGCGTACAGCAGGAGGTTCTCGGGGGTACTCTGCACATTATACAGACTACTTTTTTGTGCATGAGTAAGATTTTTTTAGATGAGGGTGAATTGCCCCAGAAGATGATGCCATAAGACATAATGGAGTGGAAGTATCTGGACTTTGTGAGATTGTCCTAATGGCAAAAATTTCTGAGGGCAGCCTTTTTACAGTCTCGAGGAAATGGTGGTCCCAGTTGAGTCTACTGTCTATGTGGAGGCCTAAGAATTTGGTGCAGTGTACCCTTTCTATCTGATTATTGTTATTTAAAACAGTAATATCCTGGGGGAGTTTGTGGTCAAGGCTAAAATGGATATAATTTGTTTTGCTCAGGTTTACTGTGAGCAAGTTCACTCGGAACCAGGTTAATAGTACTGTAAGTAATTTGTTGGCATCAACCTCTATATCAGTGACCTGTTTGTTACTAATCAAAATGCTGGTGTCGTCAGCAAACATGGTGAACTTGCATGTATTGCATGAAAAAGGTAGGTCATTTATGTATATCAGAAACAGCAATGGACCAAGTACGGATCCCTGGGGTACTCCATGGAGTACAGTGCTCCAGTCTGATTCTGCTACCTCTCCCTCTTTATTGCTCACATTGAGAATTACCTTCTGATTCCTGTTTTGGAGGTAGGATTTTAGCCAGCTTCCCAGTGCCCCAGTAATCCCACAGTGGCGTGCTTTGTTGAGGAGTCTTTGGTGGTCCACACAGTCGAAGGCTTTGGACAGATCACAAAATATTCCAACTGCCTTCATTTTATTATTTAGGGATTCCAGTATATCATTTGTGAAAGAAAATAGGGCCTCAGTTGTGGACATACTTTTCCGGAAACTGAACTGTCTATCACTTAAGATGCCAAAGTTTTCTAGGTACCTTACAATTCTGGAGTGCAGTAGTTTCTCAAGGACTTTAGCGAAAGTGGACAGGAGGGAGATTGGACGATATTTTGAGACTTGTGTTGTGTCTCCCTTTTTGTGGAGAGGCTTCACTAAAGCAAGTTTCATGCCCTCTGGGAAAACACACTGGTACATAGAGGCATTAAATATATGGGCTAATACTTTGCTTAATTGGTCAGAGCATGTTTTTAGAAGCTTACTGGAGATATTATCTACACCAGATGATCCCTTACTTTTTAATGAGGCAATGGTTTTTTAAATCTCATATCTGGTTATGGGGGATGTTCTTATCTTGCTCACTGGAATGGGAAAACTGTGCTTCAGTAGATCCATGGCACTTTCTAAGGATCCATTGCAAACTATTTTACTCTGCAGCACTTATGAAGTAGTCATTGAATGCATTCGCAACAGTCTCTTGGTTGCTTACAGTATTGTCATCAATGTTTAGTACAATATCTACTGGTTTACTGGCACTGTTCGTACCAGTCTCACTCCTTATTATGTCACAGATTGCTTTAATTTTATTACTGGATTGGCTGATTTTGGATCTAAAATATATGCTTTTTGAAAGTTTGATTACCTTACTCAAAGTTTTACAATACTTTTTATAATGATTTATTTGACTGGGGTTTCCTGACTCTCTTGCTGTTATGTACAAAATTCTTTTTTGCTTGCGAGATGTCCTAATCCCATTTGTTATCCATGGTTTTTTTGTGTTTTCTTTTGGTACATTCCTATAAACTGATAATAGATGCAGATGTAACATATCAAGCTAAAACTAAACAAATGTCACTACACTACGCATACATTGATTACCAAAAAGCTTTTGATAGTGTACCCCATTCATGGTTACTACAAATATTGGAAATACACAAAGTAGATCCTAAATTGATACAGTTCCTAAACATAGTAATGAAAAATTGGAAAACCACACTTAATATACAAACAAATTCAAATAATATCACATCACAGCCAATACAGATTAAGCGTGGAATATACCAAGGAGACTCATTAAGTCCTTTCTGGTTCTGCCTTACTCTGAACCCACTATCCAACATGGTAAATAATACAAATTATGGATACAATATTACTGGAACATACCCACACAAAGTCACACATTTACTATACGTGGATGATATAAAACTACTGGCAGCAATAAAACAACAACTCAACCAATTACTTAAGATAACAGAAGTATTCAGCAATGATATAAATATGGCTTTTGGAACAGACAAATGTAAGAAAAATAGCATAGTCAAGGGAAACACACTAAACAAGAAGATTACATATCGGGTAACCACAGCGACTGCATAGAAGCGATGGAAAAAACAGATGCCTATAAATATCTAGGATACAGACAAAAAATAGGAGTAGATAATACAAATATTAAAGAAGAACTAAAAGAAAAATATAGACAAAGACTTACAAAAATACTGAAAACAGAATTGACAGCAAGAAACAAGACAAAAGCTATAAATACTTATGCTATACCAATACTGACCTTCTCATTTGGAGTAGTGAAATGGAGTAACACAAACCTAGAAGCACTCAATACACTTACACAATCACAATGCCACAAATATAGAATACATGACATACATTCAGAAACAGAAAGATTCACATTAAGCAGGAAGGAAGGAGGAAGGGGATTTATCGACATAAAAAACCTACATTCTGGACATATTAAAAACAAAGATTCCATGACTTACCAAACGGGAAAGCGCTGGTAGATAGACACAATAACAAACACACAAACGCACACACAAAATTTCAAGGTTTCGCAACCAACGGTTGCTTTGTAAGGAAAGAGGGAAGGAGAGGAAAAGACGAGATGTGGGTTTTAAGGGAGAGGGTAAGGAGTCATTCCAATCCCGGGAGCAGAAAGACTTACCTTAGGGGGGAAAAAGGACAGGTATACACTCACACACACACACATACCCATCCACACATATACAGACACAAGCAGACATATTTAAAGGCAAAGAGTTTGGGCAGAGATGTCAGTCGAGGCGGAAGTGCAGAGGCAAAGATGTTGTTGAATGACAGGTGAGGTATGAGTGGCGGCAACTGGAAATTAGCGGAGATTGAGGCCTGGTGGATAATGGGAAGAGAGAATATACTGAAGGGCAAGTTCCCATCTCCAGAGATCGGATAGGTTGGTGTTAGTGGGAAGTATCCAGATAACCCGGATGATGTAACACAGTGCCAAGATGTGCTGGCCGTGCACCAAGACATGTTTAGATACAGGGTGATCCTCATTACCAACAAACACTGTCTGCCTGTGTCCATTCAAGTGAATGGACAGTTTGTTGCTGGTCATTCCCACATAGAAAGCATCACAATGTAGGCAGGTCAGTTGGTAAATCACGTGGGTGCTTTCACACGTGGCTCTGCCTTTGATCGTGTACACCTTCCGGGTTACAGGACTGGAGTAGGTAGTGGTGGGAGGGTGCATGGGACAGGTTTTACATTGGGGGAAGTTGCAAGGGTAGGAGCCAGAGGGTAGGGAAGGTGGTTTGGGGATTTAATAGGGATAAACCAAGAGGTTACGAAGGTTAGGTGGGTGAGGGCTGTGGAATGTGCAGTTTGGAACTGGTATAGGGACTGACGGAAAGTTCCAAACTGCACAATCCACAGCCCTCACCCGCCTAATCCTTCACCTACACATCAACTCAGCCAATGAACACACCCGTCAACTCCTATCCTTAATAAAAGTCCTCAATCTTTCCTCTCCCACATCCACACCGGCTGTTCAGAGCATCCTCCTACAGGCCAACCGCAAATTAGAGCAGGATGCCACCCTCCACCTCAAAAAACTATCCAATCTCCTGGTTTCCCAACTCCGCAAAGGCAACTCACTCACCCTCCACAACCTTTCCAACAAACCTCAACCTCCTTTCATTGCACACAGATCCAGTCTTTCCCATCTACTCAATGTCCCACTTCCAGCTCCACTCCCCCCAACACCTCAAAATTCTAGTCAACACAATCTGGAACCACAACACACCAATTCAGTAGTTAACCTTTCCTCCAAACCTCTCTCCCAATCCGAAACCTCTGTCCTAACCAAAGGCCTCACCTTCAGCCCCACTCCCAGATTCAACCAAACTGCCCTTTTCAAAGATTTACTGCCCTACACTTGTAGTCTCTGCTGGAAATATCACTTTGCCACGAAGAAAAATAATCCTGATCCCACTCCTAATGATCCAACTCCCCAAGACACTATCCAAATTGAACCCTGCCTGGAACAGTTCCGTCCTCCGTCACAGTGGGACCCACCTCCTCTTCCTCAAAATCACCCACTCCAAACCTTCCAGGAATTTCTCACTTCCAGCCTTGCCTCTCAATCTTTCTTGAAAAACCTTAATCCTACTCCCAACATCACCACAGACAAAGCCCAGGCTATCCGTGATATGAAAGCTGACCGATCCATCATCATTCTTCTGGCTGACAAGTGTTCCACGACCATGGTACTTGACCGTCGGGAGTATGTGGCTGACGGACTGCGTCAGCTTTCAGATAACACTACATACAAAGTTTGCCAAGGTAATCCCATTCCTGATGTCCAGGCGGAGCTTCACGGAATCCTCAGAACCCTAGGCCCACTACAAAACCTTTCACCTGACTCCATCAACCTCCTGACCCCACCGACACCTCGCACTCCTACCTTCTACCTACTTCCTAAAATTCACAAACCCAAACATCCCGGCCGCTCCATTGTAGCTGGTTACCAAGCCACCTGGACATCAGGAATGTGATTACCTTGGCAAACTTTGTATGTAGGTTGTCTGAAAGCTGACCACCACCTACTCCAGTCCTGTAACCCGGAAGGTGTACACGATCAAAGGCAGAGCCACGTGTGAAATCACCCATGTGATTTACCAACTGACCTGCCTACACTGTGACGCTTTCTATGTGGGAATGACCAGCAACAAACTGTCCATTCCCATGAATGGACACAGGCAGACAGTGTTTGTTGGTAATGAGGATCACACTGTAGCTAAACATGCCTTGGTGCACGGCCAGCACATCTTGGCACAGTGTTACATCATCCGGGTTATCTGGATACTTCCCACTAGCACCAACCTATCCGAACTCTGGAGATGGGAACTTGCCCTTCAATATATTCTCTCTTCCCATTATCCACCAGGCCTCAATCTCCGCTAACTTCAAGTTGCCGCCACTCATACCTTACCTGTCATTCAA
The DNA here is from genome assembly GCF_023897955.1 of Schistocerca gregaria. NCBI lineage: Eukaryota > Metazoa > Arthropoda > Insecta > Orthoptera > Acrididae > Schistocerca > Schistocerca gregaria. The sequence goes on from NC_064920.1 coordinate 1,057,962,575, forward strand.
CAACATCTTTGCCTCTGCACTTCCGCCTCGACTGACATCTCTGCCCAAACTCTTTGCCTTTAAATATGTCTGCTTGTGTCTGTATATGTGTGGATGCATGTGTGTGTGTGTGTGTGTGTGTGAGTGTATACCTGTCCTTTTTTCCCCCTATGGTAAGTTTTTCTGCTCTCGAGATTGGAATGACTCCTTACCCTCTCCCTTAAAACCCACATCCTTTCGTCTTTTCCTCTCCTTCCCTCTTTCCTGACGAAGCAACCGTTGGTTGCGAAACCTTGAAATTTTGTGTGTGTGTTTGGGTGTTTTTTTTATTGTGTCAATCTACCAGCGCTTTCCCTTTTGGTAAGTCACGGAATCTTTGTTTTTCATTTTTTTTTCCTGTGTGGAATGTTTCTTTCTATTTTATCTACGTTATGGACAGGTAGACAATTTAAGAAAATTCTTTCTAGAACGAGCAAAAACTAGCAAAATACACAAAGCAATCACTCATATAAATACATCGGCTACACCACTGCAATTTCATAACCACTTCTACAATCCCTTAGATCACATAACATCAACAGATATGAAGAAATTAAATTGGAAAAAGAAAACACTACATGGCAAGCACCTGTATCATCTAACACAGCCACACATCAATCAAGACACATCCAACACATGGCTAAGAAAAGGCAATATATAAAGTGAGACGGAAGGATTCATGATTGCAATACAGGATCAAACAATAAACACCAGATATTACAGCTAGCATATTATTAAAGATCCCAATACCACAACAGATAAATGCAGACTTTGCAAACAACAAATAGAAACAGTAGATCACATCACAAGTGGATGTACAACACTAACAAATACAGAATACCCCAGAAGATATGACAATGTAGCAAAAATAATACACCAATAACTTGCCATACAACATAAACTAATGAAAAAACACGTTCCCACACACAAGTATGCACCACAAAATGTACTGGAGAATGATGAATACAAATTACACTGTAACAGAACAATTATAACAGATAAAACAACACCACATAACAAACCTGACATCATACTCACCAATAAAAAGAAGAAATTAACACAACTAATCGAAATATCCATACCCAATACAACAAATATACAGAAGAAAACAGGAGAAAAAAATTGAAAAATACATCCAACTAGCTGAGGAAGTCAAGGACATGTGGCATCAGGATAAAGTTGACATTATACCAATTATACTATAAACTACAGGAGTCATACCACACAATATCCACCAGAACATCAACGTAATACAACTACATCCAAACTTATATATACAACTACAGAAATCTGTAATTATTGATACATGTTCAATTCCCCGTAAGTTCCTAAATGCAATATAACATATACTGTACAGTTAAAAGGAAGTCACGCTTGATCAAGGTCTGCATCACTTTCCATTTTTAACACGACGTAACGTCTGAGAAAAAAAACTATAATAATAATAGTAACACAAATGAGATTTAAAATGATATAGATTAGTTTAGCACATTTGAAGTGGAGGGGATAAAGGAAGAGAAGAAGATTGAAATGATTGTGACAGTGGCTGTTAGGGAAGAAAAGGATATAAAGAGAGAGCTCTGCTGACAAGAGGCAGGGAAAAGTTGTTGGGGAGCACACTGATAAGAGTGAGCTATGTAGACTATTGGACAGACAGCTATTGTGACTGAAGGTTGACAATTAGCTGTCTTTTGAAGTTAGGAAGGAATTTAATTTCTCTGATATGTTGAGAAAGATTGTTACAAAGCTGTGTTCATAACACAGAAAATGATTTAGAGAACATGTCAGTGTTATGTGATGATACAGAGAGGAGAACAAGTATTTCTGCTATGCTTTTCAGATAGTAGTGTAAGAGTTGAAGACGAAAGAGGGGGGTGCAATGATTGAGAAAACACAGAGTATGACGGTCTCTACACCTATTGGCATTCAGCCATGATAACTGTTAGTAGAGTGATATGGCTGAAAAAGCGCACATCACATATGTATTGTGTACAAGCATTCATTACCACTTCTAGACTGCATGAGCTTTAATACAAGAGTCGCTAGAGAATAGTATCACCATAGTCAAGTATTGGGAATAGCAGTTTCTTTATAAGCTCAAAAGGAAATACTTTTTTTATATAATTCTGTAATGAGGGAAGTGACACTGACACCTTCTTACAGACTGAAGTCGTGTGTTCAGACCGGTATAAGTGATGGTCCATCACTATCCCCAAGAAGAAGGAAATGTTATTTCTGTGCTATTTAGGATTAATGGAGGAAGAGATTCTCTGATCTGAGGGGCAATAACTCTGCTGTGAGTGACTAAGATTGCTTGCATTTTACATGCTTTAAGTTTCAAACCAACATTCTTCGCACATTCTGATAGGGCAAGTAAATCAGAATTTACACATTGGATGTCTGAACAGATTTGTTGGACTTGCACTTAAATATAACTGAAGGTCATCAGCTTATAGGCGATATTTGTAGTGGGAGAAAATAGTTGACACATCATTAACATAATATATTATAAGGAGAAAGATTAATGTGCTAAATACTGATCCTTCTGTTCCTTGTAGACCCATGGTACTACACCCATCCATTGCAATCTTTTTGTTCCAATCACTATACACTATTGCCGAGATGTAATGTATGAGTAGAATCTTCTGTACAGCACCTGCAGAAAAATTCTGACTTACAAGATAGCAGGCAGAATGTCCAAGTCAACTGCTTCAAAAGCTTTGCTGAAATCCAAAAAGCACATAGTAGTCACCTGTTGTTTGTCCATAGCCCATTTCAATTCATCAGTCACTTTGATAACAGCAGTTTCTGTGTAGTGATTTTGCTGGAAACCTTACTGGTATTCATGTAAATAATTAGCAATTATGCAGTTGAATGAGGAGGGGAAGAAAAGGGAAGGAAAGGGAAGGGAAGGGAAGGAACTGACAATATCAGCTGCATCTGGGTTTTGCATGGAATCAGTGGCAATGAATGAAAATGTGTGCCAGACTGGCTTATTGGGCCTACTAGGCAGTTGCATTAACCACTATACCATCCAGACACAGTGTTTATCACAGATGATCAGACTATCTCGGTATGCTCCCTGGGTGACTCACCTCCCTACCCAGTGCCACCTATCTGCAGTTACTGTCCATGTCCTCAATGCTCGTTAATTTTTTTAGATTCTCACTGGAGCTCAAATGAAATGTGCATCTGCACCGCAGGTTAAAAATGACTGTTATTTTGGGCAGTAGGAGATCAAAGAGAAAATTCATCATTTGCACTGTAACATTATCATGTCCTGCAGCTCACGAATGAATTTGGGCAATTGACTTCTTGACTTGATGGTCAAGTAAAGATATTGGCATGGTGCAACACTCATTTAGATCTTCAATAGTTGCAGATTTGCCTTCGCTTATTCATAGGCCTTGCAGATTTTTCCATGGGACAGCAGGTTTGTGGAAGTCCTCAGTTTGAGAATGACCATACCTGAGCATTTAAGTCCTCACAGATTGACTATCTCAGGTGTGTAGTTGCTTGTAGGTGAGATGTCAGTTGCCATTTGTGTCATGTCCTGTGTGCTGTATCTATGATATTCATAAGGAGTTTGAGCTGGTCTGGAAGCCATGGTTCAGATTTTCTCATTCCTCTTACTAATTTTAGAGTAGCATGTTTATCATATAAATTACTGAGTCTCTTATTGAATGTAGATATACATTATTTATGTCAAAGTTATTTCCTGCTGTTGTATGGAAAGAAATATCATGAGTGTCAGCCGTAAGCTCTGACATATTCATGAGCTTAAAATCCCTAAAAGTCCAACTTGTTATTTGACCATTGCAATCAGTATGTCATGAATATTACACCAAGAGCAGACAAACCAGGTGCAGAAATCTGATCAACGCAAATTATCCTAGTCAGATTCCTGGTTTCGAATACAGCAATCAACATATGAGTGTTTGCTGCACAGTGGGTAGGCTCAAGTGGAATCAGAGTAAGGTTTGAGCAGGAATGTAAGAGCGTGTAAAGCTGTTGTTTAGAAGATTTATGTTGATATATCCAGTTACAATTACATGTTCACACGGAGGAGCATCACTTGATAGTGCAGAGTCAAAGCTAGGGAGCTGTCCAGCTTTAGACATATTGTGTACTACATATATGAGACACTGTCTGTTGATCAGTTTAATTTCAATGACATGTATTTGGGCTGTTTGTCCTCATGTTAAATTTGAGCACTTCCTCAGGGAGCAAACTTTTACTTATATATGCTGCCACTTCACCCCATCATCTGTTACATCTGTCATGTCTCAGAAAAATTTAACCACTGAGGCTCTTGGAATTGGAATGGATACTCGGTTCAGCCAAGTTTCTGACAGGCGTACAACATGAAAGTTGAGTTCCTGAAACATGCAGTGCAACTCCAACAGGTGGGCTGGTAAGAGCTGCACTTTTGTGTGAACAAGCTGTAGTGTACAGCTATCACGGGTTGTTTCCACTATCAACCAGCACGTAAAGAGAATGGCTGTCCCAGAGTCAGTCATAGCTCAGTACCTTGCAGAATGCAAGGGGGCGGGCCATAGGGAACTGTAAACAGGCAGGTTGTAAATGGGAGAAAGAGGTCGAAGGAAGAGGAAGTTGAAGGTCAGGTAAGCTTGACTGACACAAAGTGTGAAAGTTGAAGCTGCTTAAATAGAACATGGCAGCAAGATTAGCAGTGTATGGCAGTATGACCAATTGTAATAAAAAATGATTATGCTGAAAATTATAATGTACAATGAAACAGTTAAGGCAACAGATTATACTAAAACAGGAATAAAATAATAATGTAAAAGGAAACATTAAGAGCAGTCAAGAAAATAATATTTAAGTTTATGTTACTAATGAATAAAATTATAATTTGGCAGTAAATTAATCATCTGAATCAAAACTCTGTGAAAATATGAAGTAATAGTGAAATAATGACTATATTGGTGTTGAAAATATGAAAACTGAACAAAGAATATAGCTAGCACTAAAAGTAAACCCACACAAACAAATGATGGTATTTGGAAAATATTTTCAAAGAAACTACTACAAAATAAAATGTTTCTTTACAAATATCATTTTGGGCTCTCACAGCTTAGGCTTATAAATTCTATGTCATTGCTCATGAACTGAGAGAATGATGCACTGTCCAATACTTTCATACATTCAGATGTAAGGTCCTCACATTTGGTGACTCCTGATTTAGCTGAAACTTCCTGGCAGATTAAAACTGTGTGCCGGACCGAGACTCGAACTCGGGACCTTTGCCTTTCGTGGGCAAGTGCTCTACCATCTGAGCTACCCAAGCACGACTCACGCCCCGTCTTCACAGCTTTACTTCTCCTGATTTAGCTCATTTCGTCTTTGCCTCAAACACTTCGCATTATTTTTCATGAGCATAAATTACTATTATATGTCCAAATGCTGCAGTGGTAGCTTCATGGTGATATATTGGGCCACCTGACCTCAGTATGGTCACCGAGTAGCTGATTCAGAATTGCTGTTGACTGCTGCGGCACCACTAGCTAGATGGTGTTTGCCACCAGGAGTGCCATCTGATATGGCCACACCTTCCAGAATCCTGCATATGAGCCAGCCCAGAGCCAGTCTTAGACAGATGTGATCCTACAGCAGCATTTTCACGATGGAATTGCATGCCAGTAAATTTAATAGTTTGGTTCTCAGTCAGGACTTGCTTCACAGGTGTTTACTCTTTTTCAGACTCTATTGGCCCTACTAGTAACTTGTTGGACTCTGACACTCTGCAGACTTCTTATTTAAAGATATCACTGCTTTGGGGAACATTCTGTAATGGATCACAATTTCTTGTATAAACCAGAGCAAGTCCCAGTTAGTTTTGTGGGTAGATTGTCTTTACAAAAGTGATTTTTGACACATGCAAATTGGACTTTGAACATTTTGTGACTAGGCATGAGTGTGGGTCTTCAGCCATGGAGGAGCCACAACAGCTACTAACACAAACTACACTCCTGGAAATTGAAATAAGAACATCGTGAATTGATTGTCCCAGGAAGGGGAAACTTTCTTGACACATTCCTGGGGTCAGATACATCACATGATCACACTGACAGAACCACAGGCACATAGACACAGGCAACAGAGCATGCACAATGTCGGCACTAGTACAGTGTATATCCACCTTTCGCAGCAATGCAGGCTGCTATTCTCCCATGGAGACGATCGTAGAGATGCTGGATGTAGGCCTGTGGAACGGCTTGCCATGCCATTTCCACCTGGCGCCTCAGTTGGACCAGCGTTCGTGCTGGACGTGCAGACCGCGTGAGACGATGCTTCATCCAGTCCCAAACATGCTCAATGGGGGACAGATCCGGAGATCTTGCTGGCTACACCTTCTAGAGCACGTTGGGTGGCACGGGATACATGCGGACGTGCATTGTCCTGTTGGAACAGCAAGTTCCCTTGCCGGTCTAGGAATGGTAGAACGATGGGTTCGATGACGGTTTGGATGTACCGTGCACTATTCAGTGTCCCCTCGACGATCACCAGAGGTGTACGGCCAGTGTAGGAGATCGCTCCCCACACCATGATGCCGGGTGTTGGCCCTGTGTGCCTCAGTCGTATGAAGTCCTGATTGTGGCACTCACATGCACGGCACCAAACACGCATACGACCATCATTGGCACCAAGGCAGAAGCGACTCTCATCGCTGAAGATGACACGTCTCCATTCGTCCCTTCATTCACGCCTGTCGCGACACCACTGGAGGCGGGCTGCACGATGTTAGGGCGTGAGCGGAAGACGGCCTAACGGTGTGCGGAACCGTAGCCCAGCTTCATGGAGACGGTTGCGAATGGTCCTCGCCGATACCCCAGGAGCAACAGTGTCCCTAATTTGCTGGGAAGTGGCGGTGCGGTCCCCTACGGCACTGCGTAGGATCCTAAGGTCTTGGCGTGCATCCGTGCGTCGCTGCGGTCCGGTCCCAGGTCGACGGGCAAGTGCACCTTCCGCCGACCACTGGCGACAACATCGATGTACTGTGGAGACATCACGCCTCACGTGTTGAGCAATTCGGCGGTATGTTGACCCGGCCTCCCACATGCCCATTATTCGCCCTCGCTCAAAGTCCGTCAACTGCACATACGGTTCACGTCCACGCTGTAGCGGCATGCTACCAGTGTTAAAGACTGCGATGGAGCTCCGTATGCCATGGCAAACTGGCTGACACTGACGGCGGCGGTGCACAAATGCTGCGCAGCTAGCGCCATTCGACGGCCAATACCGCTGTTCCTGGTGTGTCCGCTGTGCCGTGCGTGTGATCATTGCTTGTAGAGCTCTCTCGCCGTGTCCGGAGCAAGTATGGTGGGCCTGACACACCGGCGTCAATGTGTTCTTTTTTCCATTTCCAGGAGTGTATTTGGACCTATCAAGAGCTAATGGCAGGAATATTACAGACAGCATAAGTGTTAGCAAATGCAACAGGTATGTCTTCCATGCTACCTGTGTTTATGGCTTTTCCACAATGTGAAGTGTGGGATGCATAGCCACCAACAATTGCAGTTGTATTTCACAGCTTGCTGAATTGCAAGTTTGAATGTTTGTGTGTGCAGATGTAGGCAACTTTCCAATCAGGGACATTATAAAGTGCCTTACTCCCAACTCAAAAGCAAGGAACCATGCAGTGAGGAAAATGGGTCATTTTCTGTTGGAAGTAATGTGAGTAACTCCTGCCTATGAAACACCCTACATAGCCAGATTTTTCTTACAATGGAAGAAGACCATGCAGCAATGAGCTCTCTGACACCAGTTATGTGGACACAGTGCCACCTCTGTCAGAGCCCTCACTTTCTCCACAAGCCAGACAACCCTGTCAACAACGACACCGGCAGTGATGGGCCATGTCAGTGCCAGCACCATTTCCTGGCTTCCTTCAGCACACATGCATTATGTGCTCTCATAGGCTTGCAATGTACCACAAATACAAAAGGGAACTCTTAAAACACGTATGTTTCAGCAGATCCACTGCAAATGTGCCGCAGCCCATGCAAGGGAACCCAGTGAGTGATAAAACTACAGAAATGCAAAGTTCTGAGAATGCAGCCCAGCAAATGTTCTTCATAAGCAAATACTCACTGAAAGTACCCCTAGACAACAGTGCTTCTATTTACATGCTAAAGCAGTTACTTACTTAAGTTTAGGGTAACTGCCCTTGTAAGTAGTCAAGACTAATCTTTGGGCCTATGGACTATATAATGTGCACTTGCTAGGAAAACTTTCAGTCTTACTCATTTACAGTGAAGTCACTCATCTAGTAAATATCTTTGTGGTTACTGACTCCAAAGTGGACAATGTTTCAGCGGTAGACTCTTTCCATAATTTTGGATTTACAGTTCATGAAACAGTACATGCCACGTAATTTGAAGTGCAACAGATGATAATAATACATGCACATGTTACCATTGGTTGAAGCCTTTGATTTGTCTCTGCATAGTAGATTTTGTGGTCACAGTTGTTGCTTTATTAACAAAAAAATTAAATTAATTTTACCTGATACACATAATCAGAATAAAATATGTGTTACATTCAACAACAGGTGCAACATGTAAATAATGTTTCCCAACAATGACTTTAAAGTTCAAACCAGTCTCTTCTTATTCCCTTCCCCACAAAATAAACAGCAGACTCGTGGAACCTAATTCTTGTGTTAATTAGATTCATAAGTGGTTTGAGGCCCCATATAGAATTTACAAACTGACCATAAATTTTGATTAAATCCAATAACACTGCAAAAGTATTTCACCAGAGGACAGTGCTCTAAGACCAAACCAGGGCTACTTGCAAGAACATAAGTGCAACTGACACTGAACAAATTTATTAGTCAACATACACAAAATATTTCAGGGTTCATACTGAACAGTCAGAGTCCAACTCACTATGAAATTATTCTTCATTCTGACTGTCTCTATTCATGAGAACAAATCCAATTGATGCTTGACATAAATATCCTAAGCTCCTGTGACCGTATAAGTGAACTGAACTCCATAATTCCACGAATTTACGTCATTCAGCTAGTAGAAGATTTCACCAGTCTGAAATACAGCTTTTGATTTATACATGCTCATTAGAGCTAGAGGTGACAGAAGTAGACACTAAAATGCTGGTTAAAATAATATATTACATTACATTTTGGTTAAGTTGTACACCAATAATCTTAATCAAAGTGATTACACATTTCATATCAAGACAAACAATGTTTAGTTTTTGTTAACATTTACAATATATACACAAATGGTACATAAGTCTTGTAGCAAATCACCTGCTTTTTTACATTGCTGCTATCCAAATTTATCTATATTTAATAGCACATTATGGGCAAAACTATGGAAAATTCTAATTATTTAAAATTGGCAGTTAAACACAGAAAACTTATAATGCAGATGTCATTTATGATGTGTGCTTACTTTATCCACCGTACACTGCCATGTTGTCTGTGTGGCTGTCTTGTACTATTACTTATACTGACTTTAATTAAACATTTGACTAAGTCGCCTCTCATTCGCTAATTAAGTACATATAAATATGTAAATATCTCTCTGAATTGTCTCCATGAGGGCCTTCATATGACATGTCAAACTTGGCTATAGCTCATTTAGTAAGTCTGCTATTAAATATAGAGTCCATTAAAAATTCTTTCTTAGTTCAATAACCAATTAGATACATTAATGTGCACAGGAAATATAATGCACACAGTCAATCCATCTATCACAAGAAATGTCTTGCTGAGCTCTCAAAGTTGGTGTATCAAACTCTGTGGTAAGTTTTGTGGTTTATGGTGTACATGTGCAGGTGTGTACAATCCTGGCTACCCATTGTGCTGAGTGCAACAGCCTGCATGATGTCACATTCAGATCTCAGCAAGTTTGACAGCCTCAGGTGTGCAACCTGCAGCAGTCTTTCACAGGTTCCATGCCTACCCAGCCTTCCGATAAAAACCAGAGCTGCCTACAGGCCTGTAGCAGTACTGTGGCACACAGACAAGCTGTCATTCAGAACCAAAACAAAGCACCTCATGTGTGTTATCTATTTGTCATGTCATGTCATAGAAGGACATTGCACCACCATAAAGGCTTTGTGAGTTAGATATGTTCAAATGTTCGTACCTGCTTTAGTGAATACAACTGATTTCGTACCTCAAATCACCCTTATGACCGTGGCTGCCCTGTGTTTCTTCAAATTTCATCTGGTGCCACTGGCTCTAAAGGATGCCCTCAAAACAGAACTAGACAGACTCACTCATGAAAATGTGTTACTGGCTATACTGAATTGTCAGTGGGCCTTTACAATGGTAACAGTATCTGAGACCATTGGTACAATGAGGCTTAGGCATGACTTTCATCTACATACTTCACAAGCCACCATATGGTGTATGCCAGGGGGTATCATGTACCACTACTAGTAATTTCCTTTCCTATTCCACCCACATATGGAGGAAGAGTAAAACAACTGTTCATTCGTCTAAGTACAAGCCCCAATTTCTCTCATCTTGTTTTGCAGGCCCTATATGAAATGTCCAATGGTGGCAGTAGTAATTTTGCAATCTGATGCAAATACCTGTTCTTTAATCTTTATCAAAAATGTTTCACAAAAAGAACATCATCTTCCCTCCAAGGACTCCCATTAAAGTTCACAAAGCATCTCCATAAGACTCACATGTTAACTGAATCTACTGGTAGTAAATCTAGCAGCATGCTTCTAAGTTGATTCGATGTCTTCCTTTAAGCTGACCTAGTGGAGATCCCAGAATCTCAAGGAATGGGTTGTACAAGTGTTCTTTCTCTCTCAATAAATTGAAGTCAACCATTTGCCTTCCTTACTCCTGTCCTTAGAAGTTCATTCCATTTTATGAAATGATAAATGTACAAGCTGAAGTGGAACCGAGCAGGACTTTTTGCAAAATTATACTGTGACACCTTATTCAGAAAAATCAAACTCACAGAGGAATATTTTCAAATTCCCTGAGACACAGCATCACCTACATTCCCTCATGCTCAAGACACCATATGATCTCTACTATTACAGTCAGTTTTGAAATCTCACCAGCCCCTACCATTTTCCATCATTTTGTACATCAATTACTATACACTATTATCAAGTGTGTTGCTTACCACGAGATCTTGGTTACACATTTTATGGACCAATTACTTCAAGGCATTCCAAGCTGTGCTGCACATCATGAAGACATCTTGGTTCAGGTAAGACTCCAGAGGGCAACCTTCACAACCTCAAACTCTTTTTGCAGAGTCTGGTGACAAAAGGACTCAAATGCAACCTGCACAAGTTTTCTTTCAGGTAACCATCCTTCACATATTTGGGGTTCACACAATCTGCTGTAATGTACTCGAGCAAATGGAAAATTATTTCACAGTGATCAGACTACATGCAGCCACCCATGAAAGTAAAATATCTATAAGAATTCTGAGTAAGGTCAACTATTATGACCACTTCACTGCAAATGTTGCTAAAATCTCTTACACAATAAATCAGCTTTGACTCAAAGGTGTATGTTTTGAATGATCACCTTGATGTCAGCAAGCTTTCAGGCTTTGAAAGATTACCAGAAGCAGGTACCACCGCTTGCCTCCCTCTGGTAGTAGGAACAGATAGAGCCTCCTATGGTATAGGTACAGTACTGTCCCATATGCTGATGAGCCAAAACAGTAAGACCACCTGCTTAATAGATTGTTTGCCCATCTTTGGAATGAAATATATCACTGCTTCTGTGTATCAGGGATCTGACAGTCTGTTATTAGGTTTGGGGATGTATGTGACTTTAGCTATCTACATACAGGTCATACAATTTGCATAAATAATGGGCCACTGATATGTGTATGCAGTGATGGCACCCGATAGGAAACCAGGTGGGTTCCACAGGATTTCCATCAGGTGAATTTTGTCTTTGAGGCCTCAACATGTGTTCATTATAAAGCTCCTCAAACCACTGTAGCATGGCTCTGGCTCCAAGACCTGAACAGTTATACTTGTGAAAGATGATTTCGCCATCGGGTAAGACGTCAAGCATGGAGGGCTGCAGGTGGTTCACAGCTGTCAGCATTTCTTGGATTACTACCATAGGTCCCATGTAAGTGGAGCAGAATGACACCACTAGCATAATATTGCTCCCATCTGTCTGCTTCTGTGGTGCATTGCTCATTTCAAGCCCTCGTTCAACTTGATGACAGCATTTGTGGAGACAACCATCGACTTAGTGTAGCAAAGATGTGATTCACCTGAAGAGCCGACACATTTTCACTAATCTACAGTTGTATCCTGATTGTCCTGTGCCCATTGCAATCATAACTGATGTAATTGGGTCACAACACGTGTACCCATCAGGGGGTGGTCTGCTGTGGAGCTCTATGTTCAACAATGTATGATGAATGGTGTGCTCCAAAACACTTTTGTGCACACCAGCATTGTGTTCATTTGGCAGAGATGCCACAGATCACCACCTATCCTACTTTACAAGTCTACAAACCCCACGTTCTGTGAAGAGTCATGCATAACCAATCAGTCAGTGCCTAGTGACATCATAACCAAACAGTCAGTGCCTAGTGATATCATAACCAATCAGTCAGTGCCTAGTGATATCTTCACTGTCCTTCTCTCTCTTTCCATAGATGCTAAGGACAGTAGCACATCAACATTTGACCAGCTTCACTGTTTTTGAGATATCATTCACAGGCACTGTGTAACAATAATCTTGCCCGTTGTCAAAGTCACTTATCTCCATGGATTTTCCAACTTGCAACCTATATCTTCACTAGGGTGATCCACTGGCCATGCCTGCTCCATTTATATACTTTGTTACCACATCACGTGCCTACAACACAACCAGGCAGCATCCATGATTGTGGTGGTCAATAGCCATAATGTTTTGGATTATCAGCATACGAGGTGCTATCAAAAATTTTCAGGACTGGTGCTGCCATCGGTTGAAAACCTTACCTTTGGACACTGCTGAAGTAGTTCTGATCCACATGTATACACCAGTCCCAATGCTTCTGCCACTGGTCAAACATTTTCCAGAAGTCCTGTTCTTTGAGGGTTTTTATCACCACCAGTGATGCTTCTTGAATCGTCTGTAGAGTGTCAAACCGACAGCCTTTCAACTTGAGTTTCAGTTTTGGGAACTGAGCGGAGTCGCAAAGTGCCAAATCTGGTGAGTACAGTGGGTGGGGTAAAACTGCCATGTTGTTTTTTTTGCCAAAAAGGTCCTGGTGAGCAAGGATGTGTGACAGGGCACATTGTCATGATGCTGCAGCCAGTTCCCTTGATGACAAAGTTCGGGCCGTCGTCGCCACAAATTTTCATGGAACCATCGCAAAACGTCACAGCAGTACATGGAATTCACTGATTGGTTGGGTGGAATTAATTCTTTGTGCACAATTTCCCTGGTATCAAAGAAAATGATGATCATGCTCTTGAATTTGCTCTTCACCTGTCTCACTTTTTTGGGTCTTGGAGAGCCCGGTCTCTTCCACTGGGATGATTGTTGCTTTATCCCTGGGTCATGCCCTGTCCCCCAAACACTTGTTGAATCATTGCAAGGTCCCTTTGGCACTTTTCCCAAGATTCGCATAGAATTTGATACACACACACTGTTCTGTTCACAAATCCATCATAAAATTGCCACACACCAAACACAGAGTATTATGGAAATCACTGTGGACACACGACACATCCTCCCAGTTGAATGCCACTCCGCACGCTGACATATCATATATGTAGCTCTCGCCACCTATTGATGCAAGATCTACAACTCCTACTTTCTTGATGGCAGCACCAGTCCCAAAAATTCACTGCACTATATTGCCAATGCTATTAAAATCACAACTGTGAATGTATGAGACTTGAAAAATAATACATACATCAACATGAGCATAAACTAAGTTTGTTTTAAACAAAAACATAAATATTAATGCTATGTGCCAACACAAATCATCTGCTGAGAAACAGTTAGAATTCTGCGTAGGTGGTCATGATGAGATCTGATTACATGTCTATTGCATGAAAAGTTGGATAGTAGTATTATAAAATATATCATTTCAGTAATACAGTGTGGAAATGGCAGGAGTAAATAAAGTAAGGGTCTTGAATAGTGTGTGCCAAAACTGGTGAAGTAACGATTTAAAATAATAATAATAATAATAATAATAATAAAAAATAACAAAATGAATTTTACAGCCATTATGAATGGAGTGAAAGAATATTTAAGTATTTATGCTAACTGATTTTCTGTGGATATATTTAAAATGTCAAGCATAAATGGCTGTTTGTAATGAAATGTGAGTGGCAGTGTATGGACTCTGATTAGAGCAGCTGGTCATGGGTCTCACTGAGAGCATGGAGAGGATTTTTTGGGGGTCTTTTGCTGGTGGATGCTATGAGATGTTTACACATGAGTGAGTCTGGAATATAGTAGATGGGAATACAGCTGTAATGAATCATACAGCATGATACATCTTTTGCCCTTTTAATATTTTCTAAAACTGGAAAGAGAATAGAATGTATAAGATTTGCTGATGACACGTTATTAGTGGCAGAAAGTGAGCAAACAGTGAATAACATGCTCAAAGATCTGAATGAAGCTTGTGTGGAATGTGGGATGGAAATAAACACAGCAAAAACAAAGAGTATGGTGATCAATACAAGACACAGACTGTCCAATATTAAAATAGGACAATCTACAATTAGCCAAGTAAGTCAATTTAAATATCTCAGAAGCACAATAACTGAAGACTTGAGATGTCACCAGGAGGTGAAAACCCTAATTGCCATAGTGAAGGAGCCATTCAACAGAAAGAGGAGAATCTTATGTGGCAAATTAGATAAAGGACTAAGGAAAAGATTTGGCAAATGTTTTGTCTGGAGTGTGGCACTATATGGGGCAGAAACATGGACACTGAGATGAGAGGATGAAAAAAGGTTAGAAGCATTTGAGATGTGGATGCGGAGGAGAATGGAGAGAATAAGCTGGATGGAAAGAGTGAGTAATGTAAGAGTATTGGAAAGGGTTGGTGAGAGATGTCTGCTGAAGGTTGTAAGAGAAAGGAAAAAGAACTGGTTGGGACATTCATCGAGAAGGGAGTGCTTGCTAGTAGATGCTCTGGAAGGATTGGTTCGTGGAAGAAGTCTGAGAGGAAGAAGGAGATACAACCTGATAGACGAGATAAAGGGAAGAGGAAAGTATGCAGACCTGAAGAGGATTGCAGAAGACCGGACAGCCTGGAGAACTACTATGTGAAAACCTGCCTTTAGGCAGAACACTGATGATGATTATGATGATGAATACTGATAATGAATTTTTCTCAATGTCAATCCACTGGTTTATTTTGATGTTTGTGGACCCATAATTTTTATATCACAATTATTTATCTTCTTGCATTATATAAAATTATCCAAAATTAATTGAGCATTTAAATCTTAACAAAATGTAAAATATTCTACTTAGCTTTTCTGAATTGCACATGTGATAACTCTCCCTGCATTATATCCTACATTCCCACAACGTTCCTGGCCTCAGTCTTCATTAGTCATTGTCCTTAGCCATCTAAACCCTTCCCTGTTCCCCTTCCAGCACCACACGGCTCTCTAGTCCACCAGTGCACTCAGTCTTTTTACTTCGCTCCATTTCTACTAATCCCCCCCATCCTGATCTAACCTCCCAACTGCACCTAGCTGCCTGACCCTCTCTCCACCTCATCCCTGTTCACACTCCCACAGCTGAACCAGCACTTTACTGTCCCCCTCCGCTACCCTGCCATCCCTCCCCCTCTGTGGCCCATCTTCCTCCTTACTCCCAGACAGTTGCCTCTCCCAATATGCGCTGTTGCTCACAGTCTCATTTTAGCTACCAGAGACTGTCGTCTTGTGTGTGTGTGTGTTGTATGTGTTCGACAATGGCCTTGTGATGAAGCAAGCTGGGATCTTTTTAATTCCTCTCTTGTTTTGCTATCTGACTCCTTAAAATTAATTTTTCATATTTTTGGCTAATTAATATTGACATATGTGAGTATAATCTGCATGTTCATAAAAGAGAAAGCTTGGCCCTCAGTTTAAAGAATATAGCACCAGATCTAATTTTGTGCTTAGTTTTATGTATGTAATTGATTTCCTAATATATTTTGACTATTCCTAGTTAGTATCTTTTGTTATAGGGTGGAATCAGTAATTTTTTCGTAACTCAAATTATATGGTTGAGTTATAAGCAAATATAAATTCTGTTCTAATTATAACGTTTGGAAGATGAAACACTGGCATTCTTTAAGTATTTATTTGGCTCTATTTGAAAATGTGTTAGCAAAGCCAGCCCTTAATTAATTCCAAAGTAATTACTGGTTTTGTCAAAAGTATTGTTTGCATAACTATATCTGTTAATTTCATGATCAAACAAATAATTCAGCATAACCCTCGTTGTAGGAGAAACTGTTAAAAAGAAGGAAATTTTTTATGCATTCAGTTAATTGAATGAGGTATGTTTTTATTGTAATTTCTGTAAATTAAACATTGGACAATGTGTAGTTTTGGTGCCTATTATTGTGATGATATTTAAGGGCCACTTTTTCATCCTGAGACAGTCAGGCCATGCTCGATTTTCAGAGAAGAAACCTGTGTTGGTTAGAACAACAACAAAGCTTCAACTTAACTGTGAAATAAGTGTATCACAAATAGGCTTGTGTTAAAAGAACGACAGTGTCTGTTCAATTTATATGAAAGACTGTGAACTGTGTGGTTAGGTTTTACTGCTCACAGATGTTCAGCGGTAAACTATTGTAGCAGTATGCTGACATATTCCTGCAAACTATTAATGAAGCTTATCAAAATTTGTCAATAATTAACTGGCCAAATAACTGTGTAATATTGGGAGG
This sequence comes from Schistocerca gregaria, assembly GCF_023897955.1. Taxonomy (NCBI): domain Eukaryota; kingdom Metazoa; phylum Arthropoda; class Insecta; order Orthoptera; family Acrididae; genus Schistocerca; species Schistocerca gregaria. The sequence continues at coordinate 1,057,979,503 of NC_064920.1, forward strand.
GAGGTCATGAACAGTGAAAGTAAAGAACTATGAAACGTAACTGTGCAGCTGTCGGCTACATCGTTTATGGCAGTCAATGTTGAACTTCCACCCCCCATTTTTCAGCCAGTATCACAATGCAGTATGTCGACACCAAGGACCATCAACAAAGAAATGTAGCAGGCAAACATCACATATGGTGCCTTGGGGGTGAGGAATATTGTATGAGGGCACAGTAAACTAGGACTCCACAAACTTTGAATCAGTGAACCCAAGAGCAGTTTACAGTGCAGTGATTTGAAGGAGATGCAACATCCAATCAGCACTTGAGTTTCAAGGCCACATTAGGACAGCAGCCAATCAGTGAGCAGGTTCTATGGAAGCAGCCACTGAGTTTAGGAGCAGCCAATCAGCACAGCCAACTGGGATAAACAAGATGTCTCCCCAAGAAAATTACAACTTGTACATGCAGCAGCTGTGCAGACGATGAATTGAGATGACAACCACAGCAGCAGCAGCAGAAGAAGAAGAAGAAGAAGAGGAAGAGTGAATAAGAATAACATAATTTCATAGCAAAAGCCGTTTTATATTAAGTGATACATAATGAGTGGCTTTAAAGAACAAGACAGTGTGACTCAGAACAAACATGTAGAGTTTAAGTTTTTAAATGAACAGAAAGACCTAAGTGGAACTGGTTCAGTAAACAATAGTGGCTATAAATCAGACATGAATGTAACATTGAATGATGGGAATTAAGTCCTATTATAGATGGAATGATAAAAACATCATCTATATTGTATGGTGATGTGAGAAAAATGAACAAAAACAATACTGAAGTGAATGAAATCGTTAAGTTTAAGGGGGATGAAGGTAGTAGCGAAAGTTAGAGAGGGCAACAGTTTATGGTAGATGGAAAACTGGAAGCAATGTAGAGACAAATTATGAGTAGTATGTATACGAAAGAAGATATTATTACTTTGAAAAAAATACATTAGCAGGGTGGAAAAAGAAAACTGACAGCATTAGAACTGACATGGTTAACTTGAAGGATGAACTGAAGAAAGAAACTAAAAAGGAGATTAAGGTGGTCAGCTCTAATCCCTCAGACTTAAATAAGAAGGTTTAGGTGCCAGTTAAAGATTGTGATGAGAAGATAAAGAAAGTAGAGCAGAACACTAATGAGAAATTAACATTTATGAGTAGCAAATGTGTATAAGAGGGAAATAGAACTTTGTGATAACAGAAGTAGGAGAGAAAAACAGGGTAAAGGTGAAGTCAAAGGAGCCAGGAAATTTTGTGCTGAAAATAGGGTTAAACTTGAGAACCAAGTCGATCAAATCAAAAATCCTTTTGAAACAGAGGTAGAAACCACGTGTGCAGTAGTGGTAGAGGAAAAACTGGTAAAAGTAAATAAAAATGTAGATTCAACATTATCTGAAATAGAGAAAAAGATGGTAAAGGTACAAAATCTAAAGTATAAAGTATGTAGTGCACTAAAAAGTCCTTCTTTTGTTAGTTATAAGAAATTTAATAATTTTGAACCATGTGAGGAAGTTCATCCACTGGATTTCATTAGGGAATTTAATAATTTGGCTGAAGCATGGAATGACAAAGAGAAAATGTCATTTGCGAGAGTTTTTTTTGAAAGGGGATGCTTATGGATGGGCAGCTCAGGTAGTTGATAGCTGTACTTCATGGCAAAGCTTTGAGAAAGCATTTCTAGAAGAATATTGGTCCAAAGAGAAGCAGCAGAGAATTTTGAGGGAATTTTGGGGAGGAAGAGTATTGTGAAAGGTTTCTGTCAGCTTTGGATAAAGAAACTGAAATACATGCACAAAGCGCTAGGCAGTGAATCAACAATTATGGGTGTAGAAACTAAGTTGCCTCAGAAAGTTAGACAATAGCTTGTACCTGCCCCTAGTGGTAATATTAGTGATTTCTTGAATTATACTGATAAAGTGGAAAGGGTGAAGTCCTCAGTGGAAGATCATAGGAGGAATTTTGATAACCATTATGAATCAGGGAGATAATTTCAGGTAAAAATAATGAACAGGATTAATTACAATAGAAATTCAAGGAATGGTTGGGTGGAGAACAGCCAGAATGTGCATGGAAATAGTAATGGAAGAATTCAAGTAAAAGAAATGGAGGAGATGATTTTAATTCTGGATCAAACAGTTTAAACTAGATAAAGCTCCAGTTTTGCCTCACACTAGAGCAGGTAGCAACGAAGAGCCACTTGTATATAAATGTGCTGTAATCACAGGTAAAGGTAATGTAAGTGACAGTAGTAAGAGGAGTGCAATTTCTAATTCTTGTGAGATGTTGATTGATGGTGTGGGTAGCAATGTTTATCCCATACAAGGAGAGGAGGAACTTACTATAATGTGCATTGAACCAGAAGTAAGACCTAAAAGCAAGTAGGTGGTTTAGTATTCTGTGTTGGTTTCATTATGTGGTGATAATGCTTACCCCAGCTATCTGTCTCATTCTTCATGTTCCCTGAGACAGTCACTTTCTTCTTCTATCCTATGTGTAGTTTATAAGTGGATCAGAGACATTCTATCTTCAACATTCATATGATTTTGTACAGAAAGATACTTCAGTTTAGAAATATTTTACAAAAGGTTTCTCTAGTGTTAACTATATGTATATTATGTTGTGTTAGTTATAAGTAATGGAATCACAAGAGGATGGAAGAAAGTAAATTGGTACCATGGTTAAAGAATATCTGTCAAACAAAGAGATAAGGAAAACAGAAAATGAAAGATGTCAGCATATATGGAGGAGAATGTGCAGGTGAGCCTTGTGTGGCTCATGTTCGTGCCATCTATCATGTAACATCTTGTTTTACCGTATGGCTGCCTCGTAATTTTAAATTTCCATTACTGGTGTCACTGAATTACTGTCTTGCCTGCCCGTGAGTGGCAGCAGCAGTGCGTATCAGTATTTGCCCTGCCGTATTATATTTGCTGGACGGCTATGACTTCCCGGTTGTGGTGTGTCATGGAGAGACCTGGCAGTCATTCAGTTGGAGAGGGACCAGCAGTACAGTCGGGCATGGAACCCCAGTGAGGTTGGCACAGCCATTTAAAGTGGGGATGACTGCTGGTTGGTTGTTTGGTCGCTTGTCTCATCGGCAATGTGTATCTGGGTTGGTTTCTGCCTGTGCAGAGACGTTGGTTGTGTTCCCTTTACATGGCTGGGTCCAAGCCAGTGTCTCCAGGATGTCGTCAGTCTGAAGGATGTCAGTTCAGTGGGTGAAGGATCAGCAGGGCAGTCGCGATCAGCACCACTGCAGTCGGGCAAGGAGCCCCAGTGAGGTCCGCACAGTCAGTACCAATGGTGACGACCATTGGTTGGTCTTCCAGTCAGTCGTCTCATGGACAATGTGTATTTGGGTCGGCTCCTTTCTGTGCAAAGATGTCGGTTGTGTTCCCTCTGCATGGTTGGGTCTAAGTCAGTGTCTCTGGGATGTTGTCTGTCCAAAGAAAGTCATTGAGTGGGAGACACCCCAGTCATTGAGTGGGAGACAGCCCAGTCAGTCAGTTGGCGTGGGCAGAAAGCAGCCCCCCCCCCTCCTGTCATGTGGAGTCACCCTGGAGCCACTGGTGGCATGCACACATGATTGGAGTGTGAGGTGGTGCTTGCAAGTGCTATGAAGTTCGTCACCCACCAATATTGGACATGAAAGTTGAGTCCTCATCTAACTTACTATTGAGCTTCAGCTGTCTACATTTCTTCGCTGTGTGTCATTGTATTGAAATCTTGTGGTCGTTTTGCCGGTTGCATGGAGTGGAACTGATTTGGTTGATTGGTCGGTTGGCTGTCTGTCGGATGAGTTGCCTTCCAATTAAGAGATTGTTGGCAGGGCTGTCTATCTTGCCTAAATGGGCATTAGTGTTACAATTCCAGGCCAACGCTGGGAACTTCTGAGTGTCATTCTATATCTGTTACATAGTAACTTTACTGTTTGGCCTTCAGCCGAGTTCTTATATATCCTGGGTTAATGTTCTTGTCTTGCCCTTAAAACATGGAATTGTTGTTCTTATAGGGGACTTCAGCTGAATTTTACATCAAATCTTTTAAGGGCTTAAGCCTTTAAATTATTGTGTTGATGTGTGGCCTTCAGCTGAGTTTTAATATCTCTTGAATTAATGTTCTTGTCTTGCCCATAAGGCATATGATTTTGATGGTTTGTATATGACCTTCAGCCGAATTTGCTTCAATTGTTTTAAGATAAGGCCTTCTGCTGTTGGATTGAAACACTGCTTATTGCTTAATATGTGGCCTCTAGCCAAGTTCCATTAAAATTAAAGTGCTAAGGCCTTCAGCCTGTTTAGATTGGAGATATAGAAATTATTTTTGGGTCACACATCCAAAAGAAACTTCTATGTCAGTTTCTTACTTAGACTTTGTGTCTTGGATTTTGAGTGTGGCCTTCAGATGATCTAAAGTTAATCAAAGGATATACATTACAACTTTGAGTGTTTTGCATCCTTGTGTAATATTGTTTGTGGACAAATAAAGTTTGTATGTTGAGTGCAACTGACAGCAACCCCATTTTGGCCTCTTTCCGCAACCTGGCCTGCTAGCTCAGGCGTTTCAGCAGGTTATCTAAAAACTATAATTAACACCGGAAGTAATTTGTGTTCTGAGGAATTATAAGCTTAAAGTGCTAATTTTGGAAAATGAAAAGGAATTTTGCTGATTAACTGATAACTGGGATGCTAGACCGATGCGAGTATTTCTGACAGGTCAACTATTTGGTAACATTTTGTGATGATTTAATTTTCTTGTTGAATGAGAGTAGTACTCAATTTGAGAGTCGAATTAGGGCAATGATTTGGTACAACTTCCATCCCCTTAATTTTGATTTGAATATTAATTAAGTTATGTGATAGTGACTATATTCTTTTTTCATAATGTAATGATAAGTAAATCTTGAGTTTTTGCTATTTTGCAAATGGGAAAGAAACAAAAGTATTTCATGTTTAACCAGTTTCAGACAGAGTTATGAGCTAGAGTAACGTTTTGTAGTGTAATGTGCACTTGATTCTAATATTTCTTCTAGTCCATACCTTTTGTACTATAGTCAAGTTTAGTGCTAATTATTGTGATGTTGTGAGATCTGTGTAATGTTTCTATTTATGAAGTAAAGACTATCATTTTTAGTGTGAAACATTTTTCTTCGACTTAGTTAGAAGTAAAAGTAAGTGTACTGCAGTAGGGTAATTTGTCTCATTTTTCCATGTTATGTGGTGGGGGAAAACCATCTCGAAAGGAACTGATAGTATTGCATTTTCTTACTAACTGCCTCTTGGACCTGTTGACCGCAGGGACAACTTGGTGAGAAAATGTGTAAAAGCACATTAAAAGTGCTTTGAAAAATACGAAACATTGAGCAAGTGAAATTTTCTCTCTGAAAATGAACTGCAATCTGCAATGTAATTTAACTTTTTGCAACCCACAAGGATTTATTTTTTTAAGCATGACAGGACTTGTAATAGTCATATGTATCTTTGAATGTAATCTTCGTTTACCCAAAAAGGACATCACTTATGATGAACATGCCTAAATTTGTATTAAAAGTATACTTGAGGATATTTTGTGCCTTTTTACACTATACTGTGTGTAAATATTTTGCATGAGGATTTTCACATGGCCAGTTCACATAGGTATAAATTAAAAAAAAAAACATAAGTATTGTAGTTTTGAAGCAATTTCTTATGTAACATTTTTTTTGTGCATAGATTTTTAACCCATCTTCTGAGTCACTTGCAGTCATTGAATTCGCCAGTTATCTGATTGCAATATCTATCTGGTAAATCTAATGAGGGGGTGATGTGATGAAGCAAGCTGGGATCTTTTTAATTCCTCTCTTGTTTTGCCATATGACTCCTTAAAATTCGTTTTTTTTTAAATTCTTGACTAATTACTGTTGCCATACATGGGTATAATCTGCATTTTCATAAAAGAGAAAGGTTGGCCCTCAGTTTTAAAGAACATAGCACCAGATCTAATTTTGTGCTTAGTTTTATATGTGTAACTGATTTTCTAATTTATTTTGACTATTCCTAGTTAGTATCTTTTGTTACAGGGTGAAATCAGTAATCGTTTTGTAACTAAAATTATATTGTTGAGTTATAAACAAATATAAATTCTGTACTAACTATAAACATTTGGAAGACAAAACGCTAGCATTCTTTAAGTATTTATTTGGCTCTATTTGAAAACATGTTAGCAAAGCCAGCCCTTAATTTATTCCAAAGTATTTACCAGTTTTGACAAAAGTGTTGTTTGTGTAACTACATCTGTTAATTTCATGATTTAAACAAATAATTTGGCTTAACCCTCATGGTAGGAGAAACTGTTCAAAGATGGAAATTTTTTATGTATTCAGTTAATTGAATGAAGTATGTTTTAATTGTAATTTCTGTAAATTAAACATCGAAGAAAGTGTAGTTCCAGTGCCTGTTATTGTGATGATATATAAGGGCCCGATTTTTGGTCCCGAGACAGCCAGTCCATGGTTGATTTTCAGACAAGAAACCTTTATATGCTGATGTATTGATGTCTGCCTGCAAACTATTAATGAGGCTTATCAAAATTTGCCAGTAGTTAAATAACCGTATAACTGTGTAATATTGGAGGGGGAGGGGGGGGGGGGGGGCATGAACAGTGAAAGTAAAGAACTATGAAATGCAACTGTGCACCTATCGGCTACATCACTTATAGTTTATAGTGTTTTTCAACCAGTATAGCAACACAGTATGTCGAAGGACAATCAACGAAGAAATAAAGCAGGTGAACGTCACAGCATTGTTGGCCAAAAGCTCATTTTGTGACAGTCTTCTTGTCGTGCTTATCTGTGACTCAGCATCTGTGCTAAATTATACAATTTTATAATTTTTGTGTATTTTCTTTTTCATGTACAACCAATCTGGAGGATTAATAGAGGGTAGCACTTTAGTTGATGACTGATGAGTTTCCTGGAACTGACTACACATGGCTGTAAAAAGTAAGGTGATTGCTTTTGGGATTTCATATTTCATGCACTGCATTTCAGAAAGTGAAGATAAATAATCCTAATTTCATATTAATAGTGGATAAAAGTGTTGAATAACTGGTTTAAGTTCCGAAATACAATGTGTGAACAATGCGGTGCATGGTGATTGCAATTTGTTTCATGAACGTAGCAACTAAAGCAGAAGAATTTCTCACAATAAAAGCCATTTTTACAAGCTGAAATATGATAAAATATCAGTGTTAAATAACTGTGTGTGAAGTATCTGGAGAACTGTACACTAATTACAGGTAATGGTAATGTTTGGCAAATACAAGAAAATATATTTATCTGATGTGTGTAAGCATCTGAACCAGCAATAAGAACAAATTGACAAACGTTAAAAACATTTTCTGAGAACCAGGCAGAATGAATTGATAGTACTTTGAAACCATAACAGCAGTCAAAGAAAATTGTGAATACACTTGATAAATTTTCTGAACAGTTCAGATCCAAGCTCAATGAGCTAAAACAATTTAAACAAGACTAACAAAAATTACCTGAAAAGATAACACAGATTGGTACTGATCTGCTTGATGTGCAGACAGCCGAGTCAACTTTAAAGAAAACAGTTAGTCAAATTTCAGAAAAATTTCAGAATTTGTCACTACAGAGTGCAAAACAGATTCAGATGCATTTTGTTACCCATGAATATGAAATAGTTTAGGAATTTAATCAGTGGTTAGAACAAAAGGATGAAGAGATCATGGAGAAATTAAATAATGAATTCCTATTGGGCAACAAAGCAGGTAGGTGTTCTAGTATCATCTGGTTCTATTGATAAAGTAGAGAATTTTAATTCTGAATTTCAACAAATGTCAGATAAAGTAAAAGAATTACAGAAGATGCAGGAGATTGAAAGTTTCAATCAGGATAATCTTCCTGCTTCTCAGGAAAGAGATACATGTTATGGCAATAATCACATGGTTTCCTCATATAGAGGATATGTACAAAACAAAACACACCAAGCAATATTTTACCAGACACAAATAACATAATGCAAAATTCTACAAATATATTAGCAGAGGAAAGCTTAATTAAGAACAAACAATTGCAAATCTTCGTTCAAGACAGGAAAACACCTCATCTAATGAGGTTTATAAAATCATGTAGATGTGTGCTTCTGAGGTTGTGGAATGAACAGAAAGATTGCATTTCTTCATAAAAGGAGAGGCTGCAGAACAATGTCATACCTTTGACCAATTTGAAAAAAGCTTTTCTAAAAATAATAATGTTCAACCAGCATGCAAGAAAGGCTTAGAAAAGAAGTGTAAATCTCAAACCATATACTTGCAAAATAGGTTCTTGCAAGGAGTACTTCAAAAAGTATATAAATAAAACAAAGTACTGGAATGAGCTAGTGTAATATAAAAGTGCAATAAGAATTTTTAAACTGAAACTCCCTTTGAGTATCCAAGACAAATTGATCAGTGTAATGCAAACTGACCTAGAAAATTTTCTGTCCATTACATTAAATTGACCTGATACAGGAAGGCATCAAAATGAATTGGTAATCAACACATGCATGATTCACACTGCACGAATACTAATACCCATAATGGGAATGGAAAATGGAATCATGACACGCAGAACAGTGGAGTAAACCCACAAGAGAGACACTACAATACTAATGGTAATGTTGTTGTGGTCTTCAGTCCAGGGACTGGTTTGATGTGGCTCTCCCTGCTACTCTATCCTGTGCAAGCTTCTCCATCTCCCAGAACCTACTGCAACCTACATCCTTCTGAAACTTAGTGTATTCATCTCTTGGTCTCCCTCTATGATTTTAAAACCAACACGCTGCCCTCCAATACTAAATTGGTGATCCCTTGATGCCTCAGAACATGTCCTACCAACCAATCCCTTCTTCTCGTCAAGTTGTGGCACAAACTCCTCTTCTCCCCTATTCTATTCAATACCTCCTCATTAGTTATGTGATCTACCCATCTAATCTTCAGCATTCTTCTGTATCACCACATTTCAAAAGCTTCTATTCTATTCTGTTCTTGTCCAAACTATTTACCGTCCATGTTTCACTTCCATACATGGCTACACTCCATACAAATACTCTCAGAAACGATTTACTGACACTTAAATCTGTACTCAATGCTAACAAATTTCTCTTCTTGAGAAACGCTTTCCTTGCCATTGCCAGTCTACATTTTATATCCTCTCTACTTTGACCTTCATCAGTTATTTTGCTCCCCAAATAGCAAAACTCCTTTTCTACTTTAAGTGTCTCACTTACTAATGTAATTCCCTCAGCATCACCCGACTTAATTCGACTACATTCCATTATTCTCGTTTTGCTTTTGTTGATGTTCATCTTATTTCCTCCTTTCAAGACACTGTCCATTCTGTTCAACTGCTCGTCCAAGTCATTTGCTGTCTCTGACAGACTTACAATGTCATCAGCAAACCTCAAAGTTTTTATTTCTTCTCCATGCATTTTAATACCTATTCCTAATTTTTCTTTTGTTTCCTTTACTGCTTGCTCAATATACAGATTGAATAACATAGGGGAGAGGCTACAATCCTGCCTCACTCCCTTTCCAACCACTGCTTCTTTTTTATTCTCCTCTACTCTTATAAGTGCGATCTGGTTCGTGTACAAATTGTAAATAGCCTTTTGCTCCCTGTATTTTACCCCTGACACCTTCAGAATTTGAAAGACAGTATTCCAGTCAACATTGTCAAAAGTTTTCTCTAAGTTTACAAATGCTAGAAATGTAGGTTGCCTTTCCTTAATCTATTTTCTAAGATAAGTCATAGGGTCAGTATTGCCTCACGTGTTCCCATATTTCTAAGGAATCCAAACTGATCTCCCCCGAGGTCGGCTTCTACCAGTTTTTTCATTCATCTGTAAAGAATTCACATTAGTATTTTGCAGCTGTGACTTATTAAACAGATAGTTCGGTGATTTTCACATCTGTCAACACCTGCTTTCTTTGGGATTGGAATGGTCATAGACCAAACAATAATAACAGGGCGAATGACAATGGACATTTTTATAACTTTAACTATAATCATAATCAATCCTACAACAATAATAAGAGGTGTAGGAGTGAGAATAACTTCCAGCAGAGATACAAACAAAATACAAACCAGAATGCGAATTATTATTGTAATTTCAATGGAAATTATTGGCATAGTAACCAACCGGACTGGTGGCAACAAAAAATGGACCACCTCCTGGAATAAATCGAAATCACAGTGATGTACGAAGTAATCACGCACATCAGAACCACACCAGTTGGACACCCCACCAGACAAATGATATTCAGGTAGTGGAAGAACAACAGGAATCACATACAAACATGCCACCACAAACAAACTAAAAGTGACCTCATTACACCCTCCAGTGTTGGTCACAGAGCTGAATGGGGGCTACACAAAAAACACAAATAATACAAAACACAAAATACTCACATTACTAATTATTCTAATGACATAAATTATAATAGTAATGACAGTATGCAGATCAAGGTTAATGCAAACTGATCTGAAACAATTAAACTGCTTAGAGACAATGACAAAAAAGACGTTAAGGAAGAATTGTGCACTTAAGTAAAAAAATGTAAACCAACTCAGAATGAGATAGTCCATGCTTTTTTTACTTCAGGCACAATTCTTCCATAATGTCTTTTTCGTCACTGTATCCAAGCAGTTTAATCATTTCAATGGACAGAGAGAGGGTGGAGAAGGAGATGGACAGAGGGTGGGAGGACAAGGAGCTGAATAGAGAGAGAAGGAGCAAGAGCTGTACAGGGATGGGTAGGGGGAGGGGGGGGGGGGAGGAGATGGACAGAGGCAGGGACAGAAGGAAATAGACAGAAACTTGGGAGTGGAGGAGCTGGACAGAAGGAGGGGAAGGAGAAGATGCAATAATAGAAAACTGGAGTGAGTACATACCCGGGCAAAACTGAGTACTCAGCAAGTATTTAATCACTAACAACAAAATTTGTTCTCTATAACACTGATAAAAAGAGGCTCTCACCATAGTAATCATGCACTACGATATATAAAATATGTAGATTCAAAAGTCAAGAGTTCCAGTACTTCCATACATGAGATTAATTCATTTACAACTCTGTGATAAAGGTGGCCATTAAGTACGGAGGGGAATGGAGACAATAGAAATAAACTGAGTAAGAAGTTGGTGGTGTCCACAGAGACTACAACAAGTCCAGTAGAGAAACAGCTGAACAGAAAATTCAAGTTCTAATTTAGCTACAGAAAAAATAGTCCTTTTTTGATTACAAAACATTCTCACATCACTTCGGTAACAATAGCAATAATTGTTATATACACTGTATGAGAACAATAGTACCATACTGCTTTGAAAGACAAGAATGTCTGATCAACTGAATTTACCTTCCGACAGTTGGCAGCCATGTGAAGAGCTGTCACACCACAGTTATCCACTGCATTTCGATCAGCACCAGCCTTCAGCAAAAGGTCCAGTGCCTACAAATGGATACTTTGACAGATCACACAGGATTAAACATTCTTGTACATACGTGATGGATTCAAAAGAGAGATACATCTAAATTTGTGGATGTGGAATCATAAGAACAAACTGTGCTGTAATTGACAGTTACTGATGTTCATGCACCATATTTAACAAAACTGGATGAGTATTTTAAATATTGATATGATTCTGGTAAGTCTTGTATGGAATACATCTAATTTAAAGAGTAAAGGTAGTTACTCACTGTAGAGCTGAAGTGCTGAACTGAACTTTAAACATAGTTGAGCTCTCAGACAATGTTCTTACTTGGAGCTAACTGACAGTATGGAGTGAGCAGAGGGGTACATCCATACATCCTGTTAATCCTAAAATCACCCTCTATGAACCAGGTACAAAAGAGCACCCCCCTTTTCACTTCACATTCAAACATCTTAACCAAATCCTACACCTGAATATCAACTATTTAGCATTATGTATGGAAATGATCAACATTCCTACAATAATCTCTCCATCCCCTGCCATCCAAAGTTGTATTCTGCTACCCAACCAATCTCTAAAATATCCACATGGGTTACATCCCTGTGTAACATCTAAGAAAAAGTTTGTCCTGTTCACTGCCCAGCAAATACTATTCCAATTTTGACACAGGTGTATCTTACACCTTCATAGGCAAGGATACCTGTGAAAGAAGTCACAACATTTATGAACCCTGCTGTAACTTTTGAGCAGCTTTATAAATAGGCATCACCACCAACCAGCCATCTAGTTGAAAGAACGTATACATCCCGACTGTGGCAAAAGGAAAGTTCACCATTCAGTAGCAGAGTGTGCTGCTGAGCATAACATGCTCAGTACCCACAACTATTCAGCAATGCACACCATCTGGATCTTTGATCCTCACTCCTGACCTCTCCCATATACCAGCTTCTCTATATTACATAGATGGAATTACCTTTGAAACATTCCTTTGATCCTGTAATCCTCCTATCCCAGTCTTGACTAGCCTGTTCCACAACCAACTCCATTTCTGTCCCCATGTTTCCCATTTCACCCTATTAATCTACACTGACACCTTTCTTTCTACATTCCAACTATAGTCTATAAAAATGAACATATTATTAATGATCAAAAAATGAAAGATTGAGAAACTTTAAGCATTTAGTCAGTAATTTGCAACTAAAAAAAGATAAATAATCTACCAATTAAAAATTATAATAACTCACTAATTCCCAGGAAACTGAAGCAATGGATATTGACAGGAATTGTTAATTTAATTACAAAATTAAGAAACAATAAATTCTAACACGCACTGCTTACCTCCAATGGAATAAAAGCTAATGTATACAAAATGTTCTACCAAGAACAAAAATGTGTATTTTTGAAATTATGAAACAAGTAGAAATAGTGACAATATATAACATAAGATACATAATTATTTAAATGGCACTAAAGCAGTTCTTATCTTAATTCTGTGGTCACACCGTACTGTTAGATGAAATTTATTCCAAATATGGCAGTATTTAGAACTAAACAAGCGGACAAGAGCTCCTTTATTTATTCTATTCCTGTGACATAACTGGATTATCTTTGATATTGTTAAAATAACAATCGAAGTTTATCCTCTTAAAAAAAGAACTTTAGTTTTCCCTGATATGATGGTGTACACAGTTTTTCTATCAATACATATTACTGTGTTTGATACAACAATTTTATTCCACTCCAACAATGGTTATGGGTCCAAGCATGCTAATAAGGAAACCAGAAAACTGTGTTAGTGTCAGTTAGCTGATCTAAAACTTGTATGTGTGACAAAGGTAAAACATTTGCCAATAATAACTGTATATTTTTGGTGCAACACATTTGGAAAACATTAACTGACACCTTGCTGTGTTCATGGATCTCAAAGAAAAGAAAAGATGTTCTCTTAACAACAGTAAGACAATTAATGAAATTTACAGATATGATGGAGAACACATACAGCTCTGAGAAACTAAACTCAGTGAATTATACTTCCTTGTCTAACCAAATGAAAATGATTTTAACAGATTCTGATTTGTGGACTGTAATCAAGCCTGTCATGACGGAACCTGATGGAGATACATCATTTGCTCATTAAGAGACATATATCAGTATATCATCTCAATAAAGCAACAAACAAAAATTGTACTCTCCAATTGTAATGAACAGTAATAGCATATACTAAAATTTGACAAACCCAAAAACAGTATGAGAAGACCTTAGAAAACGGTATGCCCCAAACAATGGCATATTTCACACTACATAACTGAGATGGAAATTATATTAAAAACAAAGATTCCAAGACTTACCAAGCGGAAAAGTGCCGGCAGACAGGCACAATGAACAAAACACACAAACACACACATACAGAATTACTAGCTTTCGCAACCGATGGTTGCTTCTTCAGGAACGAGAGGGAAAGACGAAAGGATGTGGGTTTTAAGGGAGAGGGTAAGGAGTCATTCCAATCCCGGGAGCGGAAAGACTTCCCTTAGGGGAAAAAAAGGACAGGTGTACACTCGCGCACACACACACACACACACACACATACACACACACACACACACACACACATATCCATCCGCACATACACAGACACAAGCAGACATATTTAAAGGCAAAGAGTAAGGGTAGAGATGTCAGTCGAGGCGGAAGTACAGAGGCAAAGAAGTTGTTGAAAGACAGGTGAGGTATGAGCGGCGGCAACTTGAAATTAGTGGAGGTTGAGGCCTGGCGGATATCGAGAAGAGAGGATACTCTGAAGGGCGAGTTCCCATCTCCGGAGTTCGGATAGGTTGGTGTTGGTGAGAAGTATCCAGATAACTCGGACGGTGTAACACTATGCCAAGATGTGCTGGCCGCGCATCAAGGCATTTTTAGCCACAGGGTAATGAGGATCACCCTGTGGCTAAACATGCCTTGATGCACGGCCAGCACATCTTGGCACAGTGTTACACCGTCCGAGTTATCTGGATACTTCCCACCAACACCAACCTATCCGAACTCTGGAGATGGGAACTCGCCCTTCAGTATATCCTCTCTTCTCGATATCCGCCAGGCCTCAACCTCCGCTAATTTCAAGTTGCCGCCGCTCATACCTCACCTGTCTTTCAACAACTTCTTTGCCTCTGTACTTCCGCCTCGACTGACATCTCTGCCCTTACTCTTTGCCTTTAAATATGTCTGCTTGTCTCTGTGTATGTGCGGATGGATATGTGTGTGTGTCCGAGTGTACACCTGTCCTTTTTTTCCCCTAAGGGAAGTCTTTCCGCTCCCGGGATTGGAATGACTCCTTACCCTCTCCCTTAAAACCCACATCCTTTCGACTTTCCCTCTACTTCCTGAAGAAGCAACCATCGGTTGCGAAAGCTAGTAATTCTGTGTGTGTGTGTTTGTGTGTTTTGTTCATTGTGCCTGTCTGCCAGCGCTTTCCCGCTTGGTAAGTCTTGGAATCTTTGTTTTTAATATATTTTTCCCATGTGGAAGTTTCTTTCTATTTTATTTACATCATCATTAATTTGAGATGGAAATTATATTCACTAAAACTGAAGTATTCTGAATCTATTGGAAATTATCTAGGACTTATAAAAAAAACTGTAGCATATGTAAAGTACATTGCTTACAAAACTGAAGATTGTGCTTGTAACAGAATTGCTAAACACATTTCATTTTCATGAAGTATCAGCATAGCCAAGGCACTATAATTTAAAGTTGAAAATGTTAAAATTCGTTATTATAATCCTACTTATTGCTGTACATAATCATTCAAAAGTTAAAATTGACAGACAAATGCTTTTCTCTGTTGTTGTTGTTGTTGTTCTTGTTGTTGTGCTCTTCACTGGTTTGATGAAGCTCTCTTTGCTACAATATACTGAGCAAGCCTCTTCATCTCTGAATAACTACTGCAACCTACATCCTTCTCAATCTGCTTACAGAAATCACATCTTGGTCTCCCTCTATGATTTTTATCCTCCACACATCCCTCCAGTACTAAATTTGTGATCCCTTGATGTCCTCAGAAACTGTCCTAACAACTGATACATTCTTATAGTCAAGTTGTGCCAAAAATTCCTCTTCTTCCCTAATCTATTCAGTAACTCCTCATTAGTTATGTGATCAAACCATTTAATCTTCAGCAATTCGAAAGCTTCTATTCTCTTCTTGTCCAAACTAGTCATCATCCACGTTTCACTTCCATACGTGGCTACTCTCCATACAAATATTTTCAGAAAAGACTTCTTGACACTCAAATCTATATTTGATGTTAGCAAATTTCTCTTCTTCAGAAATGCTTTCCTTGCCATGGCATGTCTACATTTTCTATCCTCTCTACTTCAACCATCATCAGTTATTTTGCTTCCCAAATAGCAAAACTCATTTACTTCTTTAAGTGTCTCATTTCCTAATGTAATTCTCTCAGCATTACCTGATTGTATCTGACTACATTCCATTATCCTTGTTTTGCTTTTGTTGATATTCATGTTATATGCTCCTTTTGAAAATGTACATTACGTTCAGCTGCTCTTCCAGGTCCTTCGCTGTCTCTTAAAAAATTGCAATGTCATTGGCAAACCTCAAAGTTTTTATTTCTCCTCCCTAGACTTTCATTCCTATTCCAAATTTTTCTTTTGTTTCTTTTACTGCTTCCTCAGTACACAGATTGAATAACATCAGAAATTGGCTACAACCCTGTCTCACTCCCTTCTCAACCACTGATTCCATTTGATGCCCCTCGACTCTTATAACTGCAATCTGGTTTCTGTACAAATTGTAAATATCCTTTTGCTCCCTGTATTTTACCCCTACCACCTTCAGAATTTGAAACAGAGTATTCCAGTCAACATTGTCAAAAGCTTTCTCTAAGTCCACAGATGCTAGAAATGTAGGTTTGCCTTTCCTTAACCTATTTTCTAAGATAAGTCATTGGGTCAATATGGCCTCGTACATTCCAACATTTCTACAGAATCCAAACAGATCTTCCCTGCGGTTGGCATCTACCAGTTTTTCCATTCGTCTGTAAGGAATTCGTGTTAGTATTTTCCAACTGTGACTTATTAAACTGATAGTTTGGTAATTTTCACACCTGACAGCACCTACTTTCTTTGGGATTGGAATTATTATATTACTCTTGAAGTCTGAGGGTGTTTCACCAGTCTCATATAACTCACCAGATGGAAGACTTTTGCCATGGCTGGCTCTCCAAAAGCTATCAGTAGTTCTAATGGAATGTTGTCTACTCCCGGGACCACATTTCAACTTATGTCTTTCAGTGCTCTTTCAAATTCTTCATGTAGTATCATATCTCCCACCTCATTTTCATCTATGCCCTCTTCCATTTCCATA
This sequence comes from Schistocerca gregaria, assembly GCF_023897955.1. Classification (NCBI taxonomy): domain Eukaryota; kingdom Metazoa; phylum Arthropoda; class Insecta; order Orthoptera; family Acrididae; genus Schistocerca; species Schistocerca gregaria. Next base: position 1,057,996,380 of record NC_064920.1, read on the forward strand.
ATATTGCCCTTAAGTACATCACCCTTGTATAAACTCTCTATATACTCCTTCCACATTTCTGCTTTCCCTTCTTTGCTTAGAACTGGGTTTCCATCTGAGCTCTTGATATTCATACAAGTGGTTCTCTTTTCTCCAAAGGTCTCTTTAATTTTCCTGTAGGCAGTACCAATCTTACCTCTGGTGATACATGCTTCCCTCTGGTGATACATGCTTCTACATCCATACATTTGTCCTCTAGCCATCCCTGCTCGGCCATTTTGCCTTTCCTGTTGATCTTATTTTTCAGATTTTTGTATTTCTTTTTGCCTGCTTCATTTACTGCATTTTTATATTTTATCCTTTTAACAATTAAATTCAGTATTTCTTCTGTTACCCAAGGATTTCTACTAGCCCACATCTTTTTACCTACTTGATCCTCTGCTGCCTTCACTACTTCATCTCTCAAAGCTACCATTCTTCTTCTAAAGTATTTCTTTCTCCCATTCCTGTCAATTGTTCCCTTATGCTCTCCCTGAAACTCTGTACAACTTCTGGTTTAGTTAGTTTATCCAGGTCCCATCTCCTTAAGTTCCCTCCTTTTTCCAGTTTCTTCAGTTTTAATCTACAGTTCATAACCAATAGATTGTTGTCAGAGTACACATCTGCCCCTGGAAATGTCTTACAATTTAAAACTTGGTTCCTAAATCTCTGTCTTACCATTATAAAATCTATCTGAAACCTTTCAGTATCTCCAGGCTTTTTCCATCTGTACAACCTTCTTTTTTGATTCTTGAACCAAGTGATTGCTATGATTAAGTTGTGCTCTGTGCAAAATTCTACCAGGCGGCTTCCTCTTTCATTCCTTAGCCCCAATCCACGTTTACCTACTATATTTCCTTCTCTCCCTTTTCCTACTACCGAATTCCAGTCACCCATGACTATTAAATTTTCGTCTCCCTTAACTATCTGAATAATTTCTTTTATTTAATCATACATTTCTTCAATTTCTTCGTCATCTGCAGAGATAGTTGGCGTATAAACTTGTACTACTGTAGTAGGCAACGGCTTTGTGTCTATCTTGGCCACAATAAGGTGTTCACTATGCTGTTTGTAGTAGCTTACCCGCACTCCTATTTTTTTATTCATTATTAAACCTACTCCTGCATTACCGCTGTTTGATTTTGTATTTATAACCATGTATTCACCAGACCAAAAGTGTTGTTCCTCCTGCTATGGAACTTCACTAATTCCTACTATATCTAACTTTAACCTATCCATTTCCCTTTTTAAATTTTCTAACCTACTTGCTTGATTAAGGGATCTGACAGCCATAGAACGCCAGTTTTCTTTCTCCTGATAACGACGTCCTCCTGAGTAGTCTCCATCCGGAGATCCGAATGGAGGACTATTTTACCTCCGGAATATTTTACCCAAGAGGACACCATCATCATTTAACTATATAGTAAAGCTGAATGCCCTCAGTAAAAATTACAGCTGTAGTTTCCCCTTGCTTATAGCAGTTCGCAGTACCAGCACAGGAAGGCCGTTTTGGTTAGTGTTACAAGGCCAGAGCCAGATCAGTCAATCATCCGGACTGTTGCCCCTGCACTACTGAAAAGGCTGCTGCCCCTCTTCAGGAACCACATGTTTGTCTGGCCTCTGTGGTTGCACCTATGGTATGGCCATCAGTATCGCTGAATCACACAAGCCTCCCCACCAACGACAAGGTCCATGGTTCTTGGGAGGGCAGAGGGGTGGGGGGTGGGGGGAGGGGGGGGAGGCGGAACTAATAAATATTATTGTGAAACATCAATAAGTTGTATTCAAGTTATTAACCTGTCTAAGTTACTCCAAGAACCAATGGAATATTCCATACATACAATATACAATCCTTCGATGACTTATTGTTTGCTTAAAGTATGCAGTTAGAACATCTGGAGATATTTTTGTAGCCATTGCAGAAAGGAATTATCCACTAAGACTAATGCACCAAAAACAAGAATGAGAAGAATCTACAATTATCATCAACAAACAAGCAATATCGAGCACATTTTTTTAGTAAAATCACAGAAGACAATTAACTATCCTAATCCCTCTCAGGTTTATGGTTAACATAGCTGAACATTTTCTGATACCAACATATACACAGTTATTGCATGGATTGGATGAGTTCATATAAATAATAATTTTTTAACATTTTTTAAATAGATTAATGAGGGAGAGTGGTCCAGAAACCCAAAAAAAGAAATAATTCTAAATTAGCTACAAAAACAAAATACCATATTCTTATAGGAAATTCTTTTTATGGCTATTGATAAAGGATATGGATGCCATAAAGGAATGCAATGAAGGAGCATTACCATTTTCAAGAACTGAAGAGGGAATATAAAATGTAAAAGAAAATTCTAACACTAAACAGAAATTTTGTTGTTTCTCAGACCAGGAGAAAAATTTGAGGGAAACTGAAGATACTCAGAAACTTGTGGAATGAGCTGAAGCTTCACAAAATTGATCCAGTCCAAGAAAGAACATAAGAAGAGAGAATATGAGTTTTAGCAAATGTCATCCAAAGAGAAGGCCTAAACCAGAGAAGCAGAAAGTAACAGTGTGCAAGGGGAGGTCAATGACAAAACATTACTGTAACATGAAGAAGTTAATTCTGATGAAAATGCAGAATGGATGGATGCAATGAATGAAGAAATTAACTCCTTGAAGAATCATTATCCTTGAAAATTGGTTGAGGTACCATCTCATGTAATTCCAGTAAAGAATAGATAGGGATTTAAAAAGAAGACAACTGATGAGAAAAAAATTTTTAAAGCTTGTTTAGTTGAATATTGATTCAATCAAGTACAGGGTGTAGACTGTAATGAGATTTAAACTCCTGTTACAAATTTTTATACAAATCATCTACTGAGAGCAGCCAAGTGTTGAGAAAAATTGGCATACAGATCAGTATGATGTGAAGAATGTACATTCGCATAGCAAATTAAAGGGAAATGTATATATGCTCCAAGCAGAAGGTTTCATTAATAAGGACCAAGAAAGCTTGATTTGCATGTGAAACATGACAATATATAGACTTAAATGCAGTGGCATATGTTGGAATGATCATTTAAGCAAGTCACTAAAAAACAAGAATTTATTCAAAATTATATAGTACCAAGTGTGTACAAATTTAGTGCAAAGGAAGAGAAAGGTATTCAGTTATTATATGTGGATGAAAGACATATATTTGCACGGAATTAAGAGATGAGTCAGAAGGTGGAAAGTCTTCTGAAAAACAGCTTTGAAATCAAGCACATGGGCATAATATCACACATGCTAGGAGCGAAATTTGAAAACTGCAAAGATGGAACAATTAGTATTTCTCAGGGGGAATATATTAATCAACTACTTGACAGATTCAAACTTCAAAATGCTAAAGGAGCCAAGAACCCAATCGAAATGAAACCAAATTTCCTTGGTGAGAAGTGTAATGATGAAGTTAAAAATCTCCTAGATCCTGAGCTTATAAGCAGAATCCTTTACGTTTTACAGAGAATTAAACCAGACATAGCTTTCTTGGTGTCAAAGTTGTCATGGTATCATTAAAAATTTAATATGAATCATTGGAATGCAGTGTAAAGTTGGCAGATGCCTTCTGACAGGTAGTCACAGTGACTCATTACGACACTGGGGAAGCCTTTGCCTGCAGGTTGTATTATTTGATCAGGATATGTTCTCAGGTAGTGTGTGGTGTACTTTCTTCTGCCAGAAGGTTAGTGTTCTCACAGAGGGACCTGGGGAAGCATGGTGAGGCCAAGTGAAAGTAAGGAATTCCCGGGAGGTAACCTGTTCATTTTGTTGGGCAATGCTCAATTCAGTGCAAGTTGTTACTGACCTGTTTGACTGATGGGGCTGCTAAGTGCTATACCACATACTGCACTCCCCTGACTTATGCCCTCTGAGTTCAACTTGATTTCTAAACTGAAGGAAACACTTCACGGGATTCGCTTCAGAACTGCTATAAATTCATCAGGCAATAGACTGTGCTGCTCAAACTGTCAACACAACTGGCACTGCTGAGAGTATCCTACAACTTCCACATCACTGGCAATGGGTTATACAAAATGCTGGTGATTAGTTTGAAGGTCAGTAAAACTATGAAACACATGTTCATTTGTACAAGCTGTAAATAAATAGTTGCCACCATTAAAGTTACAACCCTTGTATATATATTTTTTAATGTTGTTCATAGACACTGCTGACTTCCCACTTGCTCTGGTGAAATCAATCAACTTTAGCCCGAAACAGGACTCTTCAGACCAATAACTTGTGCTGATATGTTTGATTCACTTGCTGCATCTATGTTGAAAATAGCAGCAATAAACACTTTTTCTTTCATTTGCCTTTAAATTCCTCAAAAATGCATTGAAATTTGGTTAAAAATAGTTTGATTATTTCAGCACTAAAAACCTATATGTACAACACTTTTCCTTATTTTTATACTGCAGTTTTCTGATATAAGTCCTTCATTCAAATTCCTCATACCATGGACATTCTAACATATTTTCAACAGGTATACAGGGGTATGAGCAACTTCTGCTGCATCTATAAAAGATACTGGCTCCTTTGAAATTTCACCATTTATTTAGAGTTGTGATAGAGTATTCGAAAGGCAGTGTTCATTCAGCTAGATTACTTTGAAATTTCTCATTTCTGAGAAGATAATGTTGGCATGGTTGATCCCTTCACTATCTTTGCTCAATTCAAGCTTCCAGTAAGTCTCTAAATACATCAAAGTTTGTTGTTTATGAAACTTTAGCCCTTACTTGTTCCAAGAATGGAGAAACTGAAGAGACACACTAGTTCATTTACATCTCATGAAAGACAATACATTTCTCCCTTTATTCAACTTCCATATCCGTTTTCACTATTCAGTTTGTTGTTGAGGTTTTTTTTTTTTTAATTTTATTTTATAGGAATTGTCCCAGGATACAAACTTTGACTCTTTATTGTGACTTTGCACATTTTGAAGATGTTGAATTGCAGCTACAATAAATTATGTAGAATATGAATGAAAAAGATCTAACCCACCAGGGTAGCTGAGAGCGCTAATCTGCTGCTTCCTGGACTCGGGTATGCGTGCCGGCCCCGGATCGAATCTGCCCGGTAGATTAACGACGACGGCCGGTATGGCAGAAAGCCTGGATGTGGTTTTTAGGTGGTTTTCCACATCCCGACAGGTGAATACCAGGCTGGTCCCCACATTCTGCCTCAGTTACATGCGTCGCAGGCATTTGAAACATGTTTGCACTATTTCACGATTTACACTAGATGCAGACAGCTGGGGTACACTGATTCCCTCCCTGGGGGGTATGGGGTGGCAGCAGGAAGGGCATCTGGCCACCATTAAAACTAACCTTGCCAAATACATTCTAACCACACCGACCCTGAGGTTGCTGCGTGACTATAGTGTAAGCAAAAGAAAGAAAGAAAGGAAGAAAGAAAGAAAGAATAAAAAGATCTCAAAAATTTCTTGACCAATTTACTTCAAATTTTTACAAAATATTCAAATCATTCAAGCTAACAATAATGAGGAGAGCAGTCTGCTGACTCAATGGCCCTCTCATCCAAATGGTGCAATTGGCAGAGAACCACAGTTCATCAACACCAATTAACCCACCAGAGCCAGAACGCAGACCTTTACTTCACTAAGAAATATTTGGGCAGACAAAGGCTATGCATTTTTTAAACAACAATATATGGGAATTCTTTTAAAATCCACTATGAGAAAGAAAATGCTGTGCTGTACTGTGCTATGAAAATGTGCTCTTTCATTTTTGTTTCTCACGTTTGGTTATAAGTACTATGGCATGGAATTTAAACCATAATACAAATTGTTTCTCCCACATATTTTGTTTGTCTGAATATATAATCTTAAGAAAAAAATTGAATGCACGACAATGTACTGTTTTGTTTTCTTCCTTGCATTCAGTTTTCACAGAAAACCTGTATTTTAGGAAAGCTTACCAGCTTATGATTAGAATATTATTACCCAATATGACAATGAAAACTCCAGGTTGGAATATCAACAGTACAAGAAAATGATAGGTTGCTCTCACTGTAAAGGTGACACGCTGAGTTGTAGATATGTGCAATGCAATGACACTTACGCATTAGCTTTCGACCAAAGAGCCTTCTTCAGAAAAGGAAACACACACACATTCACTCACAGAAGCAAACACACCTCACATATACACTTGACTGCCATTTCTGGCTCTGGTTCGAGATGCTTGGGACGATGGTCATGTGTGCATGAGCTGTGCTTGCTTGTGTGAATGAATATGTGTGTGTTTTGTTTTGTGGAGAAAACTTTGCTAAAAATAAATGTGAGAGTGTCTTTTCATTGTGCCTCTCTGCAACTCAACATGTCATATTTATGGTAAGTAACTACACAATTTCAACCATCCAAAAATTTGTGATGGTCACCATTTGCAGAATCAAACTACGTGAAATAATGTCACTGAATTCACGGACCTCACAGACTCAGCACCAGGAGAGGTCTCTGTCATACCTTGTATACTAATGGTCCCTACCAATTTACCCATTCAATTTAAGCTATAATAGAGTACAAGGAGAAAGACAATGAAACTGCGCATTTTCACAGCACAGTATTTTCATTCTTGCTATTAGTTTTAACAGAACACCTGTAGACTGTTGCTTAAAAACATATGTATCCCATGACCATATGAATATTTATTCGAGTACTATGTAAGAATTTAAAGTAAAATGGTCAAGAGCTATTTGAGATTTTGCAATTACTTCATACAGTTTAGTTTGTTGCTGCAACCCTTCAACTTACAGCAATGCATAATGTTACAAAAGATCTTAATGGAGAATGACTGGAAGAGCACTGTGTCTTTGTGATGTCATAGTTATTGTCACTTTATTAATTACTTAGATTCTTTTCTGTTTGGGAAACAAAACTTACCTTCAAATGCTCCTTATGAATAGCTGCAAGCAGTGGTGTACAACCGTTGTCATCCTTGAAATTCACATCTGCACCAGCAGCAATCAAATGAGTGACTATCTATTGTGTCAGAAACAAGAAGATTTAATCATTAATATTAATTAGAAATTATACAAAGAGTCAAATTGTAATTAACAAAGAAATGAAATGAAAAGAACACATCTTGTCCCCAGGTTTCCACTGTATACTGATAATGTTTCACACATTGAAAAATTTCACTGAAAATGATAACAAAACAGATTAGAAGTAGTAGTAGTATTTGTTCTCTTTCACCTGCATTACTAATTAACCTCTTCCAAACTTCAGGCCTGGAGTCATTTTGTGACCTGACAATTAAGTTAAAATATGGCCTGCTATTCAAATGGAAAATCCATGTTTTCTTGAATCCAGTCAGAAAATTTGCAGGTCGGTTTAAATTCTTCAACCACATTTCCAAGAAGCATGGGGAACTGCTTCTTTGATAAAGCTGGGATTTCTCTTCCCAGATTGCTTGCATTTATTCAGTATTTCACTCCATTTCATGTTGAGAGGTCTGACACGGGCGTAGTGAGAGCATGTGTAAGGCAAGATAAATTTTCTGGCAAACAGACAAAAAGAACATTTCTTTCACATTCAGATCTATATATGATGACTAACTGTTGCCTATTAGAACCATTTTACCTGTCAGATTTCTAAGAATTGGTAGACAATGAAATGAAAATCCACCTTCATATGCTGCTAAATCAATCCACCCATATCTTGTCCTATTGTACCACATGCCATGGGTCTCATTTTCACTCTAGTTGGGCCATAGATATGCACCTTATAAATGACAAATACAGTAACTGACAAAACTGCTGTATTTCCGCAGAACATGACATGTTTATAACTTTAATGGCAAATAACTTTCTTCTTCCCTGGATCATCACTCATATTTGTCTCATTGTAACTGGATATATTCTAATGAGGGACATCAGCCAATACAATGCTTAGTTGTCTATATATTCTGTGATAACCTGCTCTAGGACTTCTATACTTTCAGCAAATATTATTAATAGCTGTGGATACCTTTTCACATGTTATTTCACCCAATCTCATCCAGAAAGATTGTCTTTAATAGTAGAATATGTTTTGCCACATCTTCCTAAACAGTCTTTTGTTATGCAGCTAAAATCAAGTTCATCTGTGAAAATTTTTGGGTGGCCTTGTTCCTTATTAAATTGTTAAATTGCTTCTTCTGCTTTCTGTTAACCGAAGAATGCCTTATCCTAAAAATAGCTTATAAAATAGCTTATGCGTGCCCTTGCAAAATTTCAACCAAGTGAATTGGCTGTAACCTCTGCTGAGGTTGATCTTCAGAGTAATATGCATATCTGCAACCATCAAAGATTGTTTTGCAATTCCTTGTCATCATCTAATGTTCTATAAGTAATGAGTTAGCAAAAAGAGAAGAAAGTACATTGATGAACATGTATCTATGGTTACTTTGATCCACTTTGTGCCTGAATTCAATTAAATTCTACTTTGCATTGAATAATTCCATTTTTTAATTAACAATAAATTTTGTAAGAAATTAAGCTTGTACCTTGAATCTGAAAGTTGCACATGAGTCATAATACATGAAAATACTAAAATGTCAACTTGTCAGTAAAAACACTCCAGCCATTGTGCATCTCTTGACAAAAGTCTAACTATGATGTCAAACTCTACTAATCCCACGAAAATATGAAAAAGAACTTGGAGTAGCCAGTTTGGTGCAGAAAGCCTTCATCTAGTGAATGAATTTAGAACTTGGTAGGTATTATATTTCCTCCTAAAGATTTTTGAACCATGCAATTAAACTGGTCTATGATGTACTCTCATTCAAATAATGGAAAATCCGCATAGAATACGACAATATTGTGAAAAGGATAGCTGCTATTCACCACTTAGCAGAGATGCACAGTCGCACATAGGAAGAACAAAGACTGTCAGAAAGTAAGCTTTCAGCCAGCAAGGCCTTCATCAGAAATCACAAAACACACACACACACACACACACACACACACACACACACACACACACACACACACACAAGTGCGACTCACACACGCACATGTTCACAGTCTGTGGTTGCTGAGGCCAGACTGCAAGCAGCTGCATATGATGGGAGGAGCAACAACTGGTGAGGGTTATGAGGAGGAGGGGAGGGGGAGGGATAGCACAGTTCAGAGGGGGAGGGGGTTGAACAGTAAAGTTCTGCTTTTGGGAGCATACAGGGACAAGGTGGAGAGAGGGAAAGGTACTGTCCAGTTAAATAGAGGGAGGGGTGGTGTGAAATTATTATTAAAAATTCTTATAATTATGTAGGATTTACTCATCCAACTGTTTTTATCTGCTGCTGCCGCAAGCACTGTGTTCTTTCATGTCCACTGTAACTTGGTTTTCACACGAAGAATGACCAATACAAACATTATGTTTTAGAACCTTTATTCTATATCACATCATAATTATTATCTCACTTCGACAAAAGTCAAAAGTACTGACATGCTTATAACACTGATGTACATCTTACTTAAGCAATTACATGCATCTTGCACATGTCACAAGACACTGCCATCTAATGCCAACATGGCTGCCCCTTTACATAGAAATCAGAACAATCCTCGGCATTGTTATAAACGGTTTTTTAATAAAATTACCATTGAAACTGTTGCCTCAAAATTAAAGACATATTTCAACAGTTGCGCTGGCTCTTACAGAGCAAATACATTTATCGATTTTCAAGCATTTAACATTTTAAGAGTGTGTTAATAATCAAATACGAAATATTTACAAAACTTTTACTATTTTTATACAGTACAAAAGATACATGGTTTGGAAAATGTTTGTACCAATGTATATGTTTCCAAGTCTCCCACTGAATGTGGCAAAATAGGACTTTTATTTATGACTGACAAAACACCTAAGCTGCCTATGTTTACACACCACTTATAACATTTTCACTAATTACTTTTTAATTTTGTAATCAGATTTGATTCTCTCAGTTGGTTTTTCATTTAAATACCACGGACTTTAATTTAGATACTGTTTTAACACAAATCCATCTCAGTTTCAAAGAAATCACTTTGACCAAGGTACTTGATCATTTGTTCCAGATTTCACCTACTTATGTTAATCCTAAATATTCCCACCAATCACAGGACTTATATACTTCAATATAATTATAATCTAGTAAGCAGTTTCATTGTAACAGTTTCATAAGTATAGGTTTACATATACCACCACCTTTTGTTTACATCAGTGATTCCTGTTTATTTGAAAATGGCTCGAAAAATACGTGTTTTAATTAGGGGATAGCAGAAAAAGAGAGAAATAAAAAGGCTGTGGGTGGATTGATGGAATAGTGAGCTGTGTAGTGCTGGAATAGGAACACGGAAGTGGCTAGATAGGTGATAGGTAAGACAACAACTAATGAGGGTTACAGGAACATATCTTGTAGGGAGTGCTCCCACTTGTGCAACTAAGAAAATCTGGTGTTGGTGAGAAGGATCCAGCTGCATAGACTGTGAAGCAGTCATTTAAATGAAAAACATTGTGTTTGGAGACATGCTGAGCAACAGGATGGTCCAGCTGTTTTTTGGTCACAGTGTGTCAGTGGCCACTCATGCAGACATACAGCTGATGGAATGCCCATGTAAAATTCAGCACAATGAATGTAGCTTAGCTTGTAGAACACATGACTGATTTCACAAGTAGTCTTGCCTTTCATAGGAAAGGTGATGCTTGTGACTGTAATGGAGTAAGTGGTGGTGAGAGGATGTATGGGACAGGATTCCTATCTAGCTCTATTACAGGGATATGAACCATGATACAAGGGGTTGTGTAGGGATGGACAAGGATATTGTGTAGGTTTCTTGGGTGGAGGAATACCACTGTAGGAGGTGATACTGGGTAGGTCTTTCCTCATTTCAAAGCACAATAAGTAGTCAAAACACTGGCAGAGAATATGATTCAGTTGCTCCAGTACTGGGTGGTACTGAATCAGGAGGGGAATGTCGTCTGTGTCCAAATGATGGGACTTCGAGAGGTGGTGGGTTTTTGGAGAGATAAGGCATGGGAGGGATGTTTTTGTTCAAGGTTGGGAGGGTAATTATGGTCTGTGAGGGCTTCAGTGAGACTTTTTGTTAGATTTTAAGAGGGTCTGCTAGTCACTACTGATGAGACAGCCATGGGTGGCTAGGATGTATGGAAGGACTTCTTAGTATGGAATGGGTGGCAGCTCTTGAAGTGGAGATATTGCTGGTAGTTTTTAGGTTTGATATGGACAGAGTTACTGATGTAGCAATCTTTGATGTGGAGGTCAAAATTGAGGAAAGTGACTTGTTGGGTTGAGTAGGAACAAGGGGGGGGGGGGGGGGGGGGGGGGAAGAAGTGGCTGAGTTTCTGGAGGAATGTGGGTAGGGTGTCCACAAACGTGATCCAAATCACAAAAATGTCACCAATAAATCTGAACAAGATGAGGGGCTTGGGGTTCTGGATGGTTAGGAAGGATTCTGTCATATGTTGACAACATAATGACTTCCACATTGTTATGCTTAAAGCTATATGGAGCCATCAAGGGCACTCTGAGGTAAGCAATCAGAGACACAATGCAGAGAGGAGGCAAAAGTGGTAGTGTTTAGGTTACCATAGATAAATAGTAACAGTAGAGCCATGCAAATTTCAGACACCCTGGGCAGCTGTCCCAGGGGAAAACTTTCACTTCAGAGAATTAGCTGAAAACTCCATCCACTGCCTAGATGCTTCTGTAAGGCTTCACTGTAGAAGATGGCCATGCAGAAACAATTCTTAGCTGAGGCAGCAAGCTTGGTACTTGCTCCTGAGAACTGCAGCATCAGGGGCTTACACAGGTTAGAATGCTATCAAAGAACTCTACCCATAGAAGGATGGAGTGTGGGGCCAAGTGACGTAAAGCAATGTTGTTGCTAGCCATAATAGGGGCGGCAGTGATGTTTAGCTTTCAACTGAATGCTGTTGATACCAAACTTGGAGGTTGTTGATGTAAAATCAAGAAGCATCCCTACCTACCAAATAGGAGGAGGGGACAAATCCAATTATGGTTGGTCAGGACGACTCACCTGATTGGTTGAAGCTTGTTAAGTGCCAGTGGAGTGGTGGGTTGACTATAGAGTGGTAGAAATGCTATACCACCATGATTCTTTAAAAACCAAGTCAGATTGCTCAGGCGCTGACTCCATATAACTCATGGCCAGCTTCAGTAAGCTCTTACACATCAGTTTTCCTCACTTAGAGTGGTACTCTCAATTTTTAATTAGTAGATGTTAGTGTTTGCTGTTTCAGTTAGCATCCACTTCCATGGCTTCAGACACTGTCTTCTGCTGTGTGGCCAGTGGCCTCCCTTGCTTTTTCTAATCTTTAGAATTGGCCTTCAGTGTATCAGCTAGTCTGATCGCAAATAAACAGTGTTAACCAGACCCCTGAATTCCAAGAGTCTCCTGCTGCAAGCCTCTTGTCGAATAACAAAATCCGCACCTCTCAAAGATGCCTTCTGACAGTGTTTGGCACTGATCCAAGTCGTCAACCTGCCATCACTGGAAATTTGTCTTTCTCCATTACCTCCTCACTGCATGGAAATTGCAGACTTGCCTCTACCGTGTGTCTGGACTGACAATTCCTCCAGATGAAGATACTGGTCTATGAGAGTAGGGATCCTCTCAGTTGGGTTTACAGATCTTACGGAGCGTGTAGAACATAGGAGTGCAGAGAGTGATAGGGGTGAGGAGAGTGATGGATTCTGGGGAGAGGTTCTGGGATGGTCCTAAGTAATTTTAAGAGAGATGGAGATCTAGCTGGATTTCTGGAATGGGGTCACCATGACAGGGTTTGTAGGTAGATGAATCTGACAGCTGGTGGAGTCCTTCTGCAGGGTAATCCTTACAGTTCAAAATGACAATGTACAGTCCTTTCCAGTAGATGGCACTATATGTTTAGGATCAGTTTTAAGGTGGTGGACCGTGGTTCTTTCTGCAGATGTAAGCTTAGTTTGCACAGTGAGTGATTTGGAGAATGATGGTGAGGCAAGTTTTGGTCTTACGAAATTCTGGAGTTAACGTAGGGACATTTGGAGGCAGGGTGGGTGGATCACGGTTGGGTAGAGTAGTGAACTGAGTCACCAGGGTTCAACACTGGACTTTGGTTATGTCTGATTGGTAGAGTTGGTGGGAGTGGAACAAAAATCTGTAGGAGCATGTCATGCCCACATAGAATACATCAGAAGGTGGCAAGAAAGTGTTACCACTGTAGAGACCAGTTGAAGGAGAGAAGGTCTTTAACAAGTTCTGCATGATTGAATCTGGGAGTGGGGCAAAAGGTGAGATCTTTGGAATTGTTTGATACTTCTGTGGGACTAAGGCTTTTGGAGGAAATGTTAATGAGTGTGTTTTGGGTCTGTTTAGGTTCTAAAATCTGTACAGTTGTGGGAGGTAGTTTTTGAGGATGGGGTAAATGTAGTAGGCACACGAGGCAGAGTTTGTCAGATATGAGGGGATTTGGGGGAGGTTTGAAGGTTGCTGTAGAGATGGTGGATAGTGGTAGTCCAAGGCAGGAGTAGGAAGTGAACAGACTGAAAAGTTTTTTGAGGTGGTGTCCCTACAGAGTGTGAATGAGTGTGTGTGTGTGTGTGTGTGTGTGTGTGTGTGTGTGTGTGTGTGTCTGTGTCTGTCTGTGTGTGTGTGTGTGTGTGTGTGTGTGTGTGTGTGTGTTGTGTTGTGTATGTGTGTGTGTTTTGTTTATTTCCAATGAAGGCCTTGTTGACCAAAAGATTACTTTCTGACAGTCTTATTGTTGTTCCTAACTGAGACTCAGCATCTCCACTGTATGATGAGTAGCAACTACTCTTTTCAGATACTCTCAGTCTGTATTGAAGAACACAATACATCACAACTGTAAACAACACAATCCAGTAAAATTTCTTACAATAACTTTTTTTCACGACTTCAAACAATGGAAAATGACAATATTATTAAACGTGTAGATAGTTACTCACCGTATCGACTGCTGATTAAGTAACCTTTTGGCCGAAAGCCATTCTTCTGAGTTAGACAACACAGACACACACATTCACACAAACAAAACTCACCCACATATGACAACTGCCTCTGGCTGCTGAAGCAGACAGCAAGCAACAGCACATGAAGGGAGAAGCAATCTTGGTGGTGGGGCAATGAAAAGTTTGGGGAGGGAGGGGGAGGATAGCAGGGTAGGGGTGGAGGACAGTAAAGTGTTGCTTTGGGGAGCAAGCAGAGATGAGGTAGAGAGAGGGTAGAGAGACTAGTTAGTTGTGAGTTTAGATGGTAGGCAGGGAGGGAGGGGGGCAAAAAAGAAAAGAAACAAAAAGAGTGTGGGTTACATTGGTGGAACAGAAGGCTGTGTAGTGCTGGAGTGGGAACAGGAAAGCTGATAGGCAGGTGAACAAAAGTGACAAACTAAGGCTGATTCCAGGAGGGTTCTGGGAATATAGGATATATTGCAATACCCTGTGTTCCCATAATCCTCCTGACCTCAGCCTTCATTAGTCACAGCCATTCACTCACCTATCCTCTTCTCTGTTCCCACACCAGCACTACACAACTTTGTAGTCCAGCAATGCACTCACAGTCTTTTTATTTCTCTCCATTTCTGCACCCCCACCACCCACACCCAATATCCAACTAACCTCTTGACTATACCTAGCTGCTCTAGCCTCTCTCCTCCTCATCCAGTTGTATGATGCCACAAGCAGTACTTTACCACCCCCCACCACTTACTTGCTATTCCCCCATCCCTGGCCCAACCTCCTCCTTACCCTCAGCACCCAAACTGCTTTTGCTCACAGTCTGGCCTCAGCAGCAAGAGACATTGGGCAGGTGTGGGAAAGTTGTGTTTGTGTGAATGAGCTTGTGAATGTTGCCTAATTGAGAAGAAGGCCTTTTGGCCAAAAGCTTACTTGATTACCAGTCTGGAATGTAACAATATCGCAAAAAGGAAAGTTGCTTCTCACCATATAGCAGAGATGTTGAGTCATGATAGGCACAACAAAAAGACTGTCACAAATATTGCTTCCAGCCAGTACGGTCTTCATCAAAATTAGATCACAAACACACACATTAGCAGTCTCTTTGTTGTGCCTGTCTGCGACTCATTATCTCCACTATAAAGGCAATAGCAATCTAACCTTTTCATAATATTTTTCACATCTACATTTTTACCTAGGATA
The DNA here is from genome assembly GCF_023897955.1 of Schistocerca gregaria. Classification (NCBI taxonomy): domain Eukaryota; kingdom Metazoa; phylum Arthropoda; class Insecta; order Orthoptera; family Acrididae; genus Schistocerca; species Schistocerca gregaria. The sequence continues at coordinate 1,058,011,610 of NC_064920.1, forward strand.
TTATTTTCATGACATTCATGTACATGTTAACCCAAAATGTACATATACATTATTTTGACTCAAAAGACACTATTTCAAATCATTAAGAATATTTTGTGTTTAAGTGTAAAACTGGTTACAATGGAACTTATCTTTATAGTTATTATTAATATTATTATTATTATTCTTTCTTTCTTTTCTCAGACGTTATGTCTGGTCAAAAATGGAAAGTGACGTGGACCTTGATCAAGCATGACTTCCTTTTAACTGTACGGTATATGTTATATTGCATTTAGGAACTTTCGGGTAATTGAACTTGTATCAATAATTATGGATATCTGTAGTTGTATATATAAGTTTGGATGTATTGGTGGATATTGTGTGGTATGACTCCTGTAGTTGATAGTATAATTGGTATAATGTCAACGTTATCCTGATGCCACATGTCCTCGACTTCCTCAGCCAATTGGATGTATTTTTCAATTTTTTCTCCTGTTTTCTTTTGTATATTTGTTTTATTGGGTATGGATATTCTGATTAGTTGTGTTAATTTCTTCTTTTTATTGGTGAGTATGATGTCAGGTTTGTTATGTGGTGTTGTTTTACCTGTTATAATGGTTCTGTTCCAGTATAATTTGTATTCATCATTCTCCAGTACATTTTGTGGTGCATACTTGTATGTGGGAACATGTTGTTTTATAAGTTTATGTTGTAAGGCAAGCTGTTGATGTATTATTTTTGCTACATTGTCATGTTTTCTGGGGTATTCCGTATTTGCTAGTCTTGTACATCCGCTTGTGATGTGATCTACTGTTTCTATTTGTTGTTGGCAAAGTCTGCATTTATCTGTTGTGGTATTGGGATCTTTAATAATATGCTTGCTGTAATATCTGATGTTTATTGTTTGATCCTGTATTACAATCATGAATCCTTCCGTCTCAATGTATATATTGCCTTTTCTTAGCCATGTGTTTGATGCATCTTGATCGAGGTGTAGCTGTGTTGGATGATTCAGGTGCTTGCCACGTAGTGTTTTCTTTTTCCAATTTAATTTCTTCATATCTGTTGATGTTATGTGATCTAAAGGGTTGTAGAAGTGGTTAGGAAATTGCAGTGGTGTAGCCGATGTATTTATATGAGTGACTGCTTTGTGTGTTTTGCTAGTTTCTGCTCATTCTAGAAAGAATTTTCTTAAATTGACTACCTGTCCATAATGTAGGTTTTTTTATGTCAATAAATCCCCTTCCTCCTTCCTTTCTGCTTAACGTGAATCTTTCTGTTGCTGAATGTATGTGATGTATTCTATATTTGTGGCATTGTGATCGTGTAAGTGTATTGAGTGCTTCTTTGTCTGTGTTACTCCATTTCACTTCTCCAAATGAGTAGGTCAATATTGGTATAGCATAAGTATTTATAGCTATTATTATTATTATTTTTAGTAGTAGTTGTTGTAGTAGTAGAAGCAGTAATATTAATATTGATTACTGAAATAAATGAAAATGCTAAATTAAAAATGAGTTGTACAAAAATCTTTTATGAAGGAAGTTTATGTTGAAATCACTGGAATATTATTATAATATAACATGTGTAACGTAATCCACCTGGCAAGACATAGTCTGAGAAGAAAAATATTGAAAGTGTTAATAAAATGTGGAATGTCAAGTAAAGGCCTGTATCATTTCTGTTACTGGCATAAACACATATTTACAAAACAAGGAACCAATTTTGCAAGCAGGAATATCACCCCTTCAGACAAAAAACACTGCCAATAATAACATCAAGATGTAATGGACAACAAACAGAAAATAAGTAGAAAATCACTTTTAAATCATGGTTATTTTAACCTTTTCCTCTTATTGGCTGTCAAAATATGACAAAATACGAGGTGCTGCCCAAAATGTTTGGAACTGGTGCTGCCATCTGTTGAAAACTTTACATTCGGACTAATGCTCACCATCACCATCACCAAAGTAGTTCCCATTGACATGCACACACCAGTCCCAGCGCTCCTGCCACTGGTTAAACGTTTTCTGGAAGTCCTGTTCTTTGAGGGTGTTTATCAACACCAGCAACGCCTCTTGAATCCTCTCTAGAGTGTCAAACCGATGGCCTTTCAACTTGAGTTTCAATTTTGCGAATAGCGCGAAGTCACAAGGTGCTAAATCTGGCAAGTACAGTGGGTGGGGTACAAATGCCATGTTGTTTTTTGCCAAAAAGGTCCTGGTGAGAAGGACGTGTGACAGGACATGTTGTCGTGATGAAGCAGCCAGTTCCCTTGACACCAAATTTTGGGCCGTCGCCGCCGCATGTTTTCATGGAGCCATTGCAAAACATCATGGTAGTATGTGACATTCACTGTTTGGTTGGGTGGGATTAATTCTTTGTGCACAATTTGCTTGGTATCAAAGAAAATGATGATCATGCTCTTGACTTTGCTCTTCACCTGTCTCACTTTTTTGGGTCTTGGAGAACCTGGGCTCTTCCACTGGGACGGCCCATGCTCTGTCCCCCAAACACTTGTAGAATCATTGCAAGTGTCTCCATAGCACTTTTTACACAGAATCTGATGCACAAGCGATGTTCTGTTCATGGATACATCGTAAAATTGCCACACACCAAACACATCGTATTACGGAAATCACTGTGGACACACAACACGTCCTCCCAGCTGAATACCACCCCGCACACTGACTCATCAGATATGCAGCTCTCACCATCTAGCAGTGCAAAGATCTACTACTCCTACTTTCCAGATGGTAGCACCAGTACCCGGAAATTTTGGATTCCACCTCGTATGCAACAAACAAAATCACAGAGGATGCCTTTGAGGATTGTAATCTAAAATGTCTTGACTAAATCATAATTTTAGACTTGACACAATAAATGATAGATTATAATAGTGGATGTCTACTTTGATAAAACAAAATAATAGGTACTAATTAAATTTAGATGTTACAGGAATAATAACAGAAAATCATGTCTGAAGGAATTCTTGTGTACTGAAAAATTTATGAAATTAACAGTGGACTAGAAACTTAACACTGATGACAACAACAACAAACAAGGACATGTGAAGCATTATAAAATTTTTAATATTACAGCGTTTGTATTTATTGTTCTCTAATTTTTTTCATGTGTAAGGAGTGAACAAACATGACAAAAAATGAACCAAAATCAGAAGCAGAGATAAAGGCAGTTGAATATATTTTTGACATGGAAGAAGTACACACAATCATCAAACATTAAAGAAAGTGAGAGACTTATAAAAATGTACTAACTAATTTGTTTGCAAGAATAAATCAATTACTTATCACATCCACCTGCACACCCTGGAATGAATCCAACTGGTAAATTAACATGCGGGGGCCAGTGTAACATCCAACCTTAATGTGGCTGACTCTAGATACAGACAGATGTGGACATGAATTTCATCCTAGGGGGGGGGGGGGGGGGGGCGGGGGCACTGGATAATCTACAATGGAAAATGGATAATGTTTTTCAAAAGTAATTAAGAGGTTAATGATGTACTGAACAATCAGCCAAAATTAAAGCAACAAGCAGCAGATTTGTAGAATATGATGGAAAACCCAGTAAATCAGAAACTAACGTTGAAGTAGAATTAGCTAATTTCAAAAAGATGAACGACATTACTGAGCAATTAGACAAAAATGAAAAATTAACAGAAGACAACAACTGACAAAAAAGAAAAATTAATGGCAGACAACAATTGAGATAAAGTTTGTATTAACAAGGTTCAGGACAAAATAAACAAATTAGACAAAAATGTGACTCAGTTGAGTTACTTCATGTACTGATTATGTAGAATTTGATAATTGAAGTAGATGATGCTGATGAGGAGATAGGCTGTTTTCTTGTTTTGAAACATGAATTTGTGTCTGAGGAAAATGGAAATGAGGTATTTGGTTTGTCAGCAACAGGAGAGTTTTCAACAATGGATGCAGAAATTTATCCAAAATCTACAGTTAGTAAAGAATCAGTGTGGTAAAGATGATCTAAATTCTACAAACAATTGCAACTTGTATGTTGGGGGAAGAATATGATTACATTTACTTAAGTTTGAAATTAACTGGAATGGCTTTTGTGGTAATGTATTGAACTATACTGATTTCTTTGAAATGTTTCATTTCAATAAGAAAATATGCTATTTCTACATGCCAGTAACATTAAGGGAAAGGATTACTAATGAAAATATTGTTGAAAAACAACCTTGGTTTCATTTAACAGTGGAATTAAAGGAGACAGTGAGTGCAGAATGTAAAAACAAGATAGTGTATGGGATTGTAACTGAAAAAGAAAAATTATCACAGGATATATTAGTTATGAGAATTATAAAACCACCACATAGGTTCATGTATGGACAAAAAAAAACCAGTGATGTCTATGGAGAGTTGTAAATGTTTTTCATCATTTTATTGTTGTAAATGAACTTCTGGTCTTGCTGTGTTGTGCTTTAGGTATGGGTTTAACTTAAATTCATGAATATTATAATCTTTTTACTATTATTTGTTGACAAGGCATGACAAAATATGCAGCAAACAAAAATCACAGAAGATATTTGTGAATTTAGCTAGCTAATATAATTTCACAAAATCATAAATTTCGACCTAGTAGGACAACGACCCCATTAAGTTATATTTACATTCCCTCCGCAAACATGCCTTCGCACTAGCCAGATCATGCTCCCATATTTTATTTTCTCAGGCTTGTCTGACATTAGGCATTACCCCCAAAGGCCTCACACTTAAAGTTCCCATCTCTGGCTGCAACCCTTCTTTCCATCAGTCCCTATACCAGTTTCAAACCGAACAATCCATTGCCCTCACCCACCTAATCCTTCACCTACACATCAACTCAGCCAATGAACAAACCCGTCAACTCCTATCCTTAAGAAAAGTCCTCACTCTTTCCTCTCCCACATCCACACCGCCTGTTCAGAGCATCCTCCTACACGCCAACCGCTAATTAGAACAGCATGCCACCCTCCACCTCAAAAAATTATCCAATCTCCTGGTTTCCCACCTCCAGAAAGGAAACTCAATCACCCTTCACAACCTTTCCAGCAAACCTCAACCTCCTCTCATTGCACACAAACCCAGTCTCTCCCATCTACTCAATCTCCCACTTCCAGCTCCACTCCCTCCAAAACCTCAAAATTCCAATCAACACAATCTGGAACCACATCACCCTAAGTCAGTAGTTAATCTTTTCTCCAAACCTCTCTCCCAATCCGAAACATCTGTCCTTTCCAAAGGCCTCACCTTCAGCCCCACTCCCAGGTTCAACCAAACAGCCCTCGTCAAAGATTTACTGTCCTACACTCATACTCTCTGCTGGAAATATCACATTGCCACGAAGAAAAATGATCCTAATCCTACTCCTAATGATCCAACTCCCCAAGACACTATCCAAATTGAACCCTGCCTGGAATAGTTCCGTCCTCCGTCACAGCAGGACCCACCTCCTCTTCCTCAAAATCACCATCTCCAAACCTTCCAGGAATTTCTGACTTCCAGCCTTGCCTCTCAATCCTTCTTAAGAAACCTTAATCCAGCTCCCAACATCACCACTGCTGAAGCACAAGCTATCTGTGATCTGAAGGCTGACCGATCCATCGTCATTCTTCCGGCGGACAACGGTTCCACGACCGTGGTACTTGATCGTCGGGAGTATGTGGATGAAGGACTGCGTCAGCTTTCGGACAACACCACATACAAAGTTTGCCAAGGTCATCCCATTCCTGATGTCAAGGCGAAGCTTCAAGGAATCCTCAGAACCTTAGGCCCCCTACAAAACCTTTCACCTGACTCCATCAACCTCCTGCCCCTACCGACACCCTGCACCCCTACCTTCTACCTTCTTCCTAAAATTCACAAACCCAATCATCCCGGCCGCCCCATTGTAGCTGGTTACCAAGCCCCCACAGAATGTATCTCTGCCTAGGTATGTCAACACCTTCAACCCATTACATGCAGTCTCCCATCCTTCATCAAAGATACCAACCACTTTCTCGAATGCCTGGATACTTACCCAATCTGTTATCCCCAGATACCATCCTTGTAACCACTCACTTCCTTATACACAAATATTCCGCAAGTCCAGGGCCTTGAAGCAATCGAGCACTTCCTTTGACGCTGATCACCTGCCACCCTACCTAAAACCTCTTTCCTCATTACCTTAGCCAGCTTCATCCTGACCCACAACTTCTTCACTTTTGAAGGCCAGTCATACCAACAATTAAAGGGAAAAGCCATGGGTACCAGGATGGCTCCCTCGTACGCCAACCTATTCATGGATCGCTTAGAGGAAGCCTTCTTGGTTACCCAGGCCCGCCAACCCAAAGTTTGGTACAGATTTATTGATGACATCTTCATGATCTGGACTCACAGTGAAGGAGAACTCCAGAATTTCCTCTCCAACCTCAACTCATTCGGTTCCATCAGATTCACCTGGTCCTACTCAAAATCCCATGCCACTTTCCTTGACGTTGACCTCCACCTGTCCAATGGCCAGCTTCACTCGTCCGTTCACATCAAACCCACCAACAAGAAACAGTACCTCCATTATGACAGCTGCCACCCATTCCACATCAAACGGTCCCTTCCCTACAGCCTAGGTTTTCGTGGCAAACGAATCTGGTCCAGTCAGGAATCCCTGAACCATTACACCAACAATCTGAAAACAGCTTTCGCATCCCGCAACTATCCTCCCGACCTGGTACAGAAGCAAATAACCAGAGCCACTTCCTCATCCCCTCAAACCCAGAACCACCCACAGAATAACCACAAAAGTGATCCACTTGTGACAGGATACTTTCCAGGACTGGATCAGACTCTGAATGTGGCTCTCCAGCAGGGATACGACTTCCTCAAATCCTGCCCTGAAATGAGATTCATCCTTCATGAAATCCTCCCCACTCCACCAAGAGTGTCTTTCCGCCATCCACCTAACCTTCGTAACCTCTTAGTTCATCCCTATCAAATCCCCAAACCACCCTCCTTACCCTCTGGCTCCTACCCTTGTAACCGCCCCGGTGTAAAACCTGTCCCATGCACCCTCTCACCACCACCTACTCCAGTCCTGTAACCCGGAAGGTGTACATGATCAAAGGCAGAGCCACGTATGAAAGCACCCACGTGATTTACCAACTGACCTGCCTACACTGTGAAGCATTCTATGTAGGAATGACCAGCAACAAACTGTCCATTCACATGAAGGACACAGGAAGACAGTGTTTGATGGTAATGAGGATCACCCTGAGGCTAAACATGCCATGGTGCACGGCCAGCACATCTTGGTACAGTGTTACACCGTCAGGGTTATCTGGATACTTCCCACTAACACCAACCCGTCAGAACTCCGGAGTTGGGAACTTGCCCTTCAGTATATCCTCTCTTCTTGTTATCCGCTAGGCCTCAACCTCCGCTAATTTCAAGTTGCCGCCACTCACACCTCACCTGTCTTTCAACAACATCTTTGCCTGTGTACTTCGGCCTCGACTGACATCTCTGCCCAAACTCTTTGCCTTTAAATATGTCTGCTTGTGTCTGTATATGTGTGGATGGATATGTGTGTGTGTGTGTGTGTGTGTGTGTGTGTGTGAGTGTATACCTGTCCTTTTTTCCCCCTAAGGTAAGTCTTTCCACTCCCGGGATTGGAATGACTCCTTACCCTCTCCCTTAAAACCCACATCCTTTCGTCTTTCCCTCTCCTTCCATCTTTCCTGAAGAAGCAACCATTGGTTGCGAAAGCTATAATTTTGTGTGTATGTTTGTGTTTGTTTGTGTGTCTATTGACCTACCAGCGCTTTTGTTTGGTAAGTCTCATCATCTTTGTTTTTAGATATATTTTTCCCATGTGGAATGGGGAAAAATATATTAAAAACAAAGCTTCCAAGACTTACCAAGCGGGAAAGCGCCGGTAGACAGGCACAATAAATAAAACACACAAATACACACACAGAATTTCTAGCTTTCGCAACCGACGGTTGCTTCTTCAGGAAAGAGGGAAGGAGAGGGAAAGACGAAAGGATGTGGGTTTTAAGGGAGAGCGTAAGGAGTCATTCCAATCCGGGGAGCGGAAAGACTTACCTTAGGGGGAAAAAAGGACAGGTGTACACTCACACATACACACATATCCATCCGCACATACACACACAAGCAGACATTTGTAAAGGCAAAGAGTTCGGGCAGAAATGTTAGTCGAAGTGGAAGTACAGAGGCAAAGAAGTTGAAAGACAGGTGAGGTACGAGCGGCAGCAACTTGAAATTAGCGGAGGTTGAAGCCTGGCGGATATCGAGAAGAGAGGATATACTGAAGGGCAAATTCCCATCTTCAGAGTTCAGATAGGTTGGTGTTGGTGGGAAGTATCCAGATAAGCCGGATGATGTAACACTGTGCCAAGATGTGCTGGCCGTGCACCAAGGCATGTTTAGCCACAGGGTGATCCTCATTACCAACAAACACTGTCTGCCTGTGTCCATTCATGTGAATGGACAGTTTGTTGCTGGTCATTCCCACATAGAAAGCGTCACAGTGTAGGCAGGTCAGTTGGTAAATCACGTAGGTGCTTTCACACGTGACTCTGCCTTTGATCGTGTACACCTTCCGGGATACAGGACTGGAGTAGGTGGTGGTGGGAGGGTGCATAGGACAGGTTTTACACCGGGGGCAGTTACAAGGGTAGGAGCCAGAGGGTAGGGAGGGTGGTTTGGGGATTTCATAGGGATGAACCAAGAGGTTACGAAGGTTAGGTGGACGGCGGAAAGACACTCAAACACCCTCTCCAAACCTTCCAGGAATTTCTCACTTCCAGCCTTGCCTCTCAATCTTTCATGAAAAACCTTAATCCTACTCCCAACATCACCACAGCAGAAGCCCAGGCTATCCGTGATCTGAAAGCTGACCGATCCATCATCATTCTTCTGGATGACAAGGGTTCCACGACCGTGGTACTTGATCGTCAGGAGTATGTGGATGAGGGACTGCGTCAGCTTTCAGACAACTCTACATACAAAGTTTGCCAAGGTAATCCCATTCCTGATGTCCAGGCAGAGCTTAAAGGAATCCTCAGAACCTTAGGCCCCCTACAAAACCTTTCACCTTACTCCATCAAACTCATGACCCCACCGACACCTCACACTCCTACCTTCTACCTACTTCCTAAAATTAACAAACCCAAACATCCCGGCCGCCCCACTGTAGCTGGTTACCAAGCCCCCACAGAACGTATCTCTGCCTACGTAGATCAACACCTCAACCCCTTACATGCAGTCTCCCATCATTCATCAAAGACACCAACCACTTTCTCGAACGCCTGGAATCCTTACCCAGTCTGTTACCCCCGGAAACCCTCCTTGTAACCACTGATGCCACTTCCCTATACACAAATATTGCACACGTCCAAGGCCTCGCTGCAATGGAACACTTCCTTCACGCCAGTCACCTGCCACCCTACCTAAAACATCTTTCCTCGTCACCATAGCCAGCTTCATCCTGACCCACAACTTCTTCACTTTTGAAGGCCAGACATACCAACAATTAAAGGGAACAGTCATGGGTACCAGGATGGCCCCATTGTATGCCAACCTATTTATGGGTTGCTTAGAGGAAGCCTTCTTGGTTACCCAAGCCTGCCAAGCCAAAGTTTGGTACATATTTATTGATGACATCTTCATGATCTGGACTCACAGTGAAGAACAACTCCTGAATTTCCTCTCCAACCTCAGCTCATTTGGTTCCATCAGATTCACCAGGTCCTACTCCAAATCCCATGCCACTTTCCTTGACGTTGACCTCCATCTGTCCAATGGCCAGCTTCACACATCCGTCCACATCAAACCCACTAACAAGCAACAGTACCTCCATTAAGACAGCCGCCACCCATTCCATATCAAACGGACCCTTCCCTACAGCCTAGGCCTTCGTGGCAAACAAATCTGGTCGTCCTGAATCCCTGAACCATTACACAAAAAACCTGAAAACAGCTTTCGCATCCCGCAACTACCCTCCCGACCTGGTACAGAAGCAAATAACCAGAGCCACTTCCTCATCCCCTCAAACACAAACCTCTCACAGAAGAACCCTAAAAGTGCCCCACTTGTGGTAGGATACTTCCCGGGACTGGATCATACTCTGAATGTGGCTTTCAACAACTTCATTGCCTCTGTACTTCCGCCTCGACTGACATCTCTGCCAGAACTCTTTGTCTTTACAAATGTCTGCTTGTGTCTGTGTATGTGCGGATGGATATGTGTGTGTGTGCGAGTGTACACCTGTCCTTTTTTCCCCCTAAGGTAAGTCTTTCCACTCCCGGGATTGGAATGACTCCTTACCCTCTCCCTTAAAACCCACATCCTTTTGTCTTTCTCTCTCCTTCCCTCTTTCCTGAAGAAGCAACCGTCGGTTGCGAAAGCTAGAAATTCTGTGTGTGTGTTTGTGTGTTTTATTTATTGTGCATGTCTAGCACACATACACAAGAGGATGTCGTTATCAGGAGAAAGAAAACTGGCATTCTACGGATCGGAATGTGGATTGTCAGATCCCTTAATCGGGCAGGTAGGTTAGAAAATTTAAAAAGGCAAATGGATAGGTTAAAGTTAGATATTGTGGGAATTAGTGAAGTTCGGTGGCAGGAGGAACGAGACTTCTGGTCAGGTGACTACAGGGTTATAAACACAAAGTCAAATAGGGGTAATGCAGGAGTAGGTTTAATAATGAATAGGAAAATTGGAATGCGGGTAAGCTACTACAAACAGCATAGTGAACACATTATTGTGGCCAAGAGAGATACAAAGCCCACACCTACTACAGTAGTACAAGTTTATATGCCAACTAGCTCTGTAGATGATGAAGAAATCGATGAAATGTATGATGAGATAAAAGAAATTATTCAGGTAGTGAAGGGAGACGAATATTTAATAGTCATGGGTGACTGTAATTCGTCAGTAGGAAAAAGGAGAGAAGGAAACATAGTAGGTGAATATGGATTGGGGGGAAGAAATGAAAGAGGAAGCCGTCTGATAGAATTTTGCACAGAGCATAACTTAATCATAGCTAATACTTGTTTCAAGAATCATAAAAGAAGGTTGTATACATGGAAGAATCCTGGAGATACTAAAAGGTATCAGATAGATTACATAATGGTAAGACAGAGATTTAGGAACCAAGTTTTAAATTGTAAAACATTTCCAGGGGCAGATGTGGACTCTGACCACAATCTATTGGTTATGAACTGTAGATTAAAACTGAAGAAACTACAAAAAGGTGCTAAATTAAGGAGATGGGACCTGTATAGACTAAAAAAACCAGAGGTTGTAAAGTGTTTCAGGGAGAGCATAAGGGAACAATTGACAGAACTGGGGGAAAGAAATACAGTAGAAGAAGAATGGGTAGCTTTGAGGGATGAAATAGTGAAGGCAGCAGGCGATCAAGTAGGTAAAAAGACGAGGGCTAATAGAAATCCTTGGGTAACAGAAGAAATATTGACTTTAATTGATGAAAGGAGAAAACGTAAAAACGCAGTAAACGAAGCAGGCAAAAAGGAATACAAACATCTCAAAAATGAGATCGACAGGAAGTGCCAAATGGCTAAGCAGGGATGGCTAGAGGACAAAGGTAAGGATGTAAAGGCTTATCTCACTAGGGGTAAGATAGATACTGCCTGCAGGAAAATTAAAGACACCTTTGGAGAGAAGAGAAAGACTTGTATGAATATCAAGAGCTCAGATGGAAACACAGTTCTAAGCAAAGAATGGAAGGTGGAAAGGTGGAAGGTTTATATAGAGGGTTTATACATGGGCGATGTACTTGAGGAGAATATTATGGAAATGGAAGAGGATGTAGATGAAGACGAAATGGGAGATAAGATTCTGCATGAAGAGTTTGACCGGGCACTGAAAGACCTGAGTCGAAACAAGGCCCCGGGAGTAGACAACATTCCATTAGAACTACTGACGGCCTTGGGAGAGCCAGTCATGACATAACTCTACCATCTGGTGAGTAAGGTGTATGAGACAGGCGAAATACCCTCAGACTTCAGGAAGAATATAATAATTCCAATCCCAAAGAAAGCAGGTGTTGACAGATGTGAAAATTACCAAACTATCAGTTTAATAAGTCACAGCTGCAAAATACTAACGAGAATTCTTTACAGACGAATGGAAAAACTGGTAGAAGTGGACCTCGGGGAAGATCAGTTTGGATTCCGTAGAAATGTTGGAACACGTGAGGCAACACTAACCTCAAGACTTATCTTAGAAGAAAGATTAAGAAAAGGCAAACCTATGTTTCTAGCATTTGTAGACTTAGAGAAAGCTTTTGACAATGTTAACTGGAATACTCTCTCTCAAATTCTGAAGGTGGCAGGGGTAAAATACAGGGAGCATAAGGCTATTTACAATTTGTACAGAAACCAGATAGCAGTCATAAGAGTCGAAGGGCATGAAAGGGAAGCAGTGGTTGGGAAGGGAGTGAGACAGGGTTGTAGCCTCTCCCCGATGTTATTCAATCTGTATGTTGAACAAGCAGTAAAGGAAACAAAAGAAAAATTCGGAGTAGGTATTAAAATTCATGGAGAAGAAATAAAAACTTTGAGGTTCGCCGATGACATTGTAATTCTGTGAGAGACAGCAAAGGACTTGGAAGAGCAGTTGAATGGAATGGACAGTGTCTTGAAAGGAGGATATAAGATGAACATCAACAAAAGCAAAACGAGGATAATGGAATGCAGTCAAATTAAATTGGGTGATGCTGAGGCAATTAGATTAGGAAATGAGACACTTAAAGTAGTAAAGGAGTTTTGCTATTTAGGGAGTAAAATAGCCCCCAGGGGCTTCAGCTAGAAGCACGCGGGTGGCAACCGCGGGGACCCGATCTGAGTCTGACATTGCTTCCACTTACTTGTGTCAGGCTCCTTCTTTCTCCTTCCCTGTCGGCCTCCCTTGGCCAACTCTTGCTTTTTTGACCCCAACGGTATTAGGTTTCGAGGCCCGAGGGCGTCTTTCCAATTTTCTTATTCCTACTTATAACCCAACTCCTGAGGGGGGCCCACCCCTTAAGAAAAGCCAGCAGTCCTGTGAGCTGTGAGGGTAACACCGCAGGTTGGACGGGAGGCCAGCACCCTCTCTCCGTAAAAAATTAAACATGCTTTCAAGACTACAAGTAAGCCTCGGAACATTACTGACAAAAATAGATGACGTCAATGGCAGAGAAACGGTATATGATTTGGAACGTGGAATGTAAGGAGTCTGTACAGCACAGAAGCTGCAATCAGTGTGGTCAAAGAAATTCAGAGGTACGAACTAGACCTAGTTGCACTGCAAGAAATCCGGTGGGAACGAGGTCATCTGTTAGGCACTGGTTTCTGCGTCAGTAAGACGTTGGCCACTAATGTTTCAGAATTCGTTTCAGTCAACCCAAGAATATCTGTTCTAACAATGGAAGTAAATCATATTAAGGCAACTTTTGTGAACTGTCATGCTCCCACGGAGGAGAGCGAATGTGAAGTGAAAGACGAGTTCTGTGCACAGCTAGAGGCAGTGATGGACGCTATACCACATGGACACCTGAAGATCCTCCTTGGTGATATGAATGCCAAGGTTAGGAAAGAACAGATATTCCAAGACACAACAGGTAGGCACAGTCTACACAACCTAAGCAATGACAATGGAGTTAGGTTTATCAGCTTCACTACAGCCTTAGGGTTGTTTATCTCCAGCACAAACTTCCAGCGGAAAAACATACATAAAGGAACCTGGGTATCACCAGATGGGAGAACTGTAAATCAAATAGACCATGTTGCCGTTGATCTCAGAGCCAAGAGATGGGTGTTAGACATTAAGACAGCGCAGGGTGCCGAAGGTGGGAGTGATCATTTCCTGGTCAGAGGGCATTTAAACATACAGTGTAAAGGAAGAACGGGGCCTAAGTTAAAAAGAGTGGAAAGGTACCATGTGGAGAAACTGAAAGATGAGGCAATGAAGACCAGATACCAGTTGCAACTTAGTAACCGCCTTGAAGCACTCAGTGAAGTGGACGCGAATCAGGACCTTGAACTAATATGGGGAAACATCCAGAGCTCAGTTAGGGATACAGCAAAGGAAACACTCACAGGAAACCCAGTGAGCAATTAGATATGGTTTGGAAAGGAATGTGCAGATGCCCTGGAAAGGAGAAAGGGAGCCAGGAACAAATGGCTGAAGGGGACAAATCTGGCACAGGCCAAAGCACAATTTGTGGAGGTCCGAAAGGCTACACACGCAATTCTGAGAAGAGCAAAGAGGAAATACATAAGGCATATCATCACTGAAGCAGAAACAGACTTCAGAGGACAAAAGACGAGGGAAATGTTTCTGAGGGTGAAGTACCTCTGCAAAGGTCACCAGGCCAAGGAGAAATTTGTCAAAGATTCCCGTGATAAGATCTTGACGAACAATAGGGACATAATGAGAGATGGAAAGAGTACTTTCGACAGGTGCTAAATTGTGATGAACCCGAACTGCAGTTTGATTTCCAGTACCCAATTACAGCCGATGCAGACTATCCCCCACCTACCCTGGATGAAGATAAAAACCAGAATCAGACACCTTAAACAGAATAAGAGTCCAGGTGAAGATGAAATACAGGCTGAAATGATCCTGGCAGGAGGAGAGAAACTTGCAGAAAAAATACACCGACTGATACAGGCAATATAGACCAAAGAAGAACCACCAGGAGAATGGAAAACAGCTCTGATTTGTCCAATACATAAGAAGGGCGACAAACTGAAATGTGACAACTATTGAGGAATCGCCCTGCTTAACATCTGCTATAAGATCTTGTCCAATTGCCTCATACATAGAATTCAGCCAGTGGCAGAATCGGTGACTGGGGAGTACCAGGGAGGTTTCCAGCCAGGACGGTCAACAGTAGATCACATCTTCAGTCTCCGGCAGCACACTGAGAAACTGGGTGAATATAGTAAAGATTTGTATATTTTAAGAAGGCCTATGATTGCATACATCGCAAGAGCCTGCTCAGCTGTTTAAGGGAGTTTGGCATAGCAGAGAAACTCATCAATCTGATAAAGATCTGTCTGAACGAAACACATGCAAAGGTGAAGATGGGAAATCGCATAACTGAGGAATCTGAAATTGTGACAGGACTCAGGCAAGGAGATGGGTTGTCCGCTATCCTGTTCAACTTTGCCCTCGAGAAGATCGTACGCGAGACCTTCCAAGAGAACGAAGGGATTGAAATCGAAGGAAAGAGACTGACATAATTAGCCTATGCAGACGACATCTGTTTACTCTCTAGGTCGGAGGAGGAGTTGGAGCAAATGACCAAAGCACTAATAGAGGCTGCCAGCAAATTTGGTCTAAACATAAACGAAGCTAAGACAGAGTACCTCGTTATGACACGTGGTCATTGTCAGACTGCTGATCATCTACAATCACTGCAGGTTGGGGACCATTCCTACAAGAGAATGCAAAAATTCAAATACCTAGGGGCACTTTTCACTGAGAAATCGTCATGTGAAGCAGAAATCAATGCCAGAATACAAGCGGGAAACCGATCTTACCACAGCCTAGCACAACTGCTTCGGTCCAAATCTCTCTCCAGACAGTTCAAGATTCAACTATGCAAAACCCTCATCCAGCCTGTTGTTCTATATGGCTGTGAGACATGGAGTATCCGGAAGCAGGATTTCCATAAGCTCCTTGTTTTTGAGAGAAAAGTGCTTCGGAAGATCTTCGGTCCGGTTCTGGATGCAGATACAGGGGAATGGAGGATCAGACACAACCAAGAGCTTGAGGAACTATACCAGCAGTCCAACATAGTAGGAGCTGTGAAAGCCAAACGAATGCAGTGGGCCGGCCATGTAGCCCGGATGGAGGATCACAGATGGCCTCGGAAGCTCCTGGATTTCACACCTACAGGAAAAAGACCGCCAGGGAGACACAAGAAGCTTTGGAGGGATGGACTCCATGAAGATTTAAAACAAATTCAGTAGATGTGGACGAATGGCGGATAGCAGAAATGGACAGAATACAGTGGAGGAGGAAACTTGTAGATGCGTGCGGTCCACTGGGCCTGATCACGTAATAGTAGTAGTAGTAGTAGTAGGGAGTAAAATAACTGATGATGGTCGAAGTAGAGAGGATATAAAATGTAGACTGGCAATGGCAAGGAAATCGTTTCTGAAGAAGAGAAATTTGTTAACATCGAGTATAGATTTAAGTGTCAGCAAGTCGTTTCTGAAAGTATTTGTATGGAGTGTAGCCTTGTATGGAAGTGAAACATGGACGATAACTAGTTTGGACAAGAAGAGAATAGAAGCTTTCAAAATGTGGTGCTACAGAAGAATGCTGAAGATTAGATGGGTAGATCACATAACTAATGAGGAGGTCTTGAATAGAATTGGGGAGAAGAGGAGTTTGTGGCACAACTAGACAAAAAGAAGGGACCGGTTGGTAGGACATGTTTTGAGGCATCAAGGGATCACAAATTTAGCATTGGAGAGCAGCGTGGAGGGTAAAAATCGTAGAGGGAGACCAAGAGATGAATACACTAAGCAGATTCAGAAGGATGTAGGTTGCAGTAATTACTGGGAGATGAAGAAGCTTGAACAGGATAGAGTAGCATGGAGAACTGCATCAAACCAGTGTCAGGACTGAAGACCACTACAAAAACATATCACGTCAATGACCAATGGACGATATAACTAATGAAATAATTTTTTTGCTTGCCTGTCATGATAATGAGTAAACATTCATTTATAGCTATAAATAAAAAAGAATTACTTTACCTTCTCTGACTCAAGAGATTTGAACAGTGGGGAATTGCCAGAAAATTCTACATCAATCCAACCTTCTCCTCTATATGACAATTCATTAATTTCCTGCAAAGAAATGTCACTATTAACATTTAATACTAATCTCAACCAAATTAATTATAAGCTATAAGTGTCTGAGCATACCAAACATCGAGCTGTGTGCCCATGTAATGTTGACTTCTCAGCTTCCCCTCTTTCTTTGCTATTGACATCTGCTCCTGCAGCAATTAATCTTGTGATTAGCTATAAAAAGGAGAGAACATAAAGCATAATTAATGAAATAGTATAAACACATGACTTAGAAATATATTTCACACCTGATTTTCCTTGCTAGTTTTTACAAAAAATACTGTATAAACAACATAAATTAAAATTTTAGTAATTCTAAGGGTAAAGTAAGATAAAATAATGGGATCACATGCATTATTAAGAAATAACATGCACTTCAAAATCTGTGTTAACATATGTTTCCCCTTGCATGCCAGTGTTAAGTTACCCAAATACAAGAAACAAAATACTGTCAAAGGTTTGCATTGAACACTAGTCACACATTGACAGCTGTTTTATGGAAATTTTGTAGTTTGTAGGAAAAACCACACATTTACTTTAAAATACTAAATTTATCCCTCCTCACATTTTTCACAATCATTGTCTGATCACCTTATCAAAAATGGAACTAAAGAGCATACAGAACAGTCCATCTAGCTGCCTGGTTCCAGTTCTGATCTTGAAGGACTGTGACACTGTTCCTCTGAACTTGGCCTCATGTTGATTACGGTTTGCTTGATCAGCTCACTGGACTTTTATTCCATTTCATCTTGTTCCACAAATCTATGGATCATGTTATTTCAGACCATTGCAAAGAACTCTTTTATTCTCACACACTGCAACCATCTTTGTTCCTTTCTCTACAAAATTTTTGTTCCAGATCTAATTCCATCTTGGAAACCTGTGGCAAACTTAATTTCTTTGTATCTTGTATTTCCTCACAACATTACGACATCTGTTCAGTTTTTGGCTCAACAGATGAATGTTTGGCTTGAATTAAGTGTCATGTATGTGCAGTATTTGTTGGATTAATATAAGTGTGACAGTTTCTTACCAGAAACAACAGTTCTAAATATGAATACAGGAAGCAAGCACGGGTACATTTAATTATTTCAAAATTAATTAACAGTCATTAGAGGTAGTACTCTTTCCTTAATTTTTATAGTCCATTAAAAAAATTGAGTACATAAAACTGTTTGGTGTCCTGATAACAAGAAGATAAAAAATAGAATTGAGACATTGATAAGTTGATCAAAATACTTATTTCAGCCATGTGTTGCCACTAATAATGACCAAAGTTACACAATATCTTGCAAATGTTCTCATCCTGCCACATTATGAGATAATCTCCCAAACCAGTGCATCTAAATCTAGTAATGTATCTGAACAATATTGCTATCACATATAACAGTAAACAGAAGCCTTCAGAGAGGACTTTACATTTTTCTAGAATTTTCTATATTTACATCCATATTTTACAAATCACTGTTATTGTATGGAGTGTGAGAAGAGTGCTTAAATGCCTTCACATGCATGATAATTAGTGCAATCTTGTCTTCGTTGTTTCTATTGGAGCAGTATGTAGCAGGCAGTAGTATATTCCTCTCTGACAACTTTTCATATGAGGGGTTTCATGAGATAGTTGCCACCTATCCTTAAGGGTTTGTCAAATTCAGGTTTTCCAGAATTTATTTCTTATGGGCTTTGAAATGCATTACCCCAACAAAAGATTTAAATATAATATTCATGTAGATTTCCCATGCCTTCCTATTACACAATCTAGATTCCATTATTCTAGTGACAAAGTAAATCACAAAGTTGCCCACGGAAACAGACAAAAGATAGGTACATTAATAAACCATAAATTAAATCAAAAGCCTATCTCATTACACACTCCAATAATTATTAGGACTTTTGGATTCCAGGTTCAGAGGCTCCTATTACCAACCACTGCAGCAACAAACATAGTCTTCCAGAAGCATTAATTATAATCAGAGTACTGTTTGTCAAATCCTTGTGATTTCCAGTATTTTCCCAGAACTTTTTGTGTTAGAGTAATGTCTTTGAAAGGCAGACCTAATGAACCATTCAAGATATAGCTGCAAAATTCACTAGAGGAGCCTAAAAATGGCAGCTTGGCATCAGAAAGGGTAACAGATGTAAGAGATTTCCACTTTCTCTTGTGGAGCTTGTTAAATATGAAAGATAAACCTTTATTATCATTACAGGAAACTGAAGAACCTTAAAATTATTTCTACAGATGATCTAGGCACAGAAAAACATCGTTAGAAACTTAAAGGAACTTGACACACAACATACATGGGTGCAAGTGAGTATCTCATTATTGCTGGCATAATAACAGGAAAAAGCATTATGTTGATATTGTTCTGAGGCTGTTATTCTGAAGACTGGTTTGATGCAGCTCTCCATGCTAGTATATCCTATGTAAGTCTCTTCACCTCTGCATAACTCTTACAGCCTACAATCATTTGAGCCTGCTTACTGTATTTGAGCCTAAATCTACCTCTGCAATTTATATACCCTATATTATCACCATTATCATCATCATTTCTCATCTGGAGTTTCTGCAATGTGGTGTACAAGTGCTTGCCATCTCATCCTGTTTTTATAGATCTTCTGTTGGACATTTTTCCACAACAATTCCCTCTTGTCTATACATGATTGCTCTGTGTCTATCCCACATTTTCTCAGCCTTCTGCACACTCTTTTGTGTTGGACATTAATTTCAAAATATTTTATGTCTGATCTTTTCTTGTCCATTCTCATGTAGAACCCACACCACTGCAGTTTCTGTTTCTTTATTAAACTAATAAGAAGGCCTTGGTTGCTGGCTACATTCCTATTCACCTCATTTATGATTTTGTTGTTCTTAGTAGTTTGGTTCATACTTTTTTTGTAATTCTCATTTCTGTCACTTGAATTCAATGAAGTCTTTCTCCATAGGTTACAAGTCTCTAAACCATAACGGCAACGAGCATAAAGTAGTGAGGTATATGGTTGTTTTTGTTTTTGTCAATTTTCATGGTCACATAGGTTTTCTGATTTGAATGTAAAAACTGGATGCTTTCTTTGTCCAACTGAGTATTTCCTGATTAACAGTGTTGTCTTTGGAAGTTGTGCTGCTGAGATATTTGAAATGGGAAGCTGATTCTAATTTCACTCTCTCCAAATATAATTTTGACGATAATGGAAATTCCTGTATAGAGAAAAATGTAACATGAGGGAAAGGCAACAACTCACCTATAGCGCATTGATGCAAAGAGCACAGTAACACATAAAAGAAAACAGTATTCACACTGTCTTTTCAAAAGTAGCTCTTTCTCTAGAAACAGTACACAAATTCACACACACAACCACACAGACACCCAAATGCATACTCCCAAGGCCAGGGAAAGACTAATTATTGATACTCAACTAATGAAAGCAGTTGCCTGAGCTGATGGAGGTGGAAACAGGGTAAGATAAGATGCAAGGAGGGGGTAGAGGGAAATTGTCAAATCTTTAAACAGATGACTTTTTGCCTGCACAACAAGATGAAAAGAGTATGCAAAATATAACAAAAAGAGATGTAGAAAGAGGGAGAGGGGAGTGGGACTGATGGAGGGGGGGGGGGGGGGGGAGGCAAAGGGGGAAGGGGGAGAACAAGTGCATGTTGGATACAAAGAGGGAGCAAGGGAAGCGAGAAAGAAGGGCAGGAGGTAGAAAAAGAAGAGAGTGGGGGAAGAACTGTGCCTACATGGTGTTGGGGCAGAGAGGAAAAGTGGTAGGAGAACTCATTCCATGATCTGGATGGAGAAGGAATGGTGTGGACAGAAGAGAGAAAGGAAAAGGCAAGGTGAGGCAGTGGGTACAGGTGGATAGACAGGGTGTATATGTGGACAAGGAAAAAAAATTCCCGGGTTTCTCCCGGATTTCTTGGTTAAAAATACACTTTCTCCCGAGTGAAAACATACTTTTTCCCTGTTAACTGACAGGATATTTTCCCTCAGAACTGTATAACTTATCAGTCCTTTGAATGATTATGGTTTTATACACGGGCGTAGAATTTCCAGGCGCTTTAGAAAAACAAACACAGGGAAAAAAAGCATTTGGGAAAGATCTTTGATGTGCAGCAACATGTACGCTGCATATTTTCGTATTACCAAAGTATACATTCGAATTCCACCAAACACCACATGTTACTTTCCAAAGCATTGAAATCGAAATTGCGATGCGCTTTTGTAAGCCAGTCATAGGTCATGTCACGTGATCTCGCCAACCTATGACAGCGAGTACTCAGAGCTTAGGACACGTGATGTAGTCAGCCAATAGCAACATCACTAAGTAGCGTAAACACACAAATAGAAAAAGTTAATGGTTTAAATTAATATACATAATGTTGCTACACGAAAGGCAAAGCTTTCACATGTAATATTGGTCTATAAGATTAATACGCTGCAAGAGAAGTTAAGCTTTCACATATAATGTTGGTCTTGTATGCAAGTATTACACTTTAAGATATATCACACAAATGTGTCAGTAAAATTTTTAATAACGACATAAATGTCTGATCTTCTGGGCTCGAAATTCATCTAAATGGCTTGTCATCAAAGACTCGATTTTTAAATGAGAGTCAAACACTCTGTGATTTAAGAAATTCATCGTACATTCTCGCACGGGATACAGTAATATCCTTTGTTAGAGTATCAGTTCTTACCGGTCAAAATTACAAAAATTTAACTGATAACAAAAAAAAATGGAAAATTCTCGGAATTCTAAAAAATTCCCGGCTTTTTTGCAGTTTTCTGCCAGATGAAAAAATTCCTGGCTTTTTCCCGAATCTCCCAATTGTCCCGGGTCGTATACATCCTGATAAAGAGAGAGCACGGCATGTGTTGCAGAGACAATTCCATCTGCACAGTTCTGAGAAACTTGTGCTGGAAGGGGGTCCCCAGATGGCCTGTATAGCGAAGAAGCTACACAAGAAATAAGTATCATGGAGGCTCCTGCTTTCTTTTAGATTCTTTGATAAGTTATAAAGTGTGATACATTTTTAATTATTTAAATGAAAAGAGTGTATTCAAGAGTTGCCCTACAGATTTAAGTGATCTGAAGACAGCGATGTATCAATCTACAGAATTTCTGGAGTGCTGTAACAAAGGTGTTCTTAGCTAAATTTTAATATTTCCTAGAAAAAACTTCATAAATAAAGTAAGAGATAGTTTGTGATCACAACATACATAAATTGAAGTGTTTTAGTTGAAAACAGTTAATCCATGAAATAACATGACCTAACTCAGAAATTATGTTTCACATAAAATTTTTGTGAAGGTGCTACAGAACAGTAGGTTAGTTACCTGTATTGACAATATTATTACGATCTATGAATTTGAAAATCTAAAAAGTACTGTGTAGACCTACATACTCCATATAATTCAGATACATTAAAGCCTCCAGAAAATGTATATAAAAAAAAGACTTTATGAGCAAGATATTCATTAAGGAACATCAAGAAACAGATACTGATATCTTATCCTTCATGCCATAATTAGTTGCACCTACATAAACAAGTATGCTAAAGAAGTTCACACATTTTGAACATAGTTCCTTGTCAGTATTTTACGTGGAATTAGAGAAGAGAGTGTCTCAGCATTGCCCGTTTTATTGACCTAATGGACCTACACATGGTGGAACTGGCCCTGCTGCATTTCTCCCTCCCACTTTTAGCTCCCCTTGCCGCTTGCCCACCCTATCCCCCTCACACCTTCTCAAGTCATTCACAGCATTCTATTAAAATGAAGCAGCGAATCACTGCTTAGTACTTTACAGACCTTAAAATGAAAAATCCAGCCATAATGAGTCATAATGCATCCATCTCGATCTTGCTCAAAAGTATCTGCACGCACTGAATTTTTTGCACCATGTTAAAAAAATTACATTTCATCAAAGCTGTATAAATTGGTGACTTGTCAGATTTCTTTCTTCTTCTTTTTCTTCCTCTTTTTTTATCAATATTCAACAGAAGTTTTCCAAATAAGTACATAAATGATATAACTTGTAGTATTTTTGGCTGTGCGTAGTAGTAATAAAGTGCTCTGATATATATATTTTACTTTATTCTTTTGTGCCACATTCAACCAAAAACAATGTAAATGGTGTAACTTCTAGCATTTCAGAGTACTTTACAGGATGCTTGAGAGTATCCAATGCTGAACTTTTTGCTCCATTGTTGTTGTTGTTGTTGTCTTCAGTCCTTAGACTGGTTTGATGTAGCTCTCCATGCTACTCTATCCTGTGCAAGCTTCTTCATCTCCCAGTACCTACTGACAACCTACATCCTTCTGAATCTCCTTAGTGTATTCATCTCTTGGTCTCCCTCTACGATTTTTATCCTCCAAGCTGCATTCAATACTAAATTGATGATCCCTTGATGCCTCAGAACATGTCCTACCAATCGATATCTTCGTCTAGACAAGTTGTGCCACAAACTCCTCTTCTCCCCAATACTATTCAATACCTCCTCATTAGTTACGTGATCTACCCATCTAATCTTCAGCATTCTTCTGTAGCACCACATTTCAAAAGCTTCTATTCTCTTCTTGTCTAAACTATTTGTCGTCCATATTTCACTTCCATACATGGCTACACTCCATACAAATACTTTCAGAAACGACTTCCTAACACTTAAATCTATGCTCGATGTTAACAAATTTCTCTTCTTCAGAAACGCTTTCCTTGCCATTGCCAGTCTATATTCTATATCATCTCTACTTCGACCATCATCAGTATTTTCCTCCCCCAAATAGCAAAACTCCTTTACTACTTTAAGTGTCTCATTTCCTAGTCTAATTCCCTCAGCATCACCCAACTTAATTCAACTGCATTCCATTATCCTCGTTTTGCTTTTATTGATGTTCATCTTATATCCTCCTTTCAAGACACTGTCCATGCCATTCAACTGCTCTTCCAAGTCCTTTGCTGTCTCTCACAGAATTACAATGTCATCGTCAAATCTCAAAGTTTTTATTTCTTCTCCATGGATGTTAATACCTACTCCGAATTTTTCTTTTGTTTCCTTTACTGCTTCTCAATATACAGATTGAATAACATCAGCAATAGACTACAACCCTGTCTCACTCCCTTCCCAACCACTGCTTCCCTTTCATGCCCCTCAACTCTTATAACTGCCATTTGGTTTCTGTATAAATTGTAAATAGCCTTTCGCTCCCTGTATTTTACCCCTACCACCTTTAGAATTTGAAAGAGAGTATTCCATTCAACATTATCAAAAGCTTTCTCTAAGTCTACAAATGCTAGAAACGTAGGTTTGCCTTTCCTTAATCTAGCTTCTAAGATAAGTCATAGGGTCAGTATTGCCTCACGTGTTCCAATATTTCTACGGAATCCAAAATGATCTTCCCTGAGGTCGGCTTCTACTAGTTTTTCCATTCGTCTGTAAAGAATTCTCGTTAGTATTTTGCAGCCGTGACTTATTAAACTGATAGTTCGATAATTTTCACATCTGTCAACACCTGCTTTCTTTGGGATTGGAATTATTATATTCTTCCTGAAGTCTGAGGGTATTTCGCATGTCTCATACATCTTGCTCACCAGATGGAAGAGTTTTGTCAGGACTGGCTCTCCCAAGGCTGTCATTAGTTCTAATGGAATGTTATTTACTCCCGGGGCCTTGTTTCGACTGAGGTTTTTCAGTGCTCTGTCAAACTCTTAACGCAGTATCATATCTCCCATTTCATCTTCATCTACGTCTTCTTCTATTTCCATAATATTGTCCTCAACTACATTGCCCTTGTATAGACCCTCTATATACTCATTCCACCTTTCTGTTTTCCCTTCTTTGCTTAGAACTGGGTTTCCATCTGAGCTTTTGTTATTCATACAAGTGGTTCAGTTTTCTCCAAAGGTCTCTTTATTTTTCCTGTAGGCAGTATCTATCTTACCCCTAGTGAGATAACCCTCTACATCCTTACATTTGTCCTCTAGCCATCCCTGCTTAGCCATTTTGAACTTACTGTCGATCTCATTTTTGAGACGTTTGTATTCTTTTTTGCCTGCTTCATTTACTGCATTTTTACATTTTCTCCTTTCAACAATTTAATTCAATATTTCTTCAGTTACCCAAGTATTTCTACTAGCCCTTGCCTTTTTACCTACTTTATCCTCTGCTGCCTTCACTACTTCACCCCTCAAAGCTACCCATTCTTCATCTACTGTATTTCTTCCCACCAT
Source organism: Schistocerca gregaria (assembly GCF_023897955.1). Lineage (NCBI taxonomy): Eukaryota > Metazoa > Arthropoda > Insecta > Orthoptera > Acrididae > Schistocerca > Schistocerca gregaria. Next base: position 1,058,036,718 of record NC_064920.1, read on the forward strand.
TCCTGTCAATTGTTCCCTTATGCTCTCCTTGAAACTCTGTACAACCTCTGGTTCTTTCAGTTTATCCAGGTCCCATCGCATTAAATTCCCAACTTTTTGCAGTTTCTTCAGTTTTAATCTACAGTTCATAACCAATAGATTGTGGTAGGAGTCCACATCTGCCCCTGGAAATGTCTTACAATTTAAAACCTGGTTCCTAAATCTCTGTCTTACCATTATACACTCCTGGAAATTGAAATAAGAACACCGTGAATTCATTGTCCCAGGAAGGTGAAACTTTATTGACACATTCCTGGGGTCAGATACATCACATGATCACACTGACAGAAGCACAGGCACATAGATACAGGCAACAGAGCATGCACAATGTCGGCACTAGTACAGTGTATATCCGCCTTTCACAGCAATGCAGGCTGCTATTCTCCCATGGAGACGATTGTAGAGATGCTGGATGTAGTCCTGTGGAATGGCTTGCCATGCCATTTCCACCTGGTGCCTCAGTTGGACCAGCGTTCGTGCTGGACGTGCAGACCGCGTGAGATGACGCTTCATCCAGTCCCAAACATGCTCAATGGGGGACAGATCCGGAGATCTTGCTGGCCAGGGTAGTTGACTTACACCTTCTAGAGCACGTTGGGTGGCACGGGATACATGCGGACGTGCATTGTCCTGTTGGAACAGCAAGTTCCCTTGCCGGTCTAGGAATGGTAGAACGATGGGTTCGATAACGGTTTGGATGTACCGTGCACTATTCAGTGTCACCTCGACGATCACCAGAGGTGTACGGCCAGTGTAGGAGATCGCTCCCCACACCATGATGCCGGGTGTTGGCCCTGTGTGCCTCGGTCATATGCAGTCCTGATTGTGGCGCTCACCTGCACGGCACCAAACACGCATACGACCATCATTGGCACCAAGGCAGAAGTGACTCTCATCGCTGAAGATGACATGTCTCCATTCGTCCCTCCATTCACGCCTGTCACGACATCACTGGAGGCGGGCTGCACGATGTTAGGGCGTGAGCGGAAGATGGCCTAACGGTGTGCGGGACCGTAGCCCAGCTTCATGGAGACGGTTGCGAATGGTCCTCGCCGATACCCCAGGAGCAACAGTGTCCCTAATTTGCCGGGTTGTGGCGGTGCAGTCCCCTACGGCACTGCGTAGAATCCTATGGTCTTGGCGTGCACCCGTGCGTCGCTGCAGTCCGGTCCCAGGTCGACCGGCACGTGCACCTTCCGCCAACCACTGGCGACAATATCGATGTACTGTGGAGACCTCACGCCCCACGTGTTGAGCAATTCAGCGGTACGTCCACCCGGCCTCACACATGCCCACTATAAGCCCTCGCTGAAAGTCCATCAACTGCACATACGGTTCACGTCCATGCTGTCACGGCATGCTACCAGTGTTAAAGACTGCGATGGAGCTCCGTATGCCACGGCAAACTGGCTGACACTGACGGCGGCGGTGCACAAATGCTGCACAGCTAGCGCCAGTCGACGACCAACACCACGGTTCCTGGTGTGTCCGCTGTGCCATGCGTGTGATCATTGCTTGTACAGCCCTCTCGCAGTGTCGGGAGCAAGTATGGTGGGTCTGACACACCGGTGTCAATGTGTTCTTTTTTCCATTTCCAGGAGTGTATAATCTATCAGAAACCTTTTACTATCTCCAGGGTTTTTCCATGTATACAACATTATTTTATCATTCTTGAGCCAAGTGTTAGCTATGATTTAAGTTGTGCTCTGTGCAAAATTCTACCAGGTGGCTTCCTCTTTCATTTCTTACCCCCAATCCATATTCACCTACTATGTTTCCGTCTCTCCCTTTTCCTACAACTGAATTCCAGTCACCCATGACTACTAAATTTTCATCTCCCTTCACTATCTGAATAATTTGTTCTATTTCATCATACATTTCTTCAATTTATTCGTCATCTGCAGAGCTAGTTGGCATATAAACTTGTACTAGTGTGGTAGGCATGGGATTCGTGTCTATCTTGGCCACAATAATGCGTTCACTATGCTGTTTGTAGTAGCTTACCTGCACTCCTATTTTTTTATTCATTATTAAACCTACTCCTGCATTACCCCTATTTGATTTTGTATTTATAACCATGTATTCACCAGACCAAAAGTGTTGTTCCTCCTGCCACCGAATGTCACTAATTCCTACTATATCAAACTTTAACCTATCCATTTCCCTTTTTAAATTTTCTAACCTACCTGCCCAATTACGGGATCTGACACTCCACGCTCTGATTCGTAGAACGCCAGTTTTCTTTCTCCATATCCAAAAATATTTATCCAAAAATTACATAAAGAAGCACTTGCATATGTGCAAAGTTTGATCTCTGGTCAAGTCACAACAAAATCTCAGTTGCATTATATTCCACATCTAAAGTGTTGTCAAGTATCACAAGAGAAGCAGGCAGGCAGGCATAAGCGAGACTGAACTCACTTACTGAGTATTTTGCTAGTTCTAACACATCCTGTCTCACTGATATCCAAGCACTGTAGTATGAGCTGCATTCTGTATTATAAAGCCAACATGCCAATCTAACTTCAAACTTACAGGAAACTTGTTGGCAAGAGTAAACAATTTAATCCTCACATCAAAAACTTGTCTCTAAAACCGATATCAAAGTCAGTCAAACATTATTGTGACCACCATACCTGAATTATTTATTTCCCACATCTGTAATGTCTGTCAATTGTCACAAGGTTAATTCAACATTTAAAATGTCTGTAAAATGTCTGAAAAAATGTCAGTAATGTAAAAAATAACAATATTTACATCAAGTACCTGTACCACAATGTTATTGTGGTAGAGGTCTGTTGGCATTTTACTCCTTGCACACTCCACGATACAGCATCCATCTCTCTCCCCACCCATACACAGCTCTCCCTTCCCCTTCCCTGTCTCCTCAAGATTGCTCCTTGCATATGATGTGATAGCTGCATCCCAGCCTGAGAGGCGCTCGTGTGTGCATGAGATGTGCTTGCTTGTGTGTATGAATGGTGTGTGTCTCTCTTTTACTGATGAAGGCTGTGGCTGAAAGCTCTAGGCACGTGTCTTTTAAGTGTGCCTGTCTGCTGTTTAACATGTCTTCTTTACAGTAAGTAGCAATCTGTCTTTTCCTATATTGTTGATATTAAATTCATTTAAATACCTAAAAATTGCTTGCATAACACACACTACAAATCTAACTTACAGCCTAAAGTGCACTTGTCAAAGATAATTAGAAAAGTAAACAACATTATTCCCATGTCAAAAACTTGCCCAATATCAAAGTCAGTCAAACACTATAGCAATCCCACGCTAAAGAATAAACTTCTTTTTGCAGTTCAAAATATTTTTTAAATGCTGTTAGACAGTGGAAACTTAGTGGGAAAGCAGGAAAGTGAGCTATATTCCTTTCAATCTCTCTGTAATATTTTATAATGTTGTTCCCTGGAAAGTTTACTATGACACATAAATCAGATAGATGATGAGGGAGTCAGCTAATGAGGAAAACTGTATTGATTTCTTTCCCGCTGCACTGTAAGGGAAAGTCTAAAAGTAAAGGGACTATTGAGAAAAGGAATATTTATTCTAATGATGGAAAACTGAAACATAAATTATTTTTCTACATAACCTCCCTGTGCTTCAACAATATTTTCCAGAATTTCACAAGTTTTTTGATTCCATTGGAGAAAAAGTTTTTTTAGTTGCACCTGTAATCAATTTAGCATTGCATCAATCACTTCTACATTAGTTGCAAATCTTCTTCCCCTGAGAGCTTTCATTGGTCCAAACATATGGAAATTGCTTGGGACCAGGTCTGGGCTTTATGGCAGGTTTTCCAGCAAACAAATTCCAACTCCTTTATTCTTTTGGCAGTCTGTTCTTCAGAATATGGCCAAATGTTATCTTGCTGCAGGATGACACTTACCACAGTTTTCTACAGTGTTTGGATCTGATGGCAGGTTTCAGTTTAGTTCACAACATATCATAATAGTTCTCACTGTTCACCGTATTGCCTCTTGGGGTGAAATGAACAGCTACCACATCTTCCATGTCCCAGAATAGTGTTAGCATTATCTCACCAGCTCATGGTTGATGTTTAAATTTCTTAACCTCTGGTATTGATGGGTGTTTCTAAACCTTGCTAACAGCCTTACTTTCTAGTTCATGATGATGCACCGAGATTTCATCTACAGTTAAGATTTTCTGCTCTCTCGCATTGATGAAAGGCCAAAAGCTTACAATATACGTCCATCCTTTGTGCCTTATACTGCACCAACAATTCTTTTGGTATGCATGTTGAATGTACTTTCTGAAAATTTAGACTGCCTTGTAACATAGAATACACTGAACCATGACTGATAGGTAAAATCTTTGGGATTTGTCAAATGTGATTCATCAGTTTTCCATCACCATACTGTCAATGACTTAAAAATTGTCCTCAGTTGTTGACATCAACACAGGTTTAATACCTTCTGCAAACAAAAAGCAAATCACTGCCCTCATTTCCTCCTCTGCACAGTTCGACAATGGAGCCATCTGCTACAATACAGTGACTAACACAGGAATAACAGTGACACATCAGACAGAGTTGTTGCAGACAACAATATTTCAACTCTAAATACTAGCAGTGTACCAAGCCCTGTTACAAGAAACTGCAAAAGTCCCATTACTTTTTGACTCCCCTCATATATGTGGGCTTTTCAAAAAGCATCAGCTCTCATTTTTTATTGTTGACATCAGCAGTCACATTAGGATGTACATGCTCTTGATGTTTGTAGGCATATGTTGTACACAAACCTGATTTTTTTTCAGGGTGTAAAAAAGGGCTGCTCGTTTTGTATTATCACGTAATAGGGGAGAGAGTGTGGCAGATATGATACGCGAGTTGGGATGGAAGTCATTAAAGCAAGGATGTTTTTCGTCGCGGCGAGATCCATTTACGAAATTTCAGTCACCAACTTTCTTTTCCGAATGCGAAAATATTTTGTTGAGCCCAACTTACATAGGTAGGAATGATCATCAAAATAAAATAAGAGAAATCAGAGCTCAAACAGAAAGGTTTAGGTGTTGGTTTTTCCCGCGCGCTATTCGGGAATGGAATGGTAGAGAGATAGTATGATTAAGATTCGATGAACCCTCTGCCAAGTGTTGTGTGATCAAATACACATAATATATTATGAGATTTTATTTCTCTCATTTCTGTACAGTTCTACATTCTTATAAGCAGATGTAATGCACATTACATGTATACAATCTTTGAAAATGAAGCTATAGCTCAAAAACATGTTGGAGAGTAATTATAAAATAAATATATTCTAACACTTCCTTGCAAATCGGTACTGTGCAACTGACTGGGACATAAGGGCCTTTGCCTTTTGTGGGCAAGTGCTCTATCAGCTGAGCAATCTGAGCATAATCCATGTCCCATCCTCACAGCTTTACTTCCACCACTACCTCATCTCACGTTTTCAAAATTTTATGTACGCTGTCCCGCATAACTTGTGGGAGTAGTATTCCTAGAAGAAAGAACACTGTGGAGAGATGGCTTAGACACAGCCTGGGGATTATTTCCAGATTAGAGTATCACTCTGTACTGGAGTGTATGCTGATATAAAACTTCCTGGTGGATTAAAAGTACGTGCCACATAAGGACTCAAACCTGGGACATTAGCCTTTTGCAAGAAAGGTCCCAGGTGGCAGTCCCAGTCTGGCACACAATTTTAATCTGCCAGGAAGTTCCATATCAGTGCACACTCTGCTGCAGAATCAAAATTCATTCTGGGAAAATATTATTACTGTAGACACAATATTATTAGTTAATACTGCCCTAACAAGCAAGTTACAATTACAGACAGGCCATGATACAATGTCTGTTAATAATGTTAGACTAATTTTGCCAGCACACATCTACATCTACATCTATATTCTGCAAACCACTGTCAGGTGCATGGCAGAGGGTACATCACAGTTATTAGGGTTTCTTCATGTTCCATTCACATATGGAGCACAGAAAGATTGATTGTTTGAATGGCTGTGTGTGTGCACAAATTATTCTAATGTTTTTCTGATGTCCCCCATGTAAGAGACTGTAGTAGATTCCTAGAGTAATCATTTAAAGCAAGTTCTTGAAACTTTGTCAACAGACTTTCTTTGGATCACTTACATCTATCTTCAAAAGTATTCCAGTTCACTTCCTTCAGAATCTCTGTGACATTCTCTCACAGATTAAACAAAGTTGTGACCATTTGTGCTGCCCTTCTCTGTATACCTTCAATATCCACTGTTAATTCTATCTGGTATGGGTCCCACACACTTGAGCAATATTCTAGAACCAGTCACATGAGTAATTTGTAAGCAATCACCTTAATAGAGTGACTGCACTTCCCCAGTATTCTACCAGTAAACCGAAGTCTACCACCTGCTTTATCCACGACTGAACCTATGCAATCATTCCATTTCAAATCCCTACAAAGTGTTACACCCAGGTATTTGTAAGAGTTATCCAACTCCAACAGTGACTCACTGATACTATAGTCATAGAATACTATGTTGTTTTTTTTTTTCATTTTGTGAAGTACAGAATTTTATATTTCTGAACATTTAGAGCAAGTTGCCAATCCCTGCACCACATTGATGTCTTATCAAGATCTGACTGAATATTTACATAGTTTCTTGAAGATAGTCAGAAGATTCTTCACTGAAATATTGAGGCAGGTTACTGACATCCTGCATTTCACCCAAAATTTTATGGAACAACATTATTTCACATATTTTACCTGGCACCAATGAAAATGTTAGCTTAGCCACACTGGATCACATCAGTGACATGTGGTACTAGAGCACAAGAAAAGTCTATACCTTACAGTCATATATTACTGTAAAAGTAACACCCCCTTTTTCAAAATAAAGTAGACAAAAGTCTATCAGCGCAGATGATTCTTTCCCTTTCCATAGTTCAACACCCTTTATCATATTAGATATGATTCAATTTAGTGAAGTGAGGCAAATTTTAAAACTTCTAAAAGCTAAATATTCAAAGTAGTTCACTAAACTACCTGAAAAATATGACAATGAGTAACTACTTAGAAAACTTTACTTATGCAAAAATCAAACAATAGAAACACCAGGCAGGAATAACAGCAATGTAGGAGAAGACAGTTCGCTACTTACCATAGAGAAAACATGACAACTTGCAGACAGGCACTCTTTGTGTCTTTTAATCTTGCTGTCTGCAACTTGATGTGTCTTCTTTATGGTAAGCAGCAATCTATCTTTTCCCACATTGTTGCTATTTATGCAAAGATTTGGTCCAGTTTTTCACCCATCTTTAGTTGGCATAGTACAGCTTTAATTTTCATTATCAATATATTTATGTTGACTGTATTTTGAAAGTTTTAGTTGCATATATCCTGTACTTCCTTGTTTAAAAATTATGTGCATATCATACACACTTTTATATACACTGATATTTGGATGCAGTGCAGCCTTCACATTGTGCCAAACTTCACCAAAATGTAACTAATCAGCCCTTCTCCAATTGTTCGTTATATCCATTATTAAGCAGACACTGCTGTTCTAAACATAATTAATACACATTACTATGAACTAAACTTTATGATCTATAACACTTATTTCTACCAAATTACCTCATCTTGATGGCGCCACACAGCCATGTGGAGAATATCTGTAAGCTCATCCTTTCTGCAAGATGATAAAGTGACTCCACCCTCTATTAGTTCCCTCAATGCCTAAAAAATCATAAACATTAAAACGATATAAGTAAAGTGTAAATAAAATACTTGGCTTCTTTACTAGTTCATTCGCATATAAATTCTGTAATGAATGACAGCCTGCAGGACTGTGGATACAGTCAGTTTATACATTAACAAGCAAAAGCTTACTGCCTTCATCAGAAAAATATAAACACACACCATTCATACACACAAGCAAGCTCACCTCACCCACCAACTCCAGCAGCTAGGGCCAGAATGCAGAAAGTAGCAATCTGTCTTCTCCTACATTCTTAAAATTTTGGTCTGCATCCTTGGTACTCACAGAGGTCATAGAAAAATTCTTCCCACCTGTATTCAAATTTAATTCAACATGTTTTCCCAGTCATGTTATCATAGCTTTCCATTGATGTAGCAGCAGCATTTTATGTTTGTTTGTGTTGTAAAAACAAGACAGTGACAAACATTCATAAGGGATTGCAGAACTTTACACTGATGATGCTGTTGACTCCCGTACAATTAGTCATTGGACAAGCAGATAATATGGCGAATATTCAAGAAACCCTGCATGATAGCAGACCAAGCACTGCACAGAATCCTAAGAATGTGCAGCATATTCACAATATGATTTTGGCTGACAAATGCATAATAGTGACTGAACTGGCAATCTGAGTGGGAGTAGGAGGAGCAGGAAAAGATTTGAAGATGCTATGAAGGCTGCTAAATACACTCCTGGAAATGGAAAAAAGAACACATTGACACCGGTGTGTCAGACCCACCATACTTGCTCCCGACACTGCGAGAGGGCTGTACAAGCAATGATCACACGCACGGCACAGCGGACACACCAGGAACCGCAGTGTTGGCCGTCGAATGGCGCTAGCTGCGCAGCATTTGTGCACCGCCGCCGTCAATGTCAGCCAGTTTGCCGTGGCATACGGATCTCCATCGCAGTCTTTAACACTGGTAGCATGCCGCGACAGCGTGGACGTGAACCGTATGTGCAGTTGACGGACTTTGAGCGAGGGCGTATAGTGGGCATGCGGGAGGCCGGGTGGACGTACCGCCGAATTGCTCAACACGTGGGGCGTGAGGTCTCCACAGTACATCGATATTGTCGCCAGTGGTTGGCGGAAGGTGCACGTGCCCGTCAACCTGGGACCGGACCCCAGCGACGCACGGATGCACGCCAAGACCTTAGGATCCTACGCAGTGCCGTAGGGGACCGCACCGCCACTTCCCAGCAAATTAGGGACACTGTTGCTCCTGGGGTATCGGCGAGGACCATTCGCAACCATCTCCAAGAAGCTGGGCTACGGTCCTGCACACCGTTAGGCCGTCTTCCGCTCACGCCCCAACATCGTGCAGCCCGCCTCCAGTGGTGTCGCGACAGGCGTGAATGGAGGGATGAATGGAGATGTGTCGTCTACAGCGATGAGAGTCGCTTCTGCCTTGGTGCCAATGATGGTCGTATGCGTGTTTGGTGCCGTGCAGGTGAGCGCCACAATCAGGACTGCATACGACCGAGGCACACAGGGCCAACACCCGGCATCATGGTGTGGGGAGCGATCTCCTACACTGGCCGTACACCTCTGGTGATCGTCGAGGGGACACTGAATAGTGCACGGTACATCCAAACCGTCATCGAACCCATCGTTCCACCATTCCTAGACCGGCAAGGGAACTTGCTGTTCCAACAGGACAATGCACGTCCGCATGTATCCCGTGCCACCCAACGTGCTCTAGAAGGTGTAAGTCAACTACCCTGGCCAGCAAGATCTCCAGATCTGTCCCCCATTGAGCATGTTTGGGACTGGATGAAGCGTCGTCTCACGCGGTCTGCACGTCCAGCACGAACACTAGTCCAACTGAGGCACCAGGTGGAAATGGCATGGCAAGCCGTTCCACAGGACTACATCCAGCATCTCTACGATCGTTTCCATGGGAGAATAGCAGCCTGCATTGCTGCGAAAGGTGGATATACACTGTACTAGTGCCGACATTGTGCATGCTCTGTTGCCTGTGTCTATATGCCTGTGGTTCTGTCAGTGTGATCATGTGATGTATCTGACCCCAGGAATGTGTCAATAAAGTTTCCCCTTCCTGGGACAATGAATTCACGGTGTTCTTATTTCAATTTCCAGGAGTGTAGTAACTCAAATGTGCTGCTCCTGACTTCTACCATGACACTGTATAGCCCTTTGTTCCAGGATGTTAAAAATATCAAAGACATGGAAAATAAATTGGATGTTTAAAAAAAAAATATTGTGAATTTGTTTTGGAGTGACTCTCACATGATGAGTGTGAATTGGCTCTCACTGACAGTTAAGGAATTATGGTTAGAGTACGTTATATGTTTATATGTATATTAGGACAAAAACAGTTACAGTAAAAAAAGCCAGTGCTCCTCCTATTAGCCTATTCAGGTAGTGTTTTAGTCTAACATTAAAAAAAAAATACTTTAAGCAACTTAACACAGAATGCTGTTACATGTATGAAGCTTGCAAAACCCATACAATACTAACATTACAATTAAGTAAAATTCACATAACTGAATCCAAATGTAATGAAACGAGGGTACTTCAGAAAGTAAAGATACACTGTACACCAGAGGAACAGAAGAGTTTGGCAACACTGGTGTTAAACTTGAACTATTAGCTTTCTCCTCATGGTCATTCGGCAGTTGAACGTTGCTTCTGGTTGGAGTAGGTCGTGTTTAAGATGACTGCGCCGATTCAGAATCCCACGAAATGCGAAATGTGCTCCATCATACATTTTCTTCATGGAAAAGGTCAGCGACCAGCGGATATTCACAAAGAGATTATGGGAATATTATGAATCAACAAAATGTAATGAAATAGTGATGTCGTTTCTCTGAAGGTAGGACCAATGTTCATGACAAACAAATAACAGGTCAGCCATCTGTGATGCTATCTCTGCCATCTCTGATGCCCTTCTTCGGAGAACGGAGGAAGCAATTCGTGTGAATAGACGTCTCACATTGAAAGAATTGCATCAGATCATACTGGACGTGTCAAAGGCAACTCTTTATGATGTTGTGACTATCAAGTTAGGGTACAGGAAATTGTGTGTGCACTGGGTTCCAAAACTCTTAACAGAGGAACACAAAAAGAAAGGATGGGTTTTGCACTCAACTTGCTCACACGCTATGCTGAAGCAGGTGATGAGTTTCTTGATCATATTGTGACAGGTGACGAGACGTGGGTTTATCACCATACACCTGAATCCAAGCAACAATCAATGCAATGGCACCATTCGAATTTACTAAAAGCCAAGAAATGCAAAACATCGATTTCAGCGAAGATAATCATGGATTCTGTTTTTGGGACAGACAAGGCATTCTTCTGTTGGAATTTATGCCTCCCGGAACGACAATTAATGCTGCTGCATATTGCCAGTCTTTGAAATGTCTTCGAAGGGCAATTCAAAACAAATGCAGGGGAATGCTGAAAAGTGGAGACCATTAGCTTCATGATAATGCTTGGCCTCACACAGCACTCGTACCCAAAACACTTCTCAAACAATTCAATTGGGACGTATTAGTCCACCTGCCATACAGCCTGGACCTTGCGCCCACCGACTTCCATGTCTTCCGTTACCTTAAGTCACATCCTGGTGAGAAATCATTCCACAACGATGAAGAGATCTAAGATGAAGTTGAAATGTGGTTCCGACAACAGGCAGCAACCTTCTATGACTGTATGATACAAAAGCTTGTGCACCGACTTAACAAATGTTAGGATAATGGGGGTGATTGTGTCGAAAAACAACAAATAATCCATTTAATAAGATGTGAGTGATGTTTTGTAAATAAATGTTCTATTTAAGGACTGTGAGCCATTGTATCTTTACTTTTCGAAATGCCCTCAAAAATTGTACAAGGAGGGCCTTTAATTTATGCTGTTACTCTGATTTTCAATGTGTATAATTATTTATGTACAATACTTTAGGTTTGTAATTACAGTACATCTGTAATTATATATGTGTGTAATAATATATAAAAGGCAATGTCTATTCTGCTGTCAATGGTAAATAAATGTACTGATTATTCTCCTATGTTGCTTTTCACTTTTCAGCCTGACATATCTTGGCAAACTCTTATAGACTGCTGCACCAGATTATAACACTCCATCATAATTTATGAGCATGAGGGTATTAGACCTAACATATAATGTAAATGTTTAATTAACAGGATTAAAGAAAATTCAGAGATTATCTACATGAAAGGTAGAATTGATGTCCACAGAAAAGCTACATTAATTTTACTTGAAGAAACAAAAGATTTTTTAAGGAAGCAGACACTTCCTCTTCCTGTGGCTTATTTCTGTTTTTGCTGTTGATGTAGAAAGAGGCAATATGGCTAAATCTTGTGTTTTACACTTTTATGGAATAATAATTTATTCATTCTCAAGTACCGATGTCTGCTGGTTATGGTATCTAACCCTTTGATATCACAATACTGAATTGGTTGATGAAATTATACATTACAGATGGATATAACAGGAAATTGTACTCAAATTGTTTGAAGACAAATTGACTAAATGTTTATTATGTCATGTCATTTAAATATTTTATTGTTAATGTGTTGGACCTACATATCTATTTTCACAAAGTTTGATTGAATATTCATTACTATCTTTCACATCGAAATCACAATAGTATTTTACAGACAATTAGACTTCAAACAAAGACAGTGCTCAAGAGCTACCAGAGCCTGATTTGTTGAAGAAATATGATCATCAATAGCACAAAAATCTAAAACAATAGTGAATAAGTAGTCTAAAAAGATTGAATACATATACTGATCTAACCACATAGTGCCATTGCTTTTGTAACTCTTAATCATGCAAAGCATATTTTTTCTTAAATTAAATGTTTCTCTGTCTTTTACCTGTTCCCATGAAAAGATATAAACCACAATGAGAATGAAGGAACAAAATCAGGAATATTTATTTACATTTACTGAAAGAAAAGGAAAATTATGTGGCATTAATACTAAATTACTCTGATCATCACACCAAAAATACACAGTAAGAATGTCTTTGTTTTATCGCTTGCCAGCAGATGTCATGGATCTTGTGGTTCAGCAGGGTATATGTAACACATACATCATTAATTTTTTAACTGGAAATTCTAAAAATTTTAATTATGGTAATTGTTAGGTTCTCAGGGATCATGGCATTATGATAGCCACTACTGTACAATGCTAAGTTAAAATGTTGACGTAATGTTGTCTTGACTAGTAATGTTGCATGCCTCTTCTTGAAAGTTCAGGAAGAATTTCGGTGTTGCTAACCGCATTACTTATATTATGCAAATGTAAGTGAAGTGAATAATATTATTTCTCAAAATTACTAGCTGCATCAGGACAAAAACTGGCTGAGTACAATATGTGCCCCGCGCCTGCTACACGGACGTCTGAGTCACAGCTCTCGTACAAGATAAGTAATTTAAGTAGTAGTAAACTGTTTTTTAACACTTTAAACTAATTTATTACGTTAATTATAGTGCTCTGCAAGCGTACCATTAAAGGTTTTTGTCTTACTCGCGTATTTTCACAGTAATCACATAAAGTTCGTTTTGTTTACATATCGCGGCCAGGCCGAACTTTTGAGTTTTCAGATTAAACTTCATACCGCAATCTTAAGTGCATTTACTGATAGTTTAGTGTGCTAAATACGTTTGCTGCCCCTTTATATCTGTAGAGTATCGTCATCTCTTAAGTAATTTCCAGTAAAAAACTTCTGAACCACTGTTTACATAGTCGCGAGTAGGCCTAATTTTTCGTACACATATTTTCATTGTTTTCCGGTAACTTAATTGTCTTTCTGTCACTAAAATCGATTTGTACCATGAGTGTAAAGTGCCTGACGTGCCGTAGGATCGTTAGCTCCGGGGTCTGGTGTGACGGATGTAGTAACTTTTTTCATTGGGGCGACTGTAGTGGCGTGGGAATTGGGAAAATGAGCGAGACTCATCAGTGGTTCTGTAGGCTATGCAGTAGAGATAGGAAGATTGTGGAACAGGAGGGGAAAATTGCTGCCCTTCAGGCTGAGTTAGATGAGGCTAGGCGAGAACTGGGCAGGTTAAGGGGGGAGAAGGGTAAACAGGGGTGGGAAGTGGCAACAGGCATGAGGAACAGGCCAAGAAATTCTTCTGACAGTTTTGTTATTGATGTACAAAATAGGTTTGACCTGTTGCCTCAGTCAGAAACTGATGAGCCTCTCACAGAAGTAGATGTAGACAGGGCTCAACAAGCTTTCAGCAGCAAATTGATTAAGAATGTAGGGAAGTCTGCAAAGAGAAAGAAAGTCTTGTTGCTAGGTAGTTCGCATGCTAGGGGTGTGGGCCAACTTCTGCAGGATGAATTAGGGTTGGATTACCAGGTCACAAGTTTTTTCAAACCTAGTGCTGAACTTGGGCAGGTTACAGAGGATTTAGGTTCACTATGTAAAGGTTTTACTAAGGAAGACACCGTGGTTATTGTGGGTGGGCCGGGCAACAGTATTGACAGAGATCCGGGGTACAGCATAAAGTGTGACCTGGCAAAGATTGCATCGGCATCGAATCATACCAGTGTTGGGTTTGTGTCGGTTCTGGAGCGCCACGACCGACCTCATTTGACCTCTTCTGTCAGGAGAGTTAATTTGGAGTTGGAACAGCTACTTGGATCTGCTGCAGGGTCACACATTGGTGTGGTTCCTGTTGATTCACTCTGTAGGTGGGACTATACTAGACATGGCCTACACCTCAACAGGAAAGGGAAGGGTAAACTGGCTGGGCTGATAGCAGGAAATTTAAAGGGGGGAGGAACTACATCTCATGGTGGAAACTCTTTTTTAGTGTAAGATCAGTGTCCAGTGGGAAACTCAGCCAGGCAAGTACTAAAGATGTTAAAAAAGTACAAGATACTCACAAAAGTAAAGTGAAAAATAATGTTAGTATATTTCATCAAAATATTGGGGGATTGAAGAATAAAAGTACTAAAGATGTTAAAAAAGTTCAAGATACTCACAAAAGTAAAGTGAAAAATACTGTTAGTATATTTCATCAAAATATTGGGGGATTGAAGAATAAAATTGATGAGCTTCTGCTTTGTTTAGAAGATATAGAAACCAAGAATGTAATAGATATACTATGCCTGTCTGAGCATCACATTGTCACTGATATGCAAAAGGTTAGCATCAATGGGTACAAATTAGCTGCACATGTAAGTAGAGATAATATGATGATAGGAGGAGTTGCCATATATGTCAAAAGCTTCCACAGTGCAAAAAATTTAGAAACTAAAAAATTTTGTGTAGAACAACATATGGAAGCATGTGCCACTGAACTTAAACTAAATGATGGCACTTTCATAATTGTAACAGTGTATAGGTCCCCCTCAGTGAATTTCCAGCTATTTCTAGAAAACTTGGATGCTTTGTTGTGCTATCTGTTAGACAGGGGGAAGCAAATTATCATTTGTGGGGATTTCAATGTTGATTCCCTGAAAGAGTGTAATAGGAAGAATGACCTTTTAGTATTACTCAGTTCTTTCAATTTGAGCTCCGTCATTGATTTTCCTACTCGGATAACAAAGAACAGCAGTACATTGATAGATAACTTTTTTATAGACCAAGATAAGTTTAAGGACATAAATGCTTATCCTGTTGAGAATGGTCTTTCAGATCATAGTGCACAGCTTGTTACAGTACATGACATAGCTCCATGCAGTATAATAAATCAGACTTTCAAAGCAGTGCGTTCAATTAACAATATAAATATTGCAAACTTTAGGGAAAGCCTACAGCAGCTAGACTGGGATGAAGTGTATAAGGAACCCGATGCAAACTTGAAATATAACTTATTTCACAATACATTTTTAAGGGTATTTGAAAATTGTTTTCCCCAGAAAATAGTTAAACATAATTCCAAGAAAACATATAAAAAACCTTGGCTAACTAAAGGAATAAGAATATCTTGCAACCGTAAAAGGAAAATGTATCTAACAGCAAGCGGGAGTACTGACCCCGAAATTGTTCAATATTATAAAAACTATTGTGTGTTACTAAGAAAAGTTATTAAAAAGTACAGAAGCATGTGTATCATGTCTGAGATCAGTAACTCTGATAATAAAATTAAAGCAATTTGGAATATTACTGAAAGGGAAACAGGGCAACCAAGAGCACAGGAAGACTTTAGTGCAATAAAACTGAAGGACAAGTGCACTAACAAACAATCAGAAATTGAAAATATTTTGAATAATCATTTTTTAAATGTTGTGGAGAAAATAGGATCTAGATCTTCACTAGAAGAGGCAAGGCTATTAATAGAAGAGGCCATACCTGCGCAGTTTGAAACAACTGTAATTCCACCAACCTCTCCCTCTGAAATCAGTAAAATAATAAACTCACTGAAAAGTAAAAGCTCTTACGGAATTGATGGCATTTCCAGCAAAGTATTTAAAGCTTGTTCCCCACAGATAAGTAGGATTCTCAGCCACGTATGTAATAGCTCTTTGGAGCAGGGTGTTTTCCCTGATAGACTGAAATATGCCATTGTAAAACCATTGCATAAAAAGGGGGATACGTCGGATGTCAACAACTACCGCCCAATCTCTCTTCTGACAGCTCTATCAAAAATTTTTGAGAAAGTAATGTATTCAAGAGTAGCCTCCCATATTTGTAAAAATAAAGTACTAACAAAATGTCAGTTTGGTTTTCAGAAAGGCTTTTCAACAGAAAATGCTATATATACTTTCACTGATCAAATATTAAATGCTCTGAATAACCGGACATCACCCATTGGTATTTTTTGTGATCTCTCAAAGGCCTTTGATTGTGTAAATCATGGAATTCTTTTAGATAAGCTAAATCATTATGGTTTGAGTGGGGCAGTGCACAAATGGTTTAATTCATACTTAACTGGAAGAATGCAGAAAGTTGAAATAAGTGGTTCGTGTAATGTTAAAACAACAGCTGATTCCTCAAACTGGGGTGCTATCAAGCACGGGGTCCCACAGGGTTCGGTCTTAGGTCCTTTACTGTTCTTGATATACATTAATGACTTACCATTCCACATTGATGAAGATGCAAAGTTAGTTCTTTTTGCTGATGATACAAGTATAGTAATAACATCCAAAAACCAAGAACTAAGTGATGTAATTGTAAATGATGTTTTTCACAAAATTATTAAGTGGTTCTCAGCAAACGGACTCTCTTTAAATTTTGATAAAACACAATATATACAGTTCCATACAGTAAATGGCACAACTCCAGTAATAAATATAGAATTTGAACAGAAGTCTGTAGCTAAGGTAGAATTTTCAAAATTTTTAGGTGTGTCCATTGATGAGAGGTTAAACTGGAAGTAACACATTGATGGTCTGCTGAAACGTCTGAGTTCAGCTACGTATGCTATTAGGGTTATTGCAAATTTTGGTGATAAGAATCTCAGTAAATTAGCTTACTATGCCTACTTTCATACACTGCTTTCGTATGGCATCATATTCTGGGGTAATTCATTGTTGAGTAGAAAAGTATTCATTGCACAAAAACATGTAATCAGAATAATTGCTGGAGCCCACCCACGGTCATCCTGCAGACATCTATTTAAGGATCTAGGGATCCTCACAGTAACCTCACAGTATATATATTCCCTTATGAAAGTTGTTGATAATAATCCAACCCAATTCAAAAGTAATAGCAGTGTGCATACCTATAACACCAGGAGAAAGGATGATCTTCACTATGCAGGGTTAAATCTGACTTTGGCACAGAAAGGGGTAAATTATGCTGCCACAAAAGTCTTTGGGCACCTACCAAACAGCATCAAAAGCCTGACAGATAGCCAACTAACATTTAAAAATAAATTAAAAGAATTTCTAGATGACAACTCCTTCTACTCATTGGCTGAATTTTTAGATATTTAAAAAAAAAAAAAAAAAAAAAAAAAAAAACCCTTAATCATTAGTGTCATGCAATATTTTGTGTAATGTAATTTCTTGTACAGACATCTTTTATTAACCTGACACGTTCCACATCATTACGAAGTGTCGTATTCATGATCTATGGAACAAGTATTAATCTAATCTAATCTAATCTAATGTGGATCATGGAGATGAAATGTTGAAAATGGCAATGTGGGAGAGTCAACCATTGAAAATGTAGATGTGGCCACCATTGAGACAGATGTGCAAGTACATCCACCCACAATCAAAACAGTTCTGCAAACATATACAACAGCAGATCCATTCACAATGCTATATCAGAAGTTAGAGACTATGATGAAGAGTGACCATTCGGCACACGTTTTACAGATGTGGATGGAAGAGAATTTTCATAAAGTTTCGAAAGAACAATTGGATCAAATCAAATCAGTGCTTGGTCAGGTTGTGAAAGAACATTCCAATCAGTTCACCATGAATTTCTTGGCAATATGTTCTGAAATTACAGCATTAAAAGATGTGTATAAAGTTGTACCAGACATGATACCACAATTATCAAGTGATGTGAGCTCACTAAAAATGGTGAAAACTACAATGGAAACATTAGTTCAACAGCTCACAATTTGATTTTAGAATTTAGTTGTGGAGCTAGAGGATAAGCTCAGAAGAAATTTTATTGAACAGTGCAAAGAATCTGTGAATTACTTTCTGTCCTGGTTGAGGACACAAGAGCTACAAATTAATGAATTGCTCAACACCGAATTATATCCTGTTGCACAAAGCATGAGTCAAGGAGGGTGTGTGAATACAGTGCTTCTAATGTTTTAGTGAAAAATTATTTGATGCAGATTAATATTGAGTTAAAGCATGACATCCTGCAGTGATGTGAGCAAATATGAACTTGGGTCAAAGCCCTGCAACTTGAGATAGCAGTGGTGAAATGTGCTGTGCATGAACTATCATCAGTAAGCACACATGGCAGCAACAATCCATTAAGAAATGCAAATTTATATGATCAACAGTATAAAGAGGAGACTCTACTGGTTATTCACTTCACAGAGACTTCATTCAATAAGGTGAATATGCATGCTTCCTTAAAGTATGTAAAGCAGTGGTCTGTATTTATTCCTTTTTTTACCACCACCTTCCATTGGATTTCATCATATTCTTAAAAGAATTTACAACTCACCTACCAAGTGAAAGTATTATGTGATGTCTGTTACCTTCTTGTAATAATGAACAGACTTTCATATAACAAATTAAAATTGTAAAAAATAATTTGTGAAAATGTGTATCAACAAAAATAATCAATTATTTATAAAATAAAGTAAAACAGATTATATTTATACCCTCAAATATCTTTATATGTATGTTCTCCTGCTGCCATTTGGTGAGTAGATGTTTTATCTATCCAATTACACTGAAAAATTTATATATGACCTGTCCAATATCATTGTACAAATTGTATAATATTGTGATTTCTTGGATCAATAAACTATAACAAAATACAGAATCCAACAAATGGATTGTCGACACTATGCTTGTCTGTTCTTTGCAAGAGTATTTCTCTGTGGTGTGTAATTCTTATCGGATAGGACTGATGGAGGACATCAAAAGGATTCAAAGAAGGGGAGAGAGTGTCAAGGATATGATACAAGAGCTGTGGTGGATATCATTAAAATGAAGACTTTTTTGTTGCGGTGACATCTTTTCATGAAATTTCAATTTCCAACCTTCTCCTCCAAATTCAAAAATATTTTGGCTCGGATCCACCAATTAGAGGAAAATGACCATATAATAAAATAATGCAACTAAGTGGGCATATAAAAAGATTTTAGAGTGTGTTTTAACTATGCCCTCTTTGAGAATGAAACAGTACAGAAATAGTTTAAAAATTAGTTGTTGGACCCTCTGTGAGACACTTGAATGAGAATTGCAGATTAGTGATGTAAATGTAGATGTAGCTGCATACATAGTAAGGTGGGATATTTCCAGAAACAGTGAAGATTTTATTTTCAAAATAGATTAATACAGCTCTTGAACTGAAAGAGAAAGATAGTTATATGTTCAAACAAGAAAGAAAACATAATCCAAATGAAATTCTAGAAGAAGGGAAAGGAAAATGCCTGTGAAAGCATGAACAACTTGTCATTTGTGAGAGATGAATGTTATTTAGTAGAGAACAGTCAAGAAAATGGAAGATGAAGAAGAGGAGTCACTGAAAAATGTGTGTCTGAATGATGAACAAAAAATGAGTTAAAGGGTTTGTGATGGAAGTATGGGGATGTGTTCAGCAATAGAGTAGGAAGTTTAAAAAATTTTGAATGTGTACTACAACTTAAACCTTACAAGCAATTTTTTATAACACCATATACTGTAGCAAAAGCAAGGAGATCAGTTGTTGAAAATGAGTTGCAAAAGATAGAAATTTATGGTATATTTGAGAGAAACAGCAACAATTATAATAACCTTCTAGTAGTAGCGGGAGAACGCGCTGGGTGTGCTAGATTTGTTTTAGTCTCTTGACATCTGAACAAATTTGAGAAATTGATCATACTGGGGATGAGTTATCACATAAGTTTGAGTGCATTAGATTGATGTAAAGCTTAGGTGTAATGTCTGGACCACCATCAGGTTCCACTTGCTCCAGAATCTCAGAAATACACATCATTTTTATACAGTGGTAAATTTTACAAGTACTGCATTTACCATATGGTTTAAATGTTTCTGTAGCTAAATTTATCAGAGCTTTGCATCATGTTTTAGTTTAGGAACTGTCTTCTAAATTAAGTTTCTGTTGATGACACTTTGCTTTGCAGTCAGAAGTGTGATGAACATTGTTTGTTACTAAAAGGAGTGTTTGACAAATCGAGGTCAGGAGGAATGACATTAAAATCAGAAAATGTAAATTTGTCATTGTAATTTTTGGGATGTTGTGTTGCCAAGAGAGGTAAACTTCTGGATTTTGATAAGGTTAAAGTCAGTACTCAGTTTCTAGAGACCAAAAATAAGGTACAATTGAAATCATATTTTGGAATATGTGGATATTACAGGAAGTACCTTAATTTAAGAGCATAAATGCTCCATGCCCGCATAATTTATAAAAAAAAAATAATTTCATTTGGTCATGGGACAAAGAATGTTAGGAATCTTTTGATGCTATAAAAAGTGCTCTGTGTAACTGCAACATTCCGTAGAGGGCAGAGTTACTCTTATCATTTTGTGTATCATATGATGCTAGTGATTATGGAATGGGGAAGATAAACACTAGACAATTGCTTTCATGAGTAGGACCCTTCAAAAACATGAAAAAATCTACATACTAACCAAGAAGGATCGGCTAGTTGTACACTTGGCATTTCTAAATTTAGATACTACTTGTCAAGGCATATAACTATTGTGTCTTCAAAGCACAAGGCCGTAAGGAGTGTATGGGAGCCTTTATATTTTATGAAGTAACAGCTTTTTCATGAGATGAGAAAACATTTTATTTTTTAAGCACAGATCAAAAACTAACAAGAATAAACAACTCGTAACCAAGCCGACTATGGCAGAGATAAATATCTATCAGCTGCAGCTTTCACCCGCTGTTTTTGGCGCAGTGGATAAATGACATCGCCACAAGTGCAGATTGTATCACAGAACATTAACAAGTTCAGCCAAGTTCTTAAAACTACTGACTATGACATTATGTAATGGGATATGAACATGTAATTGCAGATACAATGTCTTAGTGCCAATAGGGGTGTATGAAACTAACATGAGGAAGAGAAAGACAAATAGTACAGGATTGTGTATTTGAAAGGGATTAAATATGAGAAAGTAATTCAGAACATCTGTAATTACATTTGCAGAAACCAGAATTGTGATGATAATGGGAAACTAGTGAAAAGTAACTTTGGGAAAACGAGTTATGAGAAAGTTAACCAATGTTACAAAATATACTAGTGAATTCCATGTAGAAGAATAAATTTTGACTCAGAGCAATGGAGACTGTGTTGGCCAAAATAGTATACTGACAAACTTATGATGTACACTCATGAAAGTTGTGGATATTCTGGTGCTCAAAAATGCTTAAACAAGCAACAGAAGAATGTATACTTTTACAACAGGCAAAAAGAGTGAGAAAAGAAATTTCAACTTGTGATAGTCACTAATCTGTCACCTTTCATTAATCCAATAATAACAATTCCACATACTTTACTTGACAAATACCCATTTTATTATAACATGTATTTACTTACTACATTTATATAATGACTTATGGTAAATGCTATCAACAACACCAGAGTAACAAAACAAGCTCCATCTTAGAGATCAGTGACAGCTTGTCATCTCTTCATGTGGATACCTTACTAAATGATATAAATAGTGCTTTAAAAATATAGTCTCACCCAGAAAGTATCTTTCTCTATAGCCAGGCACAAAGCTGTCTTTCCATCTCGGTCACGTAAATTGACATCTGCACCTCCCTGCACTAGAAGTTTTATCACCTGGGGCATATCATAGTGGTATTGAAATGCAGAAATGGCTCTCATTATGGCTGATTGTCCCTTTTTATCCAGACCATCCTTGAAATTAGGATGTATTTTCTGAAGGTACTGGAAATTCTCCTTACATCCAAGTGCTCTGTGGAGTGCTGTTCTACCAACCACATCTTTTGCTGTAGGGTCTGCTCCAGCGCCTACAATAAGCTTGAGAGCCTGAAAAAGTCAGAATGCAACATTAGATATCATGCAACGAGATTTTACAAATTATTTTTAAAATAAATATTCAAACTATTTACAAAAGTCCAAAATCAGATTGCTGGCTCACTCTTATTAGCATTTTCTGGCCCATCCAAATTCTGGGGGCAAAGATTGATATTTTATGTCATTTCATTTGTTTAGTCTGAAAGTTTGTAATAAATTGTGACCTGACGGAATGTCTCTCAACTACAGAAACCTATGATACCATCTGGTTTTTGGCCGTGTTTGAACTTATTTTCATTTTTACGATATTGAATTCACGATTTTGGATGTAAAACTATTTTTACAAGACTGTCATTTTCATAATATGGGTTGATCATACTTACCAACCATGTCATGTATAGCAATGGGAAAGAATATACACATTTAAATATATGTATTAAACTGAAATGATGGTAAAACTTGAAAATGGAAGTCGCCTACGTACTTGGAAGTTTCTGGAACAATACACATGGTCTATATTACCCTTTCTTGATGCCAAATGTGTCAGTCATGCTGTGACTGTGATAAAGAACAGTTTGTGAAGTTTGTGGGAACTCCATGCAAAATAACAGGTGATTAGTGACCCCACCTGTATTGTACAGGACTACATTGGTGACCCACAATGACCACAAATTGTGGCGTATATGTCCTCAACTGGATACTGCACAACAGCAATGCAGCCAACATGCAACCACTGTGTGTCACAATTCACAATGTGCATCCATGTGTGCAATGCTATGTCACCCCGGGCTCTGCATCCAACCTTTTAATGAAGTTCTCTAGTTAAAAATGATGGTGACCCTCGCTTGTGCAACAAATCAAGAAACAACATCAATGCCAAATAATGGTGTCCTACAATATTCTTATTGTGCAACCTTGCCATCATCATCCCTTCACATGTGGCACATACCAACCAATTACCTCACTATCTTTCATATTCACAAGCACCTACTGTGACCAATGATTCTACCATGCCATGTCAGCCAAATTTTCAACCAGTGCTGCCATAGCTGCCCAAATATTCACACAGTTTGCTTCTGCTACCAGTCGCCTTGTATGCAGCAATGGGATGTTCAACTGCACTATTGCCGCACATGCCTCCATCGCAACAGGAACACCCAACCAATGATTTAAACCTTTCATGATTTGCTTTTCAGGCAAAGCTTCTACAATTTCCTTCGGATCAGCCTTTCATATGGTTTGCGTAAGTGTACAGCATCCTTGCCAACTATAACATCATAAACACACAACTAAATTCATAACTCTTCTACCAACCTGAAGGAACCCAATGACATGATTAGCAACATAATCTTGGTGCCAACAGCAAAAAAAAGGTATATTCAACTGCACAATCAAACTGCTACAGTGTCTTACCAGGACACTGGAAGAACAATTACAACATGTAATATACAATGAATTTTTCATGAACAACAGGCTGTCTCAACTATGGTGGCAACTCAAACTTCAGTCAACCTGGTTGTACATTCTGGCTGTCGTAGATAGCAAAGCTCCCATCCCATCTTCAAGTTGCCACAATCAGCAATGAATGGGAGGCATTTTATCATAAACTTACATTGACAGACAGAGTTTTTGCTGTTATGCAACACAGGCATGCATGAGTTTAGCTAGTAACGATGCCACTATGCACAGCCACCAGCACCAGCCTTGCCCTCACTGAACTGATCCAACTTCACTAGACAGCTGCCAGTTGCAATGTCACAGCCTCTGCCCACAACAGTGAGCTCTACCCAGTCAAGACAACACGACAAACAACTGGAAATAATGCTCTGCTGGGTACTGCACTGCACTAGTACTGGTATCACACTCAATTCAGTGATGCCGTACATAACTGTTGTCTGTCCTGCGACCACCCAAAAGATTCACATGGTGAGCAACAGGTGCACTGAGCTGCAACATCAACACAAGTCACCTCATTTTGTGCATTGAGGATTCAGCACAAGCTCCACCTACAAGGAATACCAACAGACTCTACATCCCCGACCTAATTCAGCAGCAATACTATTTGACCAACTCTGGCTCAGAAATTAGTGGGGCACTCCTGACTGGCAACACTGCAGCCAATGGATCAACAGCCATTCAACTACATGCAATGAAAAATTTGACCATTACTGTTTATGGCTTCAAAACATGCACCTTGAATGTTGTATTCAAAATGGCCTCAAGGGAATTTTCAAATTTCAGAAATTACTGAACTCATCCTCAGAGCATATTTTCTCTGTCATTACAAACTCCTACCTGATTGAGCCAAAGGCATGGGCATCTAATATGATACCGACCATGAAGTCTCTGGTGTCATCAGCCACGATCTCCCTCAGAAGCAGCACATGCCTGAACATCTCTAGCAATGAATGACACAATATCAAAATGGTTCAAATGGCTCTGAGCACTATGGGACTCAACTTCTGAGGTCATCAGTCCCTAGAACTTAGAACTACTTAAACCTAACTAACCTAAGGACATCACACACATCCATGCCCCAGGCAGGATTCGAACCTGCGACCGTAGCGGTCGCGAGGTTCCAGACTGTAGCGCCTAGAACCGCACGGCCGCCCCACCCTGCGACACAATATCAATACTGATAAACATTACTGCTGTCTCCTCGACTGTGTCACCACACTTAAAACAAATTTCACAGAAGCAATTCTGTTATGTTGAATCATGCTTAGAATCCCTCCACTTCCAGATGGACAACAACATGTTTCAATAGGAGATACAAATGACATCCAATGAGCTCGCTGCAGTACATCTTTGTCTTTACAACCTGTGACAAACTCCAGCCATCGACAACGACAGAGCTATGCAGGCATCTCACAGCCTTGCCACACCTCTGCCCATCTTGCAGCAAGCACCACTGCTTATACTACCTTCACTTACCAACAAAGTCAGTAATGTGATTCTTGTGCATGTGCAGTCCATTTCTCCCATGCCCACTCTGCATCTGCAACCTCCCAAAGCCCCTGTATGTGTGAAGTGCACCAAATGCTTACCATACCAGAGTCCCAGTTCAGCACAGACCACAACAGCCACCGCCCATGGGCTTCACTCATGAAACTAGCACAAAAAAACAATGATACTATGTTCTTATATGTCAGTTATAGAATCCTTAATACATGTACTATCATTGACAGTTACCCAATACTCAACATACGGGACTTTACCCACTATATCACTGGCACATTTGTCTTTAATATCTTAGACTGTAAACAGGCTTATCACCAAATACTCACCCATGCAGAGCATATTCAGAAGATGGCTGTCATTACACTGTTGTTCCTGTTAGAATATTTCTTCTACATCTACATCTACATCTACATCCATACTCCGCAAGCCACCTGACGGTGTGTGGCGGAGAGTACCCTGACTACCTCTATCGGTTCTCCTTTCTATTCCAGTCTCGTATTGTACGTGGAAAGAAGGATTGTCGGTATGCCTCCGTGTGAGCTCCAATCTCTCTGATTTTATCCTCATGGTCTCTTCGCGAGATATACATAGGAGGGAGCAATATACTGCTTGACTCTTCGGTGAAGGTATGTTCTCGAAACTTTAAGAAAAGCCCGTACCGAGCTACTGAGCGTCTCTCCTGCAGAGTCTTCCACTGGAGTTTATCTATCATCTCCGTAACGCTTTCGCAATTACTAAATGATCCTGTAACGAAGCGCGCTGCTCTCCGTTGGATCTTCTCTATCTCTTCTATCAACCCTGCCTGGTGCAGATCCCACACTGCTGAGCAGTATTCAAGCATTGGGCGAACAAGCGTACTGTAACTTACTTCCTTTTTTGTCGGATTGCATTTCCTTAGGATTCTTCCTATGAATCTCAGTCTGGCATCTGCTTTACCGACGATCAACTTTATATGATCATTCCATTTTAAATCACTCCTAACACGTACTCCCAGATAATTTATGGAATTAACTGCTTCCAGTTGCTGACCTGCTATTTTGTAGCTAAATGATAAGAGTCCTATCTTTCTATGTATTCGCATCACATTAGACTTCTCTACATTGAAATTCAATTGCCATTCCGTGCACCATGCGTCAATTCGCTGCAGATCCTCCTGCATTTCAGTACAATTTTCCATTGTTGCAACCTCTCGATACACCACAGCATCATCTGCAAAAAGCCTCAGTGAACTTCCGATGTCATCCACCAGGTCATTTATGTATATTGTGAATAGCAACGGTCCTATGACACTCCCCTGCAGCACACCTGAAATCACTCTTACTTCAGAAGACTTCTCTCCATTGAGAATGACATGCTGCGTTCTGTTATCTAGGAACTCCTCAATCCAATCACACAATTGATCTGATAGTCCGTATGCTCTTACTTTGTTCATTAAACGACTGTGGGTAACTGTGTCAAACGCCTTGCGGAAGTCAAGAAACACGGCATCTACCTGTGAACCCGTGTCTAAGGCCCTCTGAGTCTCGTGGACGAATAGCACGAGCTGGATTTCACACGACCGTCTTTTTCGAAATCCATGCTGATTCCTACAGAGTAGATTTCTAGTCTCCAGAAAAGACATTATACTCGAACATAATACGTGTTCCAAAATTCTACAACTGATCGACGTTAGAGATATAGGTCTATAGTTCTGCACATCTGTTCGACGTCCCTTCTTGAAAACGGGGATGACCTGTGCCCTTTTCCAATCCTTTGGAACGCTTTGCTCTTCTAGAGACCTACGGTACACCGCTGCAAGAAGGGGGGCAAGTTCCTTCGCGTACTCTGTGTAAAATCGAACTGGTATCCCATCAGGACCAGCGGCCTTTCCTCTTTTGAGCGATTTTAATTGTTTCTCTATCCCTCTGTCGTCTACTTCGATATCTACCATTTTGTCAACTGTGCGACAATCTAGAGAAGGAAGCACAGTGCAGTCTTCCTCTGTGAAACAGCTTTGGAAGAAGACATTTAGTATTTCGGCCTTTAGTCTGTCATCCTCTGTTTCAGTACCATTTTGGTCACAGAGTGTCTGGACATTTGGTTTTGATCCACCTACCGCTTTGACATAGGACCAAAATTTCTTAGGATTTTCTGCCAAGTCAGTACATAGAACTTTACTTTCGAATTCATTGAAAGCCTCTCGCATAGCCCTCCTCACACTACATTTCGCTTCGCGTAATTTTTGTTTGTCTGCAAGGCTTTGGCTATGTTTATGTTTGCTGTGAAGTTCCCTTTGCTTCCGCAGCAGTTTTCTAACTCGGTTGTTGTACCACGGTGGCTCTTTCCCATCTCTTACGATCTTGCTTGGCACATACTCATCTAACGCATATTGTACCATGGTTTTGAACTTTGTCCACTGATCCTCAACACTATCTGCACTTGAGACAAAACTTTTGTGTTGAGCCGTCAGGTACTCTGTAATCTGCTTTTTGTCACTTTTGCTAAACAGAAAAATCTTCCTACCTTTTTTAATATTTCTATTTACGGCTGAAATCATCGATGCAGTAACCGCTTTATGATCGCTAATTCCCTGTTCTGCATTAACTGATTCAAATAGTTCGGGTCTGTTTGTCACCAGAAGGTCTAATATGTTATCGCCACGAGTCGGTTTTCTGTTTAACTGCTCAAGGTAGTTTTCAGATAAAGCACTTAAAAATATTACACTGGATTCTTTGTCCTTGCCACCCATTATGAACGTTTGAGTCTCCCAGTCTATATCCGGCAAATTAAAATCTCCACCCAGAACTATAACATGTTGGGGAAATCAACTCGAAATATTTTCCAAATTATTCTTCAGGTGCTGAGCCACAACAGCTGCTGAGCCCGGGGGCCTATAGAGACATCCAATTACCATGTCTGAGCCTGCTTTAACTGTGACCTTCACCCAAATCATTTCACAATTCGAATCTTCGTCAACTTCCTTCGATACTATTGCACTTCTTATCACTATAAACACGCCTCCCCCTTCACTGTCCAGCCTATCTCTGCGGTATACATTCCAATCAGAGTTTAGGATTTCATTACTGTTTACGTCTGGTTTCAGCAAACTTTCTGTTCCTAGTACTATATGGGCGTTGTGACCGTTTATTAATGAGAGCAGTTCTGGGAGCTTTCTATAGACGCTCCTGCAGTTTACTATTAGCACATTAATATTGTTATTCCTTGTTGCATTTTGCCTACTCCTGCCTTGCCGCGTCTCAGGAGGCGTCTTGTCGGGCCTAGGGAGGGAATTCTCTAACCTAAAAAAACCCCATGTGCACTCCACACGTACTCCTCTACCCTCATAGCCACTTCCGGCGTGTAGTGCACGCCTGACCTATTCAGGGGGACCCTACATTTCTCCACCCGATAGCGGAGGTCAAGAAATTTGCACCCCAGCTCTCCGCAGAATCGTCTGAGCCTCTGGTTTAAGCCTTCCACTTGTCTCCAAACCAGAGGACCGCGATCGGTTCTGGGAACGATATTACAAATAGTTAGCTCTGATTCCACCCCGCGAGCGAGGCTTTCCGCCTTCACCAACTCCGCCAACCGCCTGTACGAACTGAGGATGACCTCTGAACCCAGACGGCAGGAGTCATTGGTGCCGACATGAGCAACAATTTGCAGTTGGGTGCCCCCAGTGCTCTCTATCGCCGCCGGTAGGGCCTCCTCCACATCTCGGATGAGACCCCCCGGCAAGCAGACAGAGTGAACACTGGCCTTCTTCCCCGACATTTCCGCTATTTCCCTAAGGGGCTCCATCGCCCGCCTAACGTTGGAGCTCCCAATAACTAATAAACCCCTCCCCCCGTGTGCCTGCACGGACCTTGCTGAAGCAGCGGCCACATGTCCACTCACAGGCAGAGCGGGCGATGCCACACGGCCAGCCTCCACATTGACCCTCCGCCTCATGCACCGCGAACGCCGCTGAACCCGCCACTCCCCTTGGGGAGAGGGTGGCCCAACCGCGCCCGGTACCCGCGAAGATGTCTTTATGCTGTGCAGCCTAAAAATGCAGCCCATAGCATCTTTTTCGAGCTGCCCTTCTGTTATATTTAGCTGACATTCTCATTCTGTCCACATGGATGGCCACCGACAAACTGTCACAGAGAAACAGCTGGACCATCCAGTTGCTGAACATGCTGCACAGCACAATGTGTTTCATTTCAATAACTGCTTTACAGCATATGCCATCAAAGTCCTTCCAACCAACACAGCTTTTGTGAATAGCACAGGTGGAAATTCACCCTGCAGTATTTCCTACATTCCCATAACCCCCCTGGCCTCAAACTTCACTAGCCCCTGTCCTTCACCTACCTATCTCCTTCCCCATACGTCTTTTCCCCTCAATTTCTCTCCCTTTCCATTCTCCCATCTCCCACCCCTTCTCCCCCCTCAAACTTGCCAACTGCACATCAGCCCTACCCCGTCTCCACTAAGTCCGTGCACACTTCCACAAGCAGCACTATGCCTTCCCCCATCCCTACCCTGCTATCTCTCCGTCCTCTTGTGCCCCCCCCCCCCCCCCCCCGCCCCCACACACACACCCTCCTTCCTCCTTACCCTCACATGCACATATTGCTTCTCCATAAGGCACAGTTGCTGTAGGCAGTCCAGCCTCAGCAACCAGAAACAGTGGTCATGTATATACGAGCTGTAATTGTGTGAATCTGTGTGTGTGTTTCTACTTTAGAAGAAAGCCTTTTGGCTGAAAGCTCAAATGTGTAGCAGTCTTGTTGTTGTGCCCATCTGCTACGTCTATACAGAAAGCAGCAAACTAACCTCTTTATAATATTAATGTACAAAGTAAGTATTAGAGCAGATTTTACAAAGTGTGAACAATGAGGTGTAGTGTTGGCTGACTCAGTGACAAGTACCTGTGAGAGAGAGACTGATGAACAAGAAATCAAAGTGTTGCAGACACTATTTACCCCAGGCAATGATGGTGGGCTCCTAATGAATGAAAAATTACTTGTCATAAAATTTCCTTGATACCATCACCATACTGAATAGAAGAATTTAGTACAGCACCTGCTCATGAAACTTGTCTTTGTTGGCAAGTATAGCTGGAATTTGGAGAGACAATACTCACAATTCAGCATGAAGCCATAAACATTTCCATGGAATGCATACAACACAGTGAACAGTTTTAATCACCCTTCCACAGACCATAGGAGCATCACACAATGAAACCAAGTTTAGAGCTCTACTGACAAACATGTATTATCTCTTGTTTTGAAAACAATTTCTTCTTGTTAGTTAGTTAGTTCCATGATCCATTGATCGGTCTCATATGATGTGGAACATGTCAAGTGTATAATAGATGTGCACATGAATCAAGCTTTTATTATTATTATTATTATTATTATTATGTACCCCATTCCCTTATATGGCATAAAATGCATATATTAATATATTATACCTATAGAATTATTTATTCATATTCAGGAATTCATCTGTGGTATAGAAGAAGATGTCAAGGAGTATGATTTCAATTTACTTTTGAAACTATTACTATTGTCTGTCAGACATTTTATTGCATCTGGTAATTCATTGAAAAGTTTAACAACAACATATTTTACACATTTCTTTGTCAAAGATAGGTTAAGTAGAGAATAGTGTAGGTCTGTCTTCCTTCTGGTGTAATAATCGTGAATGTCATTGCTATTTTTAAACTAGTCCATGTTTTTGAGAACAAATTTCATTGCCGAGTAATGTACTATGGGGCTGTTGTAAGAATTCCTAACCTTTTAAACAGATGCCTACAAGGTGTGCAGCTATGAGCTCCAAACATTGTTCTAACCACTTGCTTTTGAGCAGTGAATACTTGTTGCCTAAGAGTTGAGTTACCCCAAAATATTATTCTGTATGACATCAGAGTGAAAGTATGCAAAGTAGGTTACATTACTAATTTCTATAGCCTCAAAATTAGCAATTATTCTGATTGCAAAAGTTGCTGAACCTAGTCGCTTTAGGAGATTCAAAATATGAATTTCCCAATTGAGATTCTCATCTCTATATACACCCAAAAACTGAGTATGCACTAACCTGGCTACTGACATCTGTTGATGCATTCCTTCCAGTAGAAAACTTGATGTACTATGTTTTTTCAAACTTAAGAGCAAGCCCATTTGCAGAAAACCAATTAATAACTTTTCCAAAGACATTATTTATTACATTTTCTATTTGAGTTTCTTTACTGGGTTAATAATGACAGTTGTATCATCAGCAAACAGTGTCAGTTTAGCTTCTCATTTCAGATATGAAGGAAGGTCATTCACATACATCAAGAACAGAAGGGGACCCATGATCGAACCCTACAGAGCACCTAATGTAATTTCACCCCAGTTAGATGAAGTGGGAAAATTCCTAAAATCACTTAAAGCATATTAAGAAACTTTTTGCTTCTTGTCCTGTAGACATGACTTCAACTACTCATATGCTGTTCCATTTACATTATAGAATTGTAATTTCTGTAACATAATGTCATGATTCGCACAGTCAAATCATTTGGATGTCACAGAAAATTCGTATTGGTGACATTTTACTATTTAAAAACTCCATTATGTGGGCAGCGAAATTGCATATTGCTGTCTCAGTGGCACAGTATTATTGAAATCCAAACTGTGATTTACTAAGTGTCCCATTATTGTTGAGATAACTAACCACTCTTGAGTACATTACTTTCTCAATGATTTTTGAAAATGTCTTAAGGAAGGACACTGACCAGTAATTATTGACATTGTGGTGTCCTCTTTTCTGCAGGAAGGCTTGACAGTGGCATATTGTAAACTGTCTGGGAAAACACCTTGAGTTAGTGATGCATTAGATATGTGACAGAACACCATGTGTAACTGCTTCACATTGTTTTAATATCTTGTTAGAGATGTCATCTATTCGAACAGAACATTTCTTTTTCAAAGATTTAATGATTTTCCTTACTTCACAAGAGGTTGTTATGTGAAAATTGATCTAAGATTTCTCAAAACTGACACTTCCATGTACTACTTGGCTTTTTCTTTTGAACTATTCTCACCAAGTTTTTCACCTTTACAAAGGAAATGGTTGTTAAATACATTAGCTACTTGTGTACTGTTGGTTAAAATGGCATCATTCTCTTTAATTGTAATACTACCTACCCCAGTGGATACTTTTCCTGTCTGCCCTTCTAAAAACATTCCATACTGATTTGATTTTATTGCCTGAGTTGTTAATTTCACCTCTAATAAACATACTTCTCGATTTTCTGACTACTTTCCTCATCTTGAACAACCACAGACAGTTTCAAGGAATAATTACTAGTTTTAACCATTGCCAGCCATCTTAAAATCGACAAGACCTGCTGTTCTTTCTAAAATGTGGCCATTCTCTTTTATAGAACTAAATGAGAATTAATTTATTATTTCAGATACTGATAATGGCACCTGTCTCTGCCCCTATGCATTATTTTTCTCTCTCTCCCTTGATTGAAAAACATTTATAGAGATATTTTAAATAGACTTTTCATTATAAACATCATATGTATAATGTCTAAATGACTTTCTGCTGTTTCTAATTTTTTCATACTAACCTTACTGACATAATCTGTATGGTCAATCCATTCCCCATGTCTCACAGGATCTTGCTGGAATAAAAAGAAATATGAGATTACGTATTCTAGAATTCACATTATGATCAAGTTTTACATGATAACTGAAGCAATAAGTGAAACAGTAAACACCATAAAACTAAAACATATTAAGTAGAAAACAAATATTATGCTTCAGGAAGTTACTACTCTTTATTTTTTTATGTAGAACAATTTCAAACAGGACTTAATCAGACTGTAAAGTGTTTTAATGGAGGTACAGATCGGTATCAAAATCTAGAATTGAAACAAATCAGTTTCAAGATGGAAAGTGAAGGAGCTATAGCAGTTATTTGTGCGATTCAAAATTAATTGGTAATCTATGTGATAAAAGGCATTAGAGACAAAGTCATTACAAGCAAGGACAAAAGAGAGAGTGACTCAGAGCAAAACCATCTTGAAAAAGTGTTAGCTAATGTGCATGATAATTGGTAAGTTTGAAAAAGAATGCTTAGAATAAAAAGAAGACAAGGACAAGAAGAGAAGGGATGGAGGGAAAACAATAACTGAACAATAGCTGCAGCTTACAAGATCTATTTCCATACATTACAAGCAGACAATTATTTCAGATAAGAGGAGGAGTAAAAGCATTAGGAAACGAGGATAGAGTAGGTGAAAAGCTTGGAAGAAATTTTAAGCTAAAAACTGAAAACAAAATAAGTCACAACAGAGCATTCAGGGTAAGGTCTCAAAATTACTTTCACTTATAAGTGATGATAGTTATGCCCTTTATCCAGTATCAGGTCAGCTTGGGAAATTTATGATACTTCTCTACTTTTCCCAATTTTTCACCATTCTTCTTCTATATTCTGTAACTGTTTGTTTGAGTCCAATTTTCTTCTTCTTAAACGGCCTTGATGAAGTTGTTCTCTCTTGTGTGCATCTTCCTCTTGTCCTCAACGTAGGCCTCCATAACTTATTTTCATATTCGTCCACCTTCCATTCTCTGTAAACATCCTAACAATTTTAATCTATACGTTTTCATTCCTCTCAGTCCAATTTTTCTAACATCTTCATTCCTCACTCTGTGTTTCC
The DNA here is from genome assembly GCF_023897955.1 of Schistocerca gregaria. Taxonomy (NCBI): domain Eukaryota; kingdom Metazoa; phylum Arthropoda; class Insecta; order Orthoptera; family Acrididae; genus Schistocerca; species Schistocerca gregaria. The sequence continues at coordinate 1,058,070,738 of NC_064920.1, forward strand.
TAATTTTTCCTAACATACTCATACTTCTTAGGAATTTCATTTTGCTGGTTCGCTTATCTTCTTGTCATTGTCCAGATCTTTGATGCATATGTCAATAAAGATGTAAAATAAGTCTTGTATGACACTTCCCTGCACTTCACTAACACCTCCATTCCCCAGACTAAGCACCCTACACCATCATAAAATGCATTTCTCTGCTGTACCATTTTACTAATTTCTACCTTCATCCTCACACACTGTATTACCACTCTTCCATGACGACTCTAGGAATATACTACAATCCTCTACAAATCACTCACACAGGGATCATGAAGACAAGACTAGAATAATTATAGCACATACAGATGCATTTGACAATCATTGTTACCACATTCCATATGTGAGTGGAATAGTTAGAAAGTCTAATAAATGATACAATGGGACGTACATTCTGCCATGCACTTCACATGGTTTGCAAAACATGGATGTAGATGTAGATGTAGACCACACTCTTACTTTTCTCCACACTGGATTTCATGCCATATTTCTCAACTTTTTCATTTAAAATATCTATTTGTTCATGTATGTCCTTACTGTTGTTTCCCTACTCCACAATATCACCAGCAAATAACACTAATTCCATCTCCCTTCCTCCATGAGTTTCTTATGTCTGTTTCACAGTTTTATCCAGCACCACTGCAAATAATAATGGTGACACCAAATTTTTTTGGTCTCAACCTTGTAACATTGTTAAACCAATCAGTTCTTCCAACTTGAATATGGACACAGCTGAAGCTTTTGTCATACATTGCCTTTAATATTTTATAGTATGTTTTCCATCTCACTTTCCTTCTGAAGTTCCCTGCACATTTTCTCTGGGAAAACTATTGGTATATCTTCACTAACAAGCAGACCATACAAACTTTCTCTCACTGGTTTTATTCATATTGACAGGGTATGTAAGGCATGACCAGGATCCATAATGTGTGAATAAGAAGCCACAACCCTCAACAATTTTTGAGAAAACCAAGTTTGAAAATTTTAGGTGTACTTACATATTTTGTATGGTCACCAGTAAGAAATGTGTCCACAGATGAGTGAGTAAGTGCATAGTTTCATAAGCATGAGGTTTCTGGATTGAATCTTGCTGCTGGTACTACTTTTTCTGTGAGTTATCTGCATCAATATTCAGTACTATAATTCAATATGCGTGGTACACCACAAAATTCTGTGACATCCAAGAACAATTTTTCAATGTAAAAAAAAGTCTGTTTTGCAATAGACACACTGAAAAAAAAACCATGGACGTGCAAAAATTTGGTGTTTTTTCCATCTGTTGTATGTCACAATAATTATTGTTTTCCATATTCCTACAACCATTATCATCTTGATTCATGCAGTGCTGCATAGGTTACCCATTATACATGTCAGAAATGTAGATACAATTATATAAATAAAATTACTACAGTCATTTGATTAAAAGTTATCATATACCCGTTTTTCATTTCCAATCTCCTTAAGAAAAAACTCTCTCGTTTTTTGTATTAAAGATTAGGAAAATAGTAAATGAATGACTAGATATCAATACTTTTCACAATTCATAATAAATCTGTTGTTAGTATTATGGTGAATGAAAAATAAACTACCAGCAGTGAGATTTGATCCAAAGACCTTGCCCATATGAAACTAAGTGCTTACTCCCTTCGCTGTGAATTCCGTGAACAAAACTTACAGCATAAGCAAGTTATTAATTCTCAAACTTGATTTTCTCAAAAACAATTGAAAGTTGCTTCTTCGTCTTTACATATGTTAAAGTCCTAGTCATTCCCTAAACACCCTATCAAATGAATCATATCAGTGAGGGAAGTCTGCACTGTCCCCTTGAAAGTCAAGAAATGTCATAACAAGATCTTTCCCCTACTCTGAATACCTTTCCACCAACTGTCTCATAATAAAGATTGGATCCACTGTTGTTCTTCTGTATTGAAGGCAGTACAGCTTGTTAATCTCACCCACCCACACATCACCAGTAAATTTTCAATCTCTTCATAAAGATTAATTTGTTTCAAAAACTTCAAGACATGTAAGAAGTTTTCAACAATTACTTTTTTAATACCGCACAGAAGTTAATAAATACACAGCCAGCCAGTCACTCAGTTCACAAAATTCATCCAAACACATTATTCATGTATCCAGCAACACCTCAGGAACTGTCAAGAATCCTAAAAGAATTACCTAATACATATAAGAAGAGTGCAAAACATGATACAGTTCATTATAGGTTAGTTTCAGTATTGTCAGGCTTCAGAAAAATTATGGAAAACATGTTCCTTAGAAGACTCAAAGTTTTCTTAAGTAAAGTGAGGTTGATAAGTGACTCCCAATATGGGTTCACATCTGGAAAGTCAGTTCAGACAGACAGCAAATTTTGCCTTCTTAAATGAAGTATTAAAAGCAGTGGATGATAAGCAACATGTATCTTGGATATTTCTGTATCCAAGTAAAGTCTTCAATGTTGTTGATCATGGCATTCTCTTGCATAAATTAAGTAATAATGGAATTAGAGGTCAGTCTCAAAGGTGGCTCCAGTTATATCTCAGTAATCATCAGCAGATTACAGAAATAAAACTCAAAGTTAGTGAAACACAAAAAAATTCCTAGTTTTTACAGTGATGAGGAGAAAATCAAGTATGAAGTCTCACAAGGGTCAGTTCTAGGACCTGTCCTATTTCTGCTGTATATAAATGACTTTGCTAGTAAAATACATGATGGATCCACTGCACTCTTTGATGAAGACTCTAACATTCTAATTAAATGACAGAATGAGGAAACTCTGCAGGAGGCTGCAATATCAGTTATGCATACCTTAACACACTGATTCATGAGCAATAGGCTTATCAAAAATTCTGAAAAAACTGTGGCAGTTAACTTCCATGCCGTATATAACCTCCATCCTGCAAACCCTGTTTTCACTATCGAAGGAAAGAATGTGTTGAAGCTTATTGTTGTTGCTGTGGTGTTCAGTCCAGAGATGGCTTTGATGCAGCTCTCCATGCTACTATATCCTGTGCAAGCTGCTTCATCACCCAGTACCTACTGAAACCTACATCCTTCTGAATCTGCTTAGTGTATTCATCTCTTGGTATCCCTCTGCAATTTTTACCCTCCACGCTGCCCTCCAATACTAAACTGGTGATCCCTTGATGCCTCAGAATAAGTCCTCCCAACCGATCACTTCTTCTAGTCAAGTTGGGGCACAAATTTCTCTTCTCCCCAATTCTACTCAATACCTTCTCATTAGTTATGTGATCTACCCATCTAATCTTCAGCATTCTTCTATAGCACCACATTTCAAAACCTTCTATTCTCTTCTTGTCTAAACTATTTATTGTCCGTGTTTCACTTCCATACATGGCTACACAGTACACAAATAGTTTCAAAAATGATGGCCTTACATTTAATTCTATACTTGATGTTAATAAATTACTATTCCTCTTCCCTTGCCATTGCCAGTCTACATTTTACATCCTCTCTACTTCGGCCATCATCAGTTATTTTGCTCCCAAATAGCAAAACTCATCTACTACTTTAACTGTATCTTTTCCTAGTCTAATTCCCTCAGCATTACCTGATTTAATTCGACTACATTCCATTATACTCATTTAGCTTTTGTTGATGTTCATCTTATATCCTCCTTTCAAGACACTGTCCATTACATCCAATTGCTCTTCCAGGTCCTTTGCTGTCTCTGACAGAATTACAATGTCATTGATGAACTTCAAAGTTTTTATTTCTTCTCCATGAATTTTAATACCTACTCCAAATTGTTCTTTTGTTTCCTTTACTGCTTGCTCAATATACAGATTGAATAACATCGGGGATAGGTTAAAACCCTGTTTCACTCCCTTCCCAACCACTGCTTCCCTTCCCTGTCCCTCGACTTGTACAACTGCCATCTGATTTCTGTACAAATTGTTAATAGCCTTTCGCTCCTTGTATTTTAACTCTGCCATCTCCAGAATTTGAAACAGCGTATTCCAGTCAACATTGTCTAAGGCTTTCTCTAAGTCTACAAATGCTAGAAACATAAGTTTGCCTTTCCTTAACCAATCTTGTAAGATAAGTTGTAGGGCCAGTATTGACTCACATGTTCCAACATTTCTACAGAGTCCAAACTGATCTTCCCCAGGGTCGGCTTCTACCAGTTTTTCCATTTGTCTGTAAAGAATTTGCATTAGTATTTTGCAGCGGTGACTCATTAAACTGATAGTTCAGTAAATTTCACCTCTGCCAACACCTGCTTTCTTTGGGATTGAAATTATTGTATTCTTCTTGAAGTCTGAAGGTATTTTGACAGTCTCATACATCTTGCTCACCAGATGGTAGAGTTTGGTCAGGGCTAGCTCTCCCAAGGCTTTCAGTAGTTATAATGGAATGTTGTCTACTCCTGGAGCCTTTTTTCTTCTTAGGTCTTTCAGTGCTCTGTCAAACTCTTCACGCAGTATCATATCTCCCAATTTATCTTCATCTACATTCTGTTCCATTTCCATGATATTGTCCTCAAGTACATTGCCCTTGTATATACCATCTATATACTCCTTCCACCTTTCTGTTTTCCCTTCTTTGTTTAGAACTGGGTTTCCATATGAGCTCTTGATATTCATGCAAGTGGTTCTCTTTTCTCCAAAGGTCTCTTTAATTTTCCTGTAGGAAGTATCTACCTTAGCCTTAGTTATACAAGCCTCTACATCCTTACATTTGTCCTCTAGCTATTCCTGCTTAGCAATTTTGCACTTCCTGTCGATCTCATTTTTGAGACATTTGTATTCTTTTGCCTGCTTCATTTACTGCATTTTTAAATTTTCTCCTTTCATCAATTAAATTCAATATTTTTTTCTGTTACCTAAGGATTTCTACTAGCCCTCATCTTTTTACCTACTTGATCCTCTGTTGCCTTCACCACTTCATCCCTCAGTATCTCCAGGTTTCTTCCATGTATACAATCTTCTTTTATGATTCTTGAACCAAGTGTTAGTTATGATTAAGTTATTCTCTGTGCAGAATTCTACCAGGCGGCTTCCTCTTCCATTTCTTCTCCCCAATCGATATTCACCTACTACGTTTCCTTCTCTTCCTTTTCCTGCTATCGAATTCCAGTCACCCATGACTATTAAATTTTCCTCCCCCTTCACTACCTGGATAATTTTTTTATCTCATCATACATTTCATCAATCTCTTTGTCATCTACAGAGATAGTTGGCTCTGGTTACTTTGGTCCTTGTGGGTTTCCTTTGGTCCAACATCAAAAAAAGTTTTAAATTTTTGTGGTGAACAAACAAAACATTGGGTTTAAAATATATTTTATACCCTACTTGAGGGCATTTTAATAGTTTTGGGTAATTTAAAATTTTTACCACTGGCAACAATGGAGTTTTCGTAAACTTTTGTTTTGATGTGTGATCTGATTATCTCCAAACTTTTCATCATGAATGAATTCAGTAACAAGATTCCTTATTCTTTTTTTTACACAGTGCATGTTTAACTTTCTGTAAACTTTATCTAAAAACTAGTTTTTCAGGGCTACTTTGTACCAGGCCTAATTTGGACTAAAGTAGCCCCATCAATTTACAAATACGATTTTTACTTCCAAATTAAAAACAAAAATAGTTTTACTAACATTGTTGTATATATTACTGTTGTGCAATATTGTTTTGGTTGTTTTTGTTCCAATTGCTGATTGTAGAATTACGAGAACCTATGATAGAAAGCCAGGTTCAAGAAAGTACATTGACTATTTTTTGGAAGGTTGTTTGAAGGAGATATGAAGTGGAGTAAGAACGCAATGAAGTGCATGTCAGTATTACAATGTACCAGGAAGCACAATAATAAATAACAGGAGTGCATAGTAAAGAGTTTTAAAAACAACTATCCAGGTCCCCATTGGACAGTGTCATTTAGAAAATGTCTCCCTGAATTAACGATGCAACATTAAACGAGTAAGGGCTGATACTGATGAAATGGTAGTCAGTGTTTATTTCGACAACAATCAAACTATTCTCAGTCAAACTCTTTGCCTTTACATACGTCTGCTTGTGTCTGTATATGTGCGGATGGATATGTGTGTGTGTGTGTGAGTGTGTGTGTGTGTGCGAGCGTATACCTGACTTTTTTCCCCCTAAGGTAAGTCTTTCCGCTCCTGGGATTGGAATGACTCCTTACCCTCTCCCTCAAAACCCTTATAGAATTTTGTGTGTGTGTTTGTTAGTGTCCCTATCAACATACCAATGCTTTCATTTGGTAAGTTACGTCATCTTTGTATATATAATAGAGGGAATATATATATATGTTAGGTTAGGTTAGGTTATATATATAAACAAAGATGATGTGACTTACCAAACGAAAGTGCTGGTAGGTCGATAGACACACAAACAGACACAAACATACACACAAAATTCAAGCTTTTGCAGCCAACTGTTGCTTCATCAGGAAAGAGGAAAGGAGAGGGAAAGACAAAAGGCTGTGGGTTTTAAGGGAGAGGGTAAGGAGTCATTCCAATCCTGGTAGTGGAAAGAATTACCTTAGGGGGAAAAATGGACAGGTATACACTCGCACACACACACACACACACACACACACACACACACACACACACACACACACACACACACATCCATCCGCACATACACAGACACAACCAGACATTTGTAAAGGCAAAGGGTTTGGGCAGAGATGTCAGTTGAGGCGGAAGTACACAGGCAAAGATGTTGTTGAAAGACAGGTGAGGTATGAGTGGCGGCAACTTGAAATTAGCGGAGGTTGAGGCCTGGCGGATAACGAGAAGAGAGGATATACTGAAGGGCAAGTTCCCATCTCCGGAGTTCTGACAGATTGGTGTTAGTGGGAAGTATCCAGATAACCCGGACGGTGTAACACTGTGGCAAGATGTGCTGGTCGTGCACCAACGCATGTTTAGCCACAGAGTGATCCTCATTACCAACAAACACTGTCTGCCTGTGTCCGTTCATGCAAATGGACAGTTTGTTGCTGGTCATTCCCACATAGAAAGCTTCACAGTGTAGGCAGGTCAGTTGGTAAATCATGTGGGTGCTTTCACACGCTCTGCCTTTGATCGTGTACACCTTCTGGGATACAGGACTGGAGTAGGTGGTGGTGGGAGGGTGCATGGGACAGGTTTTACACCGGGGGCGGTTACAAGGGTAGGAGCCAGAGGGTAGGGAAGGTGGTTGGGGATTTCATAGGGATGTAGGTTAGGTGGATGGCGGAAAGACACTCTTGGTGGAGAGGGGAGGATTTCATGAAGGATGGATCTCATTTCAGGGCAGGATTAGCGGAAGTCATATCCCTGCTGGAGAGTCACATTCAGAGTCTGATCCAGTCCCGGAAAGTATTCTGTCACAAGTGGTGCACTTTTGGGGTTCTTCTGTGAGAGGTTCTGGGTTTGAGGGGATGAGGAAGTGGCTCTGGTTATTTGCTTCTGTACCAGGTCGGGAGGGTAGTTGCGGGATGCGAAAGCTGTTTTCAGGTTGTTGGTGTAATGGTTCAGGGATTCAGGACTGGAGCAGATTCGTTTGCAACAAAGACCTAGGCTGTAGGGAAGGGACCGTTTGATGTGGAAGGGGTGGCAGCTGTCATAACGGAGGTACTGTTGCTTGTTGGTGGGTTTGATGTGGACGACGTGTGAAGCTGGACATTGGACAGATGGAGGTCAACGTCAAGGAAAGTGCCATGGGATTTGGCATAGGACGAAGTGAATCTGACGGAACTGAAGGAGTTGAGGTTGGAGAGGAAATTTTGGAGTTCTTCTTCAGTGTGAGTCCAGATCATGAAGATGTCATCAATAAATCTGTACCAAACTTTGGGTTGGCAGGCCTGGGTAACCAAGAAGGCTTCCTCTAAGCGACCCATGAATAGGTTGGCGTACGAGGGGGCCATCCTGGTACCCATGGCTGTTCCCTTTAATTGTTGGTATGTCTGGCCTTCGAAAGTGAAGAAGTTGTGGGTCAGTATGAAGCTGGCTAAGGTAATGAGGAAAGAGGTTTTAGGTAGGGTGGCAGGTGATCGGCGTGAAAGGAAGTGCTCCATCGTAGCGAGGCCCTGGACGTGTGGAATATTTGTGTATAAGGAAGTGGCATCAATGGTTACAAGGATGGTTTCTGGGGGTAACAGATTGGGTAAGGATTCCAGGCGTTCGAGAAAGTGGTTGGTGTCTTTGGTGAAGGATGGGAGACTGCATGTAATGGGTTGAAGGTGTTGATCTACGTAGGCAGAGATACGTTTTGTGGGGGCTTGGTAACCAGCTACAATAGAGCGGCCGGGATGACTGGGTTTGTGAATTTTAGGAAGAAGGTAGAAGGTAGGGGTGTAGGGTGTCGGTGGGGTCAGGAGGTTGATGGAGTCAGGTGAAAGGTTTTGTAGGGGGCCTAAGGTTCTAAGGATTCCTTGAAGTTCTGAATGGACATCAGGAATGGAATTACCTTGGCAAACTTTGTATGTAGTGTTGTCTGAAAGCTGACGCAGTCCCTCAGCGACATACTCCCAATGATCAAGTACCACGGTCGTGGAACCCTTGCCCGCCGGAAGAATGACGATGGATCGGTCAGCCTTCAGATCACGGATAGCCTGGGCTTCAGCAGTGGTGATGTTGGGAGTAGGATTAAGGTTTTTTAAGAAGGACTGAGAGGCAAGGCTGGAAGTGAGAAATTCCTGGAAGGTTTGGAGAGGGTGATTTTGAGGAAGAGGAGGTGGGTCCCGCTGTGATGGAGGATGGAACTGTTCCAGGCAAGGTTCAATTTGGATAGTGTCTTGGGGAGTTGGATCATTAGAAGTAGGATTAGGATCATTTTTCTTCATGGCAAAGTGATATTTCCAGCAGACAGTACGAGTGTAGGACAGTAAATGACTGACGAGGGCTCACCTTCAGCCCCACTCCCAGATTCAACCAAACAGCCCTCGTCAATATATAACTTCTGCGCAATTTCAGTGAAGTAAAGTGTTCATTGTAAATAATTGTGTGTGTGTGTGTGTGTGTGTGTGTGTGTGTGTGTGTGTGTGTAAGTACAATCTAACTTCTGCACCATTTCAGTGCAGTAATGTGTTCATCATAAATAAGTATTATAGTTGTTCTATTAGATGTTTATTACCTTATAAATTAAAAATCCTTTTTTTCCATTAAAATTTACTGCATTAGTGTTTGTAAAATAATTATTTCATTTTGTGTTCATTTAAAAATGACAATCATTCCACTTGGGACCTGTAGAAGTTACATTTGCTTATTTGTTTCAGTTGTAAATATTTGGCATGTATTATTGTTTTTCTGACATGTTCTACATCCTGGAGGACCTCCTTACTACAGATCAATTGGAATGAAAGTAAATTTGATGGTTCAGATGCCTCTAAGCACTATGGGACTTAACATCTGAAGTCATCAATTCCCTAGACTTAGAACTACTTAAAACTAACTAACCTAAAGATATCACACACATCCATGCCCGAGGAAGGATTTGAACCTGCGGAAAGTAAATCTAATCTAATCTAGAGAAGAAGGAAAATATTATATCTGGATTTAAAAAAATAGATTACATGCCTTTTGACAGAACCAAAGTACTGGGGTGCTTGCCTCAACATGGTAAACAGCCCTATGACAAATGTAATTGGAGCAAGTTTTATGCATCACCTTGCAGAAAAAGGAAGGATATGACAAAATGTACTAGGTCAACTAAGAAACGTAAGAAGTTGGATGTTCCAGCTGGAAAGAGTTTTGGTTCAGAGTTGTTTGATGAGTAAAAACGAAATGGGCTTTGAGGTGCATCAACTTCTACACCTAAGCAACAGTGCTTCTTTCTTTAACTGAAAGTGAATCTGAAGATTTTGATGTAGAATTTGGTACCATCAATCCTATCAAGGAAGCACCACCGGCACCAGACCTACAATCATTCAAAAGTAACTTGAAAGAAGGTGACTTTGTTATTGTCATGTATGAAGGAAAGCACTATCCAGGATCAATAACAAAACTACCTGATGGGCAAGAGTTAGGCCCTACAGTAGACTGTATGAGCAAGACCAAATGTCCTGGAAGTGGCCTGAAGAAAAGGTTATTCTTGTTTATGAGTGGACTAACATGCTCATGAAACAAGAACACTTTAAGATTTCGGGGGTTTCTGGTTTTGAGTTGGTATAAGAAACTAGCATTCAAAAAGTCTGTAGAACAAAAATACAGGTTTTTCATGCTCTTCAGATCAAATCTAAAATTTTGTTTTCTTTATAGGCATTTCAAGAAGTAAATAATTTTATTTGCTACTTTGTATTGTCATTTCATTACCTGATCATAGTGTAAGGGGTTACAATAGTTCTACATGTGATTTGTATTCAATTTGTATTAAAATAAGTGAGTGGTCCAAAGTAGCCCTAAGCAGGGGTTAAATTAAAAATAAAAATGATAATTTCTTCAAAAAAAGATCATACAGTTATTTCTTTATACGTTGTTAATTGGTTAGAAACTCAATTCTGACACTGATAATCCATATATTATATTTGTTATTAATTAATATGCAAGTTAAAACATGAAACACTGGCCCAAAGTACTAAAATGATACTTGGACAAATAAATAAATAACCTTTTTTTTATCATCATTTTCTCATTGTTGGCTGCAGTTCATCACCTCTATGGTTAGATTCCTGAGGCTGATTTTTTTTAACTTTGTGGGTTCCAGATGATGCAATAAATATAAAGTAAAGTTGTTGCGATTTAGAAAGCATTGTTCTTATGAAACACAATTCACTCTTTTCTCACATGAAGTTTTGATGGTTATCAACAAAGGATTTCAAATTCATTACATATTTTTAGTTTTCTAGGAAGCTTTTGAAACCACACCTCACAAATAGCTTATAATCAAACTGCGTGCAAATCAAATATCACCTGAAATATGTGACTGGATTCATGAATTTCAGTCAGAGAGGTCACAGTTCATAGTAACTGATGGAATGTCATCAAGTAAAACAGAAATGCTTTCTGGATGGATAAAAAATCTACTCACTAAGCAGCGGCAGAAAACACACATAAATGAAGATTGTAATTGGGCAAGCTTTCAGAGCCAGAGGCTCTTTCTTCAGGTAGAAGGGTTGAATGAGAAAGAAGAGGGGTGAAAGAAAAGGACTGGAAAGGCCTAGGAAAGGGGGAAGATTTTGGAAAAGTCACCCAGAACTACCAGTCAGGGAAGACTTACCACTCAGGATGAGAAGGAATGACGATTGTTGGGGCTGCATCAGATGAGATTTGAAAACTGAGAGCTTCAAGATGGAAGATATGGTAATATGCAAGACAGTGCTGCTTAAACATTATACATGAGTTAATAAGAGTGAAAAGCTAAGTCCATTGTGCATAACAGAGGTGAGAAGGGGGCAGTGAAAAATAGATGAGTAAGACAATTATCTTCTGCATGGAGAAGGAGACAATTGTCTTACCTCTCTATTTTTCACTGCCCCCTTCCCACCTCTGTTATGCACAATGCACTTAGCTTTTCACTCTTATTAACTCATGCATGATGTTTAAGCAGTACTCTCTGTCTTGCATATTACCCTGCCTTCCAACTTTAAGGTCTCAGGTTTTCAAATCTCATCCAGTGCAGTCCCTAACAGTCAGTCTTTCCACAAAGCACACAGAAACATAATATTCCTGTATGTGAAATTCTTGGAAAGGAAACACTTCACCAGGCATGGTATGCATTTAAATATTCATTGGAAAACGTTCATAGGTTCTAGAATAAATGAGATGGCTGAGATGATGTACACAAAAAATAACACCGTGCCTGGCTGAGCGGTTCTAGGCGCTTCAGTCTGACACTGCGCGACCGCTACGGTCGCAGGTTCAAATCCTGCCACGGGCATGGATGTGTGTGATGTCCTTAGGTTAGTTAGGTTTAAGTAGTTCTAAGTTCTAGGGGACTGATGACCTCAGAAGTTAAGTCCCATAGTGCTCAGAACCATTTGAGCCAACATCATGCCTCTTACTGTATCAACTCAAAATGGAGAAGCCATCTCATCACAGATGACACCAGCACCAAAGCAGCAGAACAAACACAACCAATAGCAGTTACACAAAATGCAGCAGTACACACAATAATCGGAACATCAATGCCAACAACAGAATCACCATCAACAGCAGCATCACAGACAGCAGTAACAGCAGAAATCCCAGGAATAGCAGAAGCAGCAGCAGACACGGAAACAACCATCCATGGGGCAGCAAGTAGATGGTAAAGGACACCTCCTTCCCATCTGAAGGATTTTTTAATTGCAGATATGACAAAAAAGAAGCCACCAAGATAAGGAACATTAAACGTCTAACAGTACTCCACCAAAATATTCAGTGTGTAAAAAACAAAGTGCAACAGCTGGAAGTCGAATTACAAATAGCACTGTTATCTGTATAACAAAGCACTGGTGTAAAGAAAGTGAAATCTTATATATAAATTTACCCTCATATGTCCAAGCAAGTTCTTACTGCAGAAACACAATGAAAGGTGGAGGATCGTGTATTTATGTTAAGAATGGCATTGAATTTAAAGTCAGAAATAATATTATCATAGACAAAGACTTTGAAGTGTCAGCAATAGAGATAGTTGCTATAAATACACCCAAGAAACTAACTATATTATGTGTATTTCATACTCCCAGTGGTAATTTAGAGATATTCTTTTCAAAACTTTTACAAAGCCTAGAACAGGCGTTGACTCTGAAACATAATATCCTTTTGTGTGGGGACTTTAACATAAATACAAATAAAACAGATGACACCAGTAACACATTTATGAATATCCTACATTGTTTTGGTCTATCATCACTATTCAACTGTGCAACAAGAATAACCACACATTCATCAACTACCATTGACCATGTAGCTACAGATGTAGGCAGAGAAAACTGTGATGTACTTGTCAAAAATCTGGGACTGTCTGACCATCTATGTCAGATTATAAAAGTAAAAGCTTGTGTAAAAGAAGAATCAAAACTGCATGTATATAAAAGAGTCTACTCTCCATCAGCTTTGCAAGAGTTTTCCTTGAAGTTAGCACATGACAGGTTGGGAAGGAGTATATATAGAAACTAAAGTGAATAGCAAGTTCTCCAGTTTTATGTCTTAGTTTAAATTAAAATTTGAAGAAACATTCCCCAAAGCATTAATTCCCGTTAGAACACCCACCAACAATAAATGGATTACTAAAGGAATAAGAAAAAGTGCTCAAACTTGTAAATACCTAAACTCCATTAAAAAGGACAATAGTCATCCAGTTTTTTTGCACTACTACAAAAACTACAAAAGGATCTACAGGGAGGTATTCAACACTGAAAAAAAATCAGCCAACGATAGGTTCATAAAATTGGTCAATAATAAAAGTAAAGCTACATGGACTGTAGTGAAACAAGAAACAGGAACTGTGAAACAGAGAGATACAAACACACAAATCAGGCACAAAGAAAACATAGAAAGTAACCCGAAAGAATTAGCAAGTTATGTGAATACCTACTTTAGCAGCATTGCAATGAACTTACAGAAAATTTTTCCAAAAGGTGCTAATCAACCAATACAGAAGCATATAGCAAACTCAATGGTATTGCTTCCAACTACTGATAAGGAAGCATGCAATGTTGTAAAGCAATTAAAGAACAAAAACTCAGCAGGTTTAGATGAAATCCCAATGTGTGTGCTGAAAAAATGCATAAACAGTATCAAAGCTCGACTAACAGACATCATAAATGAATCCTTCAAAACTGGTTGCTTCCCTGACTATCTGAAGCATGCCAAAATTTTACCAGTTCACAAGAAAGGTGATGTAGAAAATGCAAGAACTACAGATCAATAGCCCTATTGTCATGCTTTTCCAAAGTGATAGAAACAATAAAGAAAAACAGGCTTTTGAGCTATCTAAGTAAATTCAACCTCCTCTGCAATGACCAGCATGGTTTCAGGCCTGGTAGAAGTACAGCATCTGCAATATCACAATTTACAAAAACAGTTTTAGAAACACTAGATGAGAACAGCTATGTAACTGGCCTTTTCCTAAACCTGTATAAGGCATTTGATACAGTTGACCACCAGAAGCTGTCACATAAATTATAGGCACTAGGAGTATGGGGAATGGTTCTCAAATTGTTTGTTCATATCTAGAAAACAAAGTACAGTCCGTAGAGATCACACATGTCTCCAGTAGATCAAAGTACATTGAGAAACATATATCTGATACACAACATATCAATATTGGGGTCCCTCAAGGAAGTGTACTACGCCCTGTATTATTTCTGGTGTATATAAATGATTTCCTGCAACATGTCAGCCATGGAGAGAAGATATTGTTTGCAGATGGCAGCAAAATAGTAATTACCGGTAAGACACCAGCACAAATGTTGGAAAATTCTACTGAAGTGCTGAGAGATGTTCACAAATGGTCTCAGGAAAACAAAGTAGCTCTCAACATAAAAAAACAAATACAATATGCTTTAGAATGAACAGAAAGCAGAGTCCCTTAAATTTAAAACTAGATAACATCCCCACAGATGATGTACCCACAACAAAATTCTTAGGGTTGCACATTGACAACCAAATGAAGTGAAATGAACATGCTATGAAACTCTCGAAAAAGATATCCACAACATATTATGCAGTTAGAGTCCTTGTATCCGCATGCAGTAGTGTATGTTTGAGAACTGTATACTGTAGTTATGTTCATTCCGTAATCAGTTATGGTATTATTTTCTGGGGAAACAGTGCTCAGAATTTACAAACAGTATTTAAAATACAAAAGAGAGCAGTAAGAATTCTAACAAAAAGCAGTAAGTGGGCCCACTGCAGAGAACTTTTCGAAATGTTAGAAATTCTTTCTGTTCCTTGTGAATTTATATTCCAAACCATAGCGTACATCAAGAAAAATATAGATAAGTATAGCACAAATATCAGTTTTCATAACTGTAATACAAGAACAAGTCACTGTCTTCACCTAGACAGGAAGAATAAACATAAGACTCAAAATAGCTTCTTGTATGAAGGTGTAAAACTGTATAATAAACTGCTGCAGAAAATAAAAGAAGCAGATAACATGTACCGCTTTAGGAAAAATCTTAAATTGTTTTTGCAGCAACATTGCTTTTACACTATAAGTGAATTACTTAGTGCAAAATGATTGTAAATAGCTTTTGTTCCACAATATTTTGATGGTGTTGTTGTGGTCTTCAGTCCTGAGACTTGTTTGATGCAGCTCTCCATGCTACTCTACCCTGTGCAAGCTTCTTCATCTCCCAGTACCTACTGCAGCCTACATCCTTCTGAATCTGCTTAGTGTATTCATCTCTTGGTCCTGCCACCGAACTTCACTAATTCCCACTATATCTAACTTTAACCTATCCATATATTTTGATAAAGAGCAAAAATGATTGTAAAAAAATTATATGCCACAATGTTTAACCAGATGTAACAACAAATTGTATAAATATATGAATGTACACAACTGACAACATTCATACATTTTAAAATGTCCACGGATTGCTAAATAAATAAATAAATAAATCTCATCCAGTGTGATAAGTCTCCCCTGACCCAGGGTTCTTAGTGAATTTCCCAAAATCTACCCCTTATCCCAGACCTCTCCAGTGCTTTTTCTTAACCGCTCCTCCTTCCCCTTCAATCCTTCTGCCTGGAGAAGGAGCCACTGGCTCTGAAAGCTTCATAATTAAACCTTCTTTTATGTATGTGGTCTGCCACTACTTGTTGGGTAGATTTTTTATCCATCCAATTAAATTATTTTGTCAAAAAATGATTTTTTCTATTGTTATATTAGAAGTGATTTCTGGCATTTGCCAAGGTTGTGTTATAGCCCCTCTGTTCTTCATTATCTATATAAATGATTTAAGAAACAATCTGAGCAGCCATATTAGGTTGTTTGCAGATGATGACTGTCATTTATAGTCTAGTAAAGTCATCAGAAGATCAAAACTAATTGCAAAAAGATTTAGATAACATATATGTAAGGTGCAAAAATTTGCAATTGATACTAAATAATGAAAAGTGTGAGGTCATCGGCACAAGTGCTAAAAGGAACTCATTAAAGTTTGGTTGCATGATAAATCAATAAAATCTAAAGGCCACAAATTCAACTAAAAACTTAGTAATTTCAATTATGAACAACTTAAATTAGGAAGAACATACAGTAAATGTTGTGGGGGAGGCCAAACAAAGACTGCATTTCATTGGCTGAACACTTAGAAAATGCAACAGAGCTACTAAAGAGACTACACTTCACTAGTCCATCCTCTCCTTATGAAACTGCAATCACCAACTTTTTCTTCCAAATGCAAAAATACTTTGTTGATGCCGACCTACACAGGGAGAAACAATCATCATAAATAAGATAAGGGACTCACAGTTCTCCCACATAGATTTAAGTGTTCATTTTTTCAAGTGATGTTTGAGAGTGGAATGATAGAGAATTATCATGAAGGTTTTAAAGGCACATTTCCAGGATGGGCATGGATATATAGCAAACACATAGATATAAGTTCAGAATATAAATACAGAATTACACAAGATATTGATTAGTATAAGCGGTTGTATCGACTGTGGCATGCAACCACTGAAACATTAGAATAATTATGCAATTCAATTGACTTGCCGAGAAGACAGCACCCTTTTTTTATGGAAGCCGTCCTGGGCAGATGACTTTCTGCCATTGCTGCAGATAATTATTTGGCACACCGCCATCATTCTAGGAGACACAATCTCAATAGGCATACTCATAGTTGCATACAGCAACAGAATTAATGTTCATATGGTTTAGTTTAGTATAATATGTTGTGACTACATTGATATTAATTAATCTTGTGTTTCATTTATTTTGCAAGCTTTTGTTCCAGTTAAACAGCATCTTGGCAAGGCTAAAGGTCCTCTGTTATGAATTATATAGAGGTCCAGTATGAACCAAATCTTTGGAATTAATCAAATTATGAAGTCTGGGCTGTAAAATGACAGTGAATGGACATTATGCAAAAAGCCATTGTCAAGAATGCAAAGTTTGTATAAACTGATCACATACAATTATTATTAATTATTATTATTTGTTTGTTCTTCGGTATACTCAAACCAGACAGGAAAATCCATGAAAAATCAAATGGTGGTGTGATGAAGGCCCTGCCAGGCATTCACGCGTGATTTGCAGAGTGGCTATGTAGATGTAGATGTAAATGTAATGCCAAAATTAAGATGAACAGAAGGATGTTCTGGAAAATAATAAAAGATGCAGTGAAGAGGTGAGAAAGGAAGTTTAAGGCACAATAAGGGAAAAAGAGAGCAGAGGTAAGAAAAGGATATCTGAAGAATGAAGTAGAAGTAAAAAAAAAGGAATCGGGGGTACAAGAGGAATAGGGAATTATGAGTAAAAATGTTAGAATCCATGATCATTTCAGCAGATAAAAGATATAACTCTGTCTGTGGTGATGAAATAAACAGTAATGAAGTAATGGAGGTTCCACAGGCGAATGAAAAAATGGAGTCACAAAGGACATCTTTTACGATAGATGCACACTATCGAACTTGTACAATTCTACAAAATATACTCAAGAGAGTAAACTGTATCTTTCAATGTCATCTTTTCCTATGAATAATATGATGCCACTTTTGGTCAAATTTGTGCAATACTAAGTTTTTGTAAGAGGGCTTGGTATTTTTATGTTATATGCTCAGAATGCAAGAATATGAAAAAATTTTATGTTCAATTGTAGCAAAAACAAATATAAACGTAATTATGAAAGTTATGCAAATATTATTTCACAGTAACATATAAATTCCTATTTTCTATTGCATGCAATACACATCACAGCTTATATTTAAATCTTTGTAAATGTTTTGAAATGCTTCTTTGCTGTATTAATATCTCTGGTCAAGTGCAGTGGATATTCTGTTCTCAGTCAGCCATATTGTAGAAAGAGTTATGTCTGCTGCTTTATGTAACTATTGTAAGACTGAGTCTATATTGAAGTACAATATATGTGGACTTCTCTTTAGGACTGCAAAAATGACCTGTCAATGTGGTCATGCAAGAAAACACTGTAATAAATCAAAAAGTCAAGAGTAAAAATTTGGAATCTATTTTGCAACATGCTTACATTTTACTGCTGGGAAAGGTAAGTTTTCATTACTGTTAGCAAAGTCCACATCCCAGGATATACAATTACATTGTTATTGTTTACGTTATGTTGTGTGAAGTTCAAAGTTTCTACTGCTCTTTACAGGTGTTTGATAACTGATTACACTCTAACTAAGTTAGCTAACAGTAACTCATTTATGGCTAAGCATGATGCAACACTTGAGCAGCATGGCACCTGCATGCAGAATGATTTCCAGAGAGGAGTTTACTAAATCATGCCAGATTTAAATAGTTGATGGTTCCCTTTATGAAACAATAGTTGGAAAACCACATGCAACTCTTAGATCACTAGAGTGTGACTCTTCTGCAAAATACCATGTGTGGGCGTGAATGTGTTGCATTTTTGAAACTTTGTTGCCCATGCTCAAACCCTGGAATTGTATTTTAAAATCTGCATACTTATGACTGGAAATTTCACCTGCCTCTGTCCAAAGCAATTTGTCTGCTCTCCAAGGCTCCCCCACCAGCGTCACTTTCCCCTCCAGTTGTTACCATTCTGCACATTTAGAGTGCACAAACAACACAAACTATCAGTTGGCCTTAGCATGTGGGAAAGGTGCACATGATTCACACATGAATTGAGTGAACCAGTCAGTCAGTCAGGAGTCTCACTGTGTAATGATTAGTGCTAATAGGCCCCCCTCCCCCAAATTCTGCACAGGTGACGAATGTACCTATTTGAAGCATATATTTGTCCAACCAGCAGCAAATCCTACAGGTATTTTTTACATCAATTTCTAATTATTTTGTGTTGGTGGCTTTATTACTATAAAACGAAACATTTTTAGAAGCCCTTTTAGACATGGCTACAAAAGAGAAGTAAACGAAACTGGAAGATGAAAACCTTGAATTTAAAGCAGAATGGACCAGGACTTCTGTGTAAATTAAAAACTTAAATGGCCTTCCCACCTGTCTTATTTGTCAAGAAAAACTTGCTCATAACAATAAATAAAATTTGGTGCATCATGTTACAGCCAAAATTGTGTCATTAGTACTACATATCCTGTTAGTGACGCAAGGAACAAAAGCTGGTGAGGAACTTCAGAAGAGTTGAAAAATCGCTTTCACTATTTAATTACTACAATCTTCCAATATTTAATTATTATATTCTTCCAATATTATTCATATTGGAAGTTTTGAGGATAGTCAAGAGATTTCTAGAACAGAAAACCATATACAGGTGGTGACTACATGAAAAGTTGTTTATTAATGCATCCAAAGAGCAATTTCAGGACTTTAAGAACAAATCCGATACTCTAAAGAAAGTTAAAGAGTTACCATTGTTTGCTAAAACAGTGAGAGATACAACAGTCAAAATGTCTTTCAATATAATCAACCAACAAGCTGAACATCTTAAATTGGTGTCACTTCATCGAGTTGACAGCTCTTGTGACATAAATGATGCAGTGCAAATTCTGCTTTTTGTACAGTTTATTTTACCTGCAGGTGTTGAACAACTTATAGGGTTATTGTCACTCAAGAGTCTGTTATAGCGTCAAGTTGAACACATATACACTCCTGGAAATTGAAATAAGAACACCGTGAATTCATTGTCCCAGGAAGGGGAAACTTTATTGACACATTCCTGGGGTCAGATACATCACATGATCACACTGACAGAACCACAGGCACATAGACACAGGCAACAGAGCATGCACAATGTCGGCACTAGTACAGTGCATATCCACCTTTCGCAGCAATGCAGGCTGCTATTCTCCCATGGAGACGATCATAGAGATGCTGGATGTAGTCCTGTGGAACGGCTTGCCACGCCATTTCCACCTGGCGCCTCAGTTGGACCAGCGATCGTGCTGGACGTGCAGACCGCATGAGACGACGCTTCATCCAGTCCCAAACATGCTCAATGGGGGACAGATCCGGAGATCTTGCTGGCCAGGGTAGTTGACTTACACCTTATAGAGCACGTTGGGGGGCACGGGATACATGCGGACGTGCATTGTCCTGTTGGAACAGCAAGTTCCCTTGCCGGTCTAGGAATGGTAGAACGATGGGTTCGATGACGGTTTGGATGTACCGTTCACTATTCAGTGTCCCCTCGACGATCACCAGAGGTGTACGGCCAGTGTAGGAGATCGCTCCCCACACCACGATGCCGGGTGTTGGCCCTGTGTGCCTCGGTCGTATGCAGTCCTGATTGTGGCGCTCACCTGCACGGCGCCAAACACGCATACGACCATCATTGGCACCAAGGCAGTAGCGACTCTCATCGCTGAAGACGACACGTCTCCATTCGTCCCTCCATTCACGCCTGTCACGACACCACTGGAGGCGGGCTGCACAATGTTAGGGCGTGAGCGGAAGACGGCCTAACGGTGTGCGGGACCGTAGCCCAGCTTCATGGAGACGGTTGCGAATGGTCCTCGCCGATACCCCAGGAGCAACAGTGTCCCTAATTTGCTGGGAAGTGGCGGTGCGGTCCCCTACGGCACTGCGTAGGATCCTACGGTCTTGGCGTGTATCCGTGCGTCGCTGCGGTCCGGTCCCAGGTCGACGGGCACGTGCACCTTCCGCCAAACACTGGCGACAAAATCGATGTACTGTGGAGACCTCACGCCCCACGTGTTGAGCAATTCGGCGGTACATCCACCCGGCCTCCCGCATGCCCACTATACGCCCTCGCTCAAAGTCCGTCAACTGCACATACGGTTCACATCCACGCTGTCGCGGCATGCTACCAGTGTTAAAGACTGCGATGGAGCTCCGTATGCCACGGCAAACTGCACAAATGCTGCGCAGCTAGCGCCATTCGACGGACAACACTGCGGTTCCTGGTGTGTCTGCTGTGCCGTGCGTGTGATCATTGCTTGTACAGACCTCTCGCAGTGTCCGGAGCAAGTATGGTGGGTCTGACACACCGGTGTCAATGTGTTCTTTTTTCCATTTCCAGGAGTGTATTTCAAAACAACACAACACATATAAGTCACTGAGCTAGTTGACAAAGCAAGACATGTGAACACGGTAACATTCGAATGAGCACTGGGTCCAAGTCTAGCGGCCACTGCCTGGCTGGTCCCTTAGGTGGCGCAGCTGCTGCATGGCTGGCAGACAGCACCGCATGTAGAAGACCTGCATAATTGCGCGGCGGCACTTTCAATGATCGGCAAGTCACAAAACTTATCTCCCCTTTGAAATTTTTTCACTGGTCTTGATGGAGGTGGCCAGTAGTTTGCTAACTTCCATAGGTGTTGTTTGACTGGCCGTAAAGTCTCGAGGAGGAGGCTTCCCATACGGGCGGAAGTGTCCCCGATGATAACGGGTCGAGATGACAGTAGATGTAGGGGTCGAATCTGCTAGGGACCCGCACAGCAATCTGCCCGTTGTGGCAAGACATGGGCGATGTGTCGGCGTCCGTAATAGAAGGAGGCAAGTAGATTGGCTCCAACAGATGATGGTCTTCCGGTTCCTGCATGGGCACTTCTCCTGGTGGCGTCAGATCTTGTACTGGCACCAAGATGACGGTGAGAGGGCTGCATTGTGACTAAAGAGAGATGCCAAGATCCTGAGCTTCAGGTAGAGCTGAAGGTGGTGTAGCAGCATTTGGAACAGGCGTTGCCAGCGCACGAGACCAAAGCTGGTCCGAATGATGCACTGCAACACCCATGTCTGTCTGGATTTCATACAGGCATCGGCCACAGTGTCGTAAGATGTGGCCCGGACTTCATTTTGGCTCCCTCCCATATCCCCGTACCCAGGCAAGGTCGTTGGCGGTGAACCGGCCAAGTGAAGGTACCCGCGGCTGTGAGGTGGAAGGCTCTAGAAGATAAAGTAGTGTGCGAGGCTGTCAGCCATGTAAGAGCTCAGCCGGGCTGTGGTCGCCCATCGGAATGAAATGGTCATAAGCCAGAAACTGGAGAAGCTCATCATCAGCAGCAGAAGAAGTCAGGAGTTTCTGCATCTGAGCCTTAAATGTGCGGACCAGTTGTTCAGCCTCACTATTTGATTGTGGATGTAACGGAGGGGCCATCACATGCATAACGCCGTGACGAGCACAAAAATCCACAAATTCAGAAGAGGCAAATTGCAGACCATTATCAGTAACAAGAGTAGAGGGAAAGCCTTCCAAAGAAAAAATGCGGCGAGAGCACTTGTGGTTGCCACGGTGGTAGGCGATGTGCAACAGATAATGAAAGGAAAGTTAGAGTAGGCGTCAAATGCTTGAAGCGCCACGGTGACAAAGATGACTTCACGGTGGCGGCCTGTGACACACAAGGGCCAAAGGCACAGACCATGTGTGCTATTTCAGAGTCAATGGCAGGCCAGTACACATGATGGCGCGCCAGAGATTTTGTGTGAGACACACCCAGTGCCCTTGGTGAAGGAGGCGCAAGACCAAAGCATGCAAAGACGCAGGTACCACAACACGTGGCGAAGCATTGTCGGTGGAAAGGAGGATAACACTATCCCTAGCCATGAGGCAGTAGTGTAATGTGTAGTAGTTCCGCAATAGATCAGAAGTCTTAGCGGACGGACAATCTGGCCAACCCTGGAGAGGGTAGGATCAGAACCTGTAGCTGCCACCAGCCGGTCCCCTGTGATGGGGAATCTGTCCACAACCCACTTCTCGGCAACATCCAGATGGCAACAGAAAAGTTTGTCCTTATCGAATGCCAGATCAGGACCCATGGGAAGGCAAGACAGTGCATTAGCATTCACATGTTGAGCCATCGGCCAGAAATGAGTCTCATAATTGAAACGAGTCAAATAAAAACCCAACACTGGAGGTGGTGTGCAGCCTTGTCCGGAGGTGACGTTGATGGATGAAACAAGGAAACAAGTGGTTTGTGATCTGTAACAAGATACAATTTGGATCCATAGAGAAAAACACCAAAAATTTGAGAATGCTTTGGTTGGGCATCTGTGAGCGTTTTGGAGACATAAGCAGTGGGTTGTTCAGAGCCGTCTGAAATCGGTGCGCAAGGACTGCACCGACCCCGTATTGAGAAGTGTCCATGGCAAGAACAAGATGTTGGCCAGGTCCATAAGTAGCCAGGCACGGGGCCTGTTTCAGCATAGTCTTCAATTTCTGGAAAGCCGCATCACATGACACGGACCAATGAAAAGGCACGTTTTTATGCAACAGGCGATGCAACGGCCAAGCCATGGAAGCAGCAGATGGTAAGAACTTGTGATAGTATGCTATTTTCCCCAAGAAGGCCTGCAGTTCCTAAACGGATGTAGGGCGAGGAAGGGCATCGATCGCAGCTACAGTTTACTGAAGCAGACGAATACCATCCCGTGAGAGTTGAAACCCCAAGTATGTGATAGATGCCTGAAAAAATTGTGGTTTCCAAAGATTACACTTAAGACCGGCAGTCTGTACGACATGAAAAAGTGTGCGGAGGTTCTGAAGTTGTTCTTCAGTGGTGGAGCCAGTGACAACAATGTCGTCCATGCAATTTATACACCCAGGGACAGGGAGCAATAATTGTTCCAAGAATCGCTGAAAGATAGCAGGGGCGCTGACCACCCCAAATGGCAAATCGTTGGTACCGATAGAGGCCAAAAGGCGTGTTAAGGGCCAGAAACTGCTGGGAAGCTGCAACGAAAGGAAGTTGGTGATAAGCTTCTGACAGGTCAATTTTAGAAAAATACTGGCCTCCCGCAAGTTTAGTGGACAATTCTTCAAGTCAGGTCATAGGGTAAGTGTCGATGAGGCATTGCGCAATTACAGTTGCTTTAAAATCGCCACAGAGATGAATATCACCATTGGGCTTAGCAATTACAACAACAGGAGAGGACCACTCACTGGAAGCGACAGTAAGCAAGACCCCTGAAGTAGTGAGACGATCCAGCTCCCATTTTACCCGATCACAAAGGGCCACAGGAATGGGCCGAGCCCGAAAAAACTTAGGTCAAGCAGTGGGTTTGAGCATGATATGAGATTCAAAGTTGTTTGCACGGCCTAACCCAGGAGAAAAAAGGGACGAAAATGTCTTCAACAAGGAATCCAATCGAGCATAAGGAATAGCATCAGAGACAATATTGACAGAGTCATCTGTGGAGAACCCAAAAACGCAAAAGGCATCGAAACCAAAAAGATTCTCTGTGTTACTCTGGTCGACCACAAATATGGGAACAGTGCGAACGACAGATTTGTAAGATACCTCAGTGTTAAATTATCCCAAGAGAGAAATCTTCTGTTTATTGTACGTTCATAATTTCCAAGTGACAGGTAATAGCAGTGGAGAACCCAACTGAAGATACATCTGAGAATTAATTATAGTGGCAGCAGAACCGGTATCCACCTGCATGCGAATATCTCGACCAAGGATTTGGACAGTGAGGAATAACTTCCCTGAAAGAGAAGAAGTGCAATTCACAGACAACGCAGAATCAGAATCAGCGTCATGTTCATGAACATCATGTATGCGGTCAGTTTTGCAAATGGAAGACACATGACCTATCTTTTTGCAATTGTGACACACAGCCCAACGTTGGGGACAATCGTCGCGTGAATGTTTCGTAAAACACCACGGACATGAAGGAAGTTGCTGGGGGTTTTGCTGCAGTTTCTTAGAGGTTTGTTTACGGTCAGGCCGAGGCTGGGTGTAGGAGCACATTGCGGCCGACATGCGGGGACGCACCGCACGCATCGTCAACAGTGCACGGAGGTTGTATTTCCCTGACGTCACCCCATGCCTCTATTTGTGCCCCAGTGGTGCGAGAAATTTCAAAAGCCTGCACGATGGATAGGACTTCACCTAGAGTCGTATTTGCCAACTGAAGGGCACGTTGCCGAACTTCTCTGTCGCGTGCCGACTGGATAATAGCATCCCGTACCATGGAATCGGCATAGGAGTCTTTGTGAACATCAGTAACAAATCGACACTTTCGACTGAGGCCGTGAAGTTCAGCAGCCCAAGTGCAATAGGATTGATGAAGTTGTTTTTGACAATGATAAAAGGAAACACGAGAGGCTACCACATGCGTTTGCTTTTGAAAATAGACAGACAAAAGCGAGCACATTTCAGCAAAGGACAAAGACGCAGGATCTTTCAAAGGAGCCAATGGCAACAACAACCGATACATTTGAGGTGAAATCCAGGAAAGGAACAGAGACATACATGTTTGTTCATCCGTGACATGAAATGCCAAGAAGTGCTGTCAAAGACGTGTTTCATAATCAGACCAGTCTTCCACCGTCTCGTCGAAAGGAGGTATAGCCAACAACAAGAAATGCCCCGCAATTGACGCCGTGATGAAATCGTGAATCGTCAATGTTAGAAGCATTTGCTGTTCAATGAGACCTTGTAATAGTTGCTAGACAGTAGCCATGGAAACCTGTGGGTCAACGATGAAAATGAAAAATCCCATCCTCATCGTCAATTGTTGAACAAGTTGAACATATATATCTCAAAACGACACAACACATATAAGTCACTGAGCAAGTTGACAAAGCAAGACATGTGAACACAGTGACATTCGAATGAGCACTGGGTCCAAGTCTAGCGGCCACTGGCTGGCTGGCCCCTTAGGTGGCTCGGCTGCTGCATGTCTGGCAGACAGCGCCGCATGTAGAGGACCCGCATAATTGAGCGGCAGCACTTTGAATGATCGGCGAGTCACAACAAAGTCAAACATGTGGAGAGGAAGCAGGAAATGCTGTAACTGAGTGCATTTAAAAAGATCATATTCCAGTCTATGAAACTGTCTCATTGTCAGTTTCCACAGATGAGACAAAAAGTATGATCAGTGCAAGAAATTGGTATGTTACAATTTTGAAAGAAAAAATTAATTATTAGATATTTACTTACCATCACATGATTCATAAAGAACAACATTGTGGGCAGATAATTCCAAAATTTTTTTTTTTTTAATTATGGAATTACCGATTTAGATTTCTGCTCCATTATAGCTAAAGCTCATAATAATTGATTTTTTTAAAAAACTGTTAAAATGGAAAATGAGTATGCAAGTCTTTACCTACATAATAAGGTATTTTGGTTACCAGAATTTTTTTTAAAGGTTTCACTTCCTCATTGATATAAGGAGCATCAGATGAAAACTGAACACCAGCCACAATACGACAATGAAATGGTTCCATTCAAAAGTAATCGCCATATGTGACAGACGTTTATCCACTGGGAGACAAGACAATCAATACCTGTTGCACAGAATGCAGCTGCTGCCTGATGGATCTGCTCCTGATGGATCTACAATGACCCCACTCTTGCCCTTCCTCAGCCAACTGAAACCGAAGTCCATGCTGGCGTTTCCTCAGGTTGCCATAGATGTGAAAATCACACAGGCAAAGATTCAGGCTGCACAAAGGATGTTTCAGTGTTTTCCAAGCAAACTGCTGAAGCGTAGCCTTTGCAGGGTTGGCAGTGTCGGGGCAGGTGTTATTGTGCAACAGGATGACCTTATTGGAGCTTGTAGGTCAGCTTTGGATTTCTTTGCCGGGAGAGATGTGGGGTGTTTCCACTGTTTGATTTGCTGTTTGCCCTCAGATTGTCAGAATTCTGTTGGACATAATCATCTTGTTGCACAATAATAACCACATGCACAAATTTTTTCATCTGAAAACAAACCACCTCTTTTTGCTCAGATTTTTAAAGAAAAAAATTGCTGCGCTTTCCAAGTTTATTGAAACATTGCCATCAACGTAATTCTGATATTGAGATTTGACATTTCAGAACAACAGTTTCAAATATACAGGGAAATTTTCTTGAAAGGTTTCCTAAATTCAGGAACAGAAAAGCAACATTAGTATTTGATTTAAAAAAAGCCTCTGAATGGTACCATAAAAGAATTAAATTTTTGGATTTAAAACAGAAAGAATTCTGGAGCCCAAAATTTGAACATCTTTATGCTAATATAGAATTATTGGAGAAAAACAAATGTTGACATACTTAACAGCACAAGTAGCCATTTGAAAGACTAGAGAAGTAAGCTCTGTTAATTTTTAACACCTGAAATACTATTCCTGACTCATAGAATCAGATGAAAACATTTTTTATTGTTTATTATCATACAAAGTTTTAATCAATGTACCAATATTGTAACAAAAACTTAAAACTTTAAGTAAAGTTTATTAAGGTAATTTTAGGTAATATTGTGGCATGGAAGAAAATTTAGTGCCAAGTGCTTAGAGAGGTATGTTGAGATGGTTTGGACATAATGTATAGAGTGGATGAATGAAAGGAGATAGACTAAACAAGAAAAAGAGTGTAATGGGAAAGTTGGGAAGGGGGAACCTCAGCGAACAAACATCAATCACATTGAGGATGATTTTATCAAAGGCCTGCTTTGTACTTTGTGTGTTAAAAACAGTGTACCTAACTATATAGATTGATTTAAAAAAAAATTGGTTCTCAAAAGAAATTTCAGTGGCTATATTGCTGACATTCTGAGCAGAAATTGGTAGATCTTGCAGCGTGCATATGGCTCAGTTTGGGATAGCTGTGTTACAGCACATTGACAAAAACCCAAACACCTAGCACACAAACCATAGCCAAGGAACTAAATACCCCAACAGCAATGTGTAGAATATCCTGCATGAGATGTGTATGCACACATTCAAGTATCAGAATCTACAAGACCTATCCAATTGGTGACTTTCCCTTGTACACAGAATTCCACCAATGGTTTCAGCACCAAATTGCAAAGAACCCTGATGTCAAAATGTGTGTTTTGTTTACTGGTGAGGTCACCTTCACAGAAAAATCAACAGTCACAATGGTTATGTCTGCAAGTTAAAAAATAGTAAGGCCACTTATATCTTCCATCATCAACAGAGATTTACCACAAATGTGTGGGCTGGTATAACTCACAACCATCTGCCTGGGCCTAAATACTGCCTAACACACTTGGTGGAGTAAATTACCGACTTAGACAAAGTTTTTCCCAGTCGGGTCCTGAGGGTGGGTCCATACCATGGCCACCAGTTCTCCTGATTCCACTCCTATGGTCTTCTTTTTCTGATGGGATACAAAGCATGTAATCTACAAGACACTGACAGACACTCCATAAGAGCTGATAGCCCGTTGGGCTAAATTTGCAGTAATTGTTTGTGAAACACCTGATCATTTTCTATATGTTAGACAGTTATTAGCATGCAGATGCCAGATATGGATTAATGAAAATTGGTGGGGCACATATGATCTCCATACAGAGGTCTCAGCTTTGAAATCTCCCCAGGACAATAGAATAGAATCAAATACTGTAGCAGTACACAAACAAACTGATGTAACTGAAAGGAAAGAAACCTCTGAGAGCATCCATGTGAGCTATCTGTCAATTTAAAGAGTGTACTCTCTTTTTTTATTTGCATGGGTACTATCAAGTTGTAATATTTCAATTTAGTATTATAATTATGCTCATTGCTCTCCATAATTATTCAAAAAGATTAAATTGATAAAAAATGTTTCTGTGTACAAAATATTAATAGAATGTATCTCTTTGGTTACAAAACTTCAATTATATCAACTTTACATGTATATTTTTTGTAAGTAAACTTTATATGTTTTATATGTTTTAGTCTGTAAACTGAAAAAGTTGTAAGGCTACTGTGTGTTATATAGTGTTAAAACAAGTTTGACATTTATTACAGAGCTGATTTGAAGAAAGTAACCTGCATCATAATATTATTTCAATATACATCACTTTGATTTATTCTGTCTGCACTTGTTCATACCAGTATGTATTTATTGTGCAAATGCATGCAACGTAAATGGTTTGTGAAGTTTGCTAATTTCTTTATTCCTATAACTATTGCAGTTAACAGAGCAAGGGCAATATATGTGATTGCAGTCTTTCTCAGCGTATTCGACTCATGAATTGTTCTTGGGTTATCAGCCGAGTGGTGACGTCGTCTTGTCACAACGTTTCAATGAGTTTTGTACCCATCATCTTCTGGCAAAGTGATGGGTATGTAACTCATTGAAACATTACGACAAGATGACGCCACCACTCAACTGATAACCCGAGAAGAATTCATCAGAGCAAGGGCAAGTTAGAAATGGGAGTCTCAATGTCAGGCGTAAAAATAAATATAGACATGTATTGAAATGATATGTATGTTACAGGCAATTATGGGAAATGAAATTTTGTTAACTGAAGTAAAAAGAATTTTTTTCCAGACAAAGGTTGATAAATATGATGGACAATTAAGGTACTGTCCTCACCAACAACAGCAGTACAGATGGAGATGTGTAGTTACGTAGTGATTTTCAGTTTCTTTTTAATTTTGTACCTTGTGTGCATGTGAAGAATAATTAGCAAAAATGACAGT
Source organism: Schistocerca gregaria (assembly GCF_023897955.1). NCBI lineage: Eukaryota > Metazoa > Arthropoda > Insecta > Orthoptera > Acrididae > Schistocerca > Schistocerca gregaria. Next base: position 1,058,100,180 of record NC_064920.1, read on the forward strand.
TTCTGAGATTGTAAACATTACTGAAATAGTAGGAAATAGTGAAGAAGTTCAAAAACATGGGACTCTTAAATGTAAAAATTAAGGAGGAGGAAAAATAATTTGAAGCTGTGACAGCTTAATTGGTGGACAATAAATCAAAACAAGTTTTGTTATTAGTTTTGTTGCTGAACTGCAGCCTGTAAACTTGTGGCAGTGAATGTAATATTTACAGTACTCAGGTATACATGAAAATTTATAATTTAAACACACAAATTTCAGTGTCTGATCAAACATTAAGCACGGACAATTCCAAGCAACACTGTAGTAATATTATTGTGCAAGTTAATTTACATGCACTTGATTGATTCTGACCCTAATTGTTCCGAGAAACATAAAAACTGTAAGTTGTAACAGTAAATCTGTCCAATTTATTCTCAAAAGTTATGTACCATAAAGTGTAAGAATTAATATAAACAGTAGTAGAGCACACAATTATAGTGCCACAGTTTGTGTTGATTAAAAGCCCCCTAACAGTCAAGCTTCACAGAAGCAACAGTGATATTTAAAAAAAAAATGTTTGTCTCCTACAGACAAAGCAAAAGACTTTACTTATGTTTTTGGTAATGAACATTATCTTGAACTATTGGGCTATATTTAGTGAATAAACTAATGGTGTAAACAGAACACTTAATATCTGAACCTATATGATGGTAGGATTGATATTGTACAGTAATTATCTGATGCTTTTGCCTTTATTATGCTTATGGTTTGTGTTAACTACGTTGTAGGATGATCAGTACTATAAAATGAAACAGACTACGATTTTTAGTAATTTGCATAAAGTAATTAGTTATGTTGTGGTATGTCTTATTATTCTGTCTGATTTGTGAGATAAACTTCTGCCATTCTTTAAAACAACAGTAACTTGATTCGGAAATGGCATACATAATTTACAGTTTTTGATGGGAAACATTACTGAAGAATTTTTCATAAGATGTACATTAACATGTACGTTGGTTTGTGTAAAAATACGCTGGGTTGTTTGGGGGAGCAGACCAAACAGCGAGGTCATCAGTCTCATTGGATCAGGGAAGGATGGGGAAGGGAGTCGGCCATGCCCTTTCAAAGGAATCATTCCGGCATTTGCCTGAAGCGATTTAGGGAAATCACAGAAAACCAAAATAAGGATGGCCGGACGCAAGATTGAACCATCATCCCCCTGAATGCAAGTCCAGTGTGCTAACCACTGTGCCACCTCACTCTGTTTGTTTTGTGTAATAGAAGAATAATGGTAGATGCAATCTAGGATTATTGGAACATTATTTCAGTATTTGTGTTGAAAATACTTTGGGAAAAATATGTTATTTGCTGTCTTTTGGATTTCTTTGCTGTTTGGTTTCTTTAAAATGTATATGCACATTTTGGATACATTTAAAAAAAAAAATTGATGTCAAACGTGAACTATTATTTACAGTCAGCACCTGAACAGAATTGTTATGAAAAACTGAATCAACAGAGACCCTTTCACATTAAATATGCACTAAATTAACCTGAGGTCATGTTAAATAACTTTTTACCTCATAGTAATCATATATTTGAGGAAAATTTAGGTTTTAGAAAGAGAGGATTGATTTTTAAACCATATAACTGTAATTTGAAAACTATGTCATAATATGGAAGTGAGGAATGTTATGAACAGATACTGAATGATTCTAATTTGAATAATGTCATGTGGGATAGCCACAATATTTGTTTATTTTGCAACGAGGAGAAGGTTGCTGTTGGAACATGTATATGTATTCTGAGAAATAAAGTGATTAAAGTGATGCTGAGATGATGATATATTGGAAGTTGATAGTCAATATATGTTGTGGGAAGATGATGAAGTTTAAGTTAGGGAACTATATTCTGATTTATGCTGTACTATTATCAGTTGTAAATATGAAGTGAGTGTTTGCATCAAAGGATGAGCTCAAAGTTTATTACATACTTACTGTGGACCTGATAACATAGAGGAAAATACTAATGGGATTAAATGATTCTGGAAGTAAAAATGTCTAAGGGGATAGTAAAAAACACTGAAATCATGGAAAATAACTCGAATAGAGTGAAGTATGCTAACACACACATTATCCCACCTGTTTGGTAAGAGAAGTCTGATTTTTTAGAAAGGGAAAAATATAGAGATGGTTCATTTTGAAGTTGGAGTTGGAAGAAAAAGGTTTTTCATTAGATAAAGAATTTAATATTCTCTTGTGCTAATCAAATATTGAAAATTGCATTTAAAAATTGTCAGATTTACATACATATATGCAATTACTATTAATTTGTTTACAATATGTCAACTTTGTATTATGAGAGAAATGAATCCCCCTGAGCAATATACATTACATTAATACTTGTTACATAGATTGTGTATACAACATTTCATAGTTATGTGGAATGTGTCAGTTTAACATAAGTTTTTATTACACAATATAATAATAATAATTATTATTATTATTATTACTTCATATCTAAAAATTCATCTATTGAGTAAAAGGAGTTGTCATTCAAAAATTCTTTCAAACTTCTTTGAAATGTTGGTTGGCTAGCTGTCAGACTTTTAATGCTATTTGGTAAATGACCAAAGACTTTTGTGCCAACATAATTCACCTCTTTCTATGACAAAGTCAGGTTTAACTCAGAAAAGTTAAGGTCATCCTTTCTTCTACTGTTGTAGCTATGAACTTTGGTATTATTTTTGTCCTGGGATGGGTTATTAATAACAAATTTCATAAGTGAAGATATGTATTCCAAAGCTACTGTGAAGTTCCTTAAATAAATATCTGCAAGGTGATCTTGGGTGGGCTCCAGCTATTATTCTGGTCACATGCTTTTGTGCAATGAATACTTTTTCTCTTAATGATGAATTACCCAAAAACATGATGCCATACAAAATCAGTGAATAAAATAGGCATAGTAGGCTAAATTACTGATTTGTTTATCTCCAAAATTTGTAATAACCCTAATGGCGTAAGAAGCTGAACCTAACCATTTTGGCAAATCATCAATGTGCTTCTTCCAGTTCAATATCTCATCAATGCATGAGACCATAAATTTTGAAAATTCTGCCTTGACAATAGGCTACTGTTCAAAGTCTATATTTATCAATAGTGTTATGCCGTTTGCTGTACAGAATTGTATATACAGTTTTTTCTCTAAATTTAGGGACAGTCTATTTGCAGAGACCAACTCAATAATTTTCTGAAAGACACTATTTACAATTTCCTCAGCTAATTCTTGTTTTTCAGATGTGATTACAATACTTGTATCACCAGCAAAAGAAATAGCTTAGCATCTTCATGAATATAGAGTGGCAAGTCATTAATATATATTAAGAACAACAAGGGACTGAAAACTGAACCCTATGTGACACCACTCTTGATACCTCCCCATTTACAGGACTCTGCTGATTTTTGCAAGCTATATGTAGTTCTGCATTCTTTCAGTTAAATTTGAATTAAATCATTCACGCACTGTCCCACTCATACCACAATACTTAAGCTTATCTAGAAGAATGTCATCTTTGACACAGTAAAAATCCTTTAAAAGATCACAAAATATCCCAATAGGTAGTGTTTGGTTATTCGGAGCATTTAATATTTGATCAATGAATGCAACATGCACCACATTTGTACCTGATATGCTTAAAATGGACAGGGCCTCAAGCTGCTGTAGCAATGTTTCCTGCTTATTTTCTGAGCTACATCTTCTTTCTCTATCTTTAAACCTATCAATGTTATCTCTTTCTACCCATACTATTTCTCTCCCAAATAAAGTTTATTTTGTAAACAATCCACTGTAAACTTAAGTGATTACTTAGAGTGAAATAAAAGTCTCCTTTTGGAGTCTTCGGACCCTTTGTGAATCTCTTCATTTGACGCCAATTTGACGATTCCATGTCAATGATTATGAAATGACAAGGACAACGCAACACCGAGTCCCCGAATGGAGAAAGTCTCTGACGCAGCTAGGAATCAAACTCAGACCCTTCACATGGCATTCAGCTTTGCTGACCACAGGCATGCATACACAAATTAAATGATCTTCTCATTGAAAGATAAATTAATATTTAATGAGAGATATCTAAATGACCATTTAACAACATACATTTGATAAATATTTTTGATCCTAATTAGTTAAAAGCTATCTGAACTCTAACATTTATGTGTGCTGATATAGGTAAGTTATTTTGTCATCTTGAAGGTGGGTCAGACTTGGTGCATTGTCGACACATACTGAGCACTTGTATTGCAGATGAAGAACTAAAATCTCATTATAAACTAAAGCTTTTGAGATGAAATCTTGTGTATGATAGCTACTTTAAAATTATTGTGCTAATGATGTTATGCAATAGAAGCTATATAAGCAAGGAAACTGATTTTCAGAAGACACGAACGAGAGAAGCATTGATAATGATAGCAATATTTTCTGAATAAATAATTGGAGTCTGTATGTACTGAAATTGATTGTAGTTTAACTACATCTAATATTGTGCAGCCTCCCCCCCCCCCCCCCCCCAAGCTAGCATGCACAAGTACCACATCATGATGTGGCATGGGCTCAATTATCTTTGAAATAGTGCTGAAGGGAACTGACCCCATGAGTCCTGCAGGGCTCTGCATAAATCTGTAAGAATATGAGGCGGTGGAAATTTCTTCTGAACAGCACATTGCAAGGCATCCCAGATATGCTCAACAATGTTCATGTCTGACCAGCAGAAGTCTTTGAACCCACGTTGGGTGTCACAGTGTCCTGCTGGAACTGCCCAAGACTGTTGGAATGCAAAATGGACATGACTGGATGCAGGTGATCAGACAGAATGCTTACATAAGTGTCACCTGTGAGAGTCATATCTGGACATCTCAGAGGTCCCATATCACTCCAACGGCACATGCCCCACACCATTACAGAGCCTCCACCAGCATGAACAGTCCCCTGCTGACATGCAGGATCCATGGACTCATGAGATTGTCTCCATACCTACACACATCCAACTGCTAGATATAATTTGAAATGAAACTTGTCCAACCAGGCAATATGTTCCCAGTCATCAACAGTCCAATGACAGTCCAGGTGAGCAGTGTAGCTTTGGCATGCCATCATCAAGAGGACATGAGTGGACCTTCAGCTCTGAAAGCCAATATCAATGACTTTTCATTGAATGGTTTGTGTGCTGACAATACTATTGAAATCTGCAGCAATTTGCAGAAGGGTTGCACTTCTGTCACATTGAATGATTCTCTTCAGTCGTCATTGGTCCCATTCTCGGAGGATCTGTTTTTGGACCTCGGAGGTGCTGTGTCCCGTCACTCGTGTGCTGACTACAACATCACATTCAAACTCACTTAAATCTTGATAACCTGCCTTTGTAGCAGCAGTAACCAATCTAACAACTGCACCAGACACTTTTTGCATTATACAGGCATTGCTGACTGCAGTGTCGGATTCTGCCTGTTTACATATTTCTGTATTTGAATATGAGTGCCTATACCAGTTTCTTTGGTGCTTCTGTGTATATTGAAGTAGTGTTTGTGATATATTTAAGAGATGCTAATGATGTTAAAGTAATATTGATTAGGTTGATGAAAAAGTTGAAGTCAGGGTTAGGGAACTAATTAAAAAACCTTAAAACAACATTGAATAATTCTTATAATAAAAGAGGAACTGTGGGCAATAAAAAAGTAGTTGTAGAAGGATTGAATACAAAGGAATATTTGTAGTATCAGAATGTTGCTGATCATTTGATAACATCTAAAAGTTAAAACAACTCTGAGCATAAGACACTTATTATTTTAACAATATCTGAAAATGAATCACATAGCATTTTGAGAAAGTAATTTATGAAATAAATTAACCTAAGGGACATTTTGCTAAATATTATGATGACAGCACTAATTTTATATCTCAAATATTAATACTGTTTTTGGACATGGTTAAATAATGGCATTATTGATTCATTTGTTGAATCATATAAGGACTTGTATATATATTTATATTATCTACAATTTCCATTTTGAGCTTTTATTTCTACCGGTATATCTTACTCTGAGAAAAAGTTCATGTTAGTCTGTTTCTCCCTGAAATTAAGTCAATGCCAGGTACTTAAATCTTATTCCCATTAACCTATGTATAACTGGTAGTGTCACAAGAAACTAATTAGAGATGTTTTTTTGCAGCTAACATTACAACGACGTAATGGACATTCTCTTAAGCCAAGATGTAAGAAGAGTTCACATTCATGGAAAGAAAATTCTATTAAGCTGAGCTGTCACAAGGGTTCACACTCATGTAAAGGACATTCTACCAAGGTGACACGTGAAAAGGACTGATACATTACATATAATGAGATGAGGTAATATCAAGAACTTGGAAAAGGAAAAGTGAAGAAAGGTTTGGTGTATATACCTTTTTTTTTTTTTATAAAGTGAAAACTATGTACAGGTTGTTCTCTGTTGTCAGAAACGATGATATGCAATGAGGCATTGTACGGCAAATACAAAGAACTTTTTTTTACATCAAGCATCAATGCTAAATGTATTTATGTGAATAATTATTTAATTAGTAACTGATCATTTTTGTATGCTACTGTCAATGTCTGTTTTATGTAACTGTTTTTAAACTAAATAAAATAGAAAGAAACTTCTGTGTGTTTGTGTGTTATTTTATTGTGCCTGTCTACCGGCGCTTTCCCGCTTGGTAAGTCTTGGAATCTTTGTTTTTAAACTAATAATTAATCACCTTAAAGTCTATACATACTACACACATTTCAGTTTTAAAAAAGTCTGTTGTCTCTCTCATATTCACTAAAATAGCCTTGAGCAGTTCCATAATTTTTTGTCATAATACAGTTCATATGTGCTTGCTTACAAAATTGTGGTTGGGCTACCTGTAATGGAAGTGCTCAACATGCATTTTATTCATGAAGTAGTAGAGTAGCCAAGACACTACAGCTTAAAGTTATGAATATTCAAATTTAGTATTATAATCATACTCATTGCTCTCCATAAGTATTCAAAAAGATGAAACTGATAAAAAAATGTATTTGCTTATGAACTATAAATTGACTGTTACCTCTTTGGTTAAGAGACATTGATTATGTCAACTTTATGGGTATGTTTTTGCAAGTAAACTCCTTATACCTTTCTAGTTGTCAACAAGCAATACGAGTCAGTCTGTCATGCACTGATGGAGAAGCTGTTGTCTGTCAGTTATAGTTGTTCTAAAGAGCTAGATCATTTAGTCCATGGACTGAAAATGTTGCAAAGCTATATTGTGTGTGACCTACTGTTAAAACAAATTTGACATTTACTACAGAGATGATGTGAAGAAAGTAACCTGCATCATAAAATTACTTCATGTTACAGCCCAACTATGTTTATGAGGGTGGAGCATCTATCAACTAGAAAAATGGCCAAACAACAGTTTCAACATCACTGGGCACAAAGTTAAGTAGAAATAATAAACTTTGATTATTCTGTCTGCTCTTGCTCATACCAATATGTATTTATTGAACAAATGTGTGCAACATCAGTAGTTTGCGAATTAAGCAAAATTTCTTTATTACTATTATAATGGCTCATATTATTTTTTCTTTCTTTGTTCTTTTCCTTTTATACATGTAAGTTACATATACACTAAGCCAAAGGTAAATTAACATGTTGTTTTGTGGCAGAGATAATGTTTTGATACAAAAAAGAGAAGAGATATGCTCTTCAATTGATTAATTTCTGTACCATCACCTGTTCATTTCTATGAGTGGAAGCAGGTGGATGTATGACGAGATCCGTAATATGAGTATTGTTTAAAAATGTGTATTTCAAGCATCCATAAAAAATGTTAGAAAAGTTTTTAGGAAGGCACAGTTCTATATATATATTTCAACATCAACCACAACTGTCACTTCATCATTTCGCATGCACCGAGAATCCTCCATCAGGAGGTTCAGAGCAGACAAGAGAAATTTGCATGAGCAGTGGAGGAACAAACCTCCATCAGCATCGTTATAATCAGGACCATGCTCAATGGAATTAATGTGAAGAAGTATGTGACTTAAATGATGAATATTGATCTTAAATGTATTGACATTGAAAGTCTGCTGATATTAGTACAGTTAAAGATTACCTCGGGTACGTGTACCTTCCAATTTATGACAATTATTCTTTGCAATTAATTTTTTTAATTATTCAAGCAGCAATTATTAATCAGTTTCCATTATTTATCTGCCTGCCTATTCCACAACTATTCAATGGTGACCCTTTAAAGGATGGCACTGACTGAAATATGAACAGACCTTTCAATTGAAACTTCCTGGCAGATTAAAACTGTGTGCCAGACCGAGACTCGAACTCGGGACCTTTGCCTTTTGCAGGAGAGCTTCTGTAAAGTTTGGAAGGTAGGTGGTGAGGTACTGGCAGAAGTAAAGCTATGGAGACAGGGCGTGAGTCGTGCTTGGGTAGCTCAGTTGGTAGAGCACTTGCCCACGAAAGGCAAAGGTCCCGAGTTCGAGTCTCGGGCTGGCACACAGTTTTAATCTTCCAGGAAGTTTCATATCAGTGTACACTCTGCTGCAGAGTGAAAATCTCATTCTGGAGACCTTTCAATTGCTGGGAAAATATATATAATTTTTTTTTTTTTTTTTTGAGATAAATGATTCATTTTATTGTTACATGATTCATTTTATTTTTACAAGAAACTAATGAAACTTTCATTGTATTTGTTAGATGTCTGAAAGATTGGCAATCATAAAAACATTGAAGGTGCAAATTAAAATTAAATTCTGCCTACAAACGAGGATACTGATGTCTGCGGCAAAAGTAGGAATCTGCTACACTGTATGCCTATTAGGCTGCGCTTGGCACCATCTCTCTGGCAACAGATAATCCCTTATTCTTCAGATTAATATCCTTTATGGAAAGGGCATTTCTAAAGAAAAGGTGGAAATTTGTTTACAGTCATCATTAACCCTTTCAGTATGATGTTCTCATATAAGGACATACTAAATAAATGCTTAGTATATTTGTTACAACCAGAGACTTTATTTGAGAACAGTGTCGACATCTCCTGTCAGTCCATGGTACCACAAAACAAAATTGAATGTGCACAGTGACTTGGATGCTTACCAGTAATCTTTGTACCTACCATCAGCCACTTAATATCTTCTGAATTTAGATAACAAAAATTATTTGTGCTTAGAAAGGTGCATTCTTGAAGGTGAAAACTAAAGGTGTCTTTCAGAATGAAAAGCAAGTGACACATTTATAACTTTATATATGTCTCTAAATGAGGCCATTGTGATTGAAAGGTTGTAATAGCATAGAAATTTAGGGCATTATTTCACTGTCGTTTTAGTCATCTTAAGGTGATTTCACAATGCCCCGAGTCCAAGATCTATGAAGGACACTTACTGAAGAAGAAGTTACAGAGCTCCTTGCTTCATCTGAAACTGACCAATCTATCCAATGGTCCTTGTGATAATTTTGAACAAGAGAACAATGACGGAGGTAATGTTAGACGTTTCATATTATCTGGTATATTGTTCTAGACGCAAAGTTCACTAACTGCATGATAAGCGACACTGAGATAATCACAAAACACTCGTCCCATCCAAAAACAATGCATTGGTGGAGAGAATATTATTGTTGCATATGAATTTGTTACAGCGCAGCCAACCTAAAGGTGAATAAGTAAAATATCCATTCTAAATGTAACAGACTGAAAGGTAGCTTTGAATGTCCAGACTCGTAAATCTGATGTCTGTTCACGTGCTTTTCATCTGGACATGGCAGGGCAACAGCCATGTCTATTGAGCATTTAGCGGGCTTTGCACCCAAAGACAGCATGACGTTAGCTGCTTTTGAAACCGAACGTGGTTTTTGAGTGTTTAAAGCCAGTTTCGCAATCTGACACATATTCCATCATGTAGGTGCTGAAAAAATCTATATGGCTGTGTGCCCATAAAATTAATTTAGTGGCATTTTCATCTAGGCTATTCAGATGTATGTTTTTTATGAGTTTTTCTTTCTGCAATAGCATTTTTTTATTGTAGGTTCTGGAGATCCTGTTACCATCAGAATTAGGTATCCTAAAAATAAGAACCTTGATTTGATTCACTTTAGGGCAAGTGTGGCAAAAGTACGGACAAAAATAGATAAGCCAGCTGCCAGGAAAAGGTGGTGTCACACTAGTGAGAGTACAGTGCCATCTCCAAATACTTCAAAATGAGCCAATGTGGAAGTTCGTCTAGAAGCTGATATTTGTCTGGACAACATTGGACATCTTCGGAGTCAGTAACAAACAATCATTTGACAGGTGCAAGAAACCAGGTTGCAAAGTCAAAACCAAATTTTATTATGTAAAATGTAACATTCCCTGATGTCTGGATAGAAAAAAAATTGTTTCTTTGATTATCATTCTTCAAAAGTGTAAAACAATAGCTTATGTGTATAATCAGTAAGTAAGCTTTGTGTAAGTTATGTATTTTGGTGAAATAAAATCAAATAAAATGCTTTGACTTTTCGACTAATACTGCACCCACTTGAACACAATGTCCCCATTTGGGGACACGTTGTATCCCATCTTGGGAGGCATCTCGGAATATTTTATACATCTGAAAAATCATAATTTAATTCGAAAAAGTGGACAGCAAAGCTGTGATTTTCATTTTTTTTTTTTTTTGAATAAAAAAAAAATTCATGACTGAAAGGGGAACAAGATAAATCATCAAATTCTATAAGACTGTATCAGATAATAATTAGGTTTATTAGTGAATATGCAGCAAAATCTGCTTTAATTGAAAAGTACTGATACAGACAAAATCTCATTTTTTTAAAAACTTTTGTTCATAATTTGGTTAAAAACTACCGACAATTGAGTGAAAGAAAATGGTCATTGTTGAAAATTCATTACAATAAGCAATATGCCGAGATGCCGGAAATTCGAGCTTGGCAACAGTTGAAGAGTACGTGCTAACTCTTGACTGGCCAATGGCAACCAAAACAATGAGGTTGGCGTCAAAAAATGATAACACTGGTAATATAACAAATCACGATGTCACTTTTATGACACTCAATGAGACAATTTCTCAGTTTTCACCCGGAAACATTTTGCCAAATAGTGAAACTGAAATGCACAACAGCAAAAATTCCTTTGATTATTTGCTCAAGAAGTTGTAAATGCAAGAACAGGAAACACTTCATAAAAGCAATGTAAATGCTATGAGACACACTATGTGATACAACTCATGCAACTAATAACACAACAGTTTACACAGCAGTTCACATAATATCAGGAAAATATAAGACAACAGCTTACACAGCAAAATCAGGCATTTAACCATTTTAAGAATAGTATTAGTCAACAGTTCAGTGAGATGAGCAAAACTATATGCACAGAATTGTCTGATGAACTATCCGGGAAGTTGATAGAGCTAGGTAAAAAATTAAAAAAAGAAATAATTGCCAACATATCCCAGAATATAAATATGGTAACAGAAAAAGTATCACCCACAGACAATAAACAGGAACAACTTGCAGGTGAGTTATAAAACCTTAGTGAAGCATATCGTCAAACTCAGGAGACACAACCCCAAGTGGATGCATCTGTAAAAAATGTGACGAATGCAGTTAGCGAGCTACAAGACTTATTCAAAAACTTACCTACAGAAATACAAAAATTAAGTCTAAGAGTAGACCAGTTAAGTTTGGAGTCCAAATTTGCAAAAACAAAAAAAAAACAAAAAAACAAAGAGATAAGATATCTGCAGATGTAAAGGAAATAATGGAAAAAAATGAATCCAGGATTCTGGATAAGGGCACCACCCTTGCTGAAAAGATAGCACCAGAGTGCAAGATTAATGCAGATACAATAGAAGAAGCTCTAAAAGAGGAAGAAAGTCAATTTATAGCTACAACAGATTCAGGTTTAAACGAAGTAGAGGAAAGGTTACGAGGCAGTATTGCTTAAACTACAGGTATTCGTAAACAATATTTGACAAAAATCAAACCTGTACTTTTAGAGAAATTAGATACTTTCACTGGTTACCCACAACACATAGCTAGTCTGCCGAAGAAAAATAGTGAAGGTTGCAGAATGCAACAGCACTTCCTGGCAGCTGTACCTGTTGTGCAAGTGCAGTTGCCATTCGTTATGCCACAAGCAAACAAAAACTTGCCTGTTACTGGTAGCACAGCGAATGATGGATTCCTTGGGCACCGACAATTTCCAGTATTTGCCTCTGAATGGAAAAGAACAAACCTCATAGTCTTTGTCAGAGTCTTATCAAAATCTTTTACCTTGTACCTGACTGAAGCCCAGAAAATTAGATTTGTTGTTGGATACACAAAGGGTGATGTTCTGCTATGGGCTGTTATGGGCTACGGACATAGTGGGACATTGCCACTACTATGAACAGTTTGAGAGAGAGTTTCTGGATAAATATTCATCTGAGGCCATACAAGAGACACTCAGATGTGAAGTATTCTACTCAGCTCCATTCAATAGCAAACACAGAAGCTTAAGGGGCTATTTCAAAAAATATTTGAGTAAAACCAGATACTGGATGAACTAAAAATCTCAAGTAGACATGCTGAAAATTTTAAAGAGCCATCTTCCTTCGCACATTAGGGAAAAACTCATTACCATCCTGGAACATGATGTTGAATAATTTCTATCTGTACTGGACTCAATAGGTTTGACATAAGAAGAGAGACCAGTACAACCCCAGCCTGTTAATACACAGTATATAGTAAATTATATGTTTATATGTCTCTAAGTTGTTGTGTGTATATTACTTTGAGGGTTTGTGTATAAATGCAGTCATTGATGTTGAATCCGGGTAGGCTTCTGTAATTTATGGTGTTCAATGCGGAGGTCTGTTTTTCCAATCTGAGTTAACCTAATGCAGTGAAGGATTATTTAATTATTTGATAATTAGTGAGTGTTTGGGTTACTAGTAGGTTATTTTATTTTTCTTATCTGTGCATAGCAAATAGTTGAGGATGGATCCTGAACTGAAAGAAAAGGTTGTGGAGAAGGTAGTTAGAAAAATGGAGATACGGCACGAGGACAAGGATGAGTCAGGAACTGATAGTAGTGGAATGTCAATGGACAGCCCATTGGGTCATTCAACCAGTTATCCTGAGACACTGGTAAAACCAATTAGAAAGGAACTGAGTCTAGAGGATGGAGAATCGCAGTCTATAACATTCAAGATGCTCCAAGAAGTCAACAGGCATATAGAAGAGATGTCCAAAGAAAATGAAGAAACCCAGAAAGGAAATGAAGAAATTGACAAGCATATAGAAGAGATGTCCAAAGAAAACCAAGAAAACCTAATGAAAGGAGAGAGCTTACAAGCTACAGGTGAAGGTAGATCGACTCCGAGAAGAGGTGAACGATATGAAAGTAGAGATAATTGGATAAGCTGAGGGGGATGTCAAGGGCATCAAAACTGAATTGGTAGGGACAATACAAAAGATTGAAACACACAAAGACCAACAAATTAGAGACATGGTACAAATACAACAGCAGTGCCAAATTAATATTGGTAAATTGGGAAATAGGCAAGTGAAATCGAAGGAGGCTGTGGAACATATAGTCAGAAATAAGATCAAACAGCTACAAGAGGGAGTCCAACAACTAGAAATTAAAACTGAAGAGATTGATAGGAACATAAATAGTGCCATCCTAACAGTAGGTGAGGGCAAGGTCATTACATTAGTGAATGCTGATAATAGGTATACCCAAACCCACATGGGGCAAAAATATAAAACCAAAGGGCATTGCAGTCAATGATATTTACTAAGTGGTTACGGGGAGTTTTCCCAGCACACTTACGAGATGCAGATAAAATTCAGTTCACAATAGTCAGAATGGAAGGTGAAGCTTTCACCTGGGGAGTTAGGAAGAAAGAATAAGTTACCAGCTACAGTCAGTTTGAGGAAGAGTCTTTAAAGAAATACTGGTCCAAAAGTCACCAGTGTGCAGAACTTGAAGATTTTCTGTATCGCAAGACCCTTCATATATGGAAAGGCACCTTGAGAGAATTTGCTGAGCATCTATGGGAACTGAATGAAACATTAGAGCAGTCATTGAATGACGATATAATTATATCAGCAGTTAAAATGAGGTTAAGTCACAAGAAAACTTCTCAAGAAGCCTAATTAAAGATAAAGATACTTTAATGGAAGAATTCAAGCAATTAGAAACTATTTGTACACAGGAAAAGAATCAGATGCGTGATCAGAACCAAGGTGGAAATAATTACCATCAAGGTCAGTTTAATGGCTCACCAAATTACAGAGGTAGAGACGGGGGGTAACGGATATAGGAAACGTGGCAATGATGATGACAGGAATTATGAGAGAGGAGAAGATAGACAAAGGGATCATGAGGTACAAATTGAAGAAATAAGAGACCTGGTAAACTAAATGAGGTGTAGGGAGACAGCAACTCTTTTGCTGGTATATCAAGTTGCGACTGGTACACTCCCAGCTGGGTGAGACTTTATTTCTCATTTCAAGTTTCACTCCTCTACCATCTTTCTCTATCCCTAGATTAAGGAAGTTAGTGTATAGTAGTTAGAATAGGTAGTGGTCATCCAAGTACTTCAGCCAGGAATAATAATAATAAAAATAAGAAGAAGAAGAAGAAGAAGAGAAACAAGAGTTGGATTACACCAGCCATAAAAATCTCTTGCAAACATAAAAGAATACTCCACATGTTATGTAAACAAAGTAGTGACTCCCCCCAACTAACAGAATGCTATAAAAACTACACATGTATCCTAAGAAGAGTGATAAGATAAGCAAAAAGGATGCAAAATGAGTACATTGCCAAATCCAACAATTAAGTAAAAGCAATGTGGAATATCATAAAAAGGGGAGGAGAGGGAATGAAAGCTTCACACAGGAACACAGAAATCAAACTCAACAATGAATCTATATCTAATCCCGAAGTTGTGGTGAACTCTTTCAAAAATTCCTTTACGAGAATAGCTGAAAAATTGGTCAAAAATAATCCTAACACAAATTACTAACCAGCGCAACTGAAAATATCACATATGTGCAGAGTCAATTTTCATTACCAAAGTCACTGAAAATGATGTTGCAAAAGCCCTCAGAGAGTTAAAAAATTCATATTCAGCTGGAATTGATGGTATCCCAGCAGCTTTAATCAAAAATTGCGAACACAATTGCTGAACCATTAACTCACCTCTGTGACTGTTCTTTCCAGGCAGGTGTTTTCCCTGAAGCTCAGAAACTTTCTAAAGTAATGCCTGTCTTGAAAAAAGGTGATTAAAAAAGATATGAATAACTAAAGGGGTATCTCAATCTCATCCTGCTTTTCTAAAGTTTTTGAAAAAATAATGTACAAAAAAAATGATGGACTTCATTGAAAAAAGATTTACTAAGTTAACTCAACATGGGTTCAGAAGCAACAAATCTACTGAAACTGCAGTAAATGATTGCATAAATATGCTACTAGAATTGTTAAATAGAAAACAACCCATAACAGGCATATTTCTGGATCTGTCAAAGGCTTTTGACACTGCTGACCACAAAATATTGCTGGAAAAAGTAGAACACTATGGTATCAGAGGAATTGCAAACAATTGGATTGCTACATTCCTAACCAATCGGATGCAGAGAGTCAGCATGAAATACACTATTAGACAAAGCAACCCAATAACCGAAATACTATCAAGTAATAACACTGTAAAGCAAGGTGTTCCACAGGGCTCAGTATTGGGACCCCTACTTTTCCTCCTGTATATTAATGACTTGAGCCTGAATGTTGACGCACACAAAACAATAATATCTGCCTATGACACAACTGTACTTCTCAAAGGGGAGAACACAGAGGCTGTGCAAAAAGCTGTGAACTTGGCCACTGAACAACTCAGCAAGTAGGCTAAAATCAACAGATTAACTATCAACACCAAAAAGACAGCTTCAATGAACTTTCACACAACACAAAATGCAAATTCCTCTAAGCCATTTGTCACTGTAAATAACCAGGCAATAGATACAAACAGTGTTTTCAAGTTCCTGGGTCTGTGGGTTCAAGATAACCTGAAATGGAATACACATACAGGAAAGGTAAATGTCAGAATTAGTACTGGCTGTTATGCATTGAGTGTACCAAAATTATGTGCTAGCCTGAAAACATTAACCAGTGCGTACTACACTTACATACAAGTCCACGTGATATTCTGGGGAAATTCTCCAACTGCTCTGAGCACATTCAGAATCCAGAAGAGAGCAATGAGGATTATTACTGGAAGCAAACCCAGAGACTCCTGCAAACCTATCTTCAGAAAGTTGGAAATCCTTGCACTGCCTTGCCTATACATTCTTGAGACTCTAAAATTTTTCAGAAACCAATTAGTGCCAACTGACAGTAGAGTCGTAAAAAATTTAGCAAAGCCGTGAAGTCATATTTGTTGTGTCACTGTTTTTACTCTGTAAATGAATATTAAGAACAGTAATCTTGTTATTTGTGTTAAATTGAAAACATTGAGCAATATAATACATTAAGATACTATAGGCCTATGTTAATATATGTTAACGATGTTAACTGATATATCCCTGCAACTGCAACACACTGTGTACCATCAGATCACATGGAATGAATAAATAAATAAATGTAGTAAATTTATAGTAGTTACTGTTGATGGAGAGTGTGAGATGTAACAGAATCAATAAGCTAAAAATCAGTTTAGTGTCAGTACATTAAAAAATTATTAGTGCCAGTAGTAATAAAATGAGAACTAGATCAGAAATTTAATGTTTATAAAATGTGGTGGAAAGCTAATTGGTCAAACAAGATTTTCTGCAATCTTATAGTTGTTTTATGAGTCATGAAAATGTCAAGCAATTGTAAGAGAATCGAAGTAATGTATCAGCTTGTAAATAGGAAGGCATATTAAGAAACAAATACATGATAAGATACTAATTCAAATAAATGATGTGAAACATGATATACGGAGAGGCAAAGGAGCCTGGAGTAGTATTTTTATATAGTTATTGTTGCAAATATGGAGGATTGATGTAGATTGAAGATAGATATACATCTATTTGCAGTTGAAATTGCTGTTAAGTTGAGGGAGTTATGTGTAATGAAGCGTATTGAGTAGGAGATGTTTGAAGTATGTCATTTAGCACATGATCAACATCTGTTTGCAAGTTATTTGTAGGTATACATGTTGATCCAAAGTATGCTGATAAAACAGAAAGTGTACCTCATGAGTAATGAGTAATTCATGTATCACATTAGCTATCAGAGTCAACTATGGTTATACTTACATTGAGTTTTAGAAGCAGTATTCTGGCACTGTGTAATGATTAATAAATATCCATGTAGCACATTTAGATTAATGTCAACACAACAAGAAATATTGTACCTCTCATCTGAGCATTAGTGATAACAATTCACATACAATAGTATAAACGTTTGGCAATATGAAATGATCAGTAATTTAAAAAAAATTTCGTTGGGTGGCGACATTAGTTTTAGTGATGCAAATAGTTATGTAAGACATATCTACTGCAATAGTGGAGCATTTAAGATTATTGAATCAGTCTGTAGAGGTATGAGGAATTGTAAAATAATTGCTTAAGTCAAGGTGTAAATGCTATATTTTGTTCTCATATTCTATTTTGCTTGTCTTAAAGACGCAGATGAATAAGTTGTGAATTTCTTCCTTAACGTTCATGTGTGTTGGTCAAGTGAGATATAAGTTAGAGTGATAGTAGTATGGACAGCAGGAACCCTGCTGCAAGAAAGGCATACCAAAGGGATAGCTGGCATTTGACTAGCCTTTTTTCCCCACAAGTTAAAAAAATAAATAAAAATTAACAAGTAACAAATATGTAGTTAACAGCCCACACAGACCTTTGAAAGTGAAGATTTTTGGTAATTGCATGTAAGATAAAGTTTGTAAAAATATTTACCATGCTA
Organism: Schistocerca gregaria; assembly: GCF_023897955.1. NCBI lineage: Eukaryota > Metazoa > Arthropoda > Insecta > Orthoptera > Acrididae > Schistocerca > Schistocerca gregaria. Next base: position 1,058,118,162 of record NC_064920.1, read on the forward strand.
TGTTAATTAAGGTAGATTGATGTTTCTATAGGGGCAGTTTGCTACCGGAGTCAGTAGGGTATTATTTGTGATACGTTGTAACTTCCAGTATGTGAACCAGGACCTAATGTTCCTCATTTTAATTTATATGCTGTGTGATGTTTTTTTTTTTTTGCTATTATTCTTTTTTGCCTCTGGCTTCAAAGAAGGTTTTTAGGGTGAGGATGTAAGGGATCTGTGATCCCACAAACATAGATGCTAGTATCCAACACCCAGGTTGATAGCAGACAGGAGTCGATTGTTGAGCACTGCAGGAGAAAGTGAGATGAGTGTCGAGTGAGAAGTAGTACTGGCGAAACGGGCAAGAATGGTGGTCCAGTGACTAGTAAATGGTAAATTCACTGGAGTATAACAAATGAGTGCATCCCCTGATCGCAGTGGGGTTCACCCTCATCGATACCGGTTCGTGAGTGATATGAAACCAAAAATGACAAGTGCCGAATTACGTGTTTTTTTGATTGATTGATTTCTTTATTAATCCATGTAATAATTTACATTGTGTGGATTTCATCAGCAAAATCATATACAATACAATATACCTACAATTATACACATAAAATTAGTATTTACACACATTTTTGAGGTATCTTAAATTAGTTTTATATCCTTATGTAATTTGTAATTTTTTTATAGTACTGTACAATTTGGATTTCATATTATAATTATTTCCTCATGTATTACAATGCAGGCTACTTTAATTACACTACATGTTTTAATTCAGATAGTCTGTTACTGCGTGATAACTTTTATTTAATAAATAAATTTTTAGTTTTGGTTCGAACTGTTCAATTGTGTCAATATATTTTATTTTTGGGGTAATTTATTATATAATTTAACAGCAACCACGTCGGCCAGCAAAAACCATGGATTGCAGTGAGGATTGTTGTGAATGTTAACCATCATAATTGCATGTGACAAACTTTCGATCATTAACTATTCTGTCTCAGAACAGCTGCACTCGGCTGAAATACCCCCGAAACCACAGCAGAAAAACTGATACCTTTCCATCCATTAAGCACATGTTAGTGACTTCTACAACAAACTGTATATTTCTTTTAGTATGAAACAAACTCTGAAGTGCAATGTGCTTTTACTCTCAGATAGTCATGGAAGAAATCTCGTGGAAATCCTAAATGACACGAGCAATCATCTTCAAGTGAGTAGCATTGTGAAACCCGGTGCAAAAACAAAAAATGTTATAGGAGACGCCGACGTAAAAGGAAAAATGCTGCGTAGCAAAGACTTTATATTTTGTGTAAGTGGTGCAAAATTACGTGGGAAGAAATGAAGCTGATATCTGCATTGAAGCCCTGAAGAACTTCCTTGAAGAAAATAAGCAGAAAAATACAATTGTCGCTACTATTCCGCATCGGCACAATCGTGCGTAAACAAGGAAATACAGAAAACGAATATTAGAATTAAGGCACTATGTTCAAACTATGGAAATTGCTCTATTCTAGATATAGGAAAATTGGATAGAGGTCAACACACATCCCATGGATTGCACTTAAATTATGCAGGTAAATTCTATTTGTGTGAAAAATTAAATTTAATCATAAAAGAAAGAATCGAACTGAAAAACTTAATATATAAAAACAGTTTGTTCACAACTGAAAGAAGTCCGACAGAAACTTTTTTAGACTAACTCAGCCTTCACCGTACATACGTGAAGGTGAAGTACTTGACAACATCGCAGATCACAGTAAAATCTAAATAATATATTACCAATCAAATTGAACAAATTGATGAATTTCTAAGTGTTAGTAGCCCTCATATCTATCTTGTGAATGAACTAGGGTACAAAACTGAAGAATTACACAGCATTAATTTAAGTAATTATAAAATTGTCAGTGTCTATTGTAGGGAACAACATAAAGGTGGTGGTGCTGGTATTTATGTCAAAAATAATGTCCAGTGCGAAAAAATTGATTGGATAGATAAACTTGCATATGAGAGGGTCTTTGAAATAGCTGCCATAAGAATAAAGCTCAGATATAGCAGTTTAATAATAGATAGCCTGTACAGATCCCCTAACACTAACATGGAAGAATTCTTTTACCATTTTGTTGTGATAGTGCCACGACATTTAACAGTGCCGCCACGACAGTACGCACAAACGGCGATAGAGGCGCTCCGCAAATCAGACGAGCGCGGGAGCGCCACCTAGCTACGAACGGCACCGGCCGCATGTCACGGCACAGCAGTCGAATACGAGAGACTGAGTTGTAATCATGTGATCAGTTATTGTTTCTAAGAGAGAGTGTGAAATCCACGCAATTATTGTGATTAAAGGTTATAACACTTTTTGGCGACGAGGATGGGATTTTTTCACCGCGTTGTGGATTTGCGTGTTCGTGACGGGGCAGACATGGAACAGCTTATGCAAGCGCTCATTGAACAACAAACACAGCTGACGGCAGCGATTCAGGCGTTGTCGACGTCGCTTACTCATCGTCTGTCTTCCTCTTCTTCGCCTCCATTCCCTCCTTACGACGAGGCCGCTGAAGACTGGGAGAATTATGAGAAGCGTTTGCGGCAACACTTCTTGGCTTTCGGCGTTGTCGACGCTCCTATGTGTAAGTCGTTATTTCTATCTTGGATTTCCCCTCGGGTCTATCAGCTGCTATCTCAGTTAGCCCCTCTGCGGGAACCAGCCTCCCTGTCCTTCCAAGAAATGTGTGACTTATTGTCTGCCTATTATCGAACAAACACCCACGTCGTTGCCGCCCGCGTGGCGTTCTACCGGTGTCGTAAACAGCCCCATCAATCTTACCGGGCTTGGGCGGCGGAACTACATGGCCTGAGTAGGAAATGTCAGTTTGTCACGGACACTCATCACGAGTCTTATGCGGATTCAATGGTTAGGGATGCTATTCTACGGCTTGCTCCTGATAAAGAAGTTCGGCAACGTGCCCTACAACTGCCAAACCCGTCGTTGTCGGAAGTTCTAAGCATCGCTCAATCCTTTGAAGTGTCTCACGCTGCTGGCGCGCAAATAGACGCGTGGTGTGATGTAGGCGCTGTACAGTCAACTCTCGACAAGGACAATTTGCCTGTTGCACAGGAGAACGAAGATGTGGCGGCGGTTCACTCGCGTAAACAACGTCGCGTTGGGCCGCAACGCTCGCAGCGAAACCAGCAACCACAGAAGCCGGTTCGTTCCGCGCTTCCTTCTTGCCCCCGTTGTTTCGTACAGCACGACAGGGCAGCGTGTCCAAAACGTTGGGCCACGTGTAATTCATGTAGGAAAAAAGGCCACATTGCTTCTGTGTGTCAGTCCCATAAAGCTCCTGTCGACGAGGACGAGGCGTCGGACATGGATGTTCACTGTGTGCTTTCTCAAACAAATAAGTTGTTTGTTACTGTTCGTGTTCTGAATAAAGACATCCGCATGCAAGTGGACACTGGCTCTGCAGTAACTCTCATTAATTCCCGCACGTATTTGGCGTTGGGCTCCCCTCCTTTGTCTCCAGTTACGCGCAATCTGAGGACTTATAATCAGCAGAAAATTCCTATCATGGGCCAGTTTGATGCTTCCACTGCCTACAAGTCTGTTGTTCGGCCCCTCACGTTTTATGTGGTGGATCATGCGGGCACTGAAAACCTGTTCGGTTATGATGCTTTCCAGTTGTTTGGATTCTCCATTGATGATGATGTGCACCTCATATCTGAGGACATTCCGTATCAACAGCTTGATGGATTGTGTTGTGAATTTTCGTCCGTGTTCTCTGCTGGTCTGGGTTGTGCCAAGGATTTTGCAGCCCACATTACTCTTAAACCTACGGCTCGCCCTAAGTTTTTCCGGGCACGCCCTATTCCAGTGGCGTTGCGTGCACCTGTCAAGGCTGAGCTAGACAGGTTAACAGCTTCAGGGATTCTCCTTCCGGTTACCTCCAGCGAATGGGCATCGCCGATCGTGGTGGTTTCTAAACCAAACGGGAGTCTGCGATTGTGTGGTGACTTTAAAGCCACTGTCAATGCTCAGAGCGTCATTGACACTTATCCTCTTCCTCGTCCTGAGGAGTTGTTTACCAAGCTCGCTGGGGGCCAGTTCTTTTCCAAACTTGACTTATCGGAGGCGTACCATCAGTTGCCGTTGGACGCTCCTTCCAAGGAATTTCTCGTTATCAACACTCCTTGTGGGTTGTATCAGTACCAGCGATTACCATTTGGCGTCGCTAGCGCACCGGCCATTTTTCAGCGGTTTTTGGAACAGCTCACGGCTTCCGTTCCCGGCTGCATAAACTATCTGGATGACATTGTTGTCACGGGAGCCTCCACTGCAGAGCACCTTCGTAATTTACGTTCACTGTTTCGGGTTTTGCATTCGGCTGGGTTGAGGTGCAATCTGGACAAGTCACAGTTCTTCCAACCCTCCATTGAGTATCTTGGTTTCCAGTTGTCCCGTGAGGGCATACGCCCTCTCCGTGAGCACGTTGCGGCCATTAACGCTCTACCCCGGCCGTCTACGGTCAAAGAACTTCAGGCGTTTCTAGGCAAGATTGCTTATTATCACAAATTCATTCCATCCGCAGCAGCGGTAGCTTATCCTCTGCACCAGCTGTTACGCAAAAACGTCCCCTTCTGTTGGTCCGACGGGTGTGAGCAGGCTTTTGTCCGCCTGAAGGCTCATTTGCAGTCGGCGCCTTGTCTTGCCACATTCCGTTCGGGTCAGCACTTGGTTCTGGCGACTGACGCGTCACAGTATGGCCTAGGGGCTGTTCTCGCCCATCGGTATGAGGATGGGTCGGAACGACCCATTGCCTATGCTTCCAAGACCCTCAACGAGGCGCAACGGCGTTACTCTCAAATCGAAAAGGAGGCGCTCGCTATCATTTATGCTCTAAAAAAGTTCAGCGTTTTTTTGTATGGTTCTAAGTTTCACCTCATCACCGACCACAAACCGCTGGTCTCTCTGTTCAGCCCCTCGGCGTCACTTCCGGATAAGGCAGCTCACCGCCTGCAACGTTGGGCCTTATACTTGTCTCGTTTTCATTATGAGATTCACTATCGCCCCACGGCCCAGCACGCAAACGCGGATGCATTGTCGCGATTGCCGATGGGCCCCGACCCTGTTTTCGATCGCGATGAACTCCTCTGTTTCCACATTGATGAGGAAGAACGTCGTGCAGTCGAGGGCTTTCCACTTACAGGTTCGCAGGTCGCGTCAGCTACTGCGCGGGACCCGGTCCTGCGTCGGGTGATCGGTTTTGTTCAACGAGGTTGGCCAGACAGGACCGGGGGCCGGGCATCGGATCCCCTTCGCAACTACCATGCCTTGCGCCTTCGCCTGTCTGTTCGTGATGGTGTTGTTCTTCTGGCCACGGATGTCGCGTCTCCACGGGTCGTGGTGCCAGCCTCTCTTCGCAAAGATGTTCTCAAACTGTTGCACGGAGGCCATTGGGGTATTTCTCGGACTAAGTCCCTGGCCCGCAGGCACGTTTATTGGCCCGGCATTGATTCGGACATCGCCCATATGGTTGCTGCATGTGGCCAGTGTGCTCAACAACTGGCGGCACCTCGTACAATGCCCTCTCCGTGGCCTGATCCAGCTCAGCCATGGGAACGGGTGCACGCCGACTTTGCTGGCCCCTTCCTCGGTACTTATTGGCTACTGTTGATTGACGCCTTCTCGAAGTTTCCATTTGTTGTTAGATGTCCGTCGCCCACCACTGCGGCGACGACGCTGGCTTTGTCCAAAATCTTTGCGCTAGAAGGTCTTCCATCCACGATCGTCACGGACAATGGCCCTCAGTTCTCTTCGCAGGCCTTCCGTGATTTTTGTACTGGACAAGGGATTCATCATGTTACCGCACCTCCCTTCCATCCGCAATCGAATGGGGAGGTCGAGCGCCTTGTCCGCACTTTCAAATGCCAGATGAAAAAATTCCTTAGTGATTTTTCCACAGATGACGCCCTGCTGCAATTTCTGAGTTCTTATCGCTTCACGTCTCTGGGTGATCGCAGCCCTGCTGAACTCTTGCATGGCCGCCAACCGCGCACTCTACTGCACCTGCTTCACCCTGTCAGGCCTTGTACTGTGTCCCCTAGTGCGGGAAAATACTCGGTGGGCGCCGACGTGTGGGCACGGGGGTATGGATCTCGCCCTAAATGGATTCCAGGGGTGGTCAAGGCTCTTCGCGGCCGCCGGCTTTGTGAAATCCGTACGGGCGACGGCACGGTTGTTCGCCATTACGACCAGATGCGCCCACGAGTGGTGGCCACGCCTGTGCCACCGCCCCATCCTTCGCCTCCACCAGCCCGAGACGCCAGTCCTGTCGCTGCTGCCGATCTACCGTCCGTGTTGATGCAGCCGCCGTCGCTGCCGCTTCCAAGTACTCCGGAACCGGCCCCAGTCGCGACGCCGCCTTCTCCGGGACCCATCTCGCTGGAGCACACTCCCAGGTCAATGACACCTATGGATGCTGCTCCGGAGTTTTCACCCATCATCTCATCCAGGAGGCACGTTCCTCGCACGAGCTTCCGTCCTGGACATTTTCGACCATACTCGCGTGTCTCTGCGCGGGATCTCCTCGGGGCCTCACAAGAGGCCATGGATGTCTCTGCGCTGTCCATGTCTCCAAGGAAGTGAGTGTTTATTTTTTTCAAGGGGGGAAAAGTGTTGTGATAGTGCCACGACATTTAACAGTGCCGCCACGACAGTACGCACAAACGGCGATAGAGGCGCTCCGCAAATCAGACGAGCGCGGGAGCGCCACCTAGCTACGAACGGCACCGGCCGCATGTCACGGCACAGCAGTCGAATACGAGAGACTGAGTTGTAATCATGTGATCAGTTATTGTTTCTAAGAGAGAGTGTGAAATCCACGCAATTATTGTGATTAAAGGTTATAACACATTTAGAGGAACTTATTGATAAACTCTCACCTAAAAAAAAAACAGACTATAATAATAGGGGATGTGAACATTGACTCCTTAACTAATAGTGTAAGTTACCTAAGATATATTGATATATTACAGTCCTATAATTACAGCCACATGAATTCAACACCAACAAGAATTACAGGTGACTCTCAGACATGTATTGACCATGTTATTACAAACTTAAGTAAGGAGGACCTTGTAGTTGGAACTGTTGAGAATCACATTTCGGATCATAGTGCATTAGTCCTAGAGCTTCACACTGACAAAGACATAGCATCTCATAAGGAACAATTTACTTATAAAAGGAAGCTTGACTATCATGCATTAAAGGAAAAACTGACACACATAAACTGGTATCAGGTAGGCCTATATGCAACAGAAGACATTAACGAAAAGTGGGAAATATTTTATACAACATTTACCCATTGTCTAAATCAAGTATGCCCAAGGGTCAAAATACTAAAGAAAACTGACTGTTCCAGGAATCTTAAACTCCCCCCTAATGTGATGAAATTAAAGAATGACATGAATGATCTATATATTCTTTTTAAAGACACCAAACTGCATTACTTTCAGTCTAAATACAAAGCCTGTAGAAAAACCTCTAGGGAAGCACTTAAGACATTAAAGGCACAGAAGTATGCAGAACTGATGAGTCAATCCTGTAATGTTAGCAAAACAGCGTGAAATATAGTAAAGAAGGAAAGTGGTGGGAATGACAAGGCATTGTGTAACAACATAATAATAAGGGGCAATGAAAAATTGGTTAGTGACCCAAAAGAAGTATGCGAGAGATTCATAGATCAATTTAGTAAGATGAGTAAGGAGGATGTGATCAACCCACCGCAAGTGCTAAATCCCAGTAATGTCAGTAATTCGTTCTTCCTGAGGTGTATTACAGAACAGGAAATCCTCAGAACAATTTCCAACTTAAAAGCAAGTACATCCAGTGGCTGGGATGACGCCTCAGCCAAATTCCTGAAAGAATGCAGTAATGAGTTAATAAAGCCACTGCAATATTTAATAAACAGCTCTTTCAGGCAGGGGTCATTTCCTGACTTGTTAAAAGTCACTGAAATAAGATCAGAAAGGCAAAAACTACTGATGTACAAAATTTCATTGACATCAGAACTTAGTAAGTTGTTGGAAAGGCTATTTCTTGATCAAATGGAATCATTTTTTCTCTAAGTACAATATATTAAAAAGTTCTCAACACGGTTTCAGGAAGGGCAAGTCTACAATAACAGCCATAGACACATTTATTCAAGTAGTATTGAATAAAGTTATTGGCACCTTTCTAGACCTATCTAAGGCTTTTGATACTGTAAATCACTCCATTCTTCTACATAAGTTAGAAACTTATGGGGTCAGAGGAGTGGCATTAGATTTGTTAAGATCATACCTTGCTGACAGGAGACAATGTGTTAAGTTGTATCATACAACCAGGGGACTTATACAAACAGTAAAATCATCGTATAAAATACTTAACTGTGGAGTCCCTCAGGGAAGTATTATTGGGCCTTTTCTGTTCATTGTGTACATCAATGATATAATAATTCCAAAAAATGCACACCTTGTGAATTATGCCGACGACACCTCCTTCATAAGCTGGGGCCCTACAAAACAGCTAGCAGTGCAAAATAATATGAAGAACACTAGCCTCATCACAGAATATCTGACTAAAAACAAATTGGCATTAAATAAGGAAAAGACCATTCTAATGGAGTTTATGCTAAATTACAAATCAAGACAAGAGGATACTGAACCAGAGTTATCAATTGATGGACAGGGCTTTTAGAGCCCAGAAGAGAGCAATTAGAATAATAGCGAATATTATAAATGTCAATCCTGTACAGAATACTTCATTAAGTATAATATACTAACAGTGTATTCATTATATGTTCTAAGGACTATACTGTTTGTAAAAGAAAATATGGAGCACAGTATAATAAATAGTGATATCCATAGTTATAATACAAGAAAGAAAGAGGATTACCATATAAAATTTAGAAATAAAAAAGCAACAGATCATAATCCATTTTCTGCTGGGAGATTTTTTTACAACAGATTGCCAAATATCATAAAAATGTTAAAAGGAATCATATTTAAAATAAAATTAAAGCAGCTGTTAATCGCTAAATGTTTGTACTCTATGAAGGATTTTTAATGTTGTGTGTACTTTATTTCTACTACTAAACTATTATTATTGTTCATGTATGTACTGACTGACAATGTCCACGACTGTAAAAGTTATTATGGACAAATAAACCATTATTATTATTATTTAATCATAAATATTAACTGTTTGGCGGCTTCGGTAAATCACACCAAACCCAATAAAGGACATAACGGGGGTGTTTCATTTGGGATAAACACACAAAGGTATTCTGTTACCATCAGTCCCTATCATCTTTGTTAACTTGTAAATTGCTACACCGACAGAGAGCCAGGTGGTGTATGTATCTTCAAGAAATCAATTTTGAAACAATATACATAAAAGGAAACCAAAACATAATAGCTTATGCTCTTTCTTGATAACCACAAGGCTTAGAGGAATACCAACACCAAATGTTATCACTGGATGATAAAATACGACAAGCAGTAATCAACCTTGAAAGCTGGGCTAAATAGAGGAAAGGAATTTACAACAAAAAGCTGAGACATACAACACAATTTTACATAGGACAAAAGGTGTTACTTAGGAATACGTCCCTAATCCACAAAAATTGGAAAACTAAACCTTAAGTGACTACACACCGGACCATATATAATTACTAAATCCCCTACCCAGGAGCATACAGACTGGTGAACATGAACACGGGTAAAGAGAAGGGCCTTTACCCACACACAGACTTGAGAACGTTTATATATTGAAGATGGGCTGTATACCCTTAAACTTCTATACAGATATATGTATAATAATATTAGTTTTAGGATGCTGGAAAGTCACATTCCAGAATTTATGTTGTTAGTTAATAAGGAACATTTTTGTTTGTAATTTTTCTTATATGTCAAATGTGTAAATAATAAGATGAGAGATTGTAACAAGGAAGAATTTTACTTTTATGTGTCTAGAGATGACGATACTCTAACTACAATGCTCCAACATGCGTGTAGGCCAGTTGTAAACAAATTAACAATAACTCGCCATGTCGTAGGAGGTATCAGAGTGACACAGCGCTTGCACATTGGGGAGCTAGATAGTCAACAAACCGTAAGCATGTGCATGCCAGACAGGCACAGCTGGGAGCGTTGGAGTACCCAAAACAAACAAACCTCATGAGCTACAGCCTGCACTAGCATTAGTAAAGCCTATTCCATAAACAGGGACATAGAAAATTAAAGGAGAGTCTGTGCTACAACTAAGACTATCTACACAATACACACATACAAAGATAAGTTAAGGGATTATATACACAGGAAAGGGCAGCTGAACTATGAGATAATTACTTACTTAATCTATACTAATATATACATTATATCCATATATGTACAACATTTACAAATTTAAGTATTGAAAGTACACACACCAATTACACTTAATGGATGAGAAAAGTCTTGCTGCAGGTAAACAAGCGAGTACAGTATAAGTGACAAACTGAATGAGAGGTCGCGCCATGCCTCTAACACGCATTATCTTTCAGATTTATAAGGTAAGTAGAGATGCACACATGACATTAAATAAGTTTTGTGACAGTGTGACTGCACACTGAAGTGAATAAATACATGACTGAATATATGAAAAAGATATTAGTAGCCATCAAGCCACTATACACTTATCTATGAAAATTTAGTTTTAAGTTAGTATTAAGCTTTTTCTTCCAGGAAACGATGAAACGACACATCCTAAAGTGATGAAAGATAAATGCTTGTAGAGTGTTAGGTACCAAATAAACTTAACAGATGACCACACCACAAGATAAATGTAGTTATAAGTTTATGATATGTATGAATGTGATAGTATGAAAGTATGTGAAGAAGAAGACAGTTGCATTACATCACATATCACAATTATGAACTAAGGTTGTGCACTACCAAATAATCAAGGGGTCAAAACCTAACTACTGTCAGCATCGACTAACCATGAAAGTGTCAAACACCTGATTTATATTGAAATCTTTATTCACATTGGCTACTTATGTAAACATTGTTTCACACTCATTGTACATAACATATTGTACTGATGATACAACTCTATATACCTCAGCATATGTAATGGTTATCCTTCATACAATGAACATAACAAGTAAATACTAGAGATGCACTTTTAAACACTCAATAAGTATTTGATACAATTGGTATCACATTGTGTTGTGTTTATAAACAACAACTTATTTTGCGCTTGGGATCGCAGGTAAGACTATTAACGAGGGTAGGGTGTCTACGACCCGGGACAACAAGGAGATCCGGGAAAAACCAGGGAATTTTTTCATCCGGAAGAAACCCGGGAAAAACCTTGGAATTTTTTTTTTAATACTGCAGCAATAAAACATGAAGAAGAGAAAAACTAAAATAAAACTTAAATTGCAACGGAAATGCGCCATATACAGCGACAAAACACAGTGCTCATACAAGTGTTTGCCAACAGCAAAATGTATCAAAGGCTTTCGGAAGACTATGCATGTGCAGTTGAGTAGTATCTTCTTCCACTTCTGGTTACAGAAATGTGGCTGTTGGCTGCGTAAGCAGTCGCAGCAAAAAAAGGCAGCTAGGTGCTACTGGGAAAAATTTAACTGGCGCGCCCAAGCTGCCATATTGTGCAGCAGCTCTGGATCTAGGAGGGGGGAGGGGAAATTCATATTCTTGAGGAAAAAACCTTTTTTCACAATGCGCCTAGCATCCAGCGCACATTGGTCTATCGATTATTCGTATGACTTTGAAACGTGTCCCTGTCGGTGTTTGCACATTGTTGAACACATCTAAGTTGATTTCTGAATGTGTGAATAGCTTACGCGATGTCTCTGTCAGTGGAATCCTCGTCATATCTAGAAATAAACTTTCCTGCAGGCAAAAGAGGCTATATGAGCTGAACAGAGTATAGCCAAACAAAAGAAAGCCAACTGTTATCTGATTATGTTGTTGATTGGGTATGCTAATGATGAGCATCGTTATGGTTACCAGTGAAATCCACAGATTCAGACTACCAGAGTGTGAATAAACAACTAACAGGAATAACAGGTAAGAAAAATTACGTATTATCTTCTCGGTGTATCCAAGAAAATGAAATTTTGACAGAAAATTTTTGGTCAGATCGCTCTATTAGCAAGGGCCAGTTATACAGCCTCCAGCTAGCAGCCACTTTAAGATCTATTCTGGAAGTAACACGGAAAACGCATTGTACAGCACGTAACAATGCCTAAACGGAGAATAATTGTGAGACAACTAAACTGGTGATTCTGGCAGAGTTGGTGAAGTTAACCGGCGAATAAGCTTTGACATTGGCAGGAATAGATAGAGAATTAGTGATAATAACATTGTTTGTTAGAACGAGGAAGGTGAAGAAACAGTGACATCACATAAATTATGGAAGAATTTGACAATTCCAAATTTATATAAAAATTTTGCACTACTGCTTTTCGATCTCAGCTTGAGAAACTGGAGCATATGAATGAAGTGTAAAACTATTTCCTAAAGTTTTCTGCTTGTGGTAGGCCTAATAGGTGTTTGATATTGGTACTTTGTGAATTATATTCAGCCATGTTATAAAAATGACCATTTCTGCCAAAACAGTCCTGTTTATTTGGCATGTGTTACAATTGCTGCAGTATTATAAAGGCCTACTTTGTTTTATTTCACAGACAGAGACAAAATACAGGTAATCAGGTCGAGTAACCACACCAATCTTGTGCCTATCTGTAATTACAGCTTTTTCAGTATTAGACAACAGCATTTCGATTTTTCATGTAGCAAAACGTTTGACGAACTTTGATGAGGTAACAGATCCTTTCGCAAAAAGGAAAGCACAATGGGTAAAGCTTTAGCAAGATTAGAGAGAAAAAAATTCTAGGGGCTAAGGATTGAAGAAATTTGTACTGTCTTACTTGTCTCTTCTCTTTACTGGTTATGTATCCTATACTTAATTTTATGTCACACAAAGCAGCAAGTTGCTGGCTAATAGGGAATAAAGAGTGCAAATTTTCTGAAGAGTTTAAAAAAACTGGCCGACTGGAAGCAGGAGAGGCACCATACGACATTTTAATTTCCACTGTCCTGAATATAGTTTGATGGCATCCAGTACAAAATATACACGTTTCAATTCCACAGACCGAAAGACAGGGACGTGCGATAGAAGAATGCTGTGTGATGAGGTGTGGCGCCGCACTTCGGCACACTTAAGATCAAATAACGTGTCTTACAATTTCTCGGACATGTTTGTTTTATGAATCAGACTCTTCAGAAAGATGTGCACTACAAAATGAACATATTTTTGAAAATTCGATTTTTTTAAACTTTTGATGTCCTATCTCAAACACTCACAACATAACTCGAAGGTGAGAAGCATAATTGTCATGCTTGCTTTTTCCTGTGATTCATTCTTCCTGTGATGACGTGTAGCTGCTAGACATGGACACTGAACTCATTTACAAAAGGGAAACTTAGGACAGTACAGAGAGCCATGGAGAGATCAATGCTGGGCTCTAAAAGAAAGGATAGGAAAAGGGCAGATGACATCCGGTCTGTAATGAAGGTTAATGACATCTTAGAGACAGTACATTCCTTGAAATGGCAGTGGGCTGGCCACATCCCAAGAAGAAAGGACAACAGATGGACGAGAGAGCACTGGAGGCCTAGAGGAAGACCACCAGACAGATGGGACAAAGACATCAAGAAGATCACTGGTGACACCTGGCTGAGAACTGCCCAAGACCATCCCACTTGGAGAAGACTGCTGAAAGCCTACCTGAATCCATGACTCGAAGAAGCCACATCACTTAATGACTGAATTGGCTGATGATGATGATGATGATCTCAAACGCTCAAGGGACGCAACTATCTACTATTGCCCCAGTTCGGAAATATCGTAGATACGGGTCTGATGTGCAGAGCAGTCTGAGTTATAATAGGGAATCAGGTAGTCTCCATGTGACCTGTGTTTAGATTTAGTGATTTTGCTGTTTCGTCTTTGTCTACTGCACTCACATAAAATGAAAACAAAATTGATATCTTTGGCCGGGAGCTATCAGGTGAATTAAAATACAGTCACACAATTACAGAAGGCTAAAATACGTTATTAATTCAGATTTTATTTTATTTCCACCTTTCTGACAGTCAAGCATTAATTGCCATGCAGAACAATGGAGTTATTTTTATCGGTTTGCTGAAGAAATTTTCTTTTGTTAATCTTTTCCTCTGAGACAGTCAGTATATTTGAAGCAAGGGTTTTATTTCAATCTATTGGCTAGTTTCAACTGTTCGGTGTACATTTTTATCTTCTAGCATGTAAGGCATTATACCATAACAAAGAATCAGACATGAGATAACAAAGTATTGGTACCCAAGTAAATTTACATCCCAAAACCACATTGAAAAGCTTAATATCAGGTCTATGCCTACTTCACTGGGAATCTGGGACTCATTTAAAAATCAGCTCTTTGATGATGAGCCATTTAGAAGAATTTATAGCCCAGGAGATCACACTTATATGTCGTTATTAAAAAATTTACTGGCACATTTGTGTGATATATCTTAAAATGTAATAAGTGCATAAAAGACCAACATTATATGTGAAAGCTTAGCTTCTCTTGCAGCATATTGGCCATAGAGTCCAATATTATATGTGAAAGCTTTGTTTTTCTTGTAGCACCATAATATGTGTTAATTTAAACCATTAACTTTTCCTGTTCATGTGTTTGCGCTACTTAACAGTGATGTTGCTATTGGCTGACTACACCACGTGTCTGAAACTCTGAATATTCGCTGTCATCAGCTGGCGAGATCACATGACATGAGCTATGACTGGCTTACAAATACACATCGCAATCTCAATTTCAATGCTTTGGAAAATAACATACGGTGTTTGGTGAAATTTGAATTTATACTTTCGAAATACGAAAATATGCAGCATTGATGTTACTACACATCAAACATCCGAAATTCTATGTCCATGTATAAAACCATAACCATTCAAAGGATTGATGAGTTATACAGTTCTGAGAGAAAATATACTGTCAATTAATAGAGAAAAACCTTGTATCCACCCGGGAGAAAGTGTATTTTTAACCGCGAAATCTGGGAATTTTTTTGCCTGGTACTTGTATGCACGCTGGAGGTGTAACTGGGCATATAAATTCCTTTCTGTGGAATTTCATTAACCCTGCAGTGAGTAGATCATTCCTGGAGATTGCCAGAGAGTCAAGGCCATCCATACTTACCTGAGCAGCACATAGTATCTGTTGTAGCAAGTATTCTTTACTTCTGTAATTCTTTGGAGCTGATAAATACACTCTGACAGGAAGTCATAAATTGAAATGAAATGTACATCAATTTTATGTCGTAAAGGAAAACTGAATCTATTATTGTATGAATGTTATATGAAGAATGTATAACCAAATGAGAGTAATATGTGTACTCATATAATTGGAATTGAATAATATAACAAAATTGTAATTTAACAAAATGTACTAAAACAAAATGATGAGCAATGGAAATATATGTAAAAAGTGAAGAGAATATGTTACAGACTATAATGTATATAATAAGCAACGATAACGGCATGTCAGCAAATGAATAGGATAAGTGTATTTTGGAATTCTATCTGTATTTTCTTTTTTTCTTTTTTATGTGTAGTATGTGGAAAGGACACTACAGGATCTTTATGTAATGCAACTATATGTAAGACACTCAGAAACAAAGTACAAAAAACATACAAAACCTGGATGAAAAGTGTGCGTGTTGTATACATGGATGTGTGCGTGATAAACTAAAGATGGCAATACTTTGAGTAACATGAATTTTCTGTGTTTTACAACGCTGTAAAAGCAGCAAGAAATTACCTTGCCAACGGATGTCAGATGTATGGCTGGTGTCCCTACTGAATAAGTGAGAGTGATGAGGTGAAATAAATTCCTCGGGCCGCTGATATGGAAGCCAGTTGTCACCACATCGAAGATTTCACAAAGGATCACGCCACTGAACACGAGCTTCACAAATTTGAGCAGGGATAGCTACTGTAAATGTACAACATGGGAATTCTCACCACATATTGAACATGTGGGGCGTGAACTGTGACGGGAATGGATGCTGATCTGCGCCCGCATGCTTCACAAGCTAAATACTGTGCATATACTGAACTGATAACAATGGTACTATGCGGTTAGAACAAGTACTTTGTAAGGAGAAAAAACCTATGTATGTATGTATGTTAAAAGAAGCTGACATCCCATATGCGTTGGTAACCATACATAATAAATCCAAAGGCCAAAAATAAAAGCTATGCCCATACTGGCCAGGGTTATCAACCCTCAACAATGAGAATAAGCTCAGACACTGTGCACCTCCGTATGATGTCAGGGCATAGTGGGAGGCAATTATAATGGATCATATTATTTTTTCTTTCTTCGTTCTTTTCCTTTTAGACACGTAAGCTATATATATACACTAAGCCAAAGTTAAAGTAACAAGTTGCTTTGTGGCAGAGATAATGTTTTGAGACAAAAAAGAGAAGAGATACCCTCTTCAATTGATTAATTTCTGTATCTTCTCCTGTTCATTTTTATAAGTGGTAGTGGTGGCATATGACAAGATCTGTCATAAGAGTATTGTTTAAAAATATGTATTTCAAGTGTGCATTAAAAGTGTCAAGAGTATTGTTTAAAAATATGTATTTCAAGTGTACATTAAAAATGTTAGATAAACTTATTTGGAAAGCAAAGTTTTATTCATATATTCACATCAACCGCACCTGTCTTTTCATCATTTCACCTGTGCCGAGTATCCTGCATCAGGAGGCTCAAAGCATACAAGATGAATTTGTACAAGCAACAGAGGAGCAATCCTACATCATTATAATCAGGACTACACACAATGTTATAGTATTTTGCAGAACTTTGTTGTATACATGACGATAGTATCTGTTCTTGTATCGTCATGTATAGTTAAAATATGGCTTCCCGGATATTGACCATCTTGTGCAAATGCACACACTATGCCCGAACTCGTACGGGACTTGGTAGATTAATGTGCCATGAGTAATGAGTATGATGGGCAAACATCTCTTAGGCGCACTACAAATGTAGTGGTGTGGACATGTTGGGAATGTGGGTCTCACGGGGAGTGTGCAAGGGATAAGTCCCTGCAGTCGCGCTATCCTCTGTGCCCTCAGTGGCTCAGATGGATAGAGCATCTGCCATTAAGCAGGAGATCCCGGGTTCGAGTCCCTGTCGGGGCACACATTTTCAGCATGTCCCTAATGAAGTACATCAACGCCTGTTTGCAGCTAGGATGTCCACTTAATTATCGTTTCACTTTGTCATATAGTTACTCAGCTTTACTTTTGTGATATTTTATGTGTTTATCTTCATGTTTCCCAGTCTCTGTATTGTACTTCTGTTATCTCTGGGGTGTAGGTGGCAGAGAGCACCTCATTGTACATTGTATATTTTTGACTGATTTCTCTCTCTAATCCCTCCTCCCCTTCATCCTTGTCTTCCTTTCGTACCACATAAGGAAGGTTGCTTCCAACCTGGTGTCTGAGGGACCAACTTATCCCTCGTTGCTCTCTCCGGAAGGTACAAACTGTATAAAATTGTTTTCTACTTTCATCCGTGTTTACCAATAGCAATTATAATTAAGCTTCTAGAAGGTAAGTACTGTCTCCTTGAGGAATTTTTTTCTTTTGATACAAATAAGATATTTTATTTCCATTTTAATGAACATATAAACTTTTCTCCTCTGTTCCCTCATTCCTCCCCCAACAAAACACCTTATAATATGATGACTACTGTTGTTGCGAAACAAGTGTAAAACACTTGCTTCATTGGAAGGGCAACTTTCAGGGAAAATATTCAAACATAATCTATATGGAGAAGCATATACAGTTATCAAAATCATTTTGCATCACCCCGGTTCCCAGAACTCCTGAAGACAGACATTTACTGTGGATATTGTATCACAGATACAGTCCCTTTGACTGCTCAGAGATGTCACTAAACCCGCCCAAAGATGTAAACAACTACGCATATTAGATGGAGGGGGTCCAACAGCTGATCAGTTCCAGTCATTTCCCAAAGAAGGAGGTACATGGCTCATGTTGTCTGTAGTTCAACCATGCCTATACGGTCGATGCCTTGGTTTGATCACGTCTGCATTGTTACTTTGTGCCAGAAAGGGCTCTCAACAAGGAAAGTGTCCAAGTGTGTCGGAGTGAACCAAAGCGGTGTTGTTTGGGCATGGAGGGGATACAGAGAGACGGAAACTGTCAATGACATGCTCGCTCAGGCCGCCCAAGGGCTACTATTGCATTGGATGACTGCTATCTACAGATTATGGCTCAGAGGAACCCTGACAGCAATGCTACCACGTTGAATAATGCTTTTAGTGCAGCCACAGGAAATCGTGTTATGACTCAAACTATGCACAATACGCTGCATGATGAGCAAGTTCACTGCTGATGTCCATGGCAAGGGCCATCTTTGCAACCATTACTCCAAGCAGCATGGTAAAGATGCGCCCAACAACATGCCGAATGGACCACTCAGGACTGGCATCACGTTCTCCTCATCGATGAGTGTCGCATATGTCTTCAAGCAGACAATTGTCGGAGAAGTGTTTGGAGGCAACCCAGTCAGGCTGAATGCCTTAGAACACTGTCCAGCGAGTGCAGCAAGGTGGAGGTTTCCTGTTGATTTGGGGCGGCATTACATTGGGCCGACGTTAACCACATGGAAGGTGCCGTAATTGTTGTACAATACGTGAATGGCATCCTCCGACTGATAATGCAACCATATTGGCAAGGCATTCATCTTCAGGGACAACAATTCATGCCCCCATGATGCACATCTTGTGGATGACTTCCTTCAGGATAACGACATCTCTCAACTAGGTTGCCAGCATGTGCTCCAGACATAAACCCTATCGAACATGCCTGTGATGGATTGAAAAGGGCTGTTTGGGAATGACGTGACCCACCAACCACTCTAAAGGATCTATGCCAAATTTCCATTGAGGAGTGGGACAATCTGGACCAACAATGCCTTGATGAACTCGTGGATAGTATGCCACGATGAATACAGGCATGCATCAATGCAAGAAGACATGCTACTGGGTATTAGAGGTACCAGTGTGTATAGCAACATGGACCACAACCTCTGAAGGTCTTGCTGTATGGTGGTAGAACATGCAATGTGTGGTTTTCATGAGCAATAAAATGGTTGGCAATGGTGTTTATGTTGATATCCATTCCAATTTTCTGTATAGGTTCCGGAACTCACAGAACCAAGGTGATGGAAAACTTTTTTTGATGTGTGCATTTATAAAACAACAAACAAGCCATGTTTCCCTTCATAGGAAGCACAAACTAACAGAGACCTTCAAATCAAACAAAATGGAAAACATTGATGCATGCATCAAACATGGCATCAAAAATCCACACTAGTTTCTTATAATATACACAATATAAATGATTCATTCACATTCATCAAATTTTTTCATAAGTTCTTCCATCATTTAAACAAAGCCCACTGAATAAATTTGCTGGAGGATATAAAGATATAGCAATAGCATAAATAAGAAGCAGTATATGCTATTATAAATTGGATAGTGAATCAATGAATGTTTTCAATTCATTTAATATGGTAACTGCACAAGGCAGCAATATTTTAAGTGTTTTGAGTAATTTACTTTGTTACAGATGCAATTCACAATCATATTATCATAGCAATACTGTGTGTATATACATGTTACCTTATTCAACTCACAAGTTTCTGTATAACCGTGGTGTCAATGAGAGAGTTCTAACACATGTGTTGTAAATATACACTCCTGGAAATGGAAAAAAGAACACATTGACACCGGTGTGTCAGACCCACCATACTTGCTCCGGACACTGCGAGAGGGCTGTACAAGCAATGATCACACACACGGCACAGCGGACACACCAGGAACCGCGGTGTTGGCCGTGAAATGGCGCTAGCTGCGCAGCATTTGTGCACCGCCACCGTCAGTGTCAGCCAGTTTGCCGTGGCATACGGAGCTCCATCGCAGTCTTTAACACTGGTAGCATGCCGCGACAGCGTGGACGTGAACCATACTTGCAGTTGATGGACTTTGAGCGAGGGCGTATAGTGGGCATGCGGGAGGCCGGGTGGACGTACCGCCGAATTGCTCAACACGTGGCGCATGAGGTCTCCACAGTACATCGATGTTGTCGCCAGTGGTCGGCGGAAGGTGCACGTGCCCGTCGACCTGGGATCGGACCGCAGCGAGGCACGGATGCACGCCAAGACCGTCGGATCCTACGCAGTGCCGTAGGGGACCGCACCGCCACTTCCCACCAAATTAGGGACACTGTTGCTCCTGGGGTATCGGCGAGGACCATTCGCAACCATCTCCATGAAGCTGGGCTACGGTCCCGCACACCGTTAGGCCGTCTTCCGCTCACGGCCCAACATCGTGCAGCCCGCCTCCAGTGGTGGCGCGACAGGTGTGAATGGAGGGACGAATGGAGACGTGTCGTCTTCAGCAATGAGAGTCGCTTCTGCCTTGGTGCCAATGATGGTCGTATGCGTGTTTGGCGCCGTGTAGGTGAGCGCCACAATCAGGACTGCATACGACCGAGGCACACAGGGCCAACACCCGGCATCATGGTGTGGGGAGCGATCTCCTACACTGGCCGTACACCTCTGGTGATCGTCGAGGGGACACTGAATAGTGCACGGTACATCCAAACCGTCATCGAACATATCGTTCTACCATTCCTAGAACGGCAAGGGAACTTGCTGTTCCAACAGGACAATGCACGTCCGCATGTATCCCGTGCCACCCAACATGCTCTAGAAGGTGTAAGTCAACTACCCTGGCCAGCAAGATCTCCGGATCTGTCCCCCATTGAGCATGTTTGGGACTGGATGAAGCGTCATCTCACGCGGTCTGCACGTCCAGCAGGAACGCTGATCCAACTGAGGTGCCAGATGGAAATGGCATGGCAAGCCGTTCCACAGGACTACATCCAGCATCTCTACGATCGTCTTCATGGGAGAATAGCAGCCTGCATTGCTGCGAAAGGTGGATATACACTGTACTAGTGCCGACATTGTGCATGCTCTGTTGCCTGTGTCTATGTGCCTGTGGTTCTGTCAGTGTGATCATGTGATGTATCTGACCCCAGGAATGTGTCAATAAAGTTTCCCCTTCCTGGGACAATGAATTCACGGTGTTCTTATTTCGATTTCCAGGAGTGTATATATTGTCATTGTTATTACTTCACTTGCTTAATGTTTTAACAGAGTGTGCCTACTTAGCTGTTTCTTCACTTTTCAGGGAAACAAACACTTTGTTGAAAATGCAGAACCTTGCATCACCGAAACTTAATATGAAAATCTAAAGCCTCAGCCCTTGGAAATGACAAAAAATCACTGAAGCCTGCTGTAGTTAGTACCATAAGTTAGCAGATACAAAGCAGCTGTTAATATATATTATTCATTCCCTATGAGAAGTGATCTTCAGCAATAATAGTATCATCAACATACACACCTCACTTCTTGGAAACTCTGCTGTTAACATTAATGGAGTCTGACCATACTTGTCTCTGCAGTCAACAGAGAGACATTTCTGATCTAGTAGATATTTCACCATTTGGGCATCCCCAAGTTCAGCAGCATGATGAAGAACAGTTTTTCCTTGGAGGTCCTGAGAGTCAACTGGAATACCTGACTGCTGCAGAAATTTAAAAGTTTCCAGGGACTGAGAGCGAGAAGCAATGTGCAGTGCCGTCTCATCCATTAAATTTCTAGCCTGGAGATCAGCTCCAGATGAGACCAGGTACTGCAAAACCTATAGGCAAAAAGTACTGCTTCACGTATGAATTATGTACAGGTCACATGATATATTTATCTCAAAAATAACTATAGCACAAAGAAACTATAAGATCCTGGACAAAATTTTTGTTAAGTTGTGATTCTCTTTTTCCAATAATATTTATAAGTGAATTAAACCTAAGGTGACTGTTTAAATCATAACATAATATGTCAAGAATGATAGCAATCAACTAATAAACTGAAAATAGAAGGGTACTATTAAAAAGATTTTCACTTAATATTTTAAGTTAGTCTCTCTGTTCAGTATATTTTAGAATAATAGAAAATTACTAATGAACAGAATAAATTGGTTAATAGATTCACATAAATTATAAGACCATGGCAATTTAATTTGAGGATTCAGTCTGGACTGAGATAAATGGTTCAAATGGCTCTGAACACTTTGGGACTTAACATATATGGTCCCCTAGAACTTAGAACTACTTAAACCTAACTAACCTAAGGACAGCACACAACACCAAGTCAGGACTGAGATATTATAAGATGGTGCATATTCCAGGAAAATGGGTGGGCATTTATTTATGTTTCTGTTACATGTTAGATTTTCTTTTTTAACTGAGGCTACCCTAGTATAATGTTACAGAACACAAATTTGACCACTGTTAGCACAAATAAAAATTGAGGTGGTGCGATGATTAACACTTTAGATGCACATTAGGGAGGAGTAGGGTTCAAGTCAACACCCAACAATGCAGATTTATGTTTTCTATAAAGTGCTTAAGAAGAACTGCCTGATGATTACTCATTATATTAATATTTGTTCCATATATCATGAACACAACATTTCATAATGATTTGGGATATGTTAGTTTAACATACCATAAGTTTTCTTTACATGACATAATTATTATCATCATCATGATTATTATTATCACCATTTTTCAGTTATTACTTCACATCTAAAAATTCATCTATTGAGTAGAAGAAGTTGCCATTCAGAAATTCTTTCAATTTGTTTTTAAATGCTTATTGGCTATATGTCACACTTTTAAAGCTATTTGGTAAATGAACAAAGATTTTTGTGGCAGCATAATTCACCCCTTTCTGAATAGTGAAATCATCCTTATTTCTAGTGTTGTAGCTATTATTGCTATTATTTTTGAACTGGGGTAGGTTATTAATAATAAATTTCACAAGTGAATATATGTATTCCAAAGGTACCGTGAATATCCCGAGTGCCTCAAATAAATGTCTGCAATGTGATCTTGGATGGGCTGCAGCTGACTACACGCTTTTGTGCAATGAATACTTTTTCTCTTAATGATGAATTAATCCAAAACATGATGCCATATGAAAGCATTGAATGAAAAGAGGCATAGTAGGCTAATTTACTGACATGTTTATCACCAAAATTCACAATAACCCTAGTAGAATAAGTAGCTGAACCAAACCGTTTCAGCAGATCATTGATGTGTTTCTTCCAATTCAATTTCTTATCAGTGCACACACCCAGACATTTTGAATATTCTGCCTTAGTAACAGACTTCTTTTCAGGCTCCATATTTATCAATGGTGTTATGCCATTTCCTGCACAGAATTTTATATACTGTGTTTTCTCAAAATTTAGTGAGAGTCCATTTGCAGAGAACCATTTAATAATTTTCTGAAGCATATTATTTACAAATACCCCAGCTAATTTTTGTTTTTTAGGTGTGATTATAACACTCATATCATCAGCAAAAAGACCTAGTTTTGCATCTTCATGAATATAGAGTGTACATATTAAGACCAAGTGAGTGGCACAGTGATTAGCACACTGGACCCGAATTCAGAAGGACAGCAGTTCAAACCCATGTCTGGCCATCCTGATTTAGGTTTTCCATGATTTCCCTAATTTCTTCTGGCAAATTCATTCTTCCTTTTAAATAGAAATTAACCATATGTGAACTGTGCCACTCATACCACAATACTTACGCTTATCAAGAAGAATTTCAAGAATCACGCAGTCAAAAGCCTTTGAGAGGTCATAAAATATCCCACTGGGTCATGTTTGGTTACTCAGAGCATTTAATATTTGATAAGAGAAAGCTTACGTAGCATTTCCTGGAGAAGAAGGCTTAGTTTCTCAAGAATTTTGGAAAAAGCTATTGGACCTATCCCCTTTTCTATGCAGTGGTTTAACAATAGCATATTTCAGTCTATCTGGAAAAATGCCCTGTTTCAGAGAGCTACTACACATGAGGCTGAGAATCGTACTTAGGAAACAAGCTTTTAGTACTCTGTTAGGAATGCCACGTGACCTTTTACTTTTGAGTGAATTTATTATTTTCCTAATTTCAATAGGAGAAAGGGGTTGAATTTCAACTTTATCAAATTGCGTAGGTATTACCTCTTCCATATACAGCCTTGCATTTTCTAATGAATAGCTGGACCCTACTTTCTACACAGCATTTAAAAAATGATTATTAAAAATATTTTCTGTTGCTGCTTTATGTTAACAAACTTTCACTTAGTTTGATAGAAATACAGTCTTTGTGTGCTCTCAGTTGCCCTGTTTCCCTTATAACAATATTCCAAATTGTTTAATTTTGTAATCAGAGGTGCTAATCTCAGATATAATGCACATACTTCTGGACTTTTTAATAACTTTTCTTAATACAGTGCAGTAGTTTTTTTAGTGTTTGACTGTTTCTGTAGCATTATTCTTTATAGCTATAAGATATATTTCCCTTTTCTGTTTATAAGATATTTGTATCCCTTTGTTAAGCCATGGTTTTTTAGATGGTTTCTTATAATTATGTTTTTTCTTAGAGAAACTGTTTTCAGGTGTACTCACAAAGGTATCACAAAGTACGTTAAATTAGCATCAAGTTCCCCATACACCTTGTAACACCACAGTTAAGATTCTAAATATTTTTTTCTGATTAATTATGTTTTATGTAAAGTATGTTTTCTTCAGTATGTAATCTTTGATATGCTGTAAAGATGTAGAAAGATATGCACTTTGTTTTCTCTTCACCGTTAGAACACTTTGCATCATTTGGAGGAGGATGATTTTGATTATATGTATTTTTTGTTGGTTTACTAATATGTGTAAATGAAAGGATTTTGTAAAAGATATGAATATAGAACTATGTATAAGCCGATTCACACATAGGACTTTTGAATTGTATAAATAAAAACTTGGTGCGCTTCCCCTCTGAAACTAAAGTGAGTTAGCACGCGCAAAATGTGGTTGGTGCAAGGGAAAAGGTGGAACAATACAGTCGGAGACTAGCAACTGTTCAGTCGGCAGCTAGTAATTGGAAGGTGCATTGTGCAGGTGCCGAGTGAGGCTTTCAGTGCTTGTAGATATTATGGAAAAACCTCAGGTGGATGTATGGCTCTAATACATTGCTCTGTACATAAAGCTTATGATCATCCCCAAGAAGAAAATAACAGAGCATTTCACTTTGCAACAGAAAGTCCACCTGTTGTTATGTACTCGCCACCAACCTTGCGCAATCACTTCAGCAGAGAGGAGAAGTCAGAACTTTTGTACAGTGTTGGATCAGCACATTTAGTATGTGCAAATATAAGCTAACTCATGTTAAATTCATGTACCTACCTTGAATTGTTTCCTATCTGATACTTCTTAGGACCCTCTCCTTTTGAACAATGATTTCTGAGTGCCCTGAATATGAGAACTGATAATCAAAAAGAAGTATTTAGCTATTTTTGCTTGAAACTGAGTGCAAAAAGTTGCCTAAAAGTACTGCAGATTTTGTTGAAGTTGAGGGAGGAAGTAAGTGTTGCTTTCATGAAAGCCTCCTTAGTAATTGAATTGCTTCAGTTTAAAGTTTTTGTGGTTTTAAAGATTACTAGCTTAAATGTTGGCTATCAATGATTGTGCTGATGAGAAACAGTTAACAAGTTATGCTGAAGTTAGTTAAAGTAAATGTTTTCAAAGGTAGACTCGAAATTCAATATCTGGTAAAAATACTGTACATAAAAGCTGATGATCATCCCCAAGAATAAAATAACAGAGCACTTCACTTTGCAACAGAAAGTCCACATGTTGTTATGTACTCGCCACCAACCTTGCGCAATCACTTCAGCAGAGAGGAGAAGTCAGAACTTTTGTACAGTGTTGGATCAGCACATTTAGTATGTGCAAATATAAGCTAACTCATGTTAAATTCATGTACCTACCTTGAATTGTTTCCTATCTGATACTTCTTAGGACCCTCTCCTTTTGAACAATGATTTCTGAGTGCCCTGAATATGAGAACTGATAATCAAAAAGAAGTATTTAGCTACTTTTGCTTGAAACTGAGTGCAAAAAGTTGCCTAAAATTACTGCAGATTTTGTTGAAGTTGAGGGAGGAAGTAAGTGTTGCTTTCATGAAAGCCTCCTTAGTAATTAAATTGCTTCAGCTTAAAGTTTTTGTGGTTTTAAAGATTACTACCTTAAATGTTGGCTATCAATGATTGTGCTGATGACAAACAGTTAACAAGTTATGCTGAAGTTAGTTAAAGTAAATGTTTTCAAAGGTAGATTCGAAATTCAATATCTGGTAAAAATATCAGCTCCATTAACTGTTGAAAAGGCATATAAGGTGAGTCAAATTTATGAAAGAGTGTTACCAAAGTTTACTGATTTTAATTTGCTTCAGAAAAATGTGTCCAGTTAGTCTTATAATAGAAGTCAAGATTAAAGGCCTCCCACATTGTAAGTTGTTCAAAATGCATAAGTTACTTGATTTATCAATATACCAACTGCTGTTAAAGTTTATGTTAAGTTTGGTGCACATTGTGTGATAAAAAGTGTAATATCAGCTTGGGAGCTCCCTACTTACTGTTTTTATTACTGAAGTACAATTAATACGAGTGAACTTGTTCACAAAAACAGTTACGGCATTGCTTACTAAGGAGTGCGTGAATCTTAATGCAAGTTGTAACATCGTGAGTTAATGCGCAATAACATTTGTTGCTATACAGCCCACAGTATTGGAGCTGGAGGTTATGAAAGAAACCACCACTTGTGTCTTAGCGAATGAGTCATGTGCACCTGCTACTACAGCAGCTTGAGAACAGTTCCTATGTCACTTCTTAGTAACTGCACATTCACCATCTATAAGAACCTAAATAAATGATATTACATATTATTCAATCATTTTCAAAATCGGTACACTACCTTTGACATTCAGGAGAAGATTGTATCCAAGTTTCAGCTTTATAACTATCATAGTTTCAGAGATAGAAAAATTGCTAAAAAAAAGTCAAAAACCAACACTTAGGGAACGAACTTCACTTTGGAAATATAATAGTTTATCTTTTGGTATTATCTAAAAACATAAGCAGAACTCTCAGTGTGCAGAATTAATTAACTGAGATATTCATATTAAAATTATTTTTTGTTTTTGTAATATAAAGATCAGACACAATTATTATTGGTGTCTAATATCACAGTGGGGGTATTTGTGAGTGAATGAGAGTGTGTAAGTGGGACATTCATCAAATTTTAATGTTGCATTATATACCGAATTAAATTACCTGCAAGAGTTATGCAAGCCTGTCGTAGGAAAATGTTCATAGGAAAATTACCCACTTTGCTAATGAGGTATGTCTAGGTGTGATTGCTATTGTAATAGAGCAACCAGAAAGTCAGCTGTAGTAAAATCTGTACCTAAAGAATATTTTCAGAATTATTGTCTTTTAGTTTCTGTTTATTAAACACTACATTAATATTTGTATGTCAGAATGACGCAAATGCATCTGTGTATAAGGATTGGTGCAGGCCAGCTTTGGTGCTAGTAATATTATCAGCCAATCAGAATTGAGACGGTTCCCGCTTATTACCTGATAGTTATACTGGGGTGAGGCTGCAAGAAGAGAGTTGCTCGCCAGCTTCGGTCGCGGAAGGACATGTTAAATGTGATGTTTCTAATTATGTGTAAAATGAAGGAATATTGAGTTCCTTGTGTTTGATAAATGGCGCGATTAGCGCTGATGTAGTTACAGACAGTTTTGTCAAGTTTGAAAGTTTTGGAATTGTTTTGTTGGAATGATATTCATGTGTGAAAATTTGGCCTTAATAGTATCCGCATGGCGTGTTTCAGTATCCAACTACTGAGCATTTTTTAGCAAGCAATTTCTTTCTTTTAGAAATCCACAAGAAGGACTGAACATAATAACTCAAATTAGTGGTGAAATTAATGACTGTGAAAATGCTGTTTAGTTCCGGTCGGATCTGGACAGATTTCTGGCTGCTGTGTGAGTGAAATGTGTGTATGAGTTGTGAACCGGAAGGTAATAACCACTAGTTTAATAGTACTGTTTCTTTGGCTATATGGACAAAATGAACCTTTGGTGTGGAAATTTTGGACATTATTTTCCAAAAGGAAATCTATTTTCTTACTTCCCAATAAATTTTTTAATGGCAGTTTTTCTACAGAACTTTATTTCATTAATAGAATTGTGTGGCCTCAGTAATTGTAGATATTAGATGGTGTTTTTTATCAACTATGCTTTTACATCATCTTGTAAGTATCTACATTGCTGAGTGGAGGGACATCGAGCAGATGCCATTCTGAGGTAGGTGATTTCTAATATGCAACCTGTACAGCAGAGTAAAACCCCGCCATGCTGCAGTTGGTGCATCGGTTGCCGATAAAAACAATAGTGAAGTTCACGTGCGTAGGAACTTTCTAAAAAAAAAGCAGCTTTTAAATACACTCATAAAGTATTCACATGCGAGTGATAAACGGACTATTGTGGGACAATATACAAGTGTGTTAATGAATGGTAGTTGGAATGCAGCAGCAAAGAACTCATGTGCTAAGTTACTAGTGAATTGTACAAGGCAGTGAGAACAACTGACAGTCCGCAGTAGCAGACTATGTGCCAACAGCTGAAGATCGACAGGCACCACGCTGCAGCAGCAAACTAGTGGATGGAGCAGTTGGCAGCTGTGTATGGAGTGCTGGCTCATAAACTAGCTTGGTGGAAGCAGGGCTTGGAGAACAAACCCGCTGTATCGCCTCGCCATGCAGATCGCAAGAAAGAAAAGATAAGTATTGTTCTACTTCATTGTTTGTGTGTTGTTGTTGTTGTCTTCAGTCCTGAGACTGGTTTGATGCAGCTCTCCATGCTACTCTATCCTGTGCAAGCTGCTTCATCTCCCAGTACCTACTGCAACCTACATCCTTCTAAATCTGCTTAGTGTACTCATCTCTCGGTCTCCCTCGACGATTTTTACCCTCCAGACTGCCCTCCAATGCTAAATTTGTGATCCCTTGATGCCTCAAAACATGTCCTACCAACCGATCCCTTCTTCTAGTCAAGTTGTGCCACAAACTTCTCTTCTCCCCAATCCTATTCAATACCTTCTCATTAGTTACGTGATCTATCCAGCTTATCTTCAGTATTCTTCTGTAGCACCACATTTCGAAAGCTTCTATTCTCTTCCTGTCCAAACTAGATATCGTCCATGTTTCACTTCCATACATGGCTGCACTCCAAACAAATATTTTCAGAAACGACTTCCTGATACATAAATCTATATTCGATGTTAACAAATTTCTCTTCTTCAGAAACGCTTTCTTTGCCATTGCCAGTCTACATTTTATATCCTCTCTACTTCGAACATCATCAGTTATTTTACTTCCTAAATAGCAAAACTCCTTTACTACTTTAAGTGTCTCATTTCCTAATCTAATTTCCTCAGCATCACCCGATTTAATTTGACTGCATTCCATTATCCTCGTTTTGCTTTTGTTGATGTTCATCTTATATCCTCCTTTCAAGACACTGTCCATTCCGTTCAACTGCTCTTCCAAGTCCTTTGCCGTCTCTGACAGAATTACAATGTCATCGGCGTACCTCAAAGTTTTTACTTCGTCTCCATGAATTTTAATACCTACTCCAAATTTTTCTTTTGTTTCCTTTACTGCTTGCTCAATATACAGATTGAATAACATCGGGGAGAGGCTACAACCCTGTCTCACTCCTTTCCCAACCACTGCTTCCCTTTCATGCCCCTCGACTCTTATGACTGCCATCTGGTTTCTGTACAAATTGTAAATAGACTTTCGCTCCCTGTATTTTACCCCTGCCACCTTTAGAATTTGAAAAAGAGTATTCCAGTCGACATTGTCAAAAGCTTTCTCTAAGTCTACAAATGCTAGAAACGTAGGTTTGCCTTTTCTTAATCTTTCTTCTAAGATAAGTCGTAAGGTCAGTATTGCCTCACGTGTTCCAACATTTCGACGGAATCCAAACTGATCCTCCCCGAGGTCCGCATCTACCAGTTTTTCCATTCGTCTGTAAAGAATTCGCGTTAGTATTTTGCAGCTGTGACTTATTAAACTGATAGTTCGGTAATTTTCACATCTGTCAGCACCTGCTTTCTTTGGGATTGGAATTATTATATTCTTCTTGAAGTCTGAGGGTATTTCGCCTGTCTCATACATCTTGCTCACCAGCTGGTAGAGTTTTGTCATGACTGGCTCTCCCAAGGCCGTCAGTAGTTCTAATGGAATGTTATCTACTCCGGGGGCCTTGTTTCGACTCAGGTCTTTCAGTGCTCTGTCAAACTCTTCACGCAGTATCGTATCTCCCATTTCGTCTTCATCTACATCCTCTTCCATTTCCATAATATTGTCCTCAAGTACATCGCCCTTGTATAAACCTTCTATATACTCCTTCCACCTTTCTGCCTTCCCTTCTTTGCTTAGAACTGGGTTGCCATCTGAGCTCTTGATATTCATACACGTGGTTCTCTTCTCTCCAAAGGTCTCTTTAATTTTCCTGTAGGCAGTATCTATCTTACCCCTACTGAGATAAGCTTCTACATCCTTACATTTGTCCTCTAGCCATCCCTGTTTAGCCATTTTGCACTTCCTGTCGATCTCATTTTTGAGACGTTTGTATTCCTTTTTGCCTGCTTCATTTACTGCATTTTTATATTTTCTCCTTTCATCAATTAAATTCAATATTTCTTCTGTCACCCAAGGAATTTTACTAGTCCTCGTCTTTTTACCTACTTGATCCTCTGCTGCCTTCACTACTTCATCCCTCAGAGCTACCCATTCTTCTTCTACTCTATTTCTTTCCCCTATTCCTATCAATTGTTCCCTTATGCTCTCCCTGAAACTCTGTACAACCTCTGGTTCTTTCAGTTTATCCAGGTCCCATCTCCTTAATTTCCCACATTTTTGCAGTTTCTTCAGTTTTAATCTACAGGTCATAACCAATAGATTGTGGTCAGAGTCCACATCTGCCCCTGGAAATGTCTTACAACTTAAAACCTGGTTCCTAAATCTCTGTCTTACCATTATATAATCTATCTGATACCTTTTAGTATCTCCAGGGTTCTTCCACGTATACAACCTTCTTTCATGATTCTTAAACCAAGTGTTACCTATGATTAAGTTGTGCTCTGTGTAAAATTCTACTAGGCGGCTTCCTCTTTCATTTCTTAGCCCCAATCCATATTCACCTACTATGTTTCCTTCTCTCCCTTTTCCTACACTCGAATTCCAGTCACCCATTACTATTAAATTTTCGTCTCCCTTCACTATCTGAATAATTTCTTTTATTTCATCGTACATTTCTTCAATTTCTTCGTCATCTGCAGAGCTAGTTGGCGGATGTCAAAATACTTTGCATCATGGCAGAAAGTAACCAGGAACTAGTAGATGAAAAACTAAAGGTAGATTTAGGTGATGTAGCTTATGTAGATGATTCCATGAGTTGCTGTTTTAGTTTCAATGTGTCACAAGCAAATACGAGAAGTAATTTGCCAGACTCAGTGTATGCTAATTACGAGACTGATAGTGAGCACAATGTAACGGAACCTAGTGTCCCGTTAACGCCTGTACCTATTCCAAAAACGAGACAGGAAACAATGTCGGTTGTTGGGGATCCAAGGGACAGTGTGTCAGAAATGTTGATGAATATTATGACAAAATGAATGGATTGGTTTCCGAAATTAAAACGTCATTAAATTCTGATATTGATGATAAATTTAGTAATTTGGGTGTTGAGACGGATTCCAAAATGACCGAAATGGGGTCAGACATAAAAACTTTACTAAGCTCTGAAATAAATGAATTACACAGTGAAGTTGCTGATATGGAATCCAAGATGGAAAGTAAAATTTAGAATTTGAGGGATTCGTGGAGAAATGACCTAACTTTGTTTGGTAATAATACTAAAGGAGAAATTAATCAAGTAAAATTTGATTTAATACTGCTATTGTAACAGTGAAAAATGAACTAACTTCACAAATTGAGAATGTTGCTGAGAACAACCAGCATATAGGGCAACAATTACATTCAGAAATAAGTAAAGTTCAGGAACAGATTCACAAAGTAGAAAATTGCTGTGAGGAAAGTCACATTGTTTTAGAAAATAAAATCACAGAAGGGAAAGTTCAGGAACAGATTCACAAAGTAGAAAGGTGCTGTGACGAAAGTCAGATTGTTTTAGAAAATAAAATCAAAGAAGGAAATAATGTGTTGGTTAAGTTTGGTATGCAAGCTGCTAGTAAGATTACTAATATTGAAACTAATATCCAGCAATTTAGTACCAGTGTGAATGAGCAACTGTGTAACCATGAAAGTAGACTAACAAAAGATGAACAGAATGGTAATAACAATAATGTTTGTATTGTGTCTAATGGGGTTGTGGAATCTTCAGAAATTGCCTATGTTATGCATTGCCAGTTTTTGAAATTTAATCCAAATAAGAATGTTCACCCTAAAGAGGTTTTGAGTGATTTAGAAGGCGCATTACCTAAAGTGTGGAACAACAAGCAAAAGATTGGATTCATCACCTCTAATCTAATGGGACAAGCTAGAATTTGGGGTGATCTAGCTTCAGATAAACACGCCAGTCTAGTAGAGTTCAAACAAGTGTGCTTTGAAGAATACTGGAAAAAAAGGAAGCAGATGGAGGTGTTGAATAAATTTTGATCGGGAGAAAAATATAATCCCAAGAGAGACAGCATCAAAAGGTTAGTACAAAAGTGGGTGGCTCATTATCATATTTGAATG
The DNA here is from genome assembly GCF_023897955.1 of Schistocerca gregaria. Taxonomy (NCBI): domain Eukaryota; kingdom Metazoa; phylum Arthropoda; class Insecta; order Orthoptera; family Acrididae; genus Schistocerca; species Schistocerca gregaria. Next base: position 1,058,151,097 of record NC_064920.1, read on the forward strand.
TCAAAGTAGAAACAGAGCAAATTATTATGAGGATTGAAAATAAACTGCCATTGCATTGGCAAAATATGATAATTTCTGCACCCAGGGATGACACTGAACAGTTTGTGCACTATTTAGAAAGAGCAGAAAACATTTTAAAAGACGAAGAAAGTAACAGAAGAGAGTATAGGCCTCCTGTTAGGTCAAATGACAACAAAGCCAAAGTTAATGCAAGCAAAATAGGCACACAGCGCATGAACAGTTACAGAGGCAGATACAGGGGGAGAGGGGCCTATGTTGGAAATAGGTTCAATGACCGAGTACAATACTTTGATTGCCGTCAGCTGCAGTCTGATGATGTAATAAGCAAAAAACCTTTTGGCGTTTCATGGTTAAATTTGTAAAAATCCTCCCAGAGGGTAACATTATACTGTATTCAAATACCAAATTTGGGTATTATCTACATGCTGACATAGCAAAACGGTGCAGTGATACTGTTATAACCTCATTCCAGTCTAACTGTTGCAAGCTTTCCCTAAAATTTGCAATTGTTAATACATTAATTGAACGCATTATTTTGAAGGAGTGTTTCACATTACTGTATGGAACTATTTCATATAATATAACTAGTTTTGCATCATGAGCAGACTGACCATTCTTAACAGGAAAAGTTTTTTTTATTAAATTTATCTTTATCTATAAAAACATTATTTATCAGTGTGCTGCTTTCCTGTACTGCATGAATAGGAAAACCAAATTGATGTCAAATTGCAAAAACTAAGTAACACCTGCCCCCATGAACCATGGACCTTGCCGTTGGTGGGGAGGCTTGCGTGCCTCAGCGATACAGATAGCCGTACCTTAGGTGCAACCACAACGGAGGGGTATCTGTTGAGAGGCCAGACAAACGTGTGGTTCCTGAAGAGGGGCAGCAGCCTTTTCAGTAGTTGCAGGGGCAACAGACTGGATGATTGACTGATCTGGCCTTGTAACACTAACCAAAACGGCCTTGCTTTGCTAGTACTGCGAACGGCTGAAAGCAAGGGAAAACTACGGCCATAATCTTTCCCGAGGGCATGCAGCTTTACTGTATGATTAAATGATGATGGCGTCCTCTTGGGTAAAATATTCCGGAGGTAAAATAGTGCCCCATTCGGATCTCCGGGTGGGGACTACTCAAGAGGATGTCGTTATCAGGAGAAAGAAAGCTGGCGTTTTACGGATCGGAGCGTGGAATGTCAGATCCCTTAATTGGGCAGGTAGATTAGAAAATTGAAAAGGGAAATGGATAGGTTAAAGTTAGATATAGTGGGAATTAGTGAAGTTCGGTGGCAGGAGGAACAAGACTTCTGGTCAGGTGAATACAGGGTTATAAATACAAAATCAAATAGGGGTAATGCAGGAGTAGGTTTAATAATGAATAAAAAAGTAGGAGTGTGGGTAAGCTACTACAAACAGCATAGTGAGCGCATTATTGTGGCCAAGATAGACACGAAGCCCATGCCTACTACAGTAGTACAAGTTTATATGCCGACTAGCTCTGCAGATGGCAAAGAAATTGAAGAAATGTATGATGAGATAAAAGAAATTATTCAGGTAGTGAAGGGAGACGAAAATTTAATAGTCATGGGTGACTGGAATTCGACAGTAGGAAAAGGGAGAGAAGGAAACATAGTAGGCGGATATGGATTGGGGCTAAGAAATGAAAGAGGAAGCCGCCTAGTAGAATTTTACACAGAGCACAACTTAACCATAGGTAACACTTGGTTCAAGAATCATAAAAGAAGGCTGTATACATAGAAGAACCCTGGAGATACTAAAAGGTATCATATAGATTATATAATGGTAAGACAGAGATTTAGGAACCAGGTTTTAAATTGTAAGACATTTCCAGGGGCAGATGTGGACTCTGACCACAATCTATTGGTTATGACCTGTAGATTAAAACTGAAGAAACTGCAAAAAGGTGGGAATTTAAGGAGCTGGGACTTGGATAAACTGAAAGAACCAGAGGTTGTACAGAGTTTCAGGGAGAGCATAAGGGAACAATTGACAGGAATGGGCGAAAAAAATACAGTAGAAGAAGAATGGGTAGCTTTGAGGGATGAAGTACTGAAGGCAGCAGAGGATCAAGTAGGTAAAAAGACGAGGACTAGTACAATTCCTTGGGTGACAGAAGAAATATTGAATTTAATTGATGAAAGGAGAAAATATAAAAATGCAGTAAATGAAGCAGGCAAAAAGGAATACAAACGTCTCAAAAATGAGATCGACAGGAAGTGCAAAATGGCTAAACAGGGATGGCTAGAGGACAAATGTAAGGATGTAGAAGCTTATCTCAGTAGGGGTAAGATAGATACTGCCTACAGGAAAATTAAAGAGACCTTTGGAGAGAAGAGAACCACGTGTATGAATATCAAGAGCTCAGATGGCAACCCAGTTCTAAGCAAAGAAGGGAAGGCAGAAAGGTGGAAGGAGTATATAGAAGGTTTATACAAGGGCGATGTACTTGAGGACAATATTATGGAAATGGAAGAGGATGTAGATGAAGACGAAATGGGAGATACGATACTGCGTGAAGAGTTTGACAGAGCACTGAAAGACCTGAGTCGAAATAAGGCCCCCGGAGTAGACAACATTCCATTAGAACTACTGACGGCCTTGGGAGAGCCAGTCATGACAAAACTCTACCAGCTGGTGAGCAAGATGTATGAGACAGGCGAAATACCCTCAGACTTCAAAAAGAATATAATAATTCCAATCCCAAAGAAAGCAGGTGCTGACAGATGTGAAAATTACCAAACTATCAGTTTAATAAGTCACAGCTGCAAAATACTAAAGCGAATTCTTTACAGACGAATGGAAAAACTGGTAGATGCGGACCTCGGGGAGGATCAGTTTGGATTCCGTCGAAATGTTGGAACACGTGAGGCAATACTGACCTTATGACTTATCTTAGAAGAAAGATTAAGAAAAGGCAAACCTACGTTTCTAGCATTTGTAGACTTAGAGAAAGCTTTTGACAATGTCGACTGGAATACTCTTTTTCAAATTCTAAAGGTGGCAGGGGTAAAATACAGGGAGCGAAAGGCTATTTACAATTTGTACAGAAACCAGATGGCAGTCATAAGAGTCAAGGGGCATGAAAGGGAAGCAGTGGTTGGGAAAGGAGTGAGACAGGGTTGTAGCCTCTCCCCGATGTTATTCAATCTGTATATTGAGCAAGCAGTAAAGGAAACAAAAGAAAATTTTGGAGTAGGTATTAAAATTCATGGAGACGAAGTAAAAACTTTGAGGTATGCCAATGACATTGTAATTCTGTCAGAGACGGCAAAGGACTTGGAAGAGCAGTTGAACGGAATGGACAGTGTCTTGAAAGGAGGATATAAGATGAACATCAACAAAAGCAAAATGAGGATAATGGAATGCAGTCAAATTAAATCGGGTGATGCTGAGGAAATTAGATTAGCAAATGAGACACTTAAAGTAGTAAAGGAGTTTTGCTATTTAGGAAGTAAAATAACTGATGATGGTCGAAGTAGAGAAGATATAAAATGTATACTGGCAATGGCAAGGAAAGCGTTTCTGAAAAAGAGAAATTTGTTAACATCAAGTATAGATTTAAGTGTAAGGAAGTCATTTCTGAAAGTATTTGTATGGAGTGTAGCCATGTATGGAAGTGAAACATGGACGATAAATAGTTTGGACAAGAAGAGAATAGAAGCTTTCGAAATGTGGTGCTACAGAAGAATGCTGAAGATTAAATGGGTAGATCACATAACTAATGAGGAAGTATTGAATAGGATTGGTAAGAAGAGAAGTTTGTGGCACAACTTGACCAGAAGAAGAGATCGGTTGGTAGGACATGTTCTGAGGCATCAAGGGATCACCAATTTAGTATTGGAGGGCAGCGTGGAGGGTAAAAATCGTAGAGGGAGACCAAGAGATGAATACAGTAAGCAGATTCAGAAGGACGTAGGTTACAGTAGGTACTGGGAGATGAAGAAGCTTGCACAGGATAGAGTAGCATGGAGAGCTGCATCAAACCAGTCTCAGGACTGAAAACCACAACAACAACAACAACAAGTAGCACTTGAAGGTCAAGATTTCCAACAGACTGTTTCAGAAAATCTATATTTAAATCCCCACAAACAATAATTTGCTCCCCTACCTATGACAGATAACACAACAAAGAATGGAAGTTTTTCAAAATTAGCTGAATATTTCCTAATGGGGACATATACACAGATACAATTATAAAAGTACCATTATTTAGTTTAAGATCACATGCACATGCTTCTCTATGTTGCTCTATTCAATTTTTTTAGTTTCTAAATTTTTCACACTATGCTAAATTTTAACATATATGGCAACTCCTCCGCTCTCCATAGTGTGTCCACTTACACGTGATTGAAGGCCTATATCCATATACATTTACCTTTTCCACATCTGTGACTATATAATGTTCATACAGGCATAGTACATCCATTCCACCCTCAGTTTCTAAATCTTCTTTAAATCTTATTTTTCACTGTGCTTTTATGAGAACCTTATGACACACTAACATTATTCTTTATTGTAATTTTATGAGAATCTTGTGATATTTTAACATCTCTAGAACCTTCCTGTCTGTGCTTCTCATTAAGCTTAATTTCATTTCATTCTATGTTGAATCATTGGAGACTGATCTTAGCCTAAAAAAGAGGTACTCCAATGAGTTTCAGTGCCCTCCCCCCCCCCCCCCCACCCCCCTCCTCCCTGTTAAAGATTTTGTTATCATCTTAGCCAGTTTACTCTGGTATAATGAACGGCTTATTCACTTCCACAATCTTGACCAATGCAAGATTGTGCTCTGCCTCTAAATGTGAATTAATATGTACCATACTCTAGAGATTTGTAATTTCAGTAAATCTGCCATTTGTATTGCTATAATAGTTGTATTTTTCAAGCTTGGGTCCACAGTCACATTCAGTTTCAGGAAAATACCTTCTCTCAAGAAATTGTTGCAATAAATGGTAATGTTAACAAAATATGTACAAATGGATGGGCATGTCTGTGAAAGAATGAATTGTTGTTGGTAGTTTCCAGTGTTGTCCAAATGAAATCAAGACTGTTCCATATGGCCAAGCCATACCAGCCCATTACTTTTCCACCTTTGTACCAAGTTACTTCACCATAACAACTATGTGAACTCAGATGTTGAATAGAAAAAGAAGAAAATTCATTCATTCACAAATTATGTTCTGTAAATCCCACCATGAAGTTAAAAATCTTCAGGGATGAATAAGAAGTCTAGTTATACACTAACAAACAGAAAAAACCACTGCAGACTATACTTTTAAAGTATACAAATAACAAATTATTAACTCTACTGACCTACTCACACTGACAACTCTTATAACGACCTCTAAATAACTTTCTTCATTTCTATGCATATTAGGATAAAAACAGCAAGACTGAAAAAAAGCACTGCTGCACTGACTTTACTCAGCTGCTGTTTTTATTTAATACTAAGAACAAAGTGTTTAGCTAAGTTTACAAAGAACATAATCAGCTGTTTGTATACTGGCAGAGTAAACGCATGTTTAATATAAACATTAAAGTCATGTGAAATTTATTTTCCTGAGTCCAGATCATCTGATAAATTTTAGGAGTGAGGATTTACAATTTCCTGCCTGATGTCTGTTGGTAACCTATTATAGACTACAGCATCAAAATATAAAATTCCTTTCTAACCCTACAGAGTAAAGCGTGGTATACATGGAAGTTTTTTTTTTTCTTTTCTATACTAGCATTATGGTTTTGAGTTACACAGTTCATAATTAATTAACGACAAATCCACTCCATGGTGATTGCAAAATGTAGACATAGATACCATTTCAGATTATTGTCAGAATAATTGTTAGAATCCCTAAATCACTGAAGATATTACTGTAAGATGTGTTGTGGGTTTAATAAATTCACTTTATTGCAACATTTGAAACTATAGTTAGGATGGCAGCGAGTATAGATGTGGTTATAAATCACTTTGTAAATTGTGAGTATTTAGCGCCTTTAACATGCATATTATGTGACATAATTGTGTCAAGTGGTATTAGAACATACTCGGCGATGCATACATGGTATCACTCACATTGCTTCGCGAAAATAAATCGAGATAACGTTTTGTTTGCTTTTGGAATGAAGTGTAATGGACATCTGACCACAATTGAAATGTACCGTGCAAATCATGAACTTACAGTATAAGAAACACTGCAGAATCAACTGAAAGCAACAAGAGAACATTTTCAGTTGTTGGAAAATGTGGTTAAAAGCCTATCTGATCCACCACTTAAAGAACTCAGACAATTTCAGGAGCATAATGAACCAAAGAAGTGTGCAAAACCAAAATCTGCTTCAAACAATTTTAAAGTTGCATTAAGTAACAGATTTCAGTGTCTCATTACAGATTGTGAAGTTAATAATGACAAGTCCAGCAACTCGCACTAAGATTATATATCTGAATTTGCTGGAAGAAAATGCAAAATGTCGGGAAAATGTAGCTACCATGACGATGCAAATAAAATGACGAAAATAAACTTTAGTGGGCCTACAGTTTTGCTTGCTACAGCCACGGGAGAGGAGTTGCAGGTATTCTTTGCCTCCAGCAATATCTCTCTCTTACAAGTGTTGTGAAACCTAGAGCAGGTCTGACAGAAGTTTTAAAAGACTGTAAAAACTATAATTACAAGTCGCAAAGTGAATGTATAGTAATAATGAGTAGCACAAATGATATGTATAAGAATGAACTAATAGTGGCAAACAGTGTGTTAAGAAATGCGCTATGTACATTAGTGAATCAAAATGTGATCATGGTAGGTACACCACACAGGTATGATCTTATTGAATCTTCTTTTGTGAACATAGAGATCCAAAAAGCAAACAGGATGTGAAAAAGATCTGCAAGGCCACTTCAAATGTGTATTTCCATAATATTGATGACCTGGAGAGAAAACACTTCACTAAACATGGAATGCATTTAAATAAATGGGGCAAATGGCTACTCAGTTCGAAGATCAAGGCATTAGTGGAAAGTGTTTCTCCTAGACATAAGAAATGTAAACCAATCCCATTGCCAATGGTGAGGGAGAGCTGCAATGTATCTTGCCTACCAACTATTCAAGCTGCTGCAGTAACACAACTTGAAGAAACATTGATTACAGAGGAACATGTTGGGAGAGAAGCAGGCTTATTAACAGCTACAACAGATGGAACAACACAGCAAGGAACAGAAAAAACAGAAACAGCAAGGGTGACAGCATACTCAGCAAAAAAAAAAAAAGCTATTGCTCCATCAAGTGGTACAGGTCTCCATTCTGCAGCAACATCTGAACTACCCACAAGGGGAACCCAGTCATTGAGATCAAGACATGAACATGAAGAAGGAAAGAGAGTTCAACAAGCAGAAGCAGTGCCAAGTGTTGTGGGTTAACGAAAAACAGTTGCTCCTCTCCATCTAAAAGATTTTTTACTCGAAGGCACCAAGGAGAAGAAGCTCATAAGATAAACACTGCAGGTGATTTAATAGCCCCTCACCATAATGGTACATCTGTGAGGGAAGACAAATTTGATCTTCATTGTGCTATCATAACATTCAAGGAGTGAGGGATAAGGAACTTATTGACAATAATCTTGGAATAGAAAATGGGTTTGATATTTTGTGTTTGAGTGAACACCGGGCTACTGAGAATGACCTAACATTTGTTAAATTTGATAATTATAATTTAGTCAATAGCTACTGTAGAAAATTGCATTTAAGAGGTGGTGTAACAATCTATGTTAACACATCACTTAGATGTCCAATCAATACATTGGATCTAGATTTTTTGTGTGATGAACTGAACTTTGAAGCTGCTGGTATAGTTTTAGACAGGTTTAAGTTATTGCTAACATCCCTGTACAGATCACCTAAGAGAATTATCAGTGTATTTCTAGAGCAACTGGACCAGCTGTTACATGTTCTTGGTGTAACTAGATGGATAACTTATGATATTGTAATACGTGGTGATCTGAATTTGGAATTTGATGTAACAACCCACAAATGTAGTGTCACTGAACTTCAAAATCTACTAAGACAATCAAACTTACACTGTGCCAATAATAGGCCCACAAGAGAACAAGCATGTCTTAACAATATTTTTGTGAATTTTAAAACAACAGTTGAATCATGTGATGTGTCAGAGTCTGCATTTTCTGATCATAGTTAAATTACACAAGTAGGTTCCCTCCTGATAAGACTAGTATAACTAAGCCTGGCCCAAAAATTATGATCACAAGACCTACATCAGATGAAAAAATTCATAGATTTTGTAATTCCCTTGCTGACAGAGACTGGTTTGGCCTGTGTTATGGAGATACAGCCTATACTTTAAGTAACGATTTGCCAGCAAATATACTGGTACTATATGATAGGTTTTTTAAAGTATTTTTGGTACACTTTAATGACTGCATTTCAACAAAGAAATTCAAAGTAGGCCTAACTGATTAATTCCTGAAAACTAAAGTCCCAAAAAGTCAATATACGTGGTATACAGAACAGCTGACCACTTTGAAAAATCAAGTTATGTTGTTGCACAATGTTTATTGTAGATTGAAGACCAATAAAGGTAAACTAGCCTATGCTACATGTAGGAATGAACATAAAAAAGTGATCATAGAAGCCAAAAAAGGGCACAATCTCAGAATTATTGAGAAATCCACCAACAAGTGCAAAGTTGCTTGGAAGCTAATAAATAGTGTCGCTCAAGATGAAAGAAATGTTACAATTAATATCTCTCCCCAAAAATTCAATGATTATTTTGTTAAATCAATTGAAGAAGTAGGAACTAGTATTGGTAAACCCGAACTCAGCTCATCACAGTTACTGTCAAAATATAGTTGTAGATCATCAACAAATACAAGTATCTTCAGTTTCTCTGAGGTCTCACCAGATTTTGTATTAAGAATAATGAAACAGTTAAAATCATCACACAGTCTAGACATATATGACTTATCCTGTAACTTACTGAAGAAAGTCATAGGCAGTATAGTGTACCACTTAACACATTGTATAAACAAATGTCTAGCTGAAGGATATTTTCCTGATGAGCTTAAACTGTTTAGGATAGTTCCAGTTTATAAAAAAGGGGATAAAGACTCTGCCTCAAGTTACCGGCCAATTTCCATAGTCTCATCTTTTCCAAAGTTCTGGAATGCACAATTTATGAACAATTATCTGTTTACTTTGATAATATAGGAATTATTAATGAGTCTCAATATGATTTTAGGAAAAACATGTCAACAATTGATGTGATGGATGCTGTTATAAAATACACCCATCAAGTATTTGAGGACAATGACTTTGCTCTAGTCACTTTTTGTGACCTAAGCAAAGCCTTTGACCGTGTAGAACACACACTACTACTTGAAAAATTGGACTTCTATGATGTTAGAGGTAATAGCCTCAAACTATTAAGATCATTTTTACAGAACCATAAGCAAGCTGTCTGTGTTGGCAAAGAATTGTCCAGTGTAGAACTAGTTAAGGTAGGTGGCCCACAGGGATCAGTACTGGGCCCTTTCCTGTTCCTAATAATGATTAACAACCTGCCATCATGTATTAAATCAAAAAATGTATTATATGCAAATGATACAACTTTTCTAAACAGCAGTAATGACCTCAATAGCCTTGAAACTTGTGTTACAGGGACAATTGCTCAAGCATCATACTGGTTTAAAGCAAATGGATTTTTGCTTATTGAATATAAAATTCAGCAGATAGTATTTAGTCTAAAAGAGAAGCTACCATTTGATGATCCTAGTTATGTTAAGTTTTTATGGGTATATTTGGATGACAAATTATCTTGGGGTCAACACGTCAAGTATCCTAGTGGTAAGATGTCTAGGGTAATCTATCTGTTAAGATGACTAATGGATTTTGCACCTAAAAATTATGTTAGAATATCCTATCACTCATTCTTCCAAAACATAATAACCTATGGTATCATTTTATGGGGAAACTCCAGTTGTGCGTGCAGAAGAAAGCTATTAGCGTAATTACAGGCTCATCACATAAGGCAAACTGTAAACCTTTGTTTCCTGAGCAAAAAATTATGACAGTAGTAAACCTATTTATATACTATGTCTTAATCTACATAAAAAAGAAGCTACCCAAAGATAAACGCAGAGAAAATATACATTGCTACAACATTAGGACAAATATATGAAATTATACTCCATTCCACAGACTCTCAAAATCACTGAACAGTTATGAACTAATGGGGCAACAATTATTTAATAAACTTCCACTAGCTATGCAAGATTTACCAGAGCACTGTATGACTGGTTAGTTGTCCACCCATTCTACAACATAAAGGATTTCATCAATTGTAATATTATAATGCAATAACAAACCAATTACTCTTTTGCAATAGGAATTATATGGTAATATAAGTATGACTTTGTAGGATTTCACCAATCGCAATGTTACCCTGTAAGAACAAACCTATTGTTCTTTCGCAACATGAATTATATTGTATTATATGTATGACTTTGTCTATTGCCTTAATGGCCTAACAACAATAAAATTAATCTATTCTATTCTATCCCATAGCTAATTTTAGATGGACAGTCAAACAAAAGAATGATTATAAGACAAGAACAAGCATAAATCAAAGAGAGATTGTGTCAAAGATAATCACTTAACATTACACTTCCCTCCGACCCTTTAATGTCAACAATATTTCCTTTTGAATGAGACATTTCACCTAAATCAGATCACAACATATCTTGTGCAGGCTGTTGCTGAGTCATCAGAGGTAGCCTCCAACATCCACTGCAGCTTATCCATGGTGAGCAGCGGAGCAGCTGGTGTTTATGTATAGTCCATGGTGGGTGTGTCTGTGAATGAGTCTGTACCAGTGTAGGAAGTGCTGAAAGCTGATTTGAGCCTGTTGGTGGTTATGGTGGTTGGTGTACCCATCATATTGACCTTGAACACATTTTTCTCCCTACCGATAATTCACACATCAAAAAAAAGTTCTGCATCACCCCACTTCCCAGAACTCCTGAAGATAGACGTTGACTGTGGATATTGTATAACAGATACAGTCCCTTTGACTGTTCAGAGATGTCACTAAACCCACCCAAACATGTAAACAACCATGCATGAGCAAAGCCTATTAGATGGAGGGGCCCCAACAGCCTATCAGTTCCAGTCATTCCACCAGGAAGGAGGTACACGGCTCATGATTTCTGTAGCTCAACCATGCCTAGACTTTCAATACCGCAGTTTGATTGTGTCTGCATTGATACTTTGTGCCAGGAAGGTCGCTCAACAAGGGAAATGTCCAGGTGCCTCAGAGTGAACCAATGTGAAGTTGTTCGGACATGGAGGAGGTACAGAGAGACAGGAACTGTCAACAACATGCCTCGCTCAGGCAGGCCAAGGGCTACTACTGCAGCAGATGACCACTACCTACAGATTATGGCTCAGAGAAATCCTGACAGCAATGGTACTATGTTGAAAAATGCTTTTCATGCAGCCATAGGGCGTCAAGTTACGACTCAAACTGTGCACAATAGGCTGCATAATGCACAACTTCACACCCAACATCCATGGCGAGATCCATCTTTGCAAGCACGACACCATGCAGTGCGGTACAGATGGGGCTAACAACATGCTAAATGGACTGCTCAGGATTGGCATCACATTCTCTTCATCAGTGAATGTCACATATGCCTTCAACCAGACAATTGTCGGAGACGTGTTTGGAGGCAACCCGGTCAGGCTGAACACCTTAGACACACTGTTCAGTGAGTGCAGTAAGATGGAGGTTCCCTATTGTTTTGGGGTGGCATTATGTGGGACCAACTTATGCTGCTAGTGGTCATGGAAGGCGCCATAACGGGTGTACGATACATGAATACCATCCTCCGACTGATAGTGCAACCATATCGACAGCATATTGGTGAGGCATTTGTCTTCACGGATGACAATTCACACCCCCATCATGCACATCTTATGAATTCTTCCTTCAGTATAATGACATCACTCGACAAAAGTGTCCAGCATGTTCTCCAGACATGAACCCAATCAAACATGCCTGGGATCGATTGAAAAGTTCAACGTGACGATGTGACCCACTAACCACTCTGAGGGATCTATGTCGAATCATCTTTGAGGAGTGGGACAATCTGGACAAACAGTGCCTTGATGAACTTGTGGAAAGTATGCCACAACAAATACAAGCATGCATCAATGCAAGAGGATGTGCTACTGGGTATTAGAGGGACCGGTGTGTACAGCAATCTGTACCACCACCTCTGAAGGTCTCACTGTATGGTGGTACAACATGCAATGAGTAGTTTTCATTAGTAATAAAAAGGGCAGAAATAATGTTTATGTTGATCACTATTCCAATTTTCTGTACGGGTTCCAGAACTCTCAGAACCGAGGTGATGCAAAACATTTTTTGATGTGTATTTGATACAGTCCATTGTGAGATGGCTGCAGTGGCTTGTGCACTGCATCATTCCATAAAAAAACATAATCACATCTCAGCAGCTCATCAGAAACAAAGGGGTCACAGGTCTGATGTCTTTCAGAGCAGTGGGACATAGCTGCTGGATTTGTGCATGTGGCACAGTGTTGACATTTGACATGTTTTGAAAAACTCATTGGGCACTTCTTTAGGCTGTCCTTATACAAGTCCCTCACTCATGGCTTTCAGATGTTCTTTCAGTGACACACTGAGGCCCATGAGGACAATGGGCAATCTCTCTGTCAACCATTGCAATTCATGACACCAAAGAGAACCTTTCAATTTGTGGTGCATTCACTCAATTATGCCATTCAGTGCCAGGTGGTAAGCTGTGGTTCCAATACGCTTCATATCCAATAGAATGGCGAGTCCTTTGAACAGATATGACTTGAATTGTCTTCCTTGGTCTGCTGTAGCTTTTAGTGGTATACCAAAGTGGGCAGTCCATCACCAGGAGAATGTGATCATGATGGTTTTGGCAGTAATCTCAGCCATAGGCAAAACCTCCACACAGCATTTGAAATGATCAACAGCTGTAAGACAGCAGGTATACCCTTCTGATGGTGGGAGCAGTCTAGCAATGTCCAGATGTACATGCTCAAATCTTTAGTTCAGTAGAATGAACATGCCAAGAGGTGCCCTGTCATGTCACTTAAGTTTTTTCCATTTACAGGCCATACATTGGTACACATATTCCTTACACTCTTTGTGCATGTCTGGCCAAACAGAAGCTCACTTCACCATGTTCATAGTGCCCCATACTCAAGGATGCAACAGGTCATGTTAGGAGGTGATTACCTGCTGCCAAAAATCAACAGTCACAAATGGTCACAGCTTGGTAATTGCGATGTCACAGTACAGCAGCACGTTTGACAAAGGTACTGCAGAATGATGGAACAGTAGGCCTGATGGTTGTATCCAAAAGTCATGCAGCTCACTGAGTGCTTCTTTCACTGGAGCAAGAGCTTCAAAATCAACTACATCAGTGATCACTTTGATCTGACAGAGAGCATCTCCTGGCACATTCAGGTCAGGTCTCCATCAACAAGGAATATGAGGGTGGTGAACTGCCTGATATTGTCTAGATGGTGCAGCTCATATGGTGATGCTTTCTCTGGACACTGGCAGAAAGTGTATTTCAGAGGTTTGTGGTCTGTGACAAGGATGAACTGCCATCCCTCTAACATACTGGCAAATCTCCTTACCAGAGGCACATGCCATGTACAGTTCACAATGATATGTGGGCCCAATTATGCTGTGATGGTGATAAATTTTGATTGAGAAAGGACAAGGGTTGTCAGTGTCCCCCCTACTTGCTGTTGCAAAGCACCAATAGCAGTGGCAGATATATCAACCATTAGGGTGAGAGATGCCTCTGGAACTGGGTGTGCTAACAGAGTAGCTTCTGTGATGGCAGTCTTCACCTTGTAAATGCCAGCTTGGCCTCCTTATTCCATGGCAGTTTGCCCTTTGGCCTCTGTGCACCATACATGAATTCATTCAATGGTGCAGCCAGGAGGACACGGTTGGAACAAACAACAATAGAAATTGGTGATGCAAAGTAATTGTCATAGTTCTCTAATTGTCTTAGGATGGACAAAATTAACTATAGCTCTGACTTTCAGCTGTGGTCTTGATCATTAATAGTCTAGCCTAGGAATTAAACCTCTGCTGCTCCAAACATGCACTTTGATGGGTTGATAAGCAGACTATATGCATGTAGATGAGTGAAAATTTGCAGAAAGTCTGTTGTTGTTTACATCCACTGGCGATGTTTCGATCTGAACTCTTGAAGGAAGGTCAGCAGCACCCCCCCCCCCCTTTCCCCCCTTGTTTGTCTGTTGTGCAGTCCCTCTAACTGATAAGGGGCCACTACAACAGGACACCAGTCAGGGATGGTTCTGACTTTGAGCTATCTGTAATCTCCACATGGGCAGCTTCCATTATTCTTCTTTGTTACCACATGCAGTGGAGATGCCCAACTACTGCTCGAAGGGCGCCATATTCCCTGCGCAGGCACAAACGAGAATTCTTGCTTTGCTACCTTCAGTTTCTCCAGTGTCAGGTGGAACGATCAAACATGAAGCGGTGATCCTGGTGTGATTAATAAATAGTGTACAGTTGAGTGCTACACAGGTGCTAGCATAAGCATCTGCTGTGTGATCTTCAAGATCTGCTTGAAGAGCTCTATGAAGAGAGAGTCACTGATTATCATCCACACTGCAGTGTCATCCACCTGATGTACTCACCCTTGGTTTACCAGATTGGTAGTGGTAATAGGAAGCATCAGTGACAGAGGTAGGTAGGAGCCCATAGGACAATAAGAAATTTTCTCTGAGTATGAGGTGCATTATGTCTGCTATGAAGAATTGTCATTTGAAATTGGATCACAGGTCTATGTTTAACGTTAACTTGAATCAACATATGTTGAGATTGTGGAACCAATGGCAGCAAAAAAGTGGCAGTCATCACAGTTGCAGCTTCGCAAATGGGCAGATGGGTAAACTGACATGTCAGCACCCATATCTACCAGAAAGTGTACCTTTGTATAATGCTCTGTTACAAACAGTTGATGGTTAAATTCCTAAGGCAGAAACTTGTGCATTAAGCTTAGCAATCTGTGCTTGTATTGCAGTGAGGGTATTTTTTGCCTGAGGCTATAGGCAAACTTTGGCAACTCACAAGGATGGATAGGCTCCGCTATGCAATCCACAGTTTGTGTAAGCACATCAAGATGGCCAGTGCACACTGTTAATATCTTCCGCATGTCAGGTGGCAGCCTCAATAAACAGATATTCTGCAGGATGTCTTTGTTAATAGCATTTCTAACTCATGTATGCAGGCAGCACAGTAGCTGTGATGAGTGCAATCCTGTGGCTCTTCAGTGCAGAGTAGCTTCTCCAACCTCTTCATCTCAGATTGTGAAAGGGTGGCAATCTGGTTGTTGTTGATAGTTGTGTAGCAATCAGTGCTTGGTGGTTAGTCAGAATGTTTTCCAGTTCCATGGCCCTATCTTTGTTGAGTACTGCAACAAGATTCCTAAACTTTGAGTCATCCGTGGTTATGTGCGCTAACATAAATTGGTTTTCTCACTGCACAAGCCAAAAGACAAGATTCTATTGCCAATAAGAGGGCAGTTTTACCATCATCTGTTTGATTATTTCACCTGGAGGTATGTCTTTAGTTGGTAGAGGATCTGACATCATGTGAAAAGAATGTGAAAGATTCACAATAAGGCTGATGTGGATGTTCCTTACTTAGCTTGACACAGCATGCTCTGAGGTGTCAGTGACTGTCAAATATCACGTTGGGTCACCAACTGCTGCAGGTTTAGTAAGTCCACTTCACTGCAACATTTGAAACTATTTCGTTACTCATTCACTGATTTTTTAGACACAGAATTAAACAACAGAATGATTGCAAAATAAAGAGCAAATATAAATCAATGAGAGACTATGTCAAAGGTAATTACTGCATGGAATGATCACTTGCGTGCATAGCACTACTCTTCACTTCACACTGCACTTCAGGCGTTTGTTTACCAGCTTCACAAAATATACTTACTGCACGCTCCCTACAATAAATATTTTTTTATCTAAGGTGCACTGCCCCTAAAAAAAATTTTAACTGTATCATTGGCTGATTAACAAAATTAGAAATGTTTCTTTCTAAGTGCTAAGCTAGTAGAATTTGGTTACATTAACGATGTGCTGGTGCCACTTCAGTTTATTATCCAGTTGAATGCCCAGGTACTTCATACATGGTGCTTTACCCTGTATGTGGCCATTGATCTCTACTTCTGGTGCTTGTTATTAGGCTTTGGTTGTGTGGGGATCGAGATGTTACATACGGTAATATCGAACCCAACATTAAGTATTCACTCATTTATAATGAATTAACTTTATTCTGATAATGTCGGTACAAACACATCCGTTCGAATACAGAGTTGGGAACACACTGAGATTACAGTTTTCAAAGACGTTCGTTCTCAAAGATGAGGCAGTCAACTCTTGCAATCGATAACCACCACAGAGCCACTGCTGGTAGTGTGGAGCATGGTAAGGATCATGAGATGTGTGTGTGCACCTGGCTGGCTGATGGCGCAGGTGTGCGTGACCGATCATGTCGTGGCAAGCGCTAGTGCGAGGTGCGATCGGACCATTTCTCGATGTCTTGGTAGGCATGACCAGCGGAGGGAAGGAAGCGAGGAAGGTGTCCACAGGTTGACCGTGCCATGCTGCTGGTGGCACGGTGGAAGCAGAAGGTGGAGGTGTGTCGGTGGGGAGAACATCGTCTTGCCGAGGTCGTGCGGCACAGTAGGGTTTTGATCCGATCAAAGACGCGGGTTGCGTCGAAGATGCGATGCGATATATTGCCAAAATATTTGTCGGCGAGTGCCGTGGTAAGTGCAACTTGTCCAGTAACAGTTTGCTATTAGCCGTATGACATAAAGGAGCAAACAAGCTGTGGCTTAACAGGTTGTGTAAGAGATGCCGGATGAGCAACACTCGCGGTAATGACGGAGTTATAGAGGCCCTTGATGTCGCAGCACAGGAGAAGACAGCAAGCTGCACATGACTGACCTTGGTGGTGGATGACTTCAGTGTAGACAGAAGTGTCACCTCATAGTCCGTAGACTGTGAGTGTGTTACAGCGGTAGATAGCAGGATGTTCCAAGCGGAGTTGACAGTGTCGGTGTTTTGATGTGTGAAACAGCTGTGATTCAAGGTTGGGGAGTGTGGCCTTGAGCCCCGTGCATGAGGCATGGCAATGGCGAGAGGTCGTGGAAGGTGGACATGGTCGGCAAAACCATGGTCGGAGCAGGAAGGCGATGAGACGTAATGTGAACGTTGAGAAGTCGAATCTGCGGTTGAACTACTGGTCCGTGGTGGATAGGCGACACAGTTCGATGGAACTGGAGCTGTGTGTTTGCTGTTGCTGTCGGCGCTGCAGTTGAGTCATAAGGCTGCAAGCTGCTCATGTGAAACTGCTGCATGGTCGTTTGTCTGGGCGGAAAGATGCTCACTCGTCAAAGCAGAAATGGCAGATGTGTTGGTCGTACATTGCGGAGGTAGTGAAGAGGGCGGCAAAGCAAGCGGCACTGGAATGCGGCTGGTTATGCCGTGGTACACAAACGAAGTGTCTGGAACTACCAAGGAAAGGTGGCAGTGGCGTGAATAAGTTGCTTGTATCACACCAGTAACGTGGAATTTCCACTTGAGGCGGCGTGATGATGACAGCTGTGACATCTTGGACATAGATCCATGTAGCGTGATTGTCAGGGTATTAGTTGTAGCTGGTAGTAACGGCAAAGGATCATCAGCAGTCGGAGGCGGAACAATGACAGCACCCTCTCGTTGCATGTCGTGCTCGGTCCGTGTCGGCTGCAGCATGTGTAACTGATCTTGTACCAACAAGTTGTACGTCGCAATTTGCTCACATAGCTGTTGTAGTTGTTCAGGCGAAAATGTATGTCATGAAGCAGTCTGCTGTGTATCACTGAGTAAGATGGGATCGAAACCAGAATCTGTCTCTATCAAAGGGTAACCTGTCATACAAGACAAGGTTGGCGGCACAGTACTGATGTAACAGTTCGAGTAGGAGAGATCGTGTGTGCGATCGCGAATGTGAAACTCAGTACTCAGCGGCGGAGGAGTGAGCACATGTTCACTGCTGTATGAAGCATTGATATGGTTGAAATTGTCTTCTATGGCGGGTGAACAAGTTGCGGACACAATCGAGTAGTGAACGGTCGGGCGGTAAGCGTGCATATTGTCAGAGAGTTTTTGACAAGATGCGGGTGTGGTAGTCGTGGCGGGATCGCATTTCACGCAGCTGTTCGTTTTGACTGGATCGAGGTCACGGCGGCGGCCGTGATGTCGCTGTCGGTAGCGGTCGGGCAGAGTCGGCGCGGCTCGGGTACTGCGTAGAGGGAGGTGTGGCACGTCCAGTGTTCACTGAGAAACAGCCAGTATTGTCGTCAGTGTAATTGGTGCATTGTCGTTGATCAGTAGGATGTCCTTGATGAAATTGTCCCTGTGAATTCGACCAGGCATGCTATTTACCCATAGTTCAGAGTTCGTGCGAACTGGGATTTGCAACATAGTCCTCGTTTGTTGCAGTCCATTGTTTGGCATGATTGTCCAGTATCAAAGCACTGTACAAGATTAATTCATTACACCAAATTGTCCAAATTAATCGGCGAAGGAGCACGGCATTGTCCGAAAGTGAAATTACCGACGAGTTGAGTGGGTTTTGATGGATGACGTGTGCGCCTCGGTCGCATTGTTGATGTGTGAGAAGGTGACGAAAGTTGCCAAAAAGCACGATTCACACAAGAGTCGGGAATTTACACACTAATTACACTTCCTGTACACTGCATCCAGATACAGCGTGATGCCAAGTCGATGGACGCAGAAATCTGCCAAAGGGTAGCTGCATTTTTCATCCATGGCGATGTTCCAGTACACATTTCTGGAGTCATACGCAGTGTTTGTGAGCGTCGGGGTCACCAATGTGGGGATCGAGATGTTACATACAGTAATATCAAACCCAACATTAAGTATTCACTCGTTTATAATGAATTAACTTTATTCTGGTCATATCGGTACAAACTCATCCACTCGAATACAGATCGGAACACACTGAGATCAACAGTTTTCAAAGAAGTCCATTCTCCAAGATGAGGCGGTTGACTCTTGCAGTTGATAACCGCCACAGTTGCATGAAACTGCATAATATGAATATTGATAAGTTTAAGTGTTAATCTGAGTTTTCAGTGATCCAACTGTACACCTTCTCTATTATTCTCCTGGCTGTGTATGGTATGGAAGTGTACGGGCCATTTATTAGAAGACTTACGCATGTCTATCATTAAACATCATACATTTTGAAGGGCTTCCCATTGTCCTGGAAAAGTAATTTATGTAAATCTAAAACATCCCTTGGCTTCTATTGTAATTGTGTCAAATTGGTTACAAGGAAAAACTGGATTCAAAATGTTGCAAGCGTATTTTTGCAAATAAAAGTCTGCTCTATTGTTGTGTTATGGTAAATCTTCCCATTGTTCATATTGTAAATTCAGTCTGGTTAGTGTAAAAGATTCAGCATTTATCATTCTATGTAATTAAATTGTTCCCTTACCAGTTAAATCTGATTGACATGCATATTTTGTTGATACTGCTTGATTACTGTGGTCAAAAGAACTATTTATTATAGGAATCACATCTACTTCATTAAATTTGAATTAAGAAATAAATTATGATCTCCTGCTGCACAATTACTTTCTCTTCCTGATGCTAAGATTACTGTGAGAATAAAAACAAAAGTTGAACGTCAAATAAAAGAAAGTTCTGAATGGAATGACAACAATATGGAAAGGGTAGATCACTTCTCTACATGTCATAAGTGTTTAATTGCAGACAGGTGCAATGGAAAAGACTGCAAAAATATTAAGCTTACACACAAAGTCCTTCTTCCAAAATAGCAAACACACACACATTCACACAAGCAGAACTCATACACACATGATGACTCTCTCCAAGCACCGGAGTCCTCTTACAAATGAGTCTGATGTGAAAAGCTATCTGCTAGGGTGGGTAGTAGGAATAAGGAGGAGCCATGGGGTAAGGAGGTGAAGGGATAGCAGGGCAGAGGTGGGGGAAGAGCCTCTGGTGTCTGTGCAGGAATGCAGGAACGTGGTGTGGACATGATAGGGCTGCGAGGTACATTGACAGAAGGCTGTGATGAGTGGGGGGGGGGGGGGGGGGGGGGGGATGAGGGAGGAGGAGAGGAGAGAAGCAGAGAAGAAGAAAAGACTGACTAGAGCATTGGTGGTATGGAAGGTGTGTGTGGTGCTGGGTGGAAGCAGGGAAGGAGGACAGGGACTAGTGAAGGGAAGATTGAAGCCAGGAGGGCTATGGGAACAAAAGATATGATGTAGGGGTGTTTCCCACTTCTGCAGTCAAAAAACCTGGTAATGGTAGGAAGAATCCAGATGGCATAGGCTGTGAAACAGTCATTAAAGTGAAGCACATCATATTGGGCATCATGTTCATCAACTGGGTGGTCCAGCTGTTTCTTGACCAGAGTTTGGTGGTGGTCATTCAGGTGGACAGACAGCTTGTTAGTAGTCATGCCCACTTAGAAATGGCAAGTGGTTGCAGCTTAGTCTGCAGATCAAACGGCTGATTACACAAATAGCCCTGCCTCTGCTGGGTAAGAGATGCCTGTGATGGGACTGGAATAGGTGGTAGTGTGAGGGTGTTGGGACAGATTTTTCATCTAGGCTTCTTGTAGGGATGTGAGCCATGAGGCAAGGGAGTGGGAGGGTGTAGGGCAGATTTTTCATCTAGGCCTCTTGTAGGGATGTGAGCCATGGGGCAAGGGAGTGGGAGCAAGGGTGAAATAGGAATGGGCAAGGGTATTGCATTGGGTTTGGCAGGCGTACTACTGTGGGAGGGGTGGGGAGGATAATGGGGAGGCATTTCTGCATTGCAGGGCATGCCAAGAAGTATTTCAAAACACTGGTGGAGAATGTGATTCCATTGCTGCAGTCCTGGTGGTACTTTATCATGAGAATCGTGCTCCTTTGTGTCTGGACAGTGGGTATTTGGGGGATGGTAGGTGACTGGAGAGACAAGGTGTGGTTTATCTGTTCCCAAACAAAGTTGAGAGCATAATTTCAGTCTGTGAAGGCTGAGTGAGACTCTTTGCATATTTGAAGAGAGACTGCTCATCACTAAAGATGGCATGACCATAGGTGGCTAGGCTGTATGGAAGGGACTTCTTGCTATAGAATGAGTGACAGCAGTTGAATTGGAGGCATTGTTGGTGACTGGCTGATTTGTTGTGAAGAAAGAAAATGATGTACCCAATCTTGAGGTAACTAGACATCATTAATGGTCACCATGACCAACTAAGACCTCATCTATATACTGTCTCCTTGCATGCATCACCTTTAAACAAATCTGTGTTATTTATGAATTGCTGTGTTACAGTAATGGGCACCAACATGACACCATTCTATGCCAATTGATTCACGGGCCATCTAGGGGAACCCTTACTAACAACCCAGAATCCCAAAATTCTCATGTGTTTCAGGTTCACTGATGAAATCTACATGATCTGGAATGAGAGTGAGGAAACACTATCCACATTCCTTCAGAACCTCGACAACTTCTTCCCTATTTGCCAAGTCGGGTCCTTCTCAACCCAACAAGCAACCTTACCCAATGCTGACCTCTACCTCAAGGAGGGCTACAACAGTGTCTTCATCCATTTCAAACCCACCAACCACCAAAAATATCTCCATTTCAACAGCTGACATCCATTCCACACCAAAGAGTGCCTTCCATATAATCTCATCACCTGTGGTCATCACATCTATAATGATGAGTAGTCCCTCTGCAAATATCCCAAGGGTCTCATCCAGGCCTTCACAGACTGAAATACCTTCTCGACACTGTCAAAAACAGATCTCCTGTGCCTTGTCTCTCCAGTCACACACCACCCCCAACACACCCACTGTCTGGCCACAAAGGAGAATAATGTAACATCCTTATCCACCCCATTCCAACCCTGCTCCCAACCCCTTGTCTCATGGTTCATATCCTGCAACCGACCAAGAGGCAAAGCCTGCCCCATACATCCTCCAACTACCACCTATGCATTCCTCCCACAAGCATGTCCTATCCCTGTGTGATCTACAAACTAAGCTGCAACTACTGCACTCTCCCAGCTTGGGTATGACAGATAGTACACTGTCTGTCTGCATAAGTGGCCAATGACAAATTGTAATCAAGAAACAGCTGGACTGTCCAATTACTGAAAATGCTGCCAAAAACAATGCGCTTCACTTTAAAGATTGTTTCATGGCCTGCACCAACAGGACTCTTCTTACCAACACCTGATTTTCTGAACTCTACAGACAGGAACCCTCCCTACAACATGTCCTTCTTCCCTTAACCTTGGCCCCACCCTTCACTAATCCCTGTCCTCCACCCATCTGTCGTCCCCTTCCCTGCTTCCACTCCAGAACTACACATGTCTTCTGTTCCACCAATGCTCATTCTGCTCTTTTCTCCTTTCCTCTATTTTTCTCCTCTGCCCCTCCCTCTTCTCTATCTCCCTCCTCCCTCCCTCACCAAGAATAGTCTCCTGTCACTTCACCTAGCAGTCCCTATCCTGTCTTCACCATGTTGCTGCAGGCTACCCACAGGTATTGCAGCATCTTCCCCAATCCCTACCCTGATCTCCCCCCCCCCCCCCTCCTCACCCAATGCTTCCTCCTTACCCACGACCACCGACCCCAGCAGATTGCTGCTCATTTCACATGCAGTCGTAATTGGACTGTAGTGCTGCAAGACATTGGCCATGTGTATGTAAGTTGTGTGTGTGTGTGTGTGTGTGTGTGTGTGTGTGTGTGTGTGTGTGTGTGTGTGTGTAAAGGACTTTGCCCAAAGGCTTAATAGTTTAGAAACCTCAGTAGCTGAGTGTTTAATCAGACAGTTATGGTAAAGTAGACACTTATCACAATGGCTTATTGAAATCCAAGTGCAAGAAGAACTTAAGTGGGGTAGTGCTTCATGTACCTGGGCCCAATGATCTGACCACACACAACATTGCGTATCATTTATTTATTTGCCCATTAATTTATTGTGTTATGTAGATACTATTATGAAGAAAACATTCACAAATTACACACACACACACACACACACATATCCATCTGCACATACACAGACACAAGCTTGATGTCTGCTTGTGTCTGTGTATGTGCGGATGGATATGTGTGTGTGTGTGTGTGTGTGTGTGTGTGTGTGTGTGTGTGTGTGTGTGTGCGCGAGTGTACACCTGTCCTTTTTTTCCCCTAAGGGAAGTCTTTCCGCTCCCGGGATTGGAAAGACTCCTTACCCTCTCCCTTAAAGCCCACATCCTTTCGTCTTTCCTTCTCCTTCCTGAAGAAGCAACCATCGGTTGCGAAAGCTAGTAATTCTGTGTGTGTGTTTGTGTGTTTTGTTCATGTGCCTGTCTGCCGGCGTTTGTGTATGGAGCACAGGAAGAATGGTTGTTCAAATGCTTCTGTGCACACTGTAGTAATCGGTCTGACATTTTCTTTGTAATCTCCACAGTGGCAATGTACACAAAGGGCTGCAGTGCATTCCTACATTCTTCACTTAATACTAGTATTTGAAACTTTGTAAGTAGGACTTCATGGGATAGTTGTCAACTGCCTTCATGCATATCTTAGTTCCAGTTTTACAGAATTTCTGGATTGCTCTTCCATGATACAAACAAACCTGTTATATTCTTGTTGTCCTTCACTGTGTACAATCAGTATTATCTATCAGTCTTATCTGGTATGAACCCGACATACAGGAGCAATATTCTAGGATGATATGCATAAGTGTTTTGTGTACAACGTCAGTGTGTAGACTGACTGCATTTTGCTATTATCCTGCAGTGAATGAAAGTCTGCCGTCTACTTAACTAGCTATTGAAGCCATATAATAATGTCATTTCAAATCCCCACAAATGATTAAACTCAGGTATTTGTATGAGCTGTTGAAGCCAATTTTGATACATCAATATTATATTTCTGAACACTTAACAGAAGTTGCCAATATTTACACCACTTTAAAATCTTATCAAGATCTTTTCATTATAGGTGACAATAATGTGCAATAAGTTTGAGGCTACTGCTGACATTTTCTTCCAAGCCATTAATATACAACCCGAACAGCAATAGACTCAACAAACTCCCCCTGAAGGCACATCTGCATTTGTCAGTGACTTTCCATCAAATGCAACTTGCTGTGTTCTTGCTACAAACTAGTCCTCAGCCCAGTCATTAAATGTTAATGTGGTACTTTTCGGATGTCAAAAATACTACACCCACTTTCTTACGTTGGCCCATTACTTTTAAAATGTCATGAGAGAAAAGTGTGATTTTTGTTTCATGTACCTGATGTTTTTAGAATCCATGTTGGTCAACATGACACAGGTGATTCAGTATGAGATACCTTATTAATGTTGAGCTCAAAAGATGTTCTATAATTCTAAAACAGACGGACAAAGTGTTGATCAGTTACGCTACCCTTCTTGTTTTCTTCTAACTAGGGACAGGTTTGTTGAAACCACTGCAGAGAATGTGATTGTTTTGGATGATACAAGTCATGAGAGGAGTGTTCCTTTGTGCCTGGACCATGGGCTTGAGGGAGGGGTAGGTGAATGGAAAGCCAAATTATGG
Organism: Schistocerca gregaria; assembly: GCF_023897955.1. Lineage (NCBI taxonomy): Eukaryota > Metazoa > Arthropoda > Insecta > Orthoptera > Acrididae > Schistocerca > Schistocerca gregaria. The sequence goes on from NC_064920.1 coordinate 1,058,175,886, forward strand.
GATATCTGTTTACAGGGTGTATACGTGGACAAGGAAAAAAAATTCCTGTATTTTTCCCGGATTTCCCGGTTAAAAATACACTTTCTGCCAGGTGAAAATGCACTTTTTCCGTGTTTAGTGACAGTATACTCTTCCTCAGCACTGTAAAACTCATCAATCCTTTAAACGTTTATGGTTTTATATGCCGACATAGAATTTCCCGGCACTTTAGAAAACGAAACTTGGGGGGAGGGGGGGCCACATTTTGAAAGACCTTGGATGTGCAGCAAGATGTATGCTGCATATTTTTGAATTATGAAGGTATAAATTTGAATTCCACCAAACAACACATGTCACTTTCTGAAGCATTGAAATCAAGTTATGATGGGCTTCTGTAAGCCAGTCAGAGCTCACGTCACGTGATCTCGCCAGCTGATGACAGCATAGGACACGTGATATAGTCTGCCAATATCAAGATCACCCTTAAGTAAACGAACACACAAATAAGAAAAGTTAATGGTTTAAATTAATACACATAGTATTCACATATAATATGTGACATTATAACTTTGTTGTTCTAATTGTTCTAGAGCAAATAATATCCTTAGCTACTTAATTAAAACTATTACTTTATTTGTTTGTTTACTGTCATAAAAGTCAGTTTCCAGGCATTGTCATAGATTTTAGTTCACACTGATATAAATCGTGAAGGTCAGAAATTATGCTATACACACTATTGTGCAGAGAGAGAGGCTTTACAGCTTGAAATATAAATGCATACATTGATAAAGTGTTTGAAGATTAGAAATTATCATTTTTGTGTTGCAAAAACAAACTTACACTATACACACTGTTTTGCAAAGAGATATTACAACTTCCTCTGAATAAGGGTTTTTTATTAATAAATGCTGAAGTTTATTCTTTAAAGAATAAGAATACGAACCTTTATTAGCCGTTCAGTATTTTCTTATACAATGGGCTTCATCAATAAGTTCAATTACAGTATAAAGATGGTTATATTCTCATAACAATGTATCTATAAGTCATATGAAATTTAGTGTGGTACAATAGCACACCTTTGGAATTTTATATATTATTAATTTCACAATAAAAAGGAAAACATTTTACAGATTTATATTAAGCAGGGAGTATTCAAGTTGATGACACTATGTCATTATCCTAAGCTATTGATACAAATTTAGGTCCTACTACAGGCACAAGAACCTTTCTCTATGTTAAAACAGCAAATCTGCCATATTACAATCTTTAAATTTATCAAATGACAAAAATGCTTTACCTTTGAGCCATTGACCCAATGTTCTCTTAAATTTATTTTTAAATACAGTTTGTACAATTTTAGGGAGCATATTAAACAGTTCGAGGCCTACATATCAATTACTATTATGTATATCTAAAAACAAAGATGATGTGACTTACCAAACAAAAGTGCTGGCAGGTCGATAGACACACAAACAAACACAAACGTACACACAAAATTCAAGCTTTCGCAACCAACCGTTGCTTCTTCAGGAAAGAGGGAAGGAGAGGGAAAGACGAAAGGATGTGGGTTTTAAGGGAGAGGGTAAGGAGTCATTCCAATCCCGGGAGCAGAAAGACTTACCTTAGGGGGAAAAAAGGACAGGTGTACACTCACACACACACACACACACACACACACACACACACACACACACACACACACACACACACACACACACACACACACACATATCCATTCACACATACACAGACACAAGCAGACATTTGTAAAGGCAAAGAGTTTGGGCAGAGATGTCAGTCGAGGCGGAAGTACAGAGGCAAAGAAGTTGTTGAAAGACAGGTGAGGTATGAGCGGTGGCAACTTGAAATTAGCGGAGATTGAGGCCTGGAGGATATCGAGAAGAGAGGATATACTGAAGGGCAAGTTCGCATCTCCGGAGTTCTGACAGTTTGGTGTTAGTTGGAAGTATCCAGATAACTCAGACAGTGTAACACTGTGCCAAGATGTGCTGGCCGTGCACCAAGGCATATTTAGCCACAGGGTGATCCTCATTACCAACAAACACTGTCTGCCTGTGTCCATTCATGCGAATGGACAGTTTGTTGCTGGTCATTCCCACATAGAAAGCTTCACACTGTAGGCAGGTCAGTTGGTAAATGATGTGGGTGCTATCACACGTAGCTCAGCCTTTGATCGTGTACACCTTTCGGGTTACAGGTCTGGAGTAGGTGGTGGTGGGAGGGTGCATGGGACAGGTTTTACACCGGAAGCAGTTACAACGGTAGGAGCCAGCGGGTAGGGAAGGTGGTTTGGGGATTTCACAGGGAAGAACTAAGAGGTTACGAAGGTTAGGTGGACGGTGGAAAGACACTCTTGGTGGAGTGGGGAGGATTTCATGAAGGATGGATCTCATTTCAGGGCAGGATTTGAGGAAGTTGTATCCCTGCTGGAGAGCCACATTCAGAGTCTGATCCAGTCCCGGAAATTATGCTGTCACAAGTGGGGCACTTTTGTGGTTCTTCTGTGGGAGGTTCTAGGTTTGAGGGGATGAGGAAGTGACTCTGGTTATTTGCTTCTGTACCAGGTCGGGAGGGTAGTTGCGGGATGCGAAAGCTGTTTTCAGATTGTTGGTGTAATGGTTCAAGGATTCCAGACTGGAGCAGGATCGTTTGCCACGAAGACCTAGGCTGTATGGAAGGGACCGTTTGATGTGCAATGGGTGGCAGCTGTCATAATGGAGATACTGTTGCTTGTTGGTGGGTTTGATGTGGACGGACGTGTGAAGCTGGCCACTGGACAAATGGAGGTCAACGTCAAGGAAAGTGGCACGGGTTTAGGAGTAGGACCAGGTGAATCTGATGGAACCAAAGGAGTTGAGGTTGGAGAGGAGATTCTGGAGTTCTTCTTCACTGTGATTCCAGATCATGAAGATGTCATCAATAAATCTGTACCAAACTTCTGGGTTTGAGGGGATGAGGAAGTGGCTCTGGTTATTTGCTTCTGTACCAGGTCGGGAGAGTAGTTGCAAGATGCGAAAGCTGTTATCAGGTTGTTGGTGTAATGGTTCAAGGATTCCGGACTGGAGCAGATGACATCTTCATGATCTGGACTCACAGTGAAGAAGAACTCCAGAATTTCCTCTCCAACCTCAACTCCTTTGGTTCCATCAGATTCACCTGGTCCTACTCCTAAACCCATGCCACTCCTTGATGTTGACCTCCATCTGTCCAACGGCCAGCTTCACACGTCCATCCACATCAAACCCACCAACAAGCAACAGTACCTCCATTATGACAGCTGCCACCCATTCCACATCAAACGGTCCCTTCCCTACAGCCTAGGTCTTCGTGGCAAACGATCCTGCTCTAGTCAGGAATCCTTAAACCATTACACCAACAACCTGCAAACAGTTTTCGCATCCTGCAACTACCCTCCCGACCTGGTACAGAAGCAAATAACCAGAGCCTCTTCCTCATCCCCTCAAACACAGAACCTCCCACAGAAGAACCACAAAAGTGCCCCACTTGTGACAGCATACTTTCCGGGACTGGATCAGACTCTGAATGTGGCTCTCCAGCAGGGATACGACTTCCTCAAATCCTGCCCTGAAATGAGATCCATCCTTCATGAAATCCTCCCCACTCCATCAAGAGTGTCTTTCCGCCGTCCACCTAACCTTCGTAACCTCTTAGTTCTTCCCTATGAAATCCCCAAACCACCTTCCCTACCCTCTGGCTCCTACCCTTGTAACCGCCGCCGGTGTAAAACCTGTCCCATGCACCCTCCCACCACCACCTACTCCAGTCCTGTAACCCGGAAGGTGTACACGATCAAAGGCAGAGCCACATGTGAAAGCACCCGCGTGATTTACCAACTGACCTGCCTACACTGTGAAGCTTTCTATGTGGGAATGACCGGCAACAAATTGTCCATTCACATGAATGGACACAGGCAGACAGTGTTTGTTGGTAATGAGGTTCACCCTGTGGCTAAACATGCCTTGGTGCACGGCCAGCACATCTTTGCACAGTGTTACACAATCCGAGTTATCTGGATACTTCCCACTAACACCAGCCTGTCAGATCTCCAGAGATGGGAACTTGCCCTTCAGTATATCGTCTCTTCCCGATATCCACCAGGCCTCAACCTTCGTTAATTTCAAATTGCCGCCGCTCATACCTCACCTGTCTTTCAACAACTTCTTTGCCTCTGTACTTCCGCCTCGACTGACATCTCTGCCCAAACTCTTTGCCTTTACAAATGTCTGCTTGTGTCTGTGTATGTGCGAATGGATATGTGTGTGTGTGTGTGTGTGTGTGTTGTGTGTGTGTGTGTGTGTGTGTGTGCGAGTGTACACCTGTCCTTTTTTCCCCCTAAGGTAAGTCTTTCTGCCCCCGGGATTGAAATGACTCCTTACCCTCTCCCTTAAAACCCACATCCTTTCGTCTTTCCCTCTGCTTCCCTCTTTCCTGAAGAAGCAACCGTTGGTTGCGAAAGCTTTAATTTTGTGTATATGTTTGTGTTTGTTTGTGTGTCTATCAACCTGCCAGCACTTTTCTTTGGTAAGTCACATCATCTTTTTTTTTAGATATATTTTTCCAACGTGGAATGTTTCTCTCTATTATATTTATAACTATTATGTATCTTAGACAGTCTAGAGTATGACAGATCAATTGTGTGGTTTCGTCTTGTATTGTGGGTGTGGACAGATGACCTAAGGGGATATTGAGCTATGTTTTCTTTTATGTGTAGTAAGCAATAATAGATGTACAGACAAGGAACTGTCATGATGTTAAGTTTTTGAAATGTTCCCTGCATGTATCCCTAGGAGATAAACCCACTATACATCGAAGAGCTTTTTTTTGCCATCTGAAAATTGATATTGAATTGGGAGAATTTCCCCAGAGCAGAATACCATATGAAAGATGAGGGTGGATATAAGCAAAATATGAATGCAGTAGTAAGTTTTGGCTGACATTACTACTAAGCTTATAAAGTAGCAACATAGCACGTGCATGTTTGGAACAGACATATGTGATATGTATATCCCAGCTAAGTTTCTGCTCAATCATCATTCCTAGCAGTTCAACGGACTTATTTTCTTTGTTTGATAACTTCAAATTAAAGAATATTTCCTCAGTTTTTGTTTCATTTATGAATAGGGAGTTTGCACTAAACCAATTAACCGTTTTTTCAAATATTATATTATTTTTTTCTCATACAGATTCAAGAGTCTGTCCTGAATTGATAAAAGTTGTATCATCTGCATAGAGAACTGTTTTACAGGGTAAATACTGTGGCATATCATTAACATACACTACAAACAGGAAGGGCCCAAGTATGGAGCCCTGTGGTACACCTCTTTTTATTGTTTGTGGGTTTGACAGCTGCCCATTTACACTAACAAATTGTACTCTGTTGCTTAAGTAGGATTCTAATAATTTCAGTGTGTCCTCTTCCATGCCGTAGTGTCTTAATTTCATGATCAAAGTACTATGAGAAACAGTGTCAAATGCTTTACTCAGTCTAGGAGAGTAGCACAGGAGATTAATTTATTTTCAAAGCCATCATATATGTCACTAACAATATTTTCAACTGCTTTAACTGTGGATAGTTTAGACCCGAATCCATACTGTGAGTTACTAAACAAATTATTCCTCTCAAAGTAGTCATTCATTTGTTGGTGAACACAGTCTTCCATTATTTTAGATATTATTGGGATTAATGAGATAGGTCGATAGTTACTTGAATTTGATTTATCTCCTTTCTTAAATATGGGAATAGTTACTGCTATTTTCAAACAGTCGGGGAAAATCCCCTGCTGTAATCTATGGTTAAAGGGGACAGGAGATCACTTGATATCTTCAAAGTCTGACAGATCATAGAAGTCCTCTGCTCTGGAACTACTTAGCTTGCCTATTGCTTTGCTAACATCATTTTCAGTTACTGTTGCCCAGCAGAATTTATGAACTACATTCTTATTTGAACATAAAAGAGTTTTAACATCAAGCATGGCATTTGGGGTAGACAAATCTGGTTGTAAACTGAAGTTAACAAAGTGTGAGTTTAAGATATCTGGGGCTATGGGTATAGCTAGTTGAGTTGTTGGTCTATTTATTTCACTTTTAATTACTTCCCAGGCAGCTTTACAGCTATATCTGGATTTAAGAATATAGTTATCATTCACTCTATGTTTTGCCAAGTTTATTTCAGATCTATAAATTTTTCTTGTTCTAATGTACATCTCTTTGTACTCGCTGCTATTATGAGATTTGTCCTTAAACATAAGAAGCACTGTTGAGGTATGGTGTAAACCAATTCTTTAGTCTCTATGGTTTATGAGCTTTGTTATTATTCTGTCTTTTTACTAATCTGGGACAACACTCATAAAATATTCTTGCAATTTCCTCTATAAATAATTTGCTTGTGTTATTCACAGACATATCTTTATATAAGATGTCATTCCAGTTAACTGATCTTAATCTAGTTCTAAACTCTCTTATGTTGCATTCATCCATAGGTCTAACAGTTTTGTGTTGTTCATCTGGAATGCTGACTGGAACTGTAATCCATAGGCCATCATGGTCAGCTAGGCCTAACTTGACTACTCCAATTTCCACATTATTTTCATGGATATTACTTATTATATAGTCTAAGCATGCATTATATCTTGTAGGCTTATCATTTCGACAATAGCAATCAAAAGGTCTTAGGCTATCCAAGAATTCCAATATGATATGACTCTGTACCCTGATATCCATATTAATATCACCAAAAATTAAGATTCTTTGGTATTTATATTTAGGCTTAGTTAGTATGACTAACAGTTTTTTTTAAATTTACCATCAATTCATATTCACTAGAAGATGGTGTGCGATATACAGATGCAACAACAATATTATGTTTAGGTATATGTACAACTGCAGCCTCAAAGATGGTGTCTATACACAGGTCTGTGACATCAAAAGTAAAGTATTGTAGATTTAGTCCATTCTTCATATATATTGCAAAACCCCCATGTCCAATTGTAGATCTGCAGTAACTACTAGCTAAGGAGAAACCAAATGGAATATTGAGGTCAATTTCTGATGAATATAGCTAGTACTCATTTACACTAAGTATACCACAGTTGGAAGTTTTGACCAGTACTGCAATTCTTCCAACTTCTTTCTTAAAGATTGTATATTAATATGTAAGAACATAAGACTATTTTTGCTAACCCTGGGCAGTAACGATGAGGGCTCAGATTGTCTTCTTAAGTGCACTTCTATACAGCTGATATCTTGAGTTTTTTGTAAGTCTACTGCTGGTAGCCAGGCCCCATTTTGACAATGTTTGGATACGTCTAGTTTCCTGGACTCAGAGTGAATGGTTTGAAGGTTATTTTGATCCTGCTAGAGCATATTTGTTAATATTTTGCCAGACAGACCAGCAGACTTTACAGGTTTCCCTGGTCCGGCGGCATTACTGTAAAGGTGGCCATTTCTTTACTCGCAGTTTTGGTAATCAGTTTCAAGATTAATCGTCTTTCTTGGTTGTTGAGGTGGAATCCTTGTTGTGTATAGCACTCCCTGTCAAACTCGCTAGCTTTACTGCTTGTGGTATTTTTGAATTTCGCACACAGGTGATATAGCCGTTTGTTTATGTCCAATACCTCGCAATTTATTCAGGATCATTTTGTAAGATCATATATAAATGGAACATTGACAACAAACACTTTTTTTGATGTGGTACTTGGTAATGTGCTTCTTAAACCTTTTATTAAGTTCGCACTGTTGTTTTTCGCTATGTCATTTGTTCCAGTCATAATTACGATGACATCAGCTTCAGAAGCCTTTTTGTTAGTGTTTGCAAGACATCCTTGGCTTCTGCTCAAGGATACATATACCCCAGGTAACTTGTAACATTACGACCTTGGCTATCACTCAATAAGGTAATTTTACAGGTTTTACGTACTAAACTTTGACCGTCACACTGTTTCACTCCTGTTTGAATTTCTTTTTGATATTTATTAGCACTATTATGTTTCACTGCATATGTTTCCTGATCGCTACTTTGTTCATGAAACTTGCTGACATTCACACTGCAGCTACTTATGCTGTTTTTGGCATTATGCCGTTTCACTCCGAATGTTTCTTGTTCATTACTTCGTTCACAAAGCTCACTTACGTTCACTCTACAGGTTTTTGCACTGTCTTCTACCAGGCAGAGCTGCAAATATTTGTATATGTCAGCAAACCTTACTCTTCTTGATGGTTTATTTAATGCTACTAAGCTGTTATTATGGTGAACTGTTTGGCAGAGCAGAGGTTCCTTTACAGTACAGGTTACCTTCGATATCTGTGATTTATTTACTGCTTCTGAAGTCCCACATGCTCTTTGAGTGAGTCGTAGCTGCTGATTTTCTTTCTTCAGGTATACGATTTCTTTATGTAGGAGTTCCACAGTTTTCTGCAGACTGATTATTCATTAGTTTAGCTTCACAGTAATATCACTACAAGGCACATATATGTTGTTTTTTACTACTGAACTATAACTTTCATACACACGCGAATTACAAACACTACCAGTTGCCACCATCTTGTTTAAATTAACTGTTTGATGCCAGATGGAAGTCTCTTATAAAAGAGGATTCCAGTTGTATGTGGATTACAGTCTGCAGCCTTTTCTTTACTTGTAATTCTGCGAAAATTTTCTCTTCCACTTGCATTTTACCTATATGCGTTTGTTACATTATATTCTGGAGTTTGTTTCACAAACATTATTGCCTGCAGGGTGTACATAGAGTAGATGGTTAGTATTTCAAATTTTCTGAAGATTTCTCTGCAAGGCTCTCTCCTGTTTGCCTTAGCTACCACACTTACTGCCTTTCTTTTTCTTTATAAGGCCTACCTCACCACAAAATATTCTGAGTCCGTGTGAAGTAAACACTCAGGCCAGAACTATGTTACAAGTCCTGAAAGTTCACACACCACTCTTAACATGCTGATGTCTCCTTGAAAGTCTGGGTTCCAAAATCTTAGCAGTAACATCTATGTAACAAGTTCACAAAATAAGTGCATGTCTTTAGCCTGTATTCACAAGCTCAGTGTATCCGTGTGACGTAGTTAACATATCAAATTCAACTAGTGACTGGTATTAAATTTTAAGAGCTTTTTCCTTGAGACAATGTGTGAATAATTCAGACTTTGGCTACCTATTGTTTTGACATAGACATACATTTATTTGCACTGTTTTATCAAGAAGTGTGATGTGTTCACTGCCAGTATAAACTGAAGCCATTGTCATGATATTATGTGGTAAGAACTCGTATGTTAAAGTGCACTATGTTTAACTTTCCACTGTCATACTGTTTTGTAGGATTGTGAAAGTGACTGCCTGTAACCAGTCTTTAATATGAGGACCGAAACTGGTTATCATATTGCTGAAAGTGGCAATAAATGTGGAATAAGTCATGTTATTTAAAAGTTGTGTGATGTATATTACTGCAATATTTCCTGTAACACTCTTATTCAATGAACGTTCTTCAATAAGACACTTAGAGCAGAGACAAAGGCTTCAAATAGGCACCTCACAAGGTGCCACACCTAACTATTTCTTTTGCCCAAGTAATACGACATTTTCTCTCCATCATGGGTAATATATCAAATTCAAATAGCTTTGCACCATTATAACTAGCTTTGGAATGAGCAAGGGGAATGGGGAATACTTTACTGAATGCTGAAAGAATACCTGACTAGACAAAATGAAACATGAATAAGAAAAAAGTTTTTTTTTTCCCAGAACTTACCTCAAGATTGGGGTATATTGGTAATGAAGCACTCAAGAGGGTTGTGTTTCCATTCTTATCACATTCTTCCAGTGGAATGCAAACCTCCTCTACCAAGAACTTAACGATTTCCAGATGTCCAAAGCGTGCTCCATCCATTAAAATGGAAGTACCTTCATTATCTTTAATTCTTGGATTAGCACCATTGGAAATCATTTCCCTCAGAGTCTAAAAACAAACTAAATTATAGTCTGGAGCAGCCACTGGCCATAAGTAAGGAAATTAAAGTAAGTGCCAAATTTCTGAAATGACAACAGTCATCAGTAATAAAATAGAAAATTAAAGACACCAGTTTCTCAGCAATTGACAATATTCAAAGTTATATTTTAAAAACAGTCAATTGAGTCATTTCACTAAATTTAATCCTGTAAATGCTGTACTTTAATTACAATGATCATCATAAAAAGAGCTGCACTCGGAAAAGCAAGGCAGATTGCAGTCACTGGCATGCAGGCACATCTACATCTACATCTACATCCGTACTCCGCAAGCCACCTGACGGTGTGTGGCGGAGGGTACCCTGAGTACCTCTATCGGTTCTCCCTTCTATTCCAGTCTCGTATTGTACGTGGAAAGAAGGACTGTCGGTATGCTTCTGTGTGGGCTCTAATCTCTCTGATTTTATCCTCATGGTCTCTTCGCGAGATATACGTAGGAGGGAGCAATATACTGCTCGACTCCTCGGTGAAGGCATGTTCTCGAAACTTAAACAAAAGCCCGTACCGAGCTACTGAGCGTCTCTCCTGCAGAGTCTTCCACTGGAGTTTATCTATCATCTCCGTAACGCTTTCGCAATCACCAAACGATCCCGTAACGAAGCGCGCTGCTCTCCGTTGGATCTTCTCTATCTCCTCTATCAACCCCACCTGGTGCGGATCCCACACTGCTGAGCAGTATTCAAGCATTGGGCGAACAAGCGTACTGTAACCTACTTCCTTTGTTGTCGGATTGCATTTCCTTAGGATTCTTCCAATGAATCTCAGTCTGGCATCTGCTTTACCGACGATCAACTTTATATGATCATTCCATTTTAAATCACTCCTAATGCGTACTCCCAGATAATTTATGGAATTAACTGCTTCCAGTTGCTGACCTGCTATTTTGTAGCTAAATGATAAGGGACCTATCTTTCTATGTATTCGCATCACATTACACTTCGCTACATTGAGATTCAATTGCCATTCCGTGCACCATGCGTCAATTCGCTGCAGATCCTCCTGCATTTCAGTACAATTTTCCATTGTTGCAACCTCTCGATACACCACAGCATCATCTGCAAAAAGCCTCAGTGAACTTCCGATGTCATCCACCAGGTCATTTATGTATATTGTGAATAGCAACGGTCCTATGACACTCCCCTGCGGCACACCTGAAATCACTCTTACTTCGGAAGACTTCTCTCCATTGAGAATGACGTGCTGCGTTCTGTTATCTAGGAACTCCTCAATCCAATCACACAATTGATCTGATAGTCCGTATGCTCTTACTTTGTTCATTAAACGACTATGGGGAACTGTGTCAAACGCCTTGCGGAAGTCAAGAAACACGGCATCTACCTGTGAACCCGTGTCTAAGGCCCTCTGAGTCTCGTGGACGAATAGCGCGAGCTGGGTTTCACACGATCGTCTTTTTCGAAACCCATGCTGATTCCTACAGAGTAGATTTCTAGTCTCCAGAAAAGACATTATACTCGAACATAATACGTGTTCCAAAATTCTACAACTGATCGACGTTAGAGATATAGGTCTATAGTTCTGCACATCTGTTCGACGTCCCTTCTTGAGAACGGGGATGACCTGTGCCCTTTTCCAATCCTTTGGAACGCTTCGCTCTTCTAGAGACCTACGGTACACCGCTGCAAGAAGGGGGGCAAGTTCCTTCGCGTACTCTGTGTAAAATCGAACTGGTATCCCATCAGGACCAGCGGCCTTTCCTCTTTTGAGCGATTTTAATTGTTTCTCTATCCCTCTGTCGTCTACTTCGATATCTACCATTTTGTCAACTGTGCGACAATCTAGAGAAGGAAGCACAGTGCAGTCTTCCTCTGTGAAACAGCTTTGGAAGAAGACATTTAGTATTTCGGCCTTTAGTCTTTCATCCTCTGTTTCAGTACCATTTTGGTCACAGAGTGTCTGGACATTTTGTTTTGATCCACCTACCGCTTTGACATAGGACCAAAATTTCTTAGGATTTTCTGCCAAGTCAGTACATAGAACGTTACTTTCGAATTCATTGAAAGCCTCTCGCATAGCCCTCCTCACACTACATTTCGCTTCGCGTAATTTTTGTTTGTCTGCAAGGCTTTGGCTATGTTTATGTTTGCTGTGAAGTTCCCTTTGCTTCCGCAGCAGTTTTCTAACTCGGTTGTTGTACCACGGTGGCTCTTTTCCATCTCTTACGATCTTGCTTGGCACATACTCATCTAACGCATATTGTACCATGGTTTTGAACTTTGTCCACTGATCCTCAACACTATCTGCACTTGAGACAAAACTTTTGTGTTGAGCCGTCAGGTACTCTGTAATCTGCTTTTTGTCACTTTTGCTAAACAGAAAAATCTTCCTACCTTTTTTAATATTTCTATTTACGGCTGAAATCATCGACGCAGTAACCGCTTTATGATCGCTGATTCCCTGTTCTGCATTAACTGATTCAAATAGTTCGGGTCTGTTTGTCACCAGAAGGTCTAATATATTATCGCCACGAGTCGGTTTTCTGTTTAACTGCTCAAGGTAGTTTTCAGATAAAGCACTTAAAAATATTTCACTGGATTCTTTGTCCCTGCCACCCGTTATGAACGTTTGAGTCTCCCAGTCTATATCCGGCAAATTAAAATCTCCACCCAGAACTATAACATGGTGGGGAAATCTACTCGAAATATTTTCCAAATTATTCTTCAGGTGCTGAGCCACAACAGCTGCTGAGCCCGGGGGCCTATAGAGACATCCAATTACCATGTCTGAGCCTGCTTTAACCGTGACCTTCACCCAAATCATTTCACAATTCGAATCTCCGTCAATTTCCTTCGATACTATTGCACTTCTTATCGCTATAAACACGCCTCCCCCTTCACTGTCCAGCCTATCTCTGCGGTATACATTCCAATCAGAGTTTAGGATTTCATTACTGTTTACGTCTGGTTTCAGCCAACTTTCTGTTCCTAGTACTATATGGGCGTTGTGACCGTTTATTAATGAGAGCAGTTCTGGGACCTTTCTATAGACGCTTCTGCAGTTTACTATTAGCACATTAATATTGTTATTCCTTGTTGCATTTTGCCTACTCCTGCCTTGCCGCGTCTCAGGAGGCGTCTTGTCGGGCCTAGGGAGGGAATTCTCTAACCTAAAAAAACCCCATGTGCACTCCACACGTACTCCGCTACCCTCGTAGCCGCTTCCGGCGTGTAGTGCACGCCTGACCTATTCAGGGGGACCCTACATTTCTCCACCCGATAGCGGAGGTCGAGAAATTTGCACCCCAGCTCTCCGCAGAATCGTCTGAGCCTCTGGTTTAAGCCTTCCACTCGGCTCCAAACCAGAGGACCGCGATCGGTTCTCGGAACGATACTACAAACAGTTAGCTCTGATTCCACCCCGCGAGCGAGGCTTTCCACCTTCACCAACTCCGCCAACCGCCTGTACGAACTGAGGATGACCTCTGAACCCAGACGGCAAGAGTCATTGGTGCCGACATGAGCAACAATTTGCAGTCGGGTGCACCCAGTGCTCTCTATCGCCGCCGGTAGGGCCTCCTCCACATCTCGGATGAGACCCCCCGGCAAGCAGACAGAGTGAACACTGGCCTTCTTCCCCGACCTTTCCGCTATTTTCCTAAGGGGCTCCATCACCCGCCTAACGTTGGAGCTCCCAATAACTAATAAACCCCTCCCCCCGTGTGCCTGCTCGGACCTTGCTGAAGGAGCAGCCACATGTCCACTCACAGGCAGAGCGGGCGATGCCACACGGCCAGCCTCCACATTGACCCTCCGCCTCGTGCGCCGCGAACGCCGCTGAACCCGCCACTCCCCTTGGGGAGAGGGTGGCCCAACCGCGCCCGGTACCCGCGAAGATGTCTCGACAGCAGGGACAGTGGGTGAAGCATCTAACACCTGGGGTGCACCATGCGACGCACCAGACTCCCCACTGCCGCTACACTCCGAGGCAGCAGCCTGAAGACGGCTGACCGCAGCCATCAACACGCTCAGCTGTTCGCGAAGAGTGGCCAGCTCCTCCTGCGTCCGTACACATGGTACCTCACACACAAAATGACTCCTTTCATCTTTGAAGGACCAATATTTATTGCACTACAGGGCTACAAAATGTTTGTGTTAGTATAATGTCGGACCCCCATGGTTTTGAATATAAGGGTCCAGATGTCACAGCTTGGAGTTGTACAGGTCTCACATGTAGCCCTGTGATGCTCTATCCCATGCCACTTGCACCTGAGTGTGTAGTTCCTGCAGATTGGCGGGTGGAGTTGAAGGCCTCATGGCATGCAACATGGTACCTGACACATTCTCACTCAGGGAGAGATCAGGCAATGCAATTGGCTATGGCAGTGAATCCACAGCTGCAAGGCAAGTTTAGGAGATGGCAGTGGTATGAAGTTGAGTGTTGTTCTGTTGAAATAGACCATGGGTGTGGATATTCATAAATGCCAAAGCTATCAGTTGCAGGACCTCCTCCATATATTGTGCAGTTGTCACAGAGCCAGTTATGAACACTAATTGTGAATGGGCATCACTAGATATCCCTCCTAAGAACATCACATCAAGCTGGTGGGATGTGCACTGCTCCCTGTGGCGCCCTCCACTGTGCCTTCAGAAACAGACCCAATGGTCACCACCTCCAAGGCAGATGTGGAACTTGTCACTAAAGATGACCCACTCTCAACTTGCAGGGCTCCATGTCAATCACTGCTGACACCAAGTGAGTTGGGCACAATGTCTTGGGGGATGTGAGTGGGCAGCCATTGTAACAGTCAGCGTGAGGCAAGCCCTGCATGATGCGATTGTCTGCCAATGGTATGAGGGCTATTCAGAAAGTAGGGAACATTTCTGCCTGACGCCACTAGGTAAGCACTGATTGCATTTATTTTGGTATGTGCATGCTCGGCAGCCCAGTCAGCAACCATCCATGACAGTGGAAATGTCTCTGCACATCTGGTTTTTTCAATATTCGAATTTGAAATGTGCACTGCAATCGAAAATCACGCCAGTTGTGAGGTGCAGTTTTTGTTCACAAAAAACCTAAAACCTATAGAAGTTTGTCATGAACTGTGAGAAGTGTATGGAAACAACGTAATGTGTGATTGTTCCATCTGGAAATGGTGCATTTGGTTTAAAAATGGCCAAACCAATGTTCATGGCGAAGAGAATAATGGATGCCCTAGCATTGTGACTGATGATCTTGACACTAAAGTTGATGAAATGATTCGTGAAAACCACCACTTCACAATAACGGAGCTTTCGCTTTCATTCCCAAAAGTTTCACAGACTTTGTTGTTTGAAATTGTCACTCAAAAGCTAGGCTACCACAAATTTTGTTCATAATGGGCGCCCAAAATGCTTACAGAGCACCATAAAAAACAGTGAATGGGGGCAATGTTGACATTTCTGGAGGCCTACCACAAACAAGGTGATTCATTACTGGATCAGATCATAACAGGTGATGAGGCTTGCATGAAACACATCAATTGCGAGACAAAATTACAGTCCATGGAATGGAGGCACACAAGGTCCCCCCAAAAACCTTGTCAGCAAGGAAGGTGATGGTGACAGTGTTTTGGGACAGGCAAAGTGTGTTTCTTATTGATTTTCTTGAATGTAGAACAACCATAAATTCTGCCCGGTACTGTCAAACTTTGCACAGCCTCAGAAGAGCAGTTAATAAGAAACGCTGAGGAAACCTGACATCCAAAATTTTGATTTTTCACAACAATGTCCGACCTCACATGGCAAACCGCACAAAGGAACTGCTTAATTCATTCAAATGGGAAATTTTCCCTCATCCGCCCTGCAGCCCCGATCTTGCACCAAGCAACTTCAACATGTTTCTCAAGATGAAGAACTGGCTTGCAACGCAACGCTTTGATGACGATGCGGAACTGCAGGCAGGCGTGTCTGACTGGCTAAACCCTCAGGCGGCAGAATTTTATGACGAAGGTCTTTCATAGCTTGTCCACCACTATTATAAGTGCCTCAATGTGTTTGGTGACTATGTGGAAAAGTAGTATGTCCATCTCTCTTTCAAATGTATATAATAAAATGTATTTCTTGTACTTAGTTTTCTTTTTAATGCCAAAATGTTCTCTACTTTCTGAACAGGCCTCATACTAGCACTTTGAGGATGTTCCATAGAAGGCAGGTCAGCTCACTGAATGGTTTCTATCATTGCGTTGGATCTGCACATGTGCAGTGGACAATCCATTGGCCCATCCTTCCATGTGATGCATGTCAGTTGTCCAGAACCTATAATGTGTGCATGTGTGCCTTCCTTCATCCACGGCTGCCAGCATCATGCAATGGGGGTGCCTGTATGCCAAATGTGGTGCACAATACAGTGATGGGACCATCTACCCCCCGCAGCACCACATTCCAACCTCCCTTGAGCTTATGTAGCTGAACAGTCTGCAGTCTAACATGTTGTTTTGGAATAGTGCAAATTCAGGTGATATGCTAGTGATTCTAACAGCTGGCATACTGGCTGGTATGGCCACTTGGGTCCCCCTTATATAAACTACAGGTATGACCTCACGCCCCCACCAAAGGTTCCTGAGTGCATGGCCAACCATACAAAAGTAACCACTGTCATAGCTGATGATGTGCAACATATCCACCCAGTTTGCAGTGGATCAGTCAGGTACTTCTGGGTGCAGCTCTTCTTATGATGACCAGTGAACAAGACGCTTTTATCTGCTCACCTTGATATCTCCATTGTATACCGCCTGTCTCAAACGCCAATCATCTTCCATCGCTCCCATTTTGTGTTTTAAGACAAAATGTGCCTAAAATACAAAAATTGCACACTTTCAAATTTACTGTAATTAGTTTTTATATCTGTATATTATTGGCACAATATCACATGCATAAGACAGGAAGATAATAAAGTGAATCAAGCTATGAGATAATCTGCTGTGTCAGTTTCTTAAAAATGTAAATCATTCTTGTAGCTTAATAATGTCTGTGCAAACTTGAGCACAATCAAACAATTATCATAAATTAATTAAATTGAGTTCAGACACTGTGATTATGTAAAGAAATAATTAAATGTATATTGTTCATGTGAGTAGTTAGTCAAGTGAAATTCATGAGGTACTAGTTCTGGAAGAATGAATCTAAACTGCCTAGTATTGAACCAGGGATCGATATTCCCCTGTATGCTCTACAGAAGCATAACAAGCTACAGTGTACATTCTTTGTCTGTGGCCATTCATTTGAAGGAGGATATGAAGGATATCGCTGTAGCTTTCCAGTGATGAAAGCTGAACATTCTATTTACTCTTTGTGGGTTCACATCTGAAGAATGTGAAGTTTGTCAATAATCAAAAAATGGAAAATCCAGGATGGAATGTAACAATATTGTGATATGGAAAGTTGCTTCTCATCATATAACGGAGATGCTGAGTTGCAGATAGCTACAAAAGAAGCACTGTCACAAATAATGGCTTTTGGCCAGTAATGCTTTCATTAAAATTAGATGGCAAACACACACATACACACTCACACAAACACAGCTCACACACACACGACTGCAGGCTCAGGCAACTGAGGCCACACTGAGAGCAGCAGCACTGGTACATGATGGGTGTGGTGACTGTGTGGGGGTACTGAGGAGACTGGGGTGGGGAGGGGGAGGAATAGTAGTGTAGGGGTGGTGGACAGTGACATGCTGGTAGGGAGAGCGCAGGGACGAGGTGGAAAGAGGGTAGGGCAGCTACGTGCAATCAGGAGGTTGAAGGAGGGAACAGAGAGGTGGACAGGGGGGGGGGGGGGAGGGGGGTAGCAGAAAAGGAGAGAATTAAAAAGACTGGGTGCAATGGAGGAATGAGGGTCGTGTAGTGCTGGAAAGGGAACAGGGAAGGGGCTGGATGGGAGAGGACACTGACTAACGAAGGCTGAGGCCATGAAGGTTATGGTAATGTAGGATATCTTGCAAGGAGCGACTGAATTACATTTTCTGCCAGGGTTTTGGCTACCTCTCATCATGCCCCAAAATGAGAAATTTCCTACCTACTATCCTTTCCACCCATCCCACAGTGCTATTCTGCCATCCACTGAATCTACACAATATACTCATACATCCCTACACAATCCCTGCTCCCAACCCCTTACCTCTTGTCTCATACCCCTGGAATAGACCTAGATGCAAGGCCTGCCCACTACATCCTCCCACCACCACCTACTCCAGTCCGGTCACAAATATCACCTATCCCATCAAAGGCAGGGCTACCTGTGAAACCAGTCACATGATCTACAAGCTAAGCTGCAACCACTGTACATTCTATGTGGGTATGACAACCAACAAGCTGTCTGTTCACATGAATGGCCACTGACAAACTGTGGTCAAGTAACAAGTGGACCACCCTGTTGCTGATCACACTTCATTTCAATAACTGCTTCACAGACTGCTACGATATTCATCCTTCCCACTAACACCAGCTTTTCTGAATTGTGCAGGTGGGAACTTTCCTTAGAATATGTTCTACATTCCCTTCATTAGTCATTGTCCTCTGCCATCCAGCCCCTTCTCTGTTCCCATTCCAGCACTACACAGCCCTCATTCCTCCATCACACTCAGTCCTTTTGATTCTATCCTTTCCCACTAACCCCCTCTCCACCTCTCCGCTCCCTTTGTCAACCTCCCGACATAGCTGCCCTGCCCTCTTTCCACCTTGTCCCTGCGTGCTCCCCAACAGCCCGTCACTGTCTGCCAACACTACCCTATTATGCCTCCCTCACCCCGCCGCAGTCTCCTCCTTACCCCCACCCAGTCACCACTCACATCATGCATCAGTGCTGCGGCTCGCAGTGTGGCCTCAGTTGCCTAGACTACAGTCAAGCTTGTATGAGTTGCATTTGCATGAGTGTGTATATGTGTGTTGGCTATCTAGTTCTGATGAAGGCCTTACGGGCCTAAAGCTATTATTTGTGACAGTGTTTTTGTAGTGCCTCCTCTAAATGGTGAGTAGCAACTTTCCTTTTCACAATGAAGTTAGTCAATAATTCCTCCAATCCATAGCGACACACATCATTGGTGCCGACATGAGCGACCACCTACGGATGGGTGCACCCTGTACCCTTCATGGCATCTGGAAGGACCCTTTCCACATCAGGAATGACTCCCCCCCCCCGGTATGCACACAGAGTGCACATTGGTTTTCTTCCCCTCTCTTGCTGCCATATTCTTACGGGGCCCCATTACGCGCCCGATGTTGGAGCTCCCAACTCCCAGTAAGCCCACCGTCTGTGACCGCCCAGATCCTGCAGACTGAGGGGCAACCTCTGGAACAGGTCAAGCAACCATGTCCGGCCGAAGATCAGTATCAGCCGGAGACAGAGCCCGAAACCGGTTCATCAGACAAACTGGAGAGGTCCTCCGTTCAGCCCTCCGGAATGTCTTTAGCCCCCTGCCACACCTCGAGACGACCTCCCACTCTACCACTGGTGAGGGGTCAGCCTCAATGTAATGTGAGCAGTATCATGGGCAGCCAGAGCCATAGTCCAATCGGGGGATGCGTGGGACGAGATGGCTGTCCCCGACAAACCCCCATCCGGGCCCCCACAGTGATGCCAATTGGCAACAGCTTCAAGTGACCAAAGCCAACACTTCCTGAAGCTGGGAGTGCAGGGATGCCAACTCAGCGTGCATCTGAACACAGTAGTCACAGTCCCTATCCGTGCTAAAAACTGTTGTGCAAAGAATGTCTGAACTAATCTACAGAGCACAATAATACAAAATTAGCTTCCCTTCTTTGAACTTTTTTGCTGTACTGTGTCAGTCCTATATTATATGGATTCCACACTGTACACCAAGACTCTAGAAAAGGGCAGACAAGCATAGCATATGCAGCCTCTTGAGCACACCCATTACAGATTCTAAATGTTATACCAAAAATTTGTAGTCTTTGGTTTGATTTCCCCACAACATTATCTACATGATCATTCCAATTTAAGTTATTCATAATTGTAATGCGAAAGTTTTTAGTTGCGTTTACACACTTTAGATTTATGTGACTTATCATGTAACTGAAATTTAGTGTATTCTTTTTAGTGCTTATGTGGATGATTTCGTACTTTTCATGATTTAGAGTCAATTGTCATTTCTTACACCATACAGGTATCTTGTCTAAATCATTTTGCAATTTATTTTGATCATCAGATAACTTTACAACATGGTAAATGACAGTATCATCTGAAAACAGTCTAAGAAGGTTGCTCAGGCTGTCACCAAAATCATTTACGTAGATTAGGACAACAGAAGTCTTATAACGCTTTCTTAGGGAACATCAGATATTATGTAGGATTTATTTCACTACATACAGGAAAACACTTGTGTGGAATTTATACTGTGAACGACCACCTTTATTGCACCACACAATCACAATACATACATATGTTAATGCGGGAAACGGACACTGGTTGTGTCCGCCAAAGAGCCCCGCTCGTAAAGAGAATCTCTCAGTGTCTTGTCAACTATCAACTTGTCCCTCCCGCACAGCCCTTCCCCCCCCCCCCTCCCCCCCCCCCCCCCCACCCCTGAAGTGCGGAGCACCCGGTATGGTGGGGTACTTAAACTTCACCTCTCGGCCTGCCTGAGTGCGGATAGTGCGAGTGTGGGTGCTTGCTGCATTAGGTCCCCTGGTGTGGGGCTCCCGTGGGTCACAGCTGTCTGGTTCAGCAGGAGGTGTGGGTTCGTTGCAAGTGGTGTCTGAAGTCGTCTGTGAGACTATAGTCGGTGCTGTCACTGTCCAAGCCGGTTTTACTCGCTCAATGGAAACCTTGGTCGACTTTCCCTGGAGGAGGATATCCATTGTGTGTGTGTCCCGTCCTAGCACATGGTATGGTCTAGTGTACGGTGGCTGTAACGAATGACGTACCAGGTCTGTGCAGATCATGATGTGGGAACAAGTATCGAGGGACATGTGTATGAACACTAGATGCGTGCCGTGCTGAGAAATCGGGGCTGCACGTAGCGTCTCTACCTGCTTCCTCATTTGGTGCAAGAGGTGGGGTAGTTGTGTGTCATCTGGGAGAGGAACTGGTGCAAGAAATGCTGCTGGAACACAGAGTGGTTCTCCATATACCAACTCTGCTGAGGAACAATTGATGTCTGTTTTTAATGTGGTCCGTAACCCCAACAAAACCAATCACAACGCTTGAGTCCACGAGTCCTCGTTTCACATCAGGGCAGCCTTTAAGGTCCGGTATCACCTTTCCACCAAACCGTTGCTGGCCGGGTGGTAGCTAGTAGTACGGTTTCGTTGAAAGCCGCAGAGTTTCGACAGTTGTTGGAACAGTGTCGACTTGAACTGGCATCCTTGGTCGGTGGTAACAAAAATTGGGCACCCAAAACGAGCCACCCAAGTTTCCAAGAATGCCCATGCAGTAGTCTCTGCATAAATGTCCCTGATTGGTGTAGCCTCTACCCACTGTGTGCAACAATCCACTGCCGTAAACAAGTACCTGTAACCTTCTGAAGGGGGGAGGGGTCCAACCAAGTCAAAGTGTACATGCCCAAAATGTGCCGTTGGGTTTGGGAATTGTCCTACTGGAGCATGAACATGGAGTCCCACTTTGCTATGTTGACACTGATAGCAGCTGCGGGCCCACTCCCATGTATCTTTCTTGATTGAAGGCCACACAAAACGGTCCGTCACTAATTTCACTGAGGCATTTGTTCCAGGGTGTGTCAGGTTGTGAATGCTGTCGAATACCTTTTGTCGGAATTGGGGGGTGATGTATGGGCGTGGTCTAACCATGGAGGTGTCGCACCATACCTTACATGGGCTGCAGGGGATGTCCACAAGTTGTAAACATAGGCCAGTGGATGGGTCCACCAACAAGGACTGCAGCTGTGCATCTGAAGCCTGAGCCCTTGCCAATTCAGAATAATCCAACATTGAACTTATCCCATTAATACGTGAGAAATAGTCTGCCACAATGTTGTCGGCACCATGGATGTGACGTACGTCTGTCGAAAACTGGCATATAAACTCTATATGGCGGGCTTGGCGGGGGGAACTTGAATTGCTGACTTTGTAGAAAGCTGCCACGAGAGGTTTGTGGTCAGTGTATATGGTGAATTGCCTACCCTCAACGAAGGGGTGGAAGTGCCTGATGCTTTCGTACATTGTGAGGAGTTCCCTGTCATATGCACTCCAACGAGTTTGACTCACCTGTAGTTTTTGTGAGAAAAAACTTAGTGGCTGCCAATGATCGATCCTTCACTCTCTGGTGCAGTGCAGTGCTGCCCCGATTGCAACTTGGCTTGTGTCCACTACCAGGGCTAGCTGAGCTCCTGGTTCAGGGTGTGCAAGCCCCACTGCGTTGTGAAAGCTGTTTTGCAGTGCCTTGAAAGCTGAGTCCATCTCGGGTGTCCATGGGAGTGGGCGCTTGCCAATTTTGTGGTGTCCGGCCAAGGCATTGTTCAGTGGCGTCTAGGAATCGTCGGACATCGTGGTAGGTTTGAGGCCGTGTTAGGGTACGCAACAACTCCAGCTTCTCTGGCAGTGGGAAAATGCCCTGAGCTGGCACTTTATAACCCAGGAAGGTTACCACGGGTTCCCTAAAAACACACTTGTCCTTCTTAAGTGTTATTCCATGAGCACTAAGCCTGCTTTGCACCTCGCTTACATGCTTCTGATGGTCAGAAACATTCCCCGAAAACACTAGAATATCGTCTAAATAGGCGAAACAATATGGTAGTCCTCTTAGCACGTTGTCTAGGGACCATATCCATGTCTGGGCACCATTTTTCAGCCCAAATGGCATCACCAAAAATTCAAACAGCCAGAATGGGGTTGTCACTGCAGTCTTTGGTATGTCCTTCTCTGCCATTGGGATCTGATTATAAGCCTTACGGCAATCCAAAACATTGAATATGGTAGCCCCGGCCAGTGAATGAGTGAAATCCTGTATATGTGGCACAGGGTACCTGTCTGGAACAGTTCAGGCATTCAAAGCTCGATAATCACCGCATGGGCGCCATGACCCATTCCTTTTACGGGCGAGATGCAGAGATGCAGAGGAGAGGACGACGGACTGTTGGATGGCTGTATAGTTCCTTCCTGTAGCATCTCATTGAAAATGGCCTTGATTTTCCCCAAGTGATCAGGTGCAAGCCTGCGAACACGTGAGGAGACTGGTGGGCCTGGAGTTGTACAGATGTGGTGCACTGTCTCATGCTTCGCCCTGCTCTTTCTTGTTCCCTCTTGTGGTTTGGGTGTCGCCTTTGTGGTTGAAACAGCAGGAGCCTGTTTTTGTGTCATCAACTGTTTTGATGTCGTTTGATCCATCTGCCAGTCAGATTCCTTCATTGCTATGGTGTCCTCCCAGGTGGGTGCACTGAGGTTATCTACCCTTCGGCATGCATGAGAGGTTGGACGTCCTTGTATTCCTGGAATAACAAATCCATTGGCAGAATGGACGAGTTGTGACTTGTGTAAACCCACGCACAATGTATGTTTTGCCAGGAAATCAGCACCTAGTAGAGGTTGGTCGATATCGGCCATAACGAACGTCCAGTTGCATTTTTCTGGTAGCCCAATATCCACTGGCAGTGTTCTCTGTCCATATGTGTGGATGACTGAATCATTGACTGATTTCAAAGTGGTCTCTTCAGTGTTTTTGTCTGAAGGGAAGAAATTTACAGGCAGAGCTGGTGTCAACCAAGAACATCCGTCCTGTGGAGCGATCAGGAACGAAAAGTCTTTGTGAAGCAGCGTACCTTACAGCTGTGGGAGAAGTCGATCCGCATAACGCAGGCTCGTGCTGAAATGGGGGTGTTCTCCTTTGATGCGTCTGTGAGTTTAGGCACAGTTTCTTGTCGTCACAGTCGACTGCGCCTAAAGCAGGCCATGGGATGCGTTTTGGTGCTAGCACGGCGCCTTACACCTGGTAGCTTCGGTGCCGAAGTGCAGGTGGAACTAGCAATAACCGGTGCCGTTGTTTGCATGACATGGCGGTCGCGTCGGCTGACGACGACGCGTGTGTGTGTCAGCCGCTGCAACATCGTGTGGCTCTAACCGCTGCAGCTGGGCAGTCAGCTAATCGATGGTAGCGCGGAGAGATCGGAAATCTCCGGCCCCGTCCGGCACTGGTCGTATGGTCGTGGCAGCACAAGCTGGAGGCACCGTGTTGATCGGCTCTGGCGGTGCTCAGCTGGTGACATTGGCGAGGTGGTTGCTGCGGCGGCCACTGTGGCGAGGGAGTCGAACAGGGAGTGCGCTCTATCGGACACTTGCAGCAACTCGCTTAATGGCCAGCCCTCGTAAGCAATTAAGGTTAAGCCCACCTGCGGAGGTAACTGCTGTTGCCATATGTGCAAAAGTAATGTGTCTGAGAACACGGAAGGGTCCACCATAGCACATAAATTCCGGTAAAAGTCTGAAGGCAACCTGTCACCGCATTTCTAATGGTAAAGGACCTGTGTTATCTGCTGGTCCACAGGTTTTGTACAACGCGAAATTAAAGCCGTCTTGAGAGTGGCGTAGGCTTGTTGTGGTTGGGGTTGCAAAATTATATCCGATACCACTGACGATGCACGTTAGTCCAGGCTGCATATCACTAGCGTGAACTGTTCAAAATCGTCGACTATTTGTTGCTGCACGAAAATGTTCTCCATAATAGCGAACCAAATTTCTGGGCGATCGGGAACAAAAGGTGGGGGCCAAATTTGTAACCACGACGTGGGTGGGCCACGGAAAGTGAGAAACTCATGGGAGTGGTACCGACGCGGGTGATGAAAACGGGAGCACTTTTGGTCTGATATCAGTGTGCCCTGTGCGCTGGTTGTGCGAGGCAATATCCTGTGGTGGCGGCGTGGGACCCACTGGCACACGCGGCACAGTCGGAAACGTAACGTCGTGGGCGAAGTCGGTTTGCGATGTAGGCATCTGTGGCACTGTGAACTGAGGGTTTTGCTGCCATGTGTCAAGCTCCTTCTTGATATTTTGGATGATGCCTCAATGTCGCAGAAGAGGTTCTGTGCAGACGACACGTCGATACGAGACGTCGTGGAAAATATCTAAAGTAACTTGCCTACTGTCACACTTTTTAGTTATGGGGTCATCACTTATGTAGGAGTTATTTCACTATATACAGGAAAACACTTGTGTGGAACGTATACTGTGAACAACCACCTTTATTGTACCGCACAAAATGTGTCCTCCAAAGAGCCCCGCTCGTAAAGAGAATCTCTCAGTGTCTTGTCACTCCCACAATTACTTCTCTTTAACTCAATGAATTTCCTTCAGTTATTATGAACTGTGACCTTTCTGAGATGAAACCACAAATTTAGTCACACGACTGAGATGATACTCCAAAAATATGGAATCAATTTTATGTTCTCGGTCAATAGCACTCATTACTTCATGACGATAGAGACTAGTTCTGTTTCACAAGAACAATATTTTCTCAAACTGTGTTGGCTACCTGGCAATAAATTGTTTTCTTTGAGATGATTCATAATGTTTGATCATAGCATCAGTTCCAAAATTTTACTGAAAATCAACATTAGTGGTGTGGGTCTGTAATTCAGTGGATTACTACTATTTCTTTTCTTGGATATTGGTGTGGGTTGTACAACTTCCCAGTATTTGGGTATGGAACTTTCTATGAGTGACTGGTTCTATATGGTTGCTAAGTAAGGATCCATGCATCAGCATACTCTGAAAGGAACCTGACTGGTACACAATCTGGACTGGAAGCCTTGCTGCACCAAGGATATATGCTTCTAAGTTACTCATATTGGCAGTTGTTCTGGATTTGAATTCTATAGTATTTACTTTGTCTTCTTTTGTGGAGGAATTTCATAAAACTGTGTTTAATAATACTGCTTTACTGGCACTGTCATCAATAACACGACCATTGTTTGCGTCTTGCCACTAGTGTACTTTACATTCAACCAGAACCTCTTTGGATTTTTCCCCAGATTTTGAGACAGAGTTTCATTCTGGAAACTATTAACACATCTTGCACTGAAATTTGTGCTAAATTTTGAGCTTCTGTAAAATTTTTCCAGTCTTGGGGATTTTGTATTCTTTTAAATTTTGCATTCTTCCTTTGTTGCTTCTGTAATAGTGCTCTGACCTGTTTTTCATACCGTGGAGGACCAGCACAATCTCTTATTAATTTATTTGATATATATCTCTCAGTTGCGTCATTACTATTTCTTTGAATTTAAACTACATCTGATCTATGCTTACATAGTCATGTCATTTAACTACCTACCATTAGCTCATCATCTGAGTCTTTCTTTAGCTCTTGACATACAAAAAATACTTCCATTTACTATCCCTTCACCAAGCTAAGTGAAATAAAACTTTGTTTTATTTTCGTTACAATAATATTATACAAAGGCAAGTTGCCACTCACCATCTAGCGGAGATGCTGAGTCACAGATAGGCACAAGGAAAAGACAGTCACAAATAAGCTTTTGGCCAACAAGGCCTCTCCTGATAAAGGTCTTGCTGGCTGAAAGCCCATTTGTGACAGTCTTTTTGTTGTGCCTACCTGTAACCCAGCATTTCCACTATATGGTGAGTGGCAATTTTCCTTTTCATAATTTTTTTACATTCCATTCGGATTTTCCACTGTTTGATAATTTTAATTTTAGAGATAATTACTCTACCAGTAATTTCAAAAGTGCTTTTCTCTTTTGATTGCAGAGAAACCTTCTGTCTTTTAGTGCTTGCTGAATCAATAGGCTATTTCTCACTGCCACAATTCAGTCTCATAACACAAACAGACTGTTAAAATTTCATTTTGGGCACTTAGACATTCTGTAACTTAGATTTAAAAACTCTCTTTCATTTACCAAAATTATTCCAGACCATTTATACTCCTCTGTTTATTTCATTCCTGTCCATCTATCTGTCATCTTCAACTGCAATAAATACAAAAAAAAATGTAAAGCAGTTCTAAGATATCATTGTTAATTTGCACTATTTTCTTTTCAAGATGTGCATTGTTGTTGTTGATATCTCCAGTCCAAAAACTGTTGCAAGTCACTTTATAACTATATAACTATTGCAACTTACATCAACTTGAACCTGCTTACTGAAGTCAAGCCTTGGTCTTCCTCTTTGTACTCCCACACTATCCTCTACTACCAAACTGACCATTCGCTGATGCCTCAGTATGAGTCTATCAACCAATCCCTAGTTTTAGTCCAGTTGTGCCAAAAATTGCCTTTTCAACAATTTGATTCAATACCTCTTCATCAGGTATTTGGTCTATCCACCTAATCTTCAGCATTCTCCTGCAATCACACATTTCAAAAGCTTCCATTCTCTTCTTGTGTGAACTGCTTACCATCCACATTTCACTTTCCTATTAGGCCACATTCCATACACATATCTTCAGAAAAGGATTACTAACAATTAAATTTACATGTTAACAAATTCCTCTTTTTTGGAAATTATTTTCTTGCTGTTGCCAGTCCGTGTTTCATTTCCCCTCTACTTTGGCAACCATCAATTATTTTGCTGCCCGAATAGCAAACCTCATACACTACTTTTAGTGTCTCATTTCCTAATACTCCCCTCAGGACTACCGATTTAAAATGGCTACATTCCATTACATTTGTTTTACTTTTGCTAACATTGATCTTATAACCTATTTCAAGACACTATCCATCCCATTTAACTTCTGTTCCATTTCTTTCGCTGTTACTGACAGAATTAAATTCCCTCAGCAAACTTCAAAGTTTTAATTTCTTTCCCATGAACTTTAATTCTCTTTTTGTATTTCTCATTGTGTCTTGAAAGGAGGATATAAGATGAACATTAACAAAAGCAAAACGAGGATAATGGAATGTAGTCAAATTAAATCGGGTGATGCTGAGGGAATTAGATTAGGAAATGAGACACTTAAAGTAGTAAAGGAGTTTTGCTATTTAGGAAGTAAAATAACTGATGATGGTCGAAGTAGAGAGGATATAAAATGTAGACTGGCAATGGCAAGGAAAGCGTTTCTGAAGAAGAGAAATTTGTTAACATCGAATATAGATTTATGTATCAGGAAGTCGTTTCTGAAAGTATTTGTTTGGAGTGTAGCCATGTATGGAAGTGAAACATGGACGATAACTAGTTTGGACAAGAAGAGAATAGAAGCTTTCGAAATGTGGTGCTACAGAAGAATACTGAAGATAAGGTGGATAGATCACGTATCTAATGAGGAGGTATTGAATAGGATTGGGGAGAAGAGAAGTTTGTGGCACAACTTGACTAGAAGAAGGGATCGGTTGGTAGGACATGTTTTGAGGCATCAAGGGATCACAAATTTAGCATTGGAGGGCAGCGTGGAGGGTAAAAATCGTAGAGGGAGACCGAGAGATGAGTACACTAAGCAGATTCAGAAGGATGTAGGTTGCAGTAGGTACTGGGAGATGAAGCAGCTTGCGCAGGATAGAGTAGCATGGAGAGCTGCATCAAACCAGTCTCAGGACTGAAGACAACAACAACAACAACATTGGTACCCTACACAGCTTGCTCAGTGTACAGACTGAATAACATCAGGGATAAGCTACAACTCCATCTCACTTCTTTCTGAACCACTGCTTCCCTTTCATATCCTTTGACTCATAGAAAGGCAGTCTGGTTTCTGTACGAGCTGTAAATATCCTTTCACTCCCAACATTTTATCCCTGTTATCTTTAGAATTTCAAAGAGTGTATTCCAGTCAACATTCTTAAAAGCTTTCTCTGAATCTACAAATGCTATAAACCCTTCCTTAACCTATCATGTAATATAATTCATATGGTCAGTACTGTCTCATGAGTTCTTACATTTTTCCAGAATCCATATTTATTTCCCCAAGTTGGCTTCCACCAGTTTTTCCATTCTTGCATAAACAATTCATGTCAGTATTTTGGGCTCATGACTGATGGCACAATTGTCAGCACCTGCCTTCTTTGGAGTTCAATTCTTTGTGAAGTGTGTGGGCATTTTGCTGTCTCATTAGTCTTGCACACCAGGTGGAATATTTTTGATACAGCTGGCTCTCCTAAGGAACTCAGTAATTCTGACAAAATGTCATCTACTCTAGGCTTATCATTGGGTTGTGAGTCACAATTGGATAGCTGTTCAGTAGAGCACTTGCCTAAGAAGGACAAAGATCCCAAGCTTGGATTCTTATCTAGCACACAGTTTTAATCTTTTACTCTTCCATGAAGTTTCAAATTAGCACACATTCTGATGGAGAGCAAAAATTCATTACAAACGTTTTTGGGGGCTTGAATCAATTGAACTTCATGTTTCACATTTATTGTTTTCCCTCTTGTGTTAGTAAATTTTTAAGGTAATTGTTTATGAGTTTTCAGGAGGTACAGTATACACTTACTGGCTATGCTATTGCATCACTGTGTATGTGTTTCCAAAGAGTTAGAAGTTCTGATTTAAAACTTAGCTTAGGGTTGGTATGTCTCTTTGAAAATATGCAGCCCAGAGGATTTTTCCAATAATAAAGGTCTGACACATTCTGTCTGGGAGTGACTAATATACATATAAATCTACATATATACTCTGAATATAATAGAAAGAAGCATTCCACATGGGAAATATATTAAATACAAAGATGCTGTGACTTACCAAACAAGAAAGCGCTGGTAGATAGACACAATAAAAACACACAAACACACACAAATTTCAAGCTTTTGCAACCCACGGTTGCTTCATCAGGAAAGAGGGAAGGAGAGGGAAAGACGAAAGGCTGTGGGTTTTAAGGGAGAGGGTAAGGAGTCATTCCAATCCCGGGAGCAGAAAGACTTACCTTAGAGGGGGGGGGGGGGGGGGGGGGGGGGGGGGAAGGGACAGGTATACACTCACACATACACACACACATATCCATCCGCACATATACAGACACAGGCAGACATATGTAAAGGCAAAGAGTCTGGGCAGAGATGTCAGACGAGGCTGAAGTACAGAGGCAAGATGTTGTTGAGTGACAAGTGATGTATGAGAGGCGGCAACTTGAAATTAGTGGAGATTGAGGCCTGGTACATATATACTCACAATTATTGACAGAATACTTTAATTGGATGGATAAAAAATCTACTAAGTGGCAGAAGAACACATACAGTCCCCAACAATCAGTCTTTCCTTCTCACCCCGTCCAGTAAGTCTCCCCTGACCCATGGCTCTGGGTGTCTTTCCCAAAATATACCCCTTTCCTAGACCTCACTGGGTCTTTTCCTCCACCCCTCTTTCTTTCAGTTCAATCCTTCTGCCTGAAGAAGGAGCCACTGGCTCCAAAAGCTTGCCTAATTATAAGCTCCTTTTACATGTGTGTTCTGCCACTGCTTTGTGAGTAGTTTTTTTATCTATCCAATTAAATTACATACATATTCTGCAAGCCACGGTACGTTTCATGGTAGCATCTACCTTGCAATTAACAGTTTTCATCATACTGAATTTGCATATTGAGCAGAAACGACTGCCTGTACACCATGTTGCACTCCAGTCTCTCTTTATCTTATTCTAAAACCCTATACGAAATACACAGTGATGGCAGCAAAATGGTTGCAAAGTATTCCTCAAATGCAAGTTATCGAAATTTACAGTTCAGGGTTTTACAAGAATTCCAATTTAAGTTCCCAGAGCATTACAGTTACACCACACCCATTTGGACTATGCTCTCCAATCGTAGCAGTATGTGTTTTAATTTCTTTGATTCTATTGTCATGCTTACTTGAGAAGTGGCCTGTAAACTGAAATTATCTAGGCATACTATACAGTGTAGATGGGGACCAGGGAGGTCTCAGCATGCTGTATTGATCCCCCCAACCGACAAGTACAAGTTGCTTCTGTCACTGAAACTGAGGCAGTGGGACTCACCTTACCTATTTTGGCAAAACCTGTTTTGTTCAGTGTCAAGAGGAGGCAAAAGCAAAAGGGAAGTCGTCTATCGACTGTGGGCTGTTCACATGTATGACAAATGCCTTGGCTTCTCATTCAACATGTTGAAGGGGATATTCTGGCAGCTATTAAGGGAACAGGGTGCAAGCACCTGCACACTGTGTTGGATGTTAGAACAAATGCTTCCTATTGTCTGGACTCCATGGTCATACTTGGGTCATTCCAATGATAGGTTGAGAAGACCAGCCCTGTGCATTGAGTTCCGACAATGCTCACAATTTGCAGCATTTTCCATAGAACGGAGTTTGGCCCCGTGGTTCTGAGCTGAGTGGAAGGACAACCAGAGGCTTCAAAAGTTCTGTGTCAAGATAGACTGCAACTTCCTGGATGTGTGCCATAGGGTTGAGAACTGCAAGGTGCCCCTAAATGGATCATGTGTGTATTACATATCATAGACTGCTCCCCTGGTAGCCGACTGTGCATGGAGTGCACACCGGGATTTTTTAGATAAGGCAACTCTCCATCCAATACAGTTAAATGATAGTTGTAGGAAATCCACACGTATCAGTGTGAAATGGAAAGAAATGTCTCCCACAGGTGAGAGTATTAAAATACTAGTGGTTAACTGCAGAAGCACTCACAACAAAATGCCAGAGTTCAAAGCACTCCTGAAAAGCAATGAAGCTCACATAGATACAGAAAGCTGATTGAAACCTGAAATTGATAGCAGTGAGATTTTTGGGGAAAATAAGTGTATATCAAAATGATCGGCTAATGGGGAATGGAGTGGTGCATTTGCTGCAGTAGACAAGAAACTCAAATCCATCAACAGAAATTGAAGCTACAAGTGAAACTGTTTGGGCAGGAGTCAATATCATGGGTGAGCATAAAGTGGTAATTGGCTCCTTCTAATGCCCACCAGAGTCATCTCCTGATGTAACTGAAAACTTTAGAAAAACCTCATTTCACTCGTATGTAAGTTCCCGAGTCGTACTGTAATCATCAGTGGAGACTTTAATCATCCAACAACCAATTAGGAAAATTACAGTTTTGTTAGTGGTGCACATGATAACACATCCTGTGAAACATTACTAAATGTCTCCTCTGAAAACTGCATAGAACAGATAGTTTGGAACCCCACTCATGATGAACATATACTGGATCTAATGGCTACCAATAGACCTGACCACTTTGGGGGATGTCCACATCGAAAGTGTTATCAGTGTTTATAGAGCTGTTACAGCAACAATAACTACTAAAGTATGAAGGGCAACCAAAAGAAGCAGAGGGAAAGATTCCTATGGGAAAAATATATCTAAAAACAAAAATGATGTAACTTACCAAACGAAAGTGCTGGCATGTTGATAGACACACAAACAAACACTTGTGTGTATGTTTGTGTGTCTATCAACATGCCATTCATCATTTTTGTATGTATACCGTATTTACTCGAATCTAAGCCGCACTCAAATCTAAGCCGCACATAAAAAATGAGGCTCGAAATAAAGGAAAAAAAAAATTCCTGAATCTAAGCCACACCTGAGATTTGAGACTCGAAATTCAAGGAGAGAGAAGAGTTTTAGGCAGCACCTCCAAATCGAAAAAAAGTTGGTCCATTGTAATATGAGACACAGTTTAGGTCAAATGAATGACGATACAGCTATAGTAGTCTGGTTAGAGTCGTAAGCTTAGCAGTTAAGCTTTACCAGGTAGCTATTGCTATGCGTCAGGCACTCCGTCCGTATTTATACGGGTACCCTTACTTTTTCACGTGCTTCGTCTGGTTTGAATCTATTGCTGATTTTGCTTTAATCTGATAAGTGCCGTTTTCTTTGTTATAGGTGTTTACGTCACTCTAAGCTGAAAATGCATTACTGTACTGTGTCATGCATTGTTTGTCGCATTCTGATAGTGCGTGTTTATGGCCTGTCGCTGCTCGCAGCATGGCTTGCTTTTGTGCGTGCTACCGCAGCTTACAATTAAAAAAAAAAAGGAGAGAGTAATCGTCTCATTAGCGAAACTTTGGCAAGAGACTGCTATCTGTTGTTACTTACACTGCTGCTTTCTTTGATAATGATTAACAAGAACCAAATAATAGTCTGCGTATGATAGAACAAGTTCTGAACGAGAGTTAGGTGAAAATTTTTCTCTGTTTGAAAATCTTTGTGGCCGCTTCTTTAGTACATCAAATTCTGCACAGAAATTTGAGTCATATTAGATTTAAAAATCTAGTCAGTTGCCGTGCTTCATTTCTGACTGTCTCACTATTAGGCATAAGAATAATACGAATATAAACATGACACGATAAGTATATTCTTCCGCGTTTGCTGTTGTCTCACCTTACTTTTGTAGTTTATTAGGCAGACAGGATTTAAATGAGATAGCAGCAAACACGAAAGAATACATGGCAGAAATTTTATATTCGTATTATTCTTATGGTGAAGAGAATACTGTATGTGATTCACATTTCATCAGGTTCCTATTAGCAATCATCTCTTCTCACAGGTAGGAAAAAATTCAGAATGTAGAGTTGGCCATAACAACATTTTCAAAATATGTCTGCTTGTGTCTGTGTATGTGCGGATGGATATGTGTGTGTGTGTGCGAGTGTACACCTGTCCTTTTTTTCCCCTAAGGGAAGTCTTTCCGCTCCCGGGATTGGAATGACTCCTTACCCTCTCCCTTAAAACCCACACCCTTTCATTTTTCCCTCTCCTTCCTTCCTTCCTGACGAAGCAACTGCCAGTTGCGAAAGCTCGAATTCTGTGTGTGTGTTTGTGTGTTTTGTTCATGTGCCTGTCTGCCGGCGCTTTCCCGCTTGGTAAGTCTTGGAATCTTTGTTTTTAATATATAGGGAAACATTCCACGTGGGAAAAATATATCTAAAAACAAAGATGATGTGACTTACCAAACAAAAGCGCTGGCAGGTTGATAGACACACAAACAAACACAAACATACACACAAAATTCAAGCTTTCGCAGCTAACAGTTGCTTCATCAGGAAAGTGGAAAGGAGAGGGAAAGACAAAAGGATGTGGGTTTTAAGGGAGAGGGTAAGGAGTCATTCCAATCTCGGGAGCAGAAAGACTTACCTTAGGGGGAAAAAAGGACAGGTATACACTCGCACATACACACATATTCATCCGCACATACACAGACACAAGCAGACATTTGTAAAGGCAAAGAGTTTGGGCAGAGATGTCAGTCAAGGCGGAAGTACAGAGGCAAAGATGTTGTTGAAAGACAGGTGAGGTATGAGCGACGGCAACTTGAAATTAGCTGAGGTTGAGGACTGGTGGATAACGAGAAGAGAGGATATACTGAAGGGCAAGTTCCCATCTCTGGAGTTCTGACAGACTGGTGTTAGTGAGAAGTATCTAGATAACCCGGACAGTGTAACACTGTGCAAAGATGTGCTGGCCGTGCACCAAGGCATGTTTAGCCACAGGGTGATCCTCATTACCAACAAACACTGTCTGCCTGTGTCCATTCATGCGAATGGACAGTTTGTTGCTGGTCATTCCCACATAGAAAACTTCACAGTGTAGGCAGGTCAGTTGGTAAATCACGTGGGTGCTTTCACACGTGGCTCTGCCTTCGATTGTGTACACCTTCCGGGTTACGGGACTGGAGTAGGTGGTGGTGGGAGGGTGCATGGGACAGGTTTTACACCAGGGGCGGTTACAAAGGTAGGAGCCAGAGGGTAGGGAAGGTGGTTTGGGGATTTCATAGGGATGAACTAAAAGGTTACGAAGGTTAGGTGGACGGCGGAAAGACACTCTTGGTTTAGTGGGGAGGATTTCATGAAGGATGGATCTCATTTCAGGGCAGGATTTGAAGAAGTTGTATCCCTGCTGGAGAGCTACATTCAGAGTCTGATCCAGTCCCGGAAAGTATGCTGTCACAAGTGGGGCACTTTTGTGGTTCTTCTGTGGGAGGATCTGTGTTTGAGGGGATGAGGAAGTGGCTCTGGTTATTTGCTTCTGTACCAGGTCGGGAGGGTAGTTGAGGGATGCGAAAGCTGTTTTCAGGTTGTTGGTGTAATGGTTCAAGGATTCCAGACTGGAGATGGATTGTTTGCCACGAAGACCTAGGCTGTAGGGAAGGGACCGTTTGATGTGGAATGGGTGGCAGCTGTCATAATGGAGGTACTGTTGCTTGTTGGTGGGTTTGATGTGGACGGACGTGTGAAGCTGGCCACTGGACAAATGGAGGTCAACGTCAAGGAAAGTGGCATGGGATTTGGAGTTGGACCAGGTGAATCTGATGGAACCAAAGGAGATGAGGTTGGAGAGGAAATTCTTGGAATTCTTCTCCACTGTGAGTCCAGATCATGAAGATGTCATCAATTAATCTGTACCAAACTTTGGGTTGGCAGGCCTGGGTAACCAAGAAGGCTTCCTCTAAGCGACCCATGAATAGGTTGGCATACGAGAGGGCCATCCTGGTACCCATGCCTGTACCCTTGTAACCGCCCCAGGTGTAAAACCTGTACCATGCACACTCCCACCACCACCTACTCCAGTCCCGTAACCCGGAAGGCGTACACGATCAAAGGCAGAGCCACGTGTGAAAGCACCCACGTGATTTACCAACTGACCTGCCTACACTGTGAAGCTATCTATGTGGGAATGACCAGCAACAAACTGTCCATTCACTTCAATGGACACAGGCAGACAGTATTTGTTGGTAATGAGGATCACTCGGTGGCTAAACATGCCTTGGTGCACGGCCAGCACATCTTGGCACAGTGTTACACCCTCCGGGTTATCTGGATACTTCCCACTAACACCAACCTGTCAGAACTCCGGAGATGGGGACTCGCCCTTCAGTATATCCACTCTTCCTATTACCTACCAGGCCTCGACCTCCACTAATTACAAGTTGCCGCCGCTCATACCTCACCTGTCTTTCAACAACATCTTTGCCTGTGTACTTCCGCCTCGACTGACATCTCTGCCCAAACTCTTTGCCTTTACAAATGTCTGCTTGTGTCTGTGTATGTGCGGATGGATATGTGTGTGTGTGCGAGTGTATACCTGTCCTTTTTCCCCCTAAGGTAAGTCTTTCCGCTCCCGGGATTGGAATGACTCCTTACCCTCTCCCTTAAAACCCATATCCTTTTGTCGTTCCCTCTCCTTCCCTTTTTCCTGATGAAGCAACCGTTGGGTGTGAAAGCTTGAATTTTGTGTGTATGTTTGTGTGTCTATATATATATATATATATATATATATATATATATATATATATATATATATATATATATATATATATATATATATTCAAAAAACTAGATATGAGAGTAATCCCAAAAGTAAGGTCTCCTATATTTTTATAAGTACAGAACCCTGTTTGTGTGGCAGCTGGTCACACTCTTATGAACATTGCTTCGCGCGCTGTGTGTAAACATGCGCACACTGCACTGAGGCGCTCAGCCTTGGCTTGCAGCCATTGAGAATGGAGTTCCCGCTAAGTGCAAAATGAGTACAGTTATTCAGTTCTTGAACACAAAGGGCACTGTGCCCATTGAAATCCATCACCAATTGATGGAAGTGAGTCGTGCGTGGACGTCAAAAATGTTCGTAAGCGTTGTAGAGAGTTTGCAGCTGGTCATGACAACCGTTTTTTGGGATCAGAAAGGGTTATTGTTGGTCGACTTTATGCCCACTAGGACCACAATTAATGCTGACAGGTACTGTGAGACTCAAACGGGCAATTCAGAAACGGAAAAGACTAATGTTTAGCAAGGGCGTACACATTCTCCATGACAATGCTCGTCCACACATCACTCGGCAAACTGTTGCTCTCCTGCACCAGTTTCAGTGGAACATAATCACCCACCCACCCTGACTTGGTGGCCAGTGACTATCACCTGTTCCCTAGGTTAAAAGGACATTTGACCAGAAAGCGATTCAGCTCTGACGGCGAGGTGAAAGAAGAGGTTCATAACTTTCTGAACAGCATGGCAGTGAGCTGGTATGACATGGGCATACAAAAACTGCCGCAGCGTCTACAAAAATGCATTGACAGAAATGGTGATTATGTCAAAAAATAGCTAAATGTTCAAGTTGTAAACTGATGTAAACCATTGTAGAAATAAACAGGTCTATGTACTTATAGAAAAATAGGCGACTCTACTTTTGGGATTATCCTCGTACAAAAATCGGTAGTGTCCTATCTCAAAGACGAACTTGAATCTTTCTGCATACGGCAGGGGCATTGAGAGGAAGTAAGGCTCAAGTTTAAAATAATATTCCATCATGCACTGAATAGATGTGTACCCAGCAGAACAGTTCATAATGGGAGGGACCCTCCATGGTATACAGCCACAATGAAGAAACTTCTAAAGAAACAGAGACCACTACATAATAGGTGTAAAACAAAGCATAGGACTATTCATAGAGAGATGCTGCATAAAACACATTTGGCTGTTGAGAGGGCAATGCCTGAAGCCTTCAGTGACTACCACAGCGGAATATTGTCAAATGATCTTTCACAAAACCAAAGAAATTCTGGTCGCATGCAAAGGGTTTTAGTGACACCAAAGTTAGTGTCCAGTCCCTAGAAAATGAGAGAGGAAATGAACCTGAGGGTAGCAAATTGAAAGCTCAAATGCTTGTTCCTTCAAAAAGGAAAACCCAGAAGAACTGCTGCTATTCCATCCTCACACCACTAAAAAGATGAGCAAAATCAGTATTAGTGTCAGTGGAGTTGAGAAACAGCCAAAATCACTAAAATCAAACAAATCTCCAGGGCCCAATGAGATCCCTATCAGATTCTATATTAATTTCAGCTGAGTTAGCCCCTCTTCTAACTATAATCTATCGAAGATTCCTCAAACAAAAAAACATGCCCAGTACTTGGAAGAAAGAACAGGTAATGTCCTTTCACATGAAGGGTGGTAGAAAGAATCTGCTAAACTTTCATCCAATATCTTTGACATAGATTTGTTGAACATAATGACATATATCAAACAGAATGACCTCTCCCACACCAATCAGTATGGATTCCAAAAACATCAATCATGTGGAACTCAACTTGTACTTTTCTCACATGACATACTGAAAGCTATGGATCTAGGCAATTAGGCAGATGAAACAGTTTTGGTTTCTGAAAATCATTTGAATCAGTACCACACCTACACTTATTGTCAAATGTTTAATAATATGGGGTATCACACGAAATTTGTGATTGGATTGAGGACTTTTTGTCATGAGATATAGAAGTAAAGTCAGGTGTGCCCCATGGAAGCATGATGTGACACTTGCTGTTCATGTTGTGTATTAGTGACCTTGTTTACAATATTAATAGTAACCTCAGACTTTTTCCAAATGATACAGTTATCTATTATGAAGGACTGTCTGAAAAAATCTGCATAAATATTCAGTCAGATCTTGATAAGATTTCAAAATGGTGTGAGTATTGGCAACTAGCTTTAAATGTTTAGAAATGTATAACTGTGCACTACGCAAAATGATAAAATGTAGTATACTATGGCTATAATATCAATGAGTCACAGTTGGAATCAGCTAACTCATACAAATACCTGGGTGTAACACTTTGTGGAGATATGAAATAAAATGATGAAACAAGCTCTGTCGTGTGTAAAGCAGGTGGTAGACTTCAGTTTATTGGTAGAATACTGGGCACGTGCAATCAGTCTGCAAAGGAGACTGCTTACAAATGACTTACGCAACCTATTTTAGAATATTGCTCGAGTGTGTGGGATCCATACCAGACAGGACTATCAGGGGATATGAGGGGATAATGAATGTATACAAAGAAGGGTAGAATTAATGATCACAGGTTTATGTGGCCCAAGAGGGAGTGTTACAGTGATGCGGTAGAAACTGAACTGGCAGACTCTTGAAGATAGACATAAACTATCTCGAGAAAGTCTACTAACAAAATTTCAAGAACCAGCTTCAAATTATGACTCTAGGAATATACAACAACCCAATAAGTATCACTCACGTAGAGATAATGAGGACAAGATCAGATTACTTACAGCATGAGCAGATGAGTTCAAACAATCATCCTTCCTGCATTCCATATATGAATGAAATGGGAGGAAATACTAATAACTGGTACAGTAGGATGTACCCTCTGCCATGCATTTCATGGTGGTTTGCAGAGTATGGATGTAGATGTAGATGTAGAATACTCCAGAATTGACCACACTAGTATCTTGTATTAAATTTATATTAAAAATGTTCTGCACCTTAAGAGAATGCTTCCAACAAATCTTAGCCTTCCATTTTCCTTCCTCTGTACTGCTTTTACGTGTACATATGTATGATGGAGTGCAGTGTTTATCACAAGAATAGCCTTATTTGGAAGTGAAACATCAGTTATGAACAGTACACATAAGTAGACAACAGAAGGAGAGATTGGGAAAAATTTCAGTTAACACTAAATGCATGTATAAATAGAAATAGTGATATAAGTAGAGACAAAAAAATAGTGCTGAGATAGAGAGTATACTTAAAAAGTATACTGAATATAGACCATGTATCAAGAGAACCACAGCAACAGGAGAAGAATATCAAGGCAAAATAAGAGGAAGGGGACGAAGTAAAAAGAGGAATAATGCAAGAGGTTGAGTCAGTGATACATAGATTGTAAAATACTTATGCATCTAGCAAAAATGGGATAGCACCACAAATTACAAAAAGGATGGTGTTCAACCTCTAATACATTAAATATACAAATTAACATATGGGACAATGAAAGCATCCCAGAGGACTGTAAAACTGGAATAATATGCCTTATACATGAAAAAGAAGATAAGTTATTTTGTGAAAACTGTAAAGGTTTCATTACATTACTGGGGACCACTTACAAGGATTTTATATATGTGTCAAATGAAAGTATAAAAAAGTACACTGAATACGAATATAGAGTTCCATCAAATAGAGCTACTTCAGATCAGCTTTTTGTCACTAGACAAATAATAGAAAAAATTATAAATATGACACAGGTCTTCATTTCTTGCCCTTTTTTTATTTTCAACAAGCTTTTGATGATATTCATGGGGCAGCATTATACAAAGCACTAAAAGAACTTAGAATCCATGCCAAAATGAGAATTTTAGTTAACAATGAAAGGTACAAAGACAAAAGTAAAGGAACTGAAGCATGACAAAAAGCTTTAACTTTACAACTGGAGTGAAATAGTGTGATGGTCTTTCTGCAGTTCTGTTTAACTTGATACTCAATAGTATGATGAAAAATAGGAAGGAAAGGTATAACAGTGATGCAATCAAGTCAGGTATGTGAATAGCCATCTATGACAAATTAAAAATTTTAATTGAGTTAACAATGAAAGACACTCTATGATTCTCTGTTGGTGAGATCTAAGACTTAACACAATATCAGGTCCAATATTGCTATTATCACAACATTACAATAGAAATCACTGAATGTATTGGCATTAATTTATGGTTTTCAATTTCTATGTACCTAACAATTACTTTTAATTAACACACTAAGTTGCAGACAGGTGCAATTAAAAGATAGAAATAAGCTTTCACCCACAGCCTCAGTCAGAAACAGAGAAACACACACCATTCATTCACAGTAGCAAACACGCCTTACATAGACAAGGCTGACAACTCCAGCAGCTCAGGCCAGAATGCAACTATCAAGTGGGATGCAAGCAGCAATCTGAAGGGGGCAGGGAAAGGGGAAGGGGAGGGGGAGCAGAAGGAGAAGGGGAACGAGAAGGGGAAGGGAAAGGGGAAGGGATAGCAGTTTACAAGTGGGTGAGCACTGTCTGGCAGAGTGTGCAGGGTCTAGAATGCCAACAGTCACAGCATCAGGAGGTTGTGGGGTGGGAAAATGGGGACAACAGAGTAAAAAAGGAGAGGAGCATGGAAAGATGGACAGGTATGTTGGCACAGGGTGGCAAACGGAGAGGTGGAAGATAAGAATGGGAGGAGGTACTAGCACAGAGGGGGTGGAAACTGTTGGGTGAACAATATGTGGAGAAGTATGTTACCATAGGTTGACGTTGGGATACTTATGGGAGCAGAGAATTTGTTTTAAGGATAACTATGATCTGCACAGTTCAGAAATCTGGTGGTGGAGGGGAGCATCCAGATGGCTTGGGTAGTAATGTGGCCATTGAAATCAAGCAATTTATTTTTAGTTGCGTGTTGTGCCACAGGATGGTCTACTTTGCTCTTGGCTAGTTTGGCAGTGGCCATTCATCCTGGTGGACAGTTAGTTGGTAGTTATACCCATCTATAAAGCTATACAATGACTGTAGTAGAGTTGGTAAATGACATGTCTGCTTTAACATGTGGCCCAGCCCCTGAAGGAGTAGGACATTCCTGTGACAGAACTGGAGTAAGAAGTGCTGGGTGGGTGGATTGGTCATAAGTTACACCTCAGTCTTCCACAGCAATATGAACTTTACTGCAAGGGGTTGCAATTGGGAGTGGCATATGGATGGACTAGGATGTTCTGTCCATTTCCTCCTCATCTCTATGATACTCCACATACCCACCTTCGGCCTGCTTCCTGAAGTCGACAAACCCAACAATCCTAGATCCCCACTGTGGCTGATTACTGCACCCCCACTGAAATAATTTCTGAAATCATTGACTGACACCTCCAATAAACTGCCACATCAAAAATACTAACCACTTCCTTCACTAACTCTCCATCATCCCCAGCGCTTTACCTCCTAGATCCCTACTCATCACTGCTGCCACCACCTCCCTATCCACCAATACATCTCGTGCCTATGGTCTTACCACTATGGAACATTCCCTTTCCCAATGTCTTTCAGACCCCAAACCCACTAACTCAATCCTCATACACTTTACTATGTTTATCCCAACCCACAACTACTCTCCACACATCCTAGTCCATCCCTATGTCACTCCCAATCCCAATCCCAATCCCTTGCCGCAAGGCTTCTATCCCATGGAAGATCCACGTGCAAGAACTCCCCGATCCACCCACCCAGCACTTCCTATTCCTGCCCTGTCACAGATTTACCCTACCCCACCAGGGGCTGGGCCACCTCTGAAAGTAGCCATGTCATTTACCAGCTCTATTGCAATCATTGCACAGCTTGTTATATTGGTATGACTACCAACCAGCTGTCCGCAAGAGCAAAGTAGAATACCCTGTGGCACGACAGGCAACTCAAGTTAAAATGCTCGATTTCAATGGCTGCGTTGCTACCCAAGTCATCTTGATCCTCTCCTCCACACCAGCTTTTCTGAACAGTGCAGATGGAAGTTATTCTTACAACACATTCTCCACTTCCAATTTATGGTGACTTACCATCTCCACCTACTGTCCGCTCAACAGTTTGCTTCTCCCACTATGCTATCACCTCCTCCCCATTGTCGTCTCCAATGCTCTTTGTTTGCCACCCTCTACCAACACACCTGCCCATCTTCCCTTGCTCTTCTTTATCACTTCAGTTTCCCCACCTCCCTTCCCCGCAACCTCCTGTGCTGTGCCTGGTGGCATTCTAGTCCCTGCACACTGCTATCCCTTCCCCTTATCTTTCCCCACCCTCTGCAGATTGCTGCTTATACCCCACTTGATAGTAGCATTCAGGCCCAAGCTGCCGGAGTTGGCGGTCATGTATGCGTGAGGTATGCTTGTTAGTGTGAATGAATGGTGTGTGTTTCTCTATTTTTGATGAAGGCTGTGGCTGAAAGCTTATGTGGAACGTCTAAAACTTAATGTGATATCTTTAGGGTGAGTATCAATCTATCTTTTCCTACACAGTTGATATTCCTACCAGGAGTTTCCATTGTTTAATTACTTCAAACTCATGATCATTTTTCAAAATGGTTTCCCCTGTCAAAGCCTGTTTGGCTTTGGTATTCTGAATGTGAACGTTCTGCTACTTTTTAATGCCATTTGTAGTCATGGCTGCATGGAGGAGACCCATCAACTTAATCAACATGTTAACTGCTTCCCATCATATACAATAGCTTCTTGTGATCCTATAGGGGCCCACATAGATCCCACACCTGAGATCCAAGTGCACAGTTGTAAGGCACACTTCAGAAGTTGGCAATGCTAGAACCATCAGAGACCACCACTCATGGATGCACACACAGTGTCTCCTCTGCCCAC
Source organism: Schistocerca gregaria (assembly GCF_023897955.1). Classification (NCBI taxonomy): domain Eukaryota; kingdom Metazoa; phylum Arthropoda; class Insecta; order Orthoptera; family Acrididae; genus Schistocerca; species Schistocerca gregaria. The sequence goes on from NC_064920.1 coordinate 1,058,218,880, forward strand.
TCTATTGGCTGGCCGACAGCTTACAGAGTTAGACCTGGCCAGCCTTGCTGTCAGTTACATGTTGACATTCTGAATAGGATTATTGGACTTGTAATGTAGCAACACATGGCTAGTGCCTTCTCGTACAAGGTGTTGTGTCCATTATTGTCTGTGAGTTCTTGTGGTTAGAACATGCTGTTGACAAGGAGAGTTGTATTTTCATGTCTTTTTCATTGTGAGGTTGCTTTTCGCATCATGTTGTGACATGGAGTCTCTGCTTTCGACATTGGTGCAATAACAGAAGAATCGGATCACAGTCATGAAACAGGCTTTGCCAGCATTGCTCCCTAAAGCTTCATCTCTGCCTGGCTTTGTTTCCCCCTCCACTCCCACTGTATGAGATGGGGGAAGATTGGGAAGTGTGTGAACACTGTTTCCCCTTCCTCTCCCGCTGTTTGTGGTGGGGAAACAATGGGAAGAGTGCAAACACTGCCTACAGCAACATTTCCATGCCTTTCACATTATGGCTGTGGAGATATGTTGTTCACCATTTCTGTCGTGGATTTCTCCCACCGCATATCAGGTGTTGTGACAGTTGGCCCCATTGCAGGAACCTTCCTCATTGTCGTTTGACAATTTATATTTGTAGTTGTCTTCCCATTATTGCTGTCATGGCAGCTAGGGTTGAATTCTCCAATGCAAGAAGCAGCCCCATGAGTTGTATCATGCCTGGGCTGCGACATCATCCATGCCCTTACCAGCAATCAACATTTTGTCGTGGCCAAGTCTCATATGCGAATGTCATGGTTTGCAGTGTTATCAGTGCTCTGCCCCCGATACTGAGGTCTGCTAATGGGCCCTACAATTAGAGAATCCCTCCCTCAATGAGGTTTTGTCAACTGCCTTGTCGTATGATGTCTCAGATGCCACTAGTCAGCAGCTGGATGCCTAGTGCAATATCGTGGCAGTAAAGGGTGGACCAGATGCATCCACTTCATTTACCAAGGATGACATAGCAGAAGCAAGCCAGCCATTCCAGTAGCTTCCACACAATGTGTAAACAGCGTTTCAGCTGCTACTCCCTGTTGCCATTACAAGTGTCTTGATACTCCGAATATGACTGATCACTGTGTGCCCATTATTGGGCCAACTGTGGTAAATATTGGAAAAAAGGCCACATTGCAGTAGTCTGCCATTAAACTGCTCAAAATGCAACATATGGACATGGATATTCAAGAATTTTTGTCGTCAGGACCAGTTCCCAATCAGGTTTCCAACAATATTTTTATTGAGGTTTCTAGTTCTCTCATGAGAGCTGCACCTGTGTGTAGACACTGGCATAGTAGTTTCCCTGCTTAATGTCCAAACATATCTACATCTACATCTACATTCATACTCCACAAGCCACCCAACGGTGTGTGGCAGAGGGCACTTTACGTGCCACTGCCATTACCTCCATTTTCTGTTCCAGTCGCGTATGGTTCGTGGGAAGAACGACTGTCTGAAAGCCTCCGTGCGCGCTCGAATCTCTCTAATTTTACATTCTTGATCTCCACGGGAGGTATAAGTAGGGGGAAGCAGTATATTCGATACCTCATCCAGAAACGCACCCTCTCGAAACTTGGCGAGCAAGCTACACCGCGATGCAGAGCGCCTCTCTTGCAGAGTCTGCCACTTGAGTTTGCTAAACATCTCCGTAACGCTATCACGGTTACCAAATAACCCTGTGACGAAATGCACCGCTCTTCTTTGGATCTTCTCTATCTCCTCCGTCAACCCGATCTGGTAAGGATCCCACACTGCTGAGCAATACTCAAGTGTAGGTCGAACGAGTGTTTTGTAAGCCACCTCCTTCAGATCTCCTATGCAGATCTCAGCTCTCCACTGCTGTCACCAGTAAACAGGTGCCTCCAGGCATATGGTAAACAGCAACTCCCCAAGCTTACCCATTTGATGGCCACTTACAAATCAGTGTCTTGGTCTGTTACCTTTATTGATATCCATGATTCTAGTTCAGCAAATCTTTTGGGGTTTGGCACTTTTCAGGCTTTTGGCTTTTCAGTCATGGATTGCATGCAGTTGGTCTCTGCCAAAGTCTCCTATTGAAATTGGTATCTCTGTGCTCAGAATTTTAGTGTATCTTTGCAGAAGGCCTAGCACACACGACCTTGAAGCAGTCAACACATACTTTTTTTTTTGTTAGGTAGATTCCTATAGCCCTACATTCCCAACTCAAGAGGAGCTGGACTGACTTGCCTATCTCGTGGTTGTAGTACACACTTCCTCTAGTGAATGGGCCACACCCCTTGTCATTATAAAGAAACCTTCTGGTAAATTGCAGATTTGTGGCCATTTTAAGATCACAGTGAATTCACAGTCCGTTGTTGACACATGCCCACTGCAAAATCCAGATGAACTGTTCACATGCTTAGCAGGGGTCAATTCTTCTCCAAACTTGAGCTTTCCCAAGCATAACACCAGTTACCCCCGGATGAGGAATCCAACCATATCATGTTTCTTAATATGCCTTTCATCTTGTATATCAATACCAGCAGTTGATGTTTGGGGTGGAAAATGCTCCAACAATTTTTCAGTGCTCTCTGGAACAGATCATGTCCAATATTCCATACTATTTCAACTATCTGGACCATTGTCATTACCAGTCCTACTATGAGCAACTGTATGCACAATCTCCAGGCCCTTTTGTTCAAGAACTCTAAACCCTGAGTCTGCATTGCAACGTGCAGAAGTCCAAGTTTGTCCAACCATCTATTGACTATCTGGACCACACCACATTGCGGCAAAGCATCATCTCCATGGAGGGTACTGTCAGGACCATTGCAGACCTGCTATGTCCCTAGCCATTGTAAGAACTGCAGGCTTTCATCAGTAAAATTGCCTGTTACTATTAGTTCATTCCTGGGGCATACAACATTACATGCCCTCTTCATCTCCTTGTCCACAAGTGTGCTTCCTTTGTCTGGTCTCTGGTGTGAGACCAGGCCTTCACCCATCTGAACACCTCAGGTCGGCACCATGTCTAGCTATTTTTGATCCTGACAATTCATTGGTTCTGGCTACAGACGCATCACAGTATGGCATGGGGACAGTACTCACCCATTCATATGCAGATGTCTTGGAGTGACCACCGGAGTTTGCATCCAAAACTCTCAGTCCAGCACATGTCCACTACTCTTAGATTGAGAAGGAGGCTCTGACCATTGAGTAAGCAGTCACCAAATTTCAGGTTTTGTTGTATGGCACCAAATTCCAACTCATTATGAACCACAAGCTGTTAGTTTCCTTATTTAGTCCATCTGCCTGTGTTCCTGATAAGGCCGCATTGGTGGGAATTGTTCCTCCCCAAATACAAATATGTCATTCATTTTCACCACACTGGGCACCATTCCAACGGGGAAACTTTATCCTGGATGCCCATTGGCCCAGACCCTGAGTTGATCAAGAGGAGCTCATGTGTTTTCATTTTGATATCTTCTCCCACCATGTGATCAATGGGTTTCTAATCATAGTGTCTGAGTCGCCATGGCCTGTTCTCAAGCAGATAGTCCACCTTGTGCAGCAGGGTTGGTCTTCTCATCTTCCATGAAATACTTCCGATACACTTCATAACTACTTTGTCTTACACCATCATCTCTCGGTCTTAGATGGGGTCCTCTTCTGCTCCATGGATGACACAGCTCCCATGGTGGTTATTCCTGGCAATGTGCAGTGGGAGGTCTTACAGCTGTTACTTGAGGGTCACTGGGGATTTGTCACATTGAAACCTTGGCTCAAAGATGAGTATCAGCCCATTATTGACCAGGAGGTGAAGTATTTGGTTGTAAAATGTCGCCTAAGTGCTAGTCAACAGGTGGCTTCCAAGGCTTCCCTCTCCCCAAGGTCTCCAGCAATCCACATCTCGGAATGCAGCCATATGAATTTTTGTGGTCTGTTTCTGAATGTGTTTTGGCTGATTATCATTGATGCATTTTTGCGTTTTTCCTACATAGTTATGTGCTCCTCAGCCAAAACTGAAGTCACTATTCAGGCTCTCTCAAAAAAAAAAAAATCTGAGGAGTGTCTCCTGAGTTACTCCCATTTCTGACGACAGACCTGAGTTACTGTCCCAGGTGTTTTATCATTTCTGTGTGAGGGTCAGGCATTTGCCATGTTCGCTCCCCTCCCTTTTGCCCCCAATCTAATGAGGAAGGCAAGTGCATGATTCATATATTTAAGACCCAGATGAAAAAATATTTTTCAGGATTTCCCCACCAAAGAGGTGTAACAGTTTTTTCTAACAGCCACCCGCATGACTCCTACTGGTTTCGATAGTCCTGCAGAGCTTCTTCATGAGTTCTATGTGAGAACAATGTTCAATCTCTTCTGTCAGGGATCTCACCCACTATCGTATCTTTGTTTATTTACATGTTGAGTTCTGTAGGACCAAGTTGAGGAGCAAATCTCCAAGGTCATAGAATGTGTCAGTACATGAAATTACAACATAAAAGTAATAACAGATGAAAATAAAATGTGTATGAACCCAAAAAAGTCAAGCCACAAGCTTTAGTAAATGCAATCAACACTATAATATAAGAATCAGCTTAATTTTTTGAGGAATCCTCGACAGAATAGAAGGAGTAACCCATGAGCAAACTCTTCAGTTTCGATTTGAAAGTGCATGGTTTACTGCTAAGATTTTTGAATTCTTGTGGTAGCTTATTGAAAATGGATGCAGCAATATACTGCACATCTTTCTGCACAGGAATTAAGGAAGTCCAGTCCAAATGCAGGTTGGATTTCTGCCAAGTATTACCTGAGTGAAAGCTGCTTGTTCTTGGGAATAAGCTGATATTTCTAACAAGAAATTACAGTAAAAAAGGCAGCATAAAGTCTTAGAAGAAAATCTTGAATGTGGGCCTTCCACAACAGTTTACTATCTTTACGAACACCTAGAAATCTGAACTGTTCAGTTTCACTAATCATATGCCCACTCTATAAAAATTAAAACGTCAGGTTTTGTTGAATTATGAGTTATAAACTATAAAAACTGACTCTTACTGTGGTTTAGCATTAGTTTACTTCCTGCAAGCTGTGTACTTATGTCATGAACTGCACTGTTTGAAACTGAGCCAATGTTGCGCACAGCTTCCTTTACTACCAAGCTAATGTCATCAGGAAACAGATATATTTTAGAGTTAGCCATAATACTGGAGGGCATATCATTTATATAAATATGGAACAGGAGTGGCCCGAACACTGATACCTGGGGCACCCCCTATTTGACAATACCCCACTCAGACACCACATTACAGCCACTCTCAACACGGTGAATAATTACTTCTTGCTGCCTGTTAAAGTAAGAGGTGAACCAGTTGCGCGCTACTCCCCATATACCATAATGGTCCAACTTCTGGAGCAATATTTTGTGATCAACACAATCAAATGCCTTAGTCAAATCAAAAAATATGCCTGGAGTTCAAAACCTTTTGTTTAACCTTCCAGAACCCCACAGAGAATAGAGAATATAGCATTTTCAGTTGTTAAATCACTTCTAAAGCTGAACTGTGCATCTGATAGCAAATTATGTGATATAAAATGATCAATTATCCTTACATACACAGCCATTTCAATAACTTTAGCAAACACTGATGGCATAGAAACAGGTCTGAAATTGCCTTCATTATCCCTTTCTCCCTTTTTGTAAAACATCTTTACTACTGAATACTTTAAACTGACCATTCCTAAAGGAAAACTTATAAATATGGTTGAGTACGGGGCTAACATGTGCAGCACAGTACTTTAATAATCTGCTAGGCACTCCATAATATTCGTGAGAGTCCTTAGTCTTCAGTGATGTAATTATTGACTCAATCTCTTCTCTGTCAGTATCACAGAGCAGTATTTCATAAATCAGTCTCGGAAGGCATTTTCCAAGAGAGTTACATGATTCTCTGTAGAAACTAAATGTTTATTTAATTCAGCAGCAATGCTCAGCTATTTTTACTACAAACTGACTTTATATCGTCAACTTTGTGCTACTGACCAAACTCTTCCTTCACAACTGGCCATATGGTTTTAATTTTATCCTGTGAATTAGCTATTCTATTTGTGCAGTACCATGAACCATGGACCTTGCCGTTGGTGTGGATGCTTGTGTGCCTCAACGATAAAGATAGCCGTAGTGTAAGCGCAACCACAATGGAGAGGTATCTGTTGAGAGGCAAGACAAACGTGTGGTTCCTGAAGAGGGGCAGCAGCCTTTTCAGTAGTTGCAGGGGCAACAGTCTGGATGATTGACTGATCTGGCCTTGTAACATTAACCAAAATGGCCTTGCTGTTCTGGTACTGCGAACAGCTGAAAGCAAGGGGAAAGAATAGCCATAATTTTTCCCGAGGGCATGCAGCTTTACTGTAAGATTAAATGATGATGGCGTCCTCTTGGGTAAAATATTCCAGAGGTAAAATAGTCCCCCATTCGGATCTCGGGGCAGGGACTACTCAAGAGGACGTTGTTATCAGGAGAAAGAAAACTGGTGTTCTACGGATTGGAGCGTGGAATGTCAGATCCCTTAATCGGGCAGGTAGATTAGAAAATTTAAAAACGGAAATGGATAGGTTAAAGTTGGATATAGTGGGAATTAGTGAAGTTCGGTGGCAGGAGGAACAAGACTTTTGGTCAGGTGAATACAGGGTTATAGACACAAAATCAGACAGGGGTAATGCAGGAGTAAATTTAATAATGAATAAAAAAAAATAGGAGTGCTAGTAAGCTACTACAAACAGCATAGTGAACGCATTATTGTGGCCAAGATAGACACAAAGCCCACGCCGACTACAGTAGTGCAAATTTATATGACAACTAGCTCTGCAGATGACGAAGAAATTGAAGAAATGTATGATGAGATAAAAGAAATTATTCTGGTAGTGAAGGGAGACGAAAATTTAATAGTCATGGGTGACTGGAATTCAAGAGTAGGAAAAGGGAGAGAAGGAAACATAGTAGGTGAATATGGATTGGGGCTAAGAAATGAAAGAGGAAGCCGCCTGGTAGAATTATGCACAGAGTATAACTTAATCATATCTAACACTTGGTTTAAGAATCACGAAAGAATTCTGGAGATACTGAAAGGTATCAGATAGGTTATATAATGGTAAGACAGACGTTCAGGAACCAGGTTTTAAATTATAAGACATTTCCAGGGGCAGATGTGGACTCTGACCACAATCTATTGGTTATGAACTGTAGACTAAAACTGAAGAAACTGCAAAAAGGTGGGAAATTAATGGGACCTGGATAAACTGAAAGAACCAGAGTTTGTACAGAGTTTCAGGGAGAGCATAAGGGAACAATTGACAGGAATGAGGGAAAGAAATATAGTAGAAGAAGAATGTGTAGCTTTGAGGCATGAAATAGTGAAGGCAGCAGAGGATCAAATAGGTAAAAAGATGAGGGCTAGTAGAAACCCTGGGGTAACAGAAGAAATATTGAATTTAATTGATGAAAGGAGAAAATATAAAAATGCAGTAAATGAAGCAGGCAAAAAGGAATATAAACGCCTCAAAAATGAGAACGACAGGAAGTGCAAAATGGCTAAGCAGGCATGGCTAAGGGCAAATTTAAGGATGTAGAGGCTTATCTCACTAGCAGTAAGATAGATACTGATGGCCTTGGGAGAGCCAGTCCTGACAAAACTCTACCATCTGGTGAGCAAGATGTACGAGACAGGTGAAATCCCCTCAGACTTCAAAAAGAATGTAATAATTCCAATCCCAAAGAAAACAGGTGTTGACAGATGTGAAAATTACCGAACTATCAGTTTAATAAGTCACAGCTGCAAAATACTAACACGAATTCTTCTTTCTCTAAGTCTACAAATGCTAGAAATGTAGGTTTGCCTTTTCTTAATCTTTCTGCTAAGATAAGCCATAGGGTCAGTATTGCCTCACATGTTCCCACATTTTTACGGAATCCAAACTGATCTTCCCTAGGTCAGCTTCTACTAGTTTTACCATTTGTCTGTAAAGAATTCATGTTAGTATTTTGCAGGTGTGACTTATTAAACTGATAGTTTGGTAATTTTCACATCTGTCAACACCTGCTTTCTTTGGGATTGGATTTATTATATTCTTCTTGAAGTCTGAGGGTATTTCGCCTGTCTCATACATCTTTTTCACCAGATGGTAGAGTTTTGTCAGGACTGGCCCTCCCAAGGCCGTCAGTAGTTCTAATGGAATGTTGTCTACTCCCGAGGCCTTGTTTTGGCTCAGGTCTTTCAGTGCGCTGTCAAACTCTTCACGCAGTATCATATCTCCCATTTCATCTTCACCTACACCCTCTTCCATTTCCATAATATTGTCCTCAAGTACATCGCCCTTGTATAGACCCTCTATATACTCCTTCCACCTTTCTGCATTCCCTTCTTTGCTTAGAACTGGGTTTCCATCTGAGCTCTTGATATTCATACAAGTGGTTCTCTTTTCTCCAAAGGTCTCTTTAATTTTCCTGTATGCAGTATCTATCTTACCCCTAGTGAGATAAGTCTCAACATCCTTACATTTATCCTCTAGCCATGCCTGCTTAGCAATTTTGCACTTCCCGTCGATCTCATTTTTGAGACGTTTGTATTCCTTTTTGCCTGTTTCATTTACTGCATTTTTATATTTTCTCCTTTCATCAATTAAATTCAATATTTCTTCTGTTACCCAAGGATTTCTACTAGCCCTCGTCTTTTTACCTACTTGATCCTCTGCTGCCTTCACTACTTCATCCCTCAAAGCTACCCATTCTTCTTCTACTGTATTTCTTTCCCCCATTCCTGCCATTTGTTCCCTTACGCTCTCCCTGAAACTCTGTACAACCTTTGGTTTAATCAGTTTATCCACGTCCCATCTCCTTAAATTCCCAAATTTTTGCAGTTTCTTCAGTTTTAATCTACAGTTCATAACCAATAGATTGTGGTCAGAGTCCACATCTGCCCCTGGAAATGTCTTACAATTTAAAACCTGGTTCCTAAATCTCTGTCTTACCATTATGTAATCTATCTGAAATCTGTCCGTATCTCCAGGCTTCTTCCATGTATACAACCTTCTTTTATTATTCTTGAACCAAGTGTTAGCTATGATTAAGTTGTGCACTGTGCGTGTCTTGTATATGTTCACAATATCTTTCCTGGTATAGCTTCATCAGTCCAAAGTAAACTCATCAGTTAATATTTCTGTTTACTGCATTGATGCAATAGCCAGTTGTAGAATTCCAGTTTGTTAGCCTTTTAGCTCTAATCTTTGTATGCTAGTGTAGTGATAGAGTTAAAATCTCGCACAGCCCTTCGTCATTCATGCATAGGATTCTCAAGTCATGTTATTTGAGTTACATGATCTTTGTTTCAACAGATCATGCTAGTTTACTAAACAAACATAGTGACCTCCGGGAGAAACATGGTCATACTGTGTAATAACAGCCTTGGTTTGGTGAGGAAGAGTATTAGAGGATCTATTGGTACACCATATCCAGCTCAGACCACTCACTGATTGAAACTTCCTGGCAGATTAAAACTGAGACTCGAAATCAGGATGTTTGCCTTTTGCGTGCAAGTACTCTGCTGACAGCTTCACAAGCACAACTCATCACCCATCTTCACAGCTTTAATTCTACCTGTACATCATCTCCTACCTTCCAAAACTTCTTCGTGCATAGCTTGTGGGATCAGCACTCCTGCAAGAAGGGATAGTGCAGTAGACGGCTTAGCTATAGCCTGGGGGATATTTCCAAAATGAATTTTTCACTTTTCACCAGAGTAAGCACTGTATGAAACTTCCTGGCTGATTAAAATTGTGCACCAGACTGCTATTTGAAATAATGACTTTTGGCTTCGGCAAGAAAGTACTGTACCAACTGAGCTACCCAGGTATGACTCATGACCTGTCTTCACAGCTTTACTTTGCCATTACCTCATCTGCTATCTTCCACAAACTTCACAGAAGTTCTCCAGCATAACTTGCAGGACTAGCAATCCTGAAAGAATGAATAATGCACATACATCGCTTAGTTCTGAAGATAGGAGATGAGATATCAGTGAAAGTAAAGCTCAGAGGATGGGTCATGAGTTGTGCTTGGGTAGCTCAGTCAGTAGGGCACATTCCTGTGAAGGGCAAGGATCCCCAGTTCAAGTCTCAGTCTGGCACACAGTTTTAATTTGGCAGTATGTTTCATATAAGTACACCCTTCATTGCTGCATGAAAAATTCATTTTGGCATTCATTGATTATTAGAACTCAAAGATCTACCACATTGCAGGGATGATGATCTCTACATTTTACCTAATGATGCATACAGCCCCACAAATGTCCTGTGGAATGGAGATTGGATGATTTAGTGAGCCAGTCGAGGCATGACAGTGCATTTGTCAAGCCAATAATGTATGAACAATATTATGAAAAGGAACGTTGCCACTCACCATATGGAGGAGACGCTGAGTCGCAGATAGGCACAACAAAAAGACTGTCACAAATAAATAAATCGTTCAGCCAGTAAGGCCTATGATGAGTGGCAACTTTCCTCTTCATAATATTGTCACATTACATCCTGGATTTTCCATTTTTTGATTCAGGAACATATACATGTAGATCTTTAATACAGTTGTTGTCATCATGGAAGATGGAACTGTTCACAAAAAACTCATCACGAAGATGTAGAAGAAATGGCAAAACCAAAACTTCACAAAACCACCTCTGTCCTCTGAACTACACCCTCCACACACTGCACATCAAGGGCCTCTTTAGACCTATCACACCTGTTGTGTAGTAGTTGCTGTTCCTTTAGAAATTTTCTGGAGAGCATGTATGTCATACAGGGTCCCTACCATCAGGAACTGTTCTTCTAAGGAGTTTGGAGGTGTTGGTAAGTGGAGGCCATTATTATTTCCATGGGAGTGCAATAAAAACCTACACTGTGGTTACCAGGATGGTTAGGTTTATGGATTTTGGAAAGTATGTAGAAGATGGGAGAGACGGGGTAATGAACTGAGGATAGAAATGGATTCAGGAAAGAGGTTCTAGGTTGGCCTAAGGATTTGAGAAGGAATTAGAGGTTATGCTGGACTTCTGAGATGGGATCACCGGGGCAAGTTTGTGGGTAGAAGAGTAGACAGTTGGTAGATGATGTCAATCAGGTATTCACTATGTTTCACCACAACAATGTTGAAGATTTTGCTTGCACAGAGAATGATCAAACCATGTTCTTTCTTCAGAGCATGGGTGGTTATTCTTCCCTCTGTTGAGAAGTTTGTATTATTTGGAAGGGACCTAGTAAAGGAGATAATGAAAATATAATTTTGCTATGCAGGTATGTAAGCCGCACTTTCCGAACATTCTGCTGAATTTACCTACATTTCTTTTTTGTGACAATGGAAACTCTATTGACTTTATTCTCATCCCTATAACAGACATTTTAAGTCACAATGAAAAGTTGTTTAATTATGTGATCATTTTCTCTACTAAATATTCCTAAAAGATTGAATAAAAATAATTTAGGGTATTAGGCCTTGCCATTATAAAACACTAAAGCAACTAATGGCCAACATTTCAACTGACTTTGCAGTGGTCCTCTTTTTCATGGTCAGTTAACTGCTGGATACTGGTGAATGTCTTCTCCTGGTTATCTGATGGCTACTGACATAAAATATCCAGGATGTCATTCGACAATCTGAAGAGAGATGTCGTGGAGGGGGATAACAGCACAGTAGTCTACTGCCTATGTTACTCTGATAGGTGATTGGAAGACCACTCTAGTAGACAATTGGTAGACAGCAGAAAATGAGCAGGATACTGCGTGTGCTACTCTAGTAAGTGATTGGTAGGCAACTCTCATAGGTGACTGGTTGGCAATAACAAACTGGCAGCTTGTATGCAGGGGGTATTGGTTTCCTGCTGCGAAGCATTAAAGACACACGGCAGGTCTCTCATGGCCACTTTTTATGCTGTTAAACCCGGGCCAAGTGGTACTACTGGTTGGTGAACTCACTCAGTCTGTCAGGCTGCAATCACTGAAAGCCAGACTGCAGGTAACTTGTAGCCATCCTCACTGTTCATGCTGTTTGAGCATTTAATTGTTTCAGTAGCCTCTTTTATTTTCTGTTATGAGCAAGCACGCGAGGTTGAAAATGGTCATATCCCTGGTTGTGTTCTGCTATAGTCAACTTGTTGTTCTGCCCCAGCCATACATAACGCTCATGCTCTCAAATGCAAGTGCTAATGGGTGTCGCGGTTTCGCCAACATAGACTTTGCCACATTCATGCTGAAGTTTGTAGATGCATGCTGAGCGCCTGTTGAATCATCTGTGGGCCTCAACAGATTCCAGATCTTGCAGCCACTCTGAAATACACGCCTGATTCCTCCACGAGGCACAACCTTGCCTACGGGGTCACTCACACCTCTCACATAAGGTAAGCACACAACAGGAAGAGTTTCTTCCGTACCTTTGTCTATTTTGTTTTTGCTGTACCTTGTAGCTCATTTTATGTTTCTGTTTCTATATATGTTTGCAAGGAATGTTGTCTTGAGCTTGCTGAGTTCATGTTCTATTTTGTTAGCATCACTAACCAGGTAAGCATGGGCTGTCAGTGCACATAAACAGCAATATTCTGTGCAGAATGGTGGTGTAGATCAGCATGCTGGTACCTTTCAGTGTGCATCAGTTTCCAGTAGCTATAGTGTCCTAGTTTGTTCCTAGATGTTTTTTAAATCTCCACATCCAGAGAAGCATGTAACATGGCTATCCCTTCTTCAAATTGTCCAATGAATCCCAAATATGTGATGCTAGCAACCATCAAATAACTGAAATAGACTATACAGGGGAAGACATTCACCAGTCTCTAGCAGGTAATTATGCTGAAGAGGACCGCTGCAAAGTCAGTCAAAATGTCAGCAATTCAGTTGCTTTAGTGTTATACAATGGTGCGGCATAATACCAAAAATTATTTTATTCAGAATTACACTGGCCATGGAAGCCTACATACTTATTCTTAAAATAGCTTAATGCTGCCATTATTTTTCCATGGTGCATTGCGTATAACTTGTGGCTTTCTTCCAGTCTGCAGAGATGACTTCCCATCAGGCTCATTGATGAGTCATATGACTGTAGATAGACTACCTCTCTATTAGTATTACCCTTAGCAATGTAACCTTAGATTTAGGTCCATATCATTTCAGTTGGGTTTAAGTGGCAGTGATAAGGTGGCAGACTCATGGTTCAGAATCAGAATTTTTATTCTCCCATAACATACAGAGTTAAATCACAAGATTTCTACAGGGGACTTGTCAATACTGCAATTACAATTTATGCATATTACAGAAACAATAATTATTATTTTTAATTTACAGAGATTGTGCGTAGACTAACAACAGTATTACTGTAAAAAAAGAGAGAATAATTATTACAATCATTTATTAGACATAAAACTTCTAAGCTTAATAAACAAAACATTACAGCCACTTGCCTTCATGTTCAGATTGTCATATTATCATTAAGAAATTCTTGTAGGTAATAATAACATTTCTGTACTAACAATTGTTGTAGTTTAGGCTTTAGTTGCCCATATCCATGGTGAGAATTTGTTTCTTTTTTAGAATGTTGTAAATTTTCATGTCCATATATTCTAGGGTCAGTACAAACAGCTTTAATCTATGAGTGGGAAGCATGAAATTCTCATTGTTCCTAGTGCTGTACTGATGTTTGAAAGTTATTGTCTATGAATAACTTGGAGTTACTGTATACAAAAGTAATCAGTTTATAAATGTACAAACATGGAGCACTCAATATTTTTTAATTTCTTAACAGTGGCGAAAAAGGATACTTATAGTTTTGTGTTAGGCATATTTCTAACAATTGATTTTTGTAGTTTTAAGATTCTAGTCATTTTGCTTGTGCCTCCCCAAAAAATAAGGCCTTACTTTATAACTGATTCAAAGTAGCTGTGGTAAACTATTTTTCTTATCTCCATGCTAGTTGAATATGACAGAATCTTCATTGCACATGTCAGACTGTTAAATTTACCTGCTAAATACTTTATGTGTGAAGACCAGTATAGAGTTTGGTCCTAATGTGGGGCTAAAAATTTAACACAGTATGCTTCTTTCCGTTCTTGGTCTTACGACTAATGTGGAATTCTTTTACCTTAGAATTTTTAGTTTTAAACTGCAGCAAATGTGTTTTCCCAATATTCAGTTTTAGCCCATTTAGTTGGAACCAGTTTTCCAAACTGTCTAATAGTTTTGTGACAGCTGAAGGAAACTGAGTGTGAATTTATGTTCAAGGGTGCATCATTTACACAAAGTAAAAACAAAATTGGCCCACAATTGAGCCTTGTGGAATGCCTTGTGACATAATCATCAATTCAGGGAAGGAATTTTCCTTACTTGACAATATAACTACCCTTTGTTTTCTGTTCGCTAGGTATGACCTAAACCACTTTAAAACACAACCCCCAATTCTGTGTCTTTCTATTTTATACAGGAGCAAGTGATGGTTTACACAATCAAATGCTTTTTTGAGGTCACAGAACAATCCTGCAACTTTTCTCAACTTGTTTAAGGTGGAGCTGATTTTTTTCACAAACTCATTAATGGCCTATACTGTACTCTTGTCTTTTTTTAAAAGCCATATTGATTATCTGAAATTATGTTTGATTTCTCAATAATTTTTTTAATTTGTGTTACCACCACTTTTTCAAATATTTTTGTAAAAATTGGGAGGATAGAGATTGGGAATGTTTGTTCTTTAGCTGTAATATAGTTTTCTCTACATCTTAAACTGAAATTTTCTGAAATTTGTTAAAGTATTCTTCTGCCTTGTGTCTTAAATGTACTTTTTCTGTGTAAGCTTGTACATTTACATCTGATTTAGATGCATTTATAAAAAAATTCTGAATGACTCTGACACCTAATCCGGGTTTGTTACAATTTTACTCCCCACCTTAATTTTGGAAATATCTTTGCTGCCAGTTTTAATGCCCAGTTCTGATTTTGCGATGGACCATGCTGCCTTTGATTTGTTTCCATGAGCAGAGATGTTTTTATTGTTAACAATTTCTGTTGCTGCTTTCACTATGCTTTTAAATATGCTTTTATACTGTTTAACATAGTTAATGGAAGCAGGGTCTTTGTCGTTTTCCAGTTCCTTGTGCAGTTGTCTTTTTTTCACTGGATATTTTTATTCCAGCAGTGAGCCAATTTAGCTTATTAAACACTTTCGTCTGACACACTCTAAGTGGAAATATTTCATTAAATACATGGAAAAAAGTTTCAAAAAATATGTTGAAATGTACAGAGATTGGCATCTCATCTTGGACTTGTCACTCCATTCCTTCTAATTTAGAGAAGAACAATTTTACGTTTTTAACAGTAAAATGTCTTTTGTTGCAAGTTTTTCTAGTACTTTGTTCATTTGTATTAGTAATTTCAGTAAACAAAGCAGAATGGTACAAAAATTCTAAATTACACATAGCTTCCTTGCATTATTGAATTTATAATTTGTTAGAATATTATCGATACAGGTTTCTGTATTGTTATTTTTTCTTGTGTATTCCGTGAAGTTTGCCTTGACCCAAATTTTTGGATTAGGTCCACTGGTTTCACTTGATAAATTTGTATTGAAATCAGCAGCTATTAAAATCCTTTTCTTTTTGTCATTACTGACTTTCTGTAAAAGACCCATTAACTTGGGTAAATATAATTTTGTTACTGCTACACCTGGAATTCTTTACATTGATATTAGGACAATATTTTGTTCTTCTAATTCAACTGATGAGCTTTCAAATGCACTTATGTTTTTGCCAGCTAATAGAATCTATCTGGAGAACCATGGTTTATGGAGAGGTGTTAATTCAAAAAGCTTCACCTTTCTAAGATTCTCACTTAGTTCAACCTTGTGAATCTGAAGCAAATCAGTCACCTCCCCTAGCACTTTACCATGGGAGGTGGCCTGTCATCAGAATGGTTAGGAGCACCATCAATAATCATTGATGGTGTTCATATATTTGGTATTAATGAGTATAAGAACCTCTCAATCAACATATCATGATTGTTCATGACAATGTCCTGTCTTTTTTTATTTAAAAATCGGCAACAGCAACATCTTTCCAAGAGCCAACAAGATGGGCCCCAGCAAGAATGCAGGCACAGATGGTGGTGAAAAATGGATTGTAAAAACAAACAAGAAAGATGATTTAAGAATTAACCAGAAGAGGTACATAATTTAACCTACCCTCTTTTTCCTGTCTTCAACCCATGACCAGCCATCATAAATGAACATATGCTTATTGCCAACATGGTTTACATGGGAACAGTGTGCTTGGTTCATTCAGCTGCCATCTACACGCCTTGCTCACATTCATCACCTCTGTATGACTCTTGTGTGTGACACTTTTACAGAAAATTTGTGAGGTTTCTGACTGCAAAAGATAAGTCTGCTTCACTTGTCAGAAAACATTCTCAATGTTCCTCTAAGTGTGTCATCTGTCCATTTCTTCTTTAGAATATGGCTAGAACTGTTCCACATTTCATAGTTACATTCCTTCATCAACATTCACATCTGCCTCACAAATTGGCATACCCATTTAGCTACAGTTTCTCTTTCCAACAACAGCTTACAACGACAGAATCATAGTGAAAATCGAGGTTATGCACAGCTGAAAATATCAATGTGGAGCTACCTAGAAACAGATCTGCTTCCTTAATTCTAACTGGTTCTTTGTTGAATATTGAATGATCCTTTTTGGAATAGTAGTCATAAACATGATGATGTACCGGAAACTCAGCAAATGAATCTATCATGATGATCCCGTTACCCAAACATTGTTTTCTCTTACTTTCCAGCTTCCTCTTCTTTCTCACATATTTCCTTGTTCATTTTCAAGCAGAATTTTCTCATTTATGTTAGAAAAGGCTGAAAATTTTGCTAAAACCATTAAAATGGGATGATACTTTTATAGAGGACAGTGTAAAAAAGAGCTGGGAAACTTTCTGTGACACAGTTGGGAAACTTTCTGTGACATATTAAGATGCATCATCAATGTAACTTGTCCTGAAGTACACAGAACTACTGGTGATAAAACAAACAAGAAATTTATGACTATTAAAATGAAAAAGCAAGAGACGAACTGATTGTGCTTTACGACATTCGTCAGAAAGGTAAAGGACACGCAAGTCATGAGGCGTACAGGTGCTACAAGAAAGCATGCACCTGGATGATAAGAGAGGCAAACGCTAGCCACCAAAAACTAAAAATACAAACTTCTATCTCTAAAACAGTCTGGAATTATGTAAATGAGAACAGAAAAGAGCCATATGTCTTAAAAGATATAAATATGATGTTAACAAGCAATGGACAAGAAGTGACAGTTCCATAACAGGTGTGTGATACATTCTACGACAAAAAAAATCATACATACACACTACAAAGGAATTATCCAAATGGGATGAAAATTGGTAGATGAGATGTACACGGAAAAAAAAAAAAAAAAATTACAAGTTCAGAAAATGTGGACAATTTATTCAAGAGAAGGACATCCACAAACTGAGCAAATAAATGATGTGTTTCAGCACTTCTGGATCTTATGCAAGCAGTTATTTAGTTTGACATTGATTCACAGAGTTGGTGGATCTCATCCTGAGGGATATTGTGCCAAATTCCATCCAACTGACATCTTAGGTCATCAAAATCCTGAGCTGCTGAGAGATCTCCCCATAATGCTCCAAACGTTCGCAATTGAGGAGAGATCTAGGGACCTTGTTGGCCAAGGTAGGATTTGGCAAACATGAAGCCAAGCAATGGGAACTATTGCTTCCTATGGGAGGGCATTATCTTGCTGAAATGTATGCTCCGGATGGCTCAGAGTGCCGTCGATGTGCCACTGTGCTGACAGGGTGCCGCAGATGACAACTAAAGAGGTTCTGCTATGAAACAAATGGCACGCCAGACCATTACTCATAGTTGTTGGACCGTATGGTGTCCCACTGCTGTTCGCCACACATGCCTTCCCTGTCATTGGAGCTCAATTCAAAGCACTACTCCAGTCAATGAAATTACAAACTGAAGACATGTCTCGAGACACTGTGGACACTGGTGGGATACCAACCTGACTGTTGTCTGCCATATGGACTGACAAGAAGAAATGATGATCTGGGGTGCCCTTTTTTTCATACCAGGCCCCCTTTAGTCGTCATCTACAGCACCCTTACATCACAGTGATATGTTGACAATATTCTATGACCCTTTTTGTTGCCCATCATGGCAAGCCATCCTGAAGTTACATTTCCGCAAGATAATTCCCGCCTGCACACAGTGAGTGTTTCTATTACTTGGATAGAATGTTTGGAGCACTGTGGGCAGGGCTCTCCAACCAGCTCAGCATTTTGATTATCTAATACATCAATTGGACAGAATTTGCCACAATATCCCTCATGAGGACATTCAACAACTCTATCAATCAGTGCAAAGCTGAATAACTGCTTGCATATGGGCCAGAGACTGAGTAACTGCTTGCATTAGGGCCAGAGGTGCACCAACACATTAGTGATTTGGTCAGTTTGTGAAGCTCCTTCTCTTGAATAAAACATCTTATTTTTCTGAAATTGGAATCATTTGACTCTCTGTACATGTAAATCGCAACTATCAATTTTGTACCATTTGAATAATTTCTTTGTGGTGCATCATCTTTTTTTTTTCTCTCTCTTAGAGTGTAGCTTCAGTCAGCATCATAGTCACAAGGGAGCAACTTCTAAAACAAAACATAGCAGTACCAATGAGCACAGAGCACCAATGAGCACAGAAAACCCCAAGTGGGTGGCTTCCCTTACAGATGAACTGTATGTATCAAAATAATTGAAGCACTGAAAATAAAAATAGAGAGGATTTGGAAGACATATCAACAACAATATTTAAACAATGTGCTATATATCCTGCACAGCCTTTGACATTCTAGATAAATTTGGCAAATGAAAGAAGTGTTCCTACAATATTTAACAAGGAACAAGGTAGTGGCAGTATTTAAAGGAGAGGAGAGATGAGAGCCAGGAAATCCTAGGCCAGTAACTATCACATCTGTTCAGTCTAATATGTACTATTAACAGCGATTAATTAGAGAAAGATAAGCTTCATAAAGAGACAAAATATCTTAAATAATGCACAACATGGGTTCAGAAAGGGGAGACCCACAAAGATTGCAATGGCAATGTTCATAACAATCATAATTAATGGATGATCAGAAGAAAAAAGTTTATGGTGCATACTTAGACCTTTCCTAAGCTTTTTATTGGGTATGTCACAGAATTTTTCTAGAGAAACAGTACTTCTATGGCATAAGAGAATAAGCCAAGGATGTTATATAAAAACCTTTGTTGAAAACAGTGAGATGTGTGTTGAAATAAAACATTAAGCTCGAAACACTGAGAAAAATGTCTGCTCTGATTTTCTGTATGTAAAACATAGAGTAGTTCAGGGTTCAGCACTAGGACTTCTGCTCTATGTCTTCTATGAAAATGGCTTCCCAGCAGTGGTAAACCAAAAAGCATTTATGTATATCAATGGCACAACCTTACTAGTATGTAGTGACTTAGTAAAGAATTTGGAGAAGAGAGCTGGTGACAATATGCAAATAATATAAACATATCATTGAGAAAATAATCTGTTGATCAACAGGAAGGAAAACAATTTCTACAAAATTTGTAACAAATGGAACTGTCTGCTCAGAGGATTTTATTCTGGACATTTGGTATGAAGATCTAGAAGAAATTAACTCTAATAAGTTTCTAGGAGTAATGTGGACAAATCTCTAGCAGTGGAAACCACATCGATGAAATCTGTTCTAAAATAAGAACAAATATTAATAAGAAAATATTGTAAATGGTGGATACACAAATCTCAGTTAAAAAATCCTATGGTCTTATTTCCCACACACATTGCGCTGTAGGGAGGAGCAGCAGATGTACATATTCAGAAAATTTTAAAACTTCAAAAGAATGTCATCAGTAGCACAGTGAAACTGCCACCATAGGAATCCTGCAATTTTCACAACCACAACAGAAGAACTAGATAAAAGTCCATATCTGCAGCAAAAGTCTGAAAATGATAAGATAGGGACCCTACAAATGCATGAAGCTTATTTTACGACAGACTGTCACATAGCATAAAGAGCATAAGGGCAATGAGTACTTTGAAGGAGCGTCTTATCTCTAGGGGTTGCTATAAGGTGAAGTAATACTTGCAAGTAATTCACAAAATAAACATAAAATGAAAACTGGAAATGGTGTATAACACTTCTTCTTCTGGTGAAAACCAACTTCCTGAGGAGAGAAAAATGAAAGACCAAGTGCATGCTGAAAATACAGAAGATAATGTATAGAACAAGTGGGGAACTGTGTTTATAATGCTGTGTATTAGTGCAAATATGATTTAAAAATAGTTTTTCCAATTAAGTATAAATGTATTAGTATTTTTTCAGCAGAACTGTATATATGCATAACTTCGACTATTTTCCTTAAGCCTGCAGTCTCAGGGGTAAATTAATGTAGACTATTAGTGTTTGTCATTACTGTGTGTTACAAAGAAAATTTGTTTCACATGTGTTTTTGCTACATCCAAAATATCTCGTAACTGCTGATTATATGTTATCACAATTAGTACTTTTAAAAAAGTCGTTTTGTCATACAAAAGGTAAATTTGTAAGCAGTTTTGTTTATTCTGTATACCACTTGTAATTGAGCATGTCTAATATTAAAGTAAAACGTGCAGGCAATAATTCTTTTTATTAACTTGTTAACTTCCTTTTGTCGAACTAGGGATGAACATTTCTGTGAATGGATCTCATACAACAACTCCCTACAAGAGCAAGTGTCATATGACAGTTTAGTCGCAGAGGAGGGTTGGCAGTTACAGTTACAAGTCTCGTGGTTAGAGTCGAATCTTGAGGGAGGGGGGGGGGCTTGAGCTAAGAAAATATGTATCATTGTGGCTTCTCCAAATTCTCTGGAGTAAGCAATGGTATTTGTGTTAATTTGTTTGAGGCAGAGAGAGAAAAAACAGGTGTAATTTTGGGGGAGGGGGACAGCTACAATCCCATATCTGCTCCCCCTCTCCTCGACATTCGCCACTGTTTGTAGAATTGGTTGAATGCGTGCAGTACCTTCCATGAGAGCTGCATCCCACTATTTGCTGTTACCTAATGTGATTTTGAACACAATATAGTAATACCGGTAGGTAGTTAAGATGAATATCCCTGCAACAGAGACGAATTTTTGATAAGGAGAGTATTGAAAGGAAGGAAGCTACCTAATAATTCAGAAGATTTTAGGTAGTTACTGGTAGCGTACAAGATTTTCTTAGTACACATGTACACTAATAATTTCTGAGGAGGCTGGAATTCTCGTTCACTACACGGAATAATAATGGATAACAGTCAAAATAGCTCTTTTCTTTTTATAGAAACTCAACGATTCGTCGACGCTGTGGCGAAGAGAAGCCTTAAGATTTCTATAATCCCTAAAAGTGTGACGGCAGTTATTCGACCTTATTCATTTCCCCAATTCCGCTATTACTCTCGCTGTGTGGCGAGAAAAAAACGGGTACATTACCGGCAACGGTTCTAATTAAGTAATGAATACGCCTTAGGTTCTCTGTGGTTTACCTCGCTCTAAATGCGAATGTCAGAATGGCTCTTTAAAAAGAAAGAGATCAATTTGTTAATGGAGCTTATTCTCTCTCTGATGCCTTTGCTGTACAAAGGCCTGGAAATGCAAACTGGCTTGATCCTCCAGAAAAGTTCAGACCTTTTGATTATTGCGTCATTTTACTTATTATATGGAATTAATTCTGGAACTGTGAACACTTTGGCTACTCATTTGTTTGTGATGCGCGGTACTTTTAAACGAAACGAACAGCTGTGTTCGTCACTGAAAACTGCAGAGTATATTTTATGTTCCTTGTTGAAGACCCAAGACCCACATTCCACAAATATATGTGTTATATACAAATGAATTAATATACCGTAGTTTCATAACATTACGAAATTTTCTGGTTTGCCTTAAAAAGTAAAACTTTCGTCCTGGTTTCGACAATTTGATACAGCACGACATGCTCTCAAGTACAGCAGCTATCAAATTGAACGTTATGACCGAGATACGCTAATATATCTGTCGGAGAGTTAGTAATCATTGCAAACCTGCCGCAGTACTCACCAGATGTCGTTGTCTGTCCTGTAACACCAGCGGTGTGCGAGGCAGGACGTAAACTGACCTTCACAACGTGAGAATCGTTTTTATATAGGAGTTCTTCCGTGACTTCACATGGTGTAATTTGTGTTGCAAGCGTTGCTGTAATCCATGCGGTACGTCGATACAGACTTGTCTTATCTTTAGATACATCGCCGAAAGCACTGGATAAGAATACCCGCTGATCGTGAAAACTTTATCAAGCGCAACACTTCCGGAAATACTATGAAGCCGAAAGATCCATTGTATAACAGTTAACGTAGTTGCCACAATTCCTGTGATTGTTGCCGGAATGGGAAGTAGGTGCTCAAGCTTATAAGACTGCATATTATTTACTAATATTAGAAGTGAAGAAGAGAAGGAACCAGGTGACGCACTGTTGAAGCTATTGTTGAACGAGGAACCATCCGTCAGACGCGATTTAGCAAAACCTATCACATTGTGTGGATGAGGAAACGAGCCTCGATACTCCCAAATGCAAGTCCACTGCATCCTCTCTCGGCCACGTGGCTTCGAGCTGCAGCCGAAAAACTTTTTGCAACGGAAGAGCGCGTTTTCTGAAGATATTGGCTATTCATTCTTGCTTCAGAAATTTGTGACAAATATTTGTTCGATACTTATGCTACATTTCAAGGTTAGGCCTACTGAATGTAGTCTGACAAAGAAGATTACGAAGGAAAAAATATGTTAACAGTGATCTTTCTCTCTCTCTCTCTCATGCGACCTCCTTTATGTAGTTGCATATTATTATGGTAGTCCAAGTTATTGTTAACGAATGCTGCTCTACACGTCATAGTGAAGCAGATCCATGACACTATTTTTCAACGTAGGCACTAAATACAGCATCTGTAAGCAACGCCCGGAACATTCTACCAATCGTTCAATAACTCAACGAAAGAAATCCGCTCCTTGGTCACGGAGCCATTCCAGAACTGCCGTGTGAATATCTTCATCGTTAAAAAATGTCTTTCTCTACAGATTTCTTTGCAGCTTGCCGTAAAGATAGAAATTTCATAGTGCAAAATCTGGGCTTCCCAATCAGCATCACACATGTCTGTGCAGCCTCAGTCAAATAGTTGTCACCATTTCACTATTGATGGACGCGACATTGCATTTTGGTCCATATATCGCCAGATTTCAAGCTTAATAGATGTTCAATTTAAATTTTTTGCTCACAATAATCGTTGTTGTCCGCGTACTTCAACTTTTTAGTACCTTTCCAGCAGTGGCGTAGCTAAGTAGGTTGACACCTGGGGCGAAGTTTTAATTATAAACTTTCTAAGACCCCAAACAAAGTCGCACATGATGGACTGTTGCACAGAATGAGAGGATGGTTTGGATAGGATAAAAAACAGTACATTACTATTAAGTTCTAACATTCGTGCTTGAGAGCCGGTATGCACATCAGCCAGTACGGTGTAAGAATAACTTAGTTTACACGCCATTTTAGCGGTAAAATGCCCGAATGCATGAACAAAGCTCAGCTCAATCAAAAAACTCTCTAGTTGCCCGCCAGCATCCCCCAGGAATGAAACAACGAGAAAACAAAGTTTTTGCAACTCGTGCCATAGAATTTAGCAAGTTTCGTCACGGAGTTGGTACCCAGTACTCGCACCGCAGCACAACTGTCTCTGCAGAAAACCGGGAACATGAACTTTCTCCTGACAATGTGTCGCCATTCTTGGTGTGCGACGGTCTTAGCATGGGACATGTTAATCTACTTTCTGAAGTTCCTACATGCCATTTACTGCTCGATGTGAGCAGCAGTCTATTGCAGTGAACTTTCCAGTCAAGTCTTGAAAAGCTCGCTGTTAAACAAGAGAAATTCCAGTTGGGAACATACGCAAGAAAAATTTAAGTTAGGAATTGCCCATAAAAACTATTAAAAAATTGTTCAAATTAGAGAAATTTGTAGCTCTTCTTAGTCAGTGTGGGGAAATACTGCTCCAAATAGTATGTGTATACGTTTTAGAAAATAAGTCAAATCGATTGGTTATTTATGCTCGTGATATGTGGGGTAAGGTGAGCTATGGTGACGAAGCGGGTAAGACGAATAGGGCATTTCTTCAACACTTTCATAGATGCACTTGTCGAAGCGGTTTCTGAGACTCAGGCGATGAGTAACGAAATTCTATGAAAGGCATGTCGGGACAGACCGTTCTGCTGGCAGCAGCAACAAAGGTCTGTCTTCTTTACGTGCGTTTGTAATTTTTGGACTTCATAGTATAAGGGATTTCTCAACTTTGGGAATCTGTTTCTGCTCATCCGTAAACTATTCTCAAAATACAACTCGTAACTTAAAGAACAATGTACGGTGTAGATTGTTAACGATAAACTAGGGTAAAAATTAACATTTGAAACACAAAATGGTGGGGTAAGATGGCGAGTGGCAGAGTGTGTAAGGTGACAAGAAGCTTGCTAGTTCGTCATCTTATCCGAATTGCTTTCTAGTAACCATTTTTTCTTAATAGCTTTTGTTGTTATTTAAGAGTTGGTTTTCAAACTGAATTTTAGTTGCAGTTATTATCTTTTTATTTTAAATCCTAATGTATGTTCCTCTATTAATGTTTTAGGTTTCAAAAATGTTAAAATGTGTGTGAAATCTTATGGGACTTAACTGCCTAAGGTCATCAGTCGCTAAGCTTACACATTACTTAACCTAAATTATCCTAAGGACAAACACACACTCCCATGCCCGAGGGAGAACTCGATCCTCCGCCGGGATCAGCAGCACCTTCAATGACTACAGCGCCCTAGACCGCTTGGCTAAATCCGCGCGGCGTTTTAGGTTTCTTTTTCTTCTTTTGCTTCTTTATGACCGTTAAGGATCACGTGTGGCTTGTTTTGCACGTCTTCTTTCTTCCCAATACCTCTTCATCCTTTCGCTTCTTCTGTTTCTTTCTTCTTCTGTTAAGGCAACTTAGATTTTGGTGTCCGGCTACCTGTGACCAACCACCAACCCTGTATACTTCTCCCTGTCCTGTATTACTGCCTGCAGATTCCTTTCTTTTATTCTTACAGCCTTACAGTCATCTCTGACTTCCTTCACCCAGTTGTTTTCCGTATGATATGTTGCATTCCATATCTTCTTAGTCAATCTCTCCTCGTCCATCCTCAAGATGTGCCCAACAAATCGTATCCTCTTCTTCCGTAACTCGCTCGATATGGGTTTAATATTTTCAAACAGTTCCTGTCGTGTTTTGAGTATGCAGATATTCCCATGTTTTTTGGTGCTCCATATGTCTCTCAGAATTTTCCGCTCCTCTTTCTCCAGCTCTATACAAGCTCTCTTGCCGAGTGTGATCGTTTCTGATGCATAAAGAGCAGCATTTGTTACAGTTGCTGTGTAATGTCGCAATTTGGCATTCCGTGACATTTTTCTTGCCATATGTTGTTTTCACCGCACACCGAAGCTTCTGCAAAAGCTGTGCCCT